>NW_023416379.1:25256143-25856143 GCF_014108235.1 Myotis myotis | reverse complement strand
GATCGTCATAGATGGAAGCTCCAGGCCTAAATGATTTCCACTGTAGTTTTTCTAAAAGTTGGGAGAGAAAGAAATACCTACTTGGATTGTCCGTTGGAAGCAGCCTCAACTTTGGTCTGATTTCTGCCCTCCTGTTTCTGAATACTGATTGAAACCATTGCTTCTCGTGTGTGGATGAGTCTATGTGTTTGCGGAGAATCACAATGATAAGAAAGAAAGGTGGTGTTTCTGTATCTCTATCTTACTCCCCACCCACCACCACACCCAGCTCTGGTGGCCTCCTGGGAGGACAGGTGAAGCTGGAGATTGGCTTTATAGGGTCTGTCTTAATGTGTTTTCTGTCCATTAGGTGAATATGAATAATTATGTGTATTGCTGAGATTCTGTCATGAGATGAACAAGGTAGGATACTTTACTTTGGCAGCTATTAGGATATTGTTGGGGGGGGGGGGGTGTAGTTTTGGATAAAGCATGGACCTGATTTTTGAGGTCTCTTTTTTCTGTAATAAGCTATTCAGTTACTATAATCTAGTTTCTTTCAGTGAGTTGCTTTAAACTACCTTCCACACAGGCCCAATTTAGTTACAGAACAAAGACTAGAGCACATCTGTAGTGTGTGTTCAGCAATGAAAAAGAAAAAAAAAACCCTTTAGTAAATACATCTCATGTCCTAGATGAGGATGAGGAAGTTCTAAGATAGAAAAATGTGGATGAGATATCATTAAGGAACTTCAAACCTAGTGAAGAGAGGCATCAACAATGGACTATCCTGTAAAACAGATCAGTGTGGGAGCAGAGGAAAGGGAAGAACGTTCAGGGCAAATCCTGCCGGGACCCCAGCCGGCATGTGTTCTCTTTACGAACAGAACACCTGGAATTGGTTCAGGCTGGCGATGCACCCGGCTGGCATACCAGACCCCTTGCCCCACTGTTGTCTGGGAAGTTGCTTTCCTCATGCAGGTGCCATCCCTCTTGTGGCTTCCTTCCCCCTCTTCTCCCTAGAGAGGATGGGAAGCTGGAGGAAGAACAGTGCTCTTGCAAACTGAAGCACCAATAAGGATGGAAGCCACAGGGTGTGGAAGGCAGAGGAGCCTGGTCCAGTGAGAACACCTTGGGCTGTCCACCTCCAGGCTCACTGGGTAAGTATTTTTCACTGACTTTGCAGGTGAGAGAGATGGTTCTCAGAGGAAGATGTCATGGCTCCTGCCTAAGAGGATGGGGAAGGCATTGGCTGTGGTGAACCTGAGCTAAGACTTCACAGATGAGGAGGCTCTCACCAAGCATAGGGAGTTGGCAGAAGAAAGTCATTCCAGACTGAAGAAACAGCCTGAGCAAGGACACAGAGCAAAGTGTTTAGAGGAAGCCGTGTAGCTAAAAGAAGTCTCTAGTAAAACAGAGGGGGACATGATACTAGAATGGTCACCTGCAGTAAGAATGTAGAGGGCCTGGGATGTCATTTTAAAAAATTAGGATTTGTTTTGTAGTGCTGGGGAATAACAAAGGTTTTTAAGAAGAGGAATGATGTAACTTGGCTTGGTTCTTAGCCTTGTTTACAAGCTATACATTCCACTGGTGGGTTGCGGTCAGAGTGATTAGAGTGTGTGGAGAGGGAGAGCCTGACGAGGAAAGGAAAGGGGCTAATCCGTGGAGCACGAATTAGCCCAACAGCAAAGGTAGACGGTTTAGCTTAAGTAAAAGTCTAGACATGAATTTCCTACAGATACGAGAATAAAAATCTCAAAAGAAAAGTTGGCATAAGGGTTACCTTGTAATCATGCCACCTACATCATTACAACAACTGACTCACTGCCATGAAAATTACTCTCGGATTGATCAGTGCTGGAAAATGTTTTGGTTTATGCATTAGGGGAGAGGAAGTGAAAATGGGATACCTGGACTTCAGTATGAAATTGATTTTTTATTGAACGTGTTTCAGATTCCAACAATATCTGAGTGACCAGGAATGTGCTTATGTAAAGTGGGATTTATTGCATAAGAGATGCCTATTTTATATAGGACTGTAGGGGAAGTGTTAGAAATAGTTACCTCTTACCAATAGAGGCTGGTATTGTGGACATTCATCAGGAGGGCTAGAAGGTAGCCTCTAGTTGGGGATGGCAAATGAGTTAAAAAAGAATTTTTGTGTCTTTTTGGCAAGCATAAACATGCTAAGAATCAACAGTCAATGTAAACAGATACCTTTGGAAAATAATTGCCTGGGATTTTAAAATTTATACCCATAATAATTCCAGAAACAGAAATCTAGCTTGTTTTCTATCAAAAATTACAGTCTAAAAGGTATGTCTGAAGTTATCATCATAATGATTATGCATGTAATATGCAAGAACACCTCCAGACGGTCCTAGCCTGCTCTTGACCGCTACCTGCCAGTGGGGCATAGCGGTTTAACAGCATGGACCGAGGAGTCGGCTGCCTGGGCTCCAATCAGCCTCTGTCCTTAGTTTCATCTGAGGCATGTGACCTAACATCTGTGCCTCAGTGTCCTCGTCTGTAAAACACATGATGCCACGTGGCACACAGCATTGAATTTGGTAATTCAGGTAAAGCACTTGGGATGATACACCTAGAAGACAATCATCATCATTGAATTTGGTAATTCAGGTAAAGCACTTGGGATGATACACCTAGAAGACAATCTGTAGCTAACTGTAGGTATGTTAGTCAATTGTATCCAGATTAGGGAGATCAATTTTAAGGGATAGTATATGATGATGGTGTTGAAGGGACCTTAAGCAACCTCTGGCCCCACCCTCCCAACCATTGGATACTCAGATCTCCTATGTAAATGATCATGTGGTCCCCACTTAAACCACCCAGTGCTGGGAAATGGAACAAGTGTCATTCATGGGCAGCTCTAATTATTGGAAGTTACTGAGGTCCAACTTGCAACCGTCATCCCCCAGGATCCCACAGCAAAGATAATGCCCTCCCCCCAACAGGCTTCTAGGCACCTGAATGTGACATCTTCCCAGGACAAGCAGTTTCCAACACAGGTGATAATGTCAACCTCCTTGATTTTGGGACATCCCAGTCTTTTATTAGTCATTTTTACATGACCTCCAGAAAGACTACATGAAATCATTTAAAAATTCAAGTGAATTTTAAAATTATATGTTTGTATACATTTGTTCAGGAAAAACATACCTTTACTGAATATCAAAATTGGATAGGAAGTCCCTAATCTTATAAGTTTAATCTTTGCCACAAAATATTATCAAAACTTTTGGGTACTCTGTGATTTGGGCAGATGGGGAGGAGGACTCAACAGAATGTAACAGCGGCTGCAAAAGACAGTTCAATTCTTTGTGCCAACCCTAACTTCACCTCTCTAAGCTGGACAGTCCAGTAGTGCCACACAAGGTAAATCTTTAACATTTTTATTGCTACTGTCTGGAGGAGATAACATCCAATTGACACGGATCCAGTAGAAAAAAAGCAACATGGTTATGATACAGAGAAGGGGAAGTAACATGGTATTTCTCTGGAGCCTCATAGAACTAAAGACCACCAGGACGATGACCATTTCCATGTTCATAGAATGTTGTCCCCTATTATCTGTGTATCTTGATAAACCTTCAAGCATTAAAAAGGCACATTGGAAATAGGCTCAAGTCATATGTGTATTCTCAAGGAGAAGATACTAGACACACATTTTACTTCTGGGTGTGTTGATGTCTATATTAAAGCTCAGCCCCTGGCGATGCTATTTCTTTTCATTTTCTCATTCATTTTCTTTGGAGGGTTCATTTTTCTGAATCAACCACACTTCATTATTTCTATTAAGCAAATTGAAAGGACTGTTGTAGCCTGCAGTGTAGTAAACCTTTTCATCGAAAACTTTTCCTTCTTCCCTCAAAACGCTTGCTAATGTCAAAAGTTGTTCTTGATTCTTTTGGGCGCTAGAGAATCCATCGAAAGACCTACAAAGGAGAACGTAGATAACCATGAATGGTTTTAGTACCGGCGCAGTCAGTCTGAAAAGAAAAGCAAGAGCTGATACAATGAAGTTGGATAAAGCCGAGTTTCAAAGCTCCACCTGCTCAGCCCCTGAACCCAGCATTCCCTTCCTCTAGTTCCCGGTCTCAGTGTCACCTCCGCATACTGAGGAGGGAGAACCGGGAGGGGGATCCGGCCCATCTGCTGGCAGGTAGATACAGAATTCACACTTCCCGTCCTCCAACTCTGCTTCTCAAACTTCAATGTGCACACGAACCTTGCTAACATGCAGATTCAGGAGGTCTGGGAGGGGGTCTGAGAGTCTATGGTTTCTAACTAGGTCCCAATGCTGCTGCTGCTGCTGCTGGCCCGAGAACCACACTGAAAGCCACTTAGAAGCCTCCCTTCCAGACTTGCAATTTTCTCTAGAACATTTTGCCTTTCTTCCTCTCCTTGGGCAAAGGACAGGCACTAATTGATGGATGAATGTAGTTTTGACCCTATTGACTTACAGTCTGAAGCAAGAGACAAACATTTTGGTAGCTCCCTCTCTATAGCTTGGGAAGAGATTTAACAGAGACAGGACCAAAGTGCGTAGGGACACTGAGTACATGATTAAATCAAGATCAGGGCTGTGAACTGAGTTGGGTCTGGAATGTAGAGTGTTTTGCTGGGCAGGGAAAGGGGAGGGATACGAAAAAGAACAGAAGTTGCAAACTGCAAAGTGTTTGCACAGTGAGGCACAGTGTGGGCTCAGGAAGGTGCGGCTCAGCCGGAAGGAAGAACCTTGTATATCATCATCCTAAGACCTTTGGAGATTATTCTTAAAAGGATGTTTGAGCAGAAAAGTAACTTTGTCAGGTCTGAGTGAGATACATGGGAGGTTTGGGGATGGGAAAGAACAGCCAGCCAAAATATTTAAATGAAAAAGAAAAGCAGGAGCTGGGAAAGTGAGGAAAAAGCTCTGGCCAGTGTGGCTCAGTTGGTCGGGCGTCATCCTGTGCACTGAGAGGTGGCCTGTTCAATTCCGGGTCAGGGCACATACGTGGGTTTTGGACTCAATCCCCAGTAAGGGGATGGGTGGGGGGTGCAGGAGGCAGCCAACCAACTGTTTCTCTCTCTCCCTCTCACTTACTTTCTCTTTCTCTAAAATCAATAAAAACATATTTTTTTAAAAGATTTTTTTAAGTGGGGAAAAAGAATCAAATTTAAAGCATAGATTTTAAAGTAAAGAAGCAAAAATATCCTGAGATTAAATCCTGACAGGACACACACTTAGCTGAGTTGCTGACATGTAAACATGATGAATTTGATTTTGAAGGTTAAGAATAGGAAACACAGGGAACCAAATATGTTCCTAATACGCCTTCTTTAGCATAAGTTTTATTATCAGTGTGCCAATGGAAAGGATCAGTCCTACCCTTCTTCAGATAAGATGTAAGCTCTCAAGGGCACAAACCAAACATGTCTATTTTACTCAACAATGTCAGGCACCTAGAATCATTCCTGGCATGCAGTCTCGTTTCAATCCCTGTTGAATAAGTGTAGGAATCTATGAGCACACCTGTACATAAAACATTGAAGATAAATTGATAAAACTGTTCTATAATTTTCAGCATGTTGACTGATAATTCTGAATCACGTGTTAAGAAATATTTTGTCTTTTAAATTGTTATTTTCTTTAATAATAGCCAACTCTTGGTATGTTCTGCCTACAGGAAATTTGTTTTCAGGTCCTACTTCTTCGGTGAAATCAAATCTTGAAGCCCCTAATTAGAAGTCACCTTCTGCTCTCTGAATATATATTGTTCTGCAATGATCTATCCATGCTCTATTCCGTACACAAACAGACCAAGCCTCCCCCCATACACCTGCCTTACTTGGAGCTGAAGGATATGGACAGAGAAAGTTATCACAGCCTAGGTGCCATTCTAAGTCCTAGAGCAGCGGTTCTCAACCTGTGGGTCGTGACCCCTTTGGGGGTCGAACGACCCTTTCACAGGAGTCGCCTAAGACCACCGGAAAACACATATATAATTACGTATTGCTTTTGTGATTAATCACTATGCTTTAATTATGTTCAATTTGTAACAATGAAAATACATCCTGCATATCAGATATTTACATTATGATTCATAACAGTAGCAAAATTACAGTTATGAAGTAGCAAGGAAAATAATTTTATGGTTGGGGGTCACCACAACATGAGGAACTGTATTTAAAGGGCCAGAAGGTTGAGAACCACTGCCCTAAAGCAAGAAGAAACCAACAAAGTCTTTTGAATGGAGTAACAGGTTGGGGCTTTTGTTGCCGTCGCCATAAGAAAAGCATGAGTTCCAGTGGGGGGCAAGAGAGGAAGAGACCGGTGGGCACAGAGAGGAGCTGGGAGGCTACTGAAGTGGAACAGTCAAGATCTGAGATCAGTAGACATGGGAGTCTCTACCTTGTCAGGCACTGTGTTCAGCAAAGTATGGCTTAGGTGTGGTCCCCATAACCATGAGGAAGTAACCATGAGGATGGAGAGATGGGAGCAGAATCACGACCCTTTCTGAGGGGAAGGGGCCACATCTGGAGACCAGCTGTCAGGGAAGAGCGTGCGGGTGATGGCCATGGAGGTCCTTGCTCGGGAGGCTGTCAGGATGCGGCGGCCCTTTACTGACACAGGCACTGTAAGGTCACTGCCCACGCAGGCTGGGAATCGGGGAAAGGCTTGTTTTTAGAGCTGTTCAGTTTGAGCCCCACCCCTACCCCACATGGAAATGTCCAACAAGTAGGGAACTCGGGCTGGAGACATTAAACTTGAGAGTCATTAGACACAGATATTTGAGGCATTGTGAACAGATCACCCAGAGCAAGCCTGCTATGACATGAGCATCAATAACAGGCATCAACAGTGATTCTGGGGGTGAGGAGTGGACGAGGAGGAGAGGAATGACAATACAGCAACACTCTGAGTTATAGGATGGACAAGTATGAGGGAACAGACTGGTCAGCACGCGAAGGCTGCAGGGGACCCGGGGAATGGACTGTTATGTAACAAATGGAGGTGCACTGTGGAAGGTGGCAAGAGCAGTTCCATGGAGATGGTGTGGGCTGTAGCAGACGGTGGTGATTTGAGGTGTACGTGGGAGGTAAGCAAGCAGATACACCGATTCCTGTAACAGTTGGTGGTGAAAGGAGGGAGAGAAAGGGACTAATAAAGGGATTCCAACATGAGACTATTATCATGTACTGTGATAAAATTTCAACGGAGAATTTAATACAAGAAATGAGTGCAACAGGTATTAGAATTCTGAAAAAGTAAAAACGCACCCGTAAACTAGCAGAGGGAATAACCGCAGGAGGCAGCAGCCATCCCTTGTGCTGGGGAACAGAAGGAAAGAGCTTGGGGTTATCAGGACCTAGAAGTTGGGAGTTAAGGTATTTTGTTCGGGCTTAACTAGATGGCAGGTAAGCGTATGCTTTTGGGGGGAAGGGGAAATAATTTGCATTGCGTCTGCTTTGTGGAAGGTATGCAACAGACTCTGCATTAACTGAACTGATTAGATTTTGCAACAGACCCTTGGTAACCTAGATGAAATAAGCCAGTGGGAAAACGCCACAAAAGTGCATTAGGCCTGTTTCTGTGGAAGGGTGAAAAGCCTACTGAAATTGCATCAGCGCTAAACAGAGTGCAGGACAGTGAAACTAGCAGTCAGCAGGGCTATAAATTACCTACCACTTACCGCACAAACACAGTCATTGCCGCTCTGTCTTCAATGAAGACATCTGACTCTGAAGGCCTCGGCGGATCAGATTGCTGCTCGGAGGGGATATACAGGGAGATGGTAATGGTAGACTCGCTAAAAGGACCCGAACCCGGCTCCACGTAGCTCATCACTGGAGCTGTCATCTTTATTTTCATCTCTGTGCCATAAAAATATACATATTTAAACACAAAGGAGGCCGTGAAAGCAAAGGTAGGGAGGGAATTTAGCACCACTTTTTAAACTTCACCTACTATTATGTGATCTGAGTGTCTCGATTTACTTTATGCTACTGGCATAAATACAAGGGGAGGCAGAAGTAGTGTTACAGTTGTGAGTATGCAAAACAGAGTTTATTCTTGTATTATTGACTATTGTATTATTTTCCGAGCAAACTGTAATCTTACTTTTGCCCCACCCTGTATTTACCTTTAAGATAATTTCCATCATTAAAAAGTAAGACCAAAATGACTCAATTATCCACTGCCCACAGTAAGCGCTTTCTGTACTATTAATATTTTTGGTTACTAAATTCTAAAGGTTTAGGGACAGCAGGGAAGATCAGAGATCACATCGTCCAGTCATTATTTTTACAATTCAGAAGCTGAAGCCCCATTGGCCAAGTGACCTGCTGGAATATAAATAACCTCAGAGCCAGAACCTGGGGCTCAGTCTGGAGACTCTGGATCTTGTGTTCCTCCTGCTGACCTGCTTCCTGGTGTCTCTCACCCCACCAGTCCAGCATCAGCCATAAAAGGGCCTTAGCACTAGTGACAGAGGCCCAGCTCATCCAGAGGAACACAGTCAAGGATGAGGGGCTGAAAAAAACAGTAAGTCTTTGTTGACCTGGTTATTTTTCTGTTCTAAGTTGTATTGCTTTCATAAGCTAAAACTCGAGAATAAGCCGGGGGACTCGACCACCAAATACAATTACAAGGAAAACTGCCTTCACCTTTCTCGTTTTTGCCTTGAACATAGCTGGTCAGCCTGGTAAAGCCAGTCTGGACGGCAGAATCCCAGTCCCTTGACTCCACGGAGGTGCTGACCCACTTGGCTGGTCCATAGTGTCGGATCTCGTAACTTTCAGGCTAAAATGGGACAGAAAGCTGGAGGAAGCCATTCTAAAAAGGCAGGGTGAGAGGTGCAACAGTACCGGGGCCTGGATTTGGGTCCTGTTTAGGGGCTGCGCCCCACTTGGGTTGGGCCGCAGGTTCGGGCTCCACCGGGCCGGGCCCCTCCCCCTCGGCTCCCATCCTGCGGTTCTGCGCTTTTTCAGCCCAGGCCCCGAACACCGGGCTGCGGGGGTGGGCCGAGGGGAGGGGGATGGGGGTGGGAAGTCAGCCCAAGTTAAGAACAAGCATCTATAAGGGTCCCTCGGCCCGGAGGGCCCCACCTCGGGCTGTGGGACAAGGTTGATTCATTTTTCCCCGCCCGCAAAGCAAAGGAATTGAGAGGTGGCCAGTACCTGGGGCTGGGGCTCACCGACAGGATCTTCCCGTTTGTTCGGGGCTCAGACCATTTTAAAATAGTACTTTTCCCTTAAGTATGTGGGACTCTCCGGCCTCACCACAAATCAGCTCGAAGACGGCCTCCCAGGCCCCCCGACCCGGCCCGGCCCGCACCCTTCGTGCCGCGGGAGGCTCCTACCTGGGCGCCCGAGTCCTCCGGGACCTGCCAGCCCGGCGTCTCCACCGCCGGGGCCTCCGCGCCCTCGGCCGCCCCGGGCCCCGGCTCCGGCTCCAGCACCTCGGCCATGGGCGGCGCGGGTCCGGGCAGGAGCCTGGTGTGCGCGGTGCTGGCCGCCGAGGTCCCGAGCCCCGCCCCGCGGCCGCGCGCCCCGCCTCCCGCAGCGCCGTGCGGAGACCCGGCCGCCGGCCGCCGCCCGCGCCTGGCCGGAGGAGACCTGTGACCTCCGGGGACCCGATTCCCAGCCCTGGCAGCAGCCGCCGGGGTCTCCCCCCTGCTCGGTCCCTTCCGCAGGGGCGAGGCTGGCGGCTGGCCTGCGGGGCCGCTGGGGTTCGGCTTTCTTTGGCGCCCGTCCCGCCCTCCGCCCGTGTTTTCAGTGCACAGGCAGGCAGAGGTGTGCACCGTGGGAGCCAGAGGGGCTGGGGGTGGGAGAAGGACCGGGCAGCAGGCTGGCGCGGTTTCTGGTGGAACCGGTTCGGGAATCTCTCCCAAGCCCCACCCGCGCTGGGAGCGGGTTCTGCAGACAGCTCTCATCCTGGGAGGGGGTGAGCGAGAGCCTGCACCCATGGGTGCATCCAGTGAAGGGCAGGAGGGAGTCTCTTCTCCTGGTGGGAGGTGGGCACGCACTGGCGACCCTGAACTCGGCTGTTCTTGTTGGCACTCCGGTGGGCAGAGAGCTCCAAGCGAGGTTTGGGTCGGTGCCCAGCCAGGGGTTAGTAGTGCCTTACACCAAGAAGGTGGCCTAGTGCCGCCCCTGAAGGAAGTAGATGGACCACAGTCATGCTTGGAGGGAGCCTTGAGCTGTCCTCCTTTCTTGGCCTCACCTCTCCAGGGACGCCCAAACCTCTGAGTCACCCCACCAAGTCTAACAGGCTGGCGCGAGGGGAGTAGAAGAGGAAGGGAAGATGATTGAGGAGAGGAAGAAAAAGGGTGGGGACATGGGCTAGACTCGAGTGCTTTCTAAATTTCTTGGCTATCTTTATTTTTTTCTAAGAGATTTATTGAGAGATAAATTCACACATCATGTAGTTCACCCATTTAAGGTGCACCATTTAATGGTGGTTAGTACATTCACAATTGTGCAACAATCGCCACAATCCATTTTAGAACATTGTCATCAACCCCCTTTCCAAAGAAACCCCATACCCTTTAGCCATCACTCCCCAACTCCCATCCCCCAGCTCTAGGCAACTAATCCGCCCTCTATCTGCAGGCTGGTCTATTCTGGACATTTCCTATAAGTAAATGGGATCATATAATATGTGAGCTTTTGTGACTGGCTTCTTTCACTTAGTGTAATGTTTTCAAGAGTCATCATGTAGCATTGTAGCATGTATCAGTACATATTTCATTCCTTTTTATTCCTGAAGAATATTCCATGGTCCTAGTACTATTTAAGCAATTGATGTCCTCTCTTTTCCTTACCCTTCCCTGCCCAAGCGAGTGTGTAGAGTGGCATGCAGACACGTGATGCTTCCTAGTGTTTATATCAAATCTATTACACAGAGCTAACTTTGAATTATTTAGTAAAGGCTAAATAATGAATTTTGACATTTTTTATAAATTGCCTGTTTATTTTAACTTAAGTAACAGCTGTGACTCATTGCTTAGTTGACTGCAAAATTGAGAATATAATTTTACTTTACAGAGAGTTTTTAAGGGGAAAAGGAAGTATTTACATTTTTGTTTAAGAAATCTATTTTTCTTTTCATCTGCAGAGTACCTTTTACAGTTACCAATGCCTTCTTGGGGGGCTTTTTATAGAAAAACTGAGGCTAAATTTGGAGACTCTTATTTTATAAGGTGTGGAATATGCAATTAATGAAGATAACAGCAGGTAACTAAGCTGAATTATCTATGATTTACAAGGTGATAATTAGTTATATAAAAGAACAGAAGGAAGGAAAGCAAAGGATTTATTTCAAGATAATAGGATTTGCATTAGAACAAATTGAATGAAATTCAGAAGGCTCAAGTTTTATACTCATATGTCAAAACAATCTAGCTAGTTTTCTTGTTGATTAATTATGGTAACATTGTTATTTCTATTAGCTCCTAATTAATCAGTGTTCACAGGGGTGTGTGTGGTGCTTTTATAACCAGGTGCTTCCTCATCAGCCTAGTGGGGGAGGGGGGTGCGTGGAGGAGGGCCCAGGGGAGGCCTGCAACAGTAGGCACAGCTGATGCTCAGTCCAGTCACTGCGAACATTGAATAAATGAGTACTGAACCCGTGCTTCTAGGAAACTCAGAGTTAGGGTTCCTGTGAGCCTGAACGTTTTGATCTACTGGTGTGTTATGTGTGTTGTTGTACAAAGATACCTAATTTAATATACGTCGTTAAATCCTTAACACTGAACTCACAACCAGCATAACTTCTTCAAAAGACACAGCACAGCCTTCCTGTGCTTGAACTCACTCGACAGCACTTCGGCACTGTGCCTGAGGCCATTTTAAAGAGCGAAATCACCCACCGAAAGCACAAAAATGCTGAAAACATGGCACTACATAGATTTCAAAAAGGACACCTTTTTTACTGTATGAGAGCGGAACCTAGAGGGCAGAGCTTCGCTTCGTTTAACCTCAGCTGGGAACATGTGCACCCAGGGGCTCACATTGTTCAGTGCTCTACGCAGGCACATGTCTACCAGCGATGGAGAGGGTGCTGTGAGGGTTGCTTTTGGAGTTATAAACACATACTAGCAAGTTGGTGAGTTTGCAAATACAGAGTCTATGGATGATGAGGATTGGCTGTCAGTGCTTCCTACCATAAGTTACATAAGTCACTTCCATCCATGTTTCATTGACCAAAGCAAATCATAAGGCCTTAAGGGTTGGAATACGGTCACGCTGTGTTCTCAAAGAACTCAAAGAACTGAGGCAAGCACCAATGTTTAACCCTGATATTTTTAGTCACCAATTGATTATTTGATATTTGTGGCAGAGTTTATTTCCCAAAAGTAGTTGCAACATTAAGTCCTGTGCAACATGCTGTTCTTATAATGTGACTTTGCCACACCTTCCACCGAGAGGTGAAGATCTATGTTCCCTTTCCCTGAAACTCGGCAGGTGCGTGACTACAGTAGAAGTCGCACTGTGTGATGTCTGAGGATAGATCATTAGAAACTTCCATCCAGTTCTCTTTGGAACACTTACTCTTAAAAAGCCAACAGCCATGCTGAGAGTAAGCCCAAGCAGCTCCATGGAGGCCATGTGTGGGTCCCGAGCAGAGGTCCTGGCTGACAGTGGCATCAACCACCTCCCGTGTGAGTGACCAAGGGTTCAGGCAGCTCCAGGCCCCCACCATTGAGTCACCTTGGGGCATCCTCAGTTCTTCCAGCCGAGGCCCCAGAGGTCGTGGAGCAGACACAAGCTAACCCCACAGAAGCCACAGAATCTGTGAGCATAACAAATTGTTGTTATTTTAATGCCACTAACTTTGGGGTGATTCGTTTTTCGGGAATAATAGCTGGAAGAGTATCTTCGATGTGTAGTGCTGTAGAGGTGGTGCTGGTGGGTGTTAGCAATGAAGAAAATTTGGTTCTACTCCACATATTTTTCAATCAGGTCATTCTTTACTCTGGGGTCATTCTTGCACCCACAATGTAGTTAACTGTTTGGTCTGTGCTTGTTTGTTAATCCTCACCGTAGGCTATTATTTTTCCATTGCTTTTTAGAGAGAGAGAGGAGGGAGAGAGAGAGAAACATTGGTGTGAGAGAGACACATCAATCGGTTGCTTCCTGCACATGCCTCAGAGAGGGGCCAGGGAGTGAACCCAAGTCCCTTTGGTGTTTGGGCAAAGGCTCTAACCACTGAGCACCCTACCAGGATAACTATTTGGTCTTTTTATTGTTACCACTGTCTCAGATATAATGACTATAAAATTGGTATTCTTACAATAGGAAATGTAATCTTTTGTTTGCCCAGCTTTTCCTTTATTTATTTATTTATTTTTTTTTTAGTGAGAATTATAATACTCATCTATTATTAAGATACAAAACAACCTAGCAAGCCCCTATTATGCTAAGCATTTTGCTCAGTGCCTGACACATAATTGCTTGATAAATGTTGAATGAGTGCCGGTTAGAATTTATCAGACACATAGACGTGGTTGAGTGTTCTTAGGTGCACCTGTGAACCATCTCGCTCATGGGCCACAGAAAATGAAGAGCCATTTATTGAATGTGGCGTTGAGGATAAGAAAGCTAAGGTCTGAAGCTGGGAATGTCTTTAAAAATTTAATTCTAATCAATATAAGGCTTGATATAACTTCTGAAACTGTGGTGAGTGTTTATAAAAAAAAAGAGAGATGCTATTCATGTTCATGCTTTTGAAGAAAAAGGAGACAACCCAATACCCCACAACTAGACAACTCATATTCTCAAAAAAGCTCTAAAAATAAACTAAATCCTTTATACAGCTAGGAGGAAATGTCTCTAGTAGGTCACGTGGTTGAAGACCATTTTCTAAAAATGTAGGGCTGCTAAGATATTCCCTTAAGCTCTTAGGTATGGGGCTTTTGCTGTTGCCAGCATCATTGCATTATTCCCCGATTGGGACAAATTACAGAATTGGTGGGAATTTGACTTGACTACCTAATGACTTTTAGAACAGAGGTGTTTCAGTGCTCCCTGTTCTAGGAAGTGGAGCCACTCTGCCCCAGTCTTGAACCAGTCAGTTCTCAGCCTGTTTATGGGTCCTGTATAATGGTCTCCCCAGGCCGTTCTACACCTGAGTTTGAGTCTCATGTTCATAATAAGTTCCAGGCATGGGAGGGGTCAGTGGCAAGATGGAGGAAGCTTAGCAGCAATGCCTGTGACATTTCACCTTCTAAGTCAGTGCTCCTCAAGCTGTCTGTAATGAAGAACCCCCTCCCTTTAAAGACAATTCTGGTCCATCATAAACCAATATATGATTCTACTGCACAAGACTAGCTACAGCTCATTACCTATTTCTTAACTCACAAGTTCAAGAATAATTTACTTGGTCTATATCATGCTCAGTGAGATGAGTCCGCTGGTGATGTGCATGGATTTTGTAAAAATGTTAAATTTCTATGCAGTCTTTACACACCCACTGTCAATTGCTCTAATTATCTTATCTGGGACTGGTAACTAATAGTTTGTGAGCCAGCACCATTTCATGGACCATGCTTCGAAGAGCACTGATTGAGGTGACCTTCCCAGTGTCCTGTCCAATTGAAAGCTGCCTTGCAGTACCTCTGGGGTCTACTCTCTGGATAGCTGGTTTGCATTCACACTTAAGGAATATTATTTGCAGATTATATTATTTTTATTCTATATTCATGTAACTACAGGTTTTACATGAATTTAAATTCGTATTTAAATATATTATATATTTGCATTTTAGTTTGGTTTTGAGTTTTTATTTAATGTTTAGGAATATGGGTTTTTTCCCCCAGGTCCATATTTATTATATGAACTGAATATTCCATGATGAGTTGACATTAGTTTCCCAGGCATGAGGACTTAATGGATGAGGTACAGACAGGTTGCTTTACAGGAATCCATTAATGCTGCTTTCCCAGCTGGAGATTTTTTTTTTTTTTTTTAGACTTTCACAGGATAATCAAAGCAATGTCTCTGTATGTGGCCAGTGCATAATCCATTCTGCTTATGCCAGTATAAGAGTTGAAATATTTGTTAATACCTGTGAACTGGAATTGGGCATCGGTTTCTGGGCCAACCATAGTTTCAATCTTGCCATAGTCACAACTTCTGGAGCCTATGTCCTTCAACGTACAAAGCAGCCCTACTCCAGGTCAGAAGAAGGTGCCTCCTTCGAGGTATAACCCATGTTTGAGTCTGGCTTTCCATCCCAACCCTGCTACTTTCTGGTTGCGTGACAGTGGGCACGTGGATCAGCCTTACTGAATCTGTTTCTTCATTTGTACAAATGGATGATACTCACCTAAAATGATTTTGAGGATTCCAAGAGGTAATACAAAGTTATCTCTTAGCCCAATGCCTTGCAGGTCGTATCCTGATAAATGGTAGTTATTCATATGGTCTTTTGTGAATAAAAACTCTGGAACATTTCATCAAGAACCAAAATCTGTTGTTTTGACTCTCCTGGTTTGCTGCCATTGAGCAGACACGTGTTGTATTCTTGTACATTTCACCTATAGGAGAAAGCTTATTAAGACCATGTGTAGGTAAAGGAGAGAGAGAAATCAGTACTTATTTCCCCTAAAAGAAATTTCAGATTTCTCTTGTTTCTTTGCCTAAAGTTGGCTTGCACTGAACTGGGATAGTCTTGCTCCCAGAGCCACATTATGACTGTGGTGGGCCTAAGGCATTTTTTGCCTTGGTGGGTCCCTTCCCCTGTAAAAAACAAAACAAAACAAAAATTATACTTAATGATGGTATTGATGTAGAGATTATTATAATCTTTGACCCCCAAAGGTTAATTTTAAAATTCTGATTTTAAAAGAAATTATGACATTTTGATGAGCCTCTAAAAGTAATTTTAGCTCTGGACTTGGTGCCTGGTGTAGCTGATGGACAGGTGGGCTCTAGCCCCACCCCAAGCAATTGAGATGGTTCAGTTTTGCTACAAGAGAGTGAGAACACATGCCCTATCATATAGGATGATGAATACAGAAAGAAGCCAGCACTTACTGTGCCCTTAGGACAGACATGGGCTCTACCATTGGACCCTTCCAATGGCCCTCTGAGGCAGGTCTTACTAATGTGAGAAAGGAGTAAATCATGAATAATTTAGAACCAAGGAGATCCAGTGCCTAAAGTCATCCAGATGGAGAAGATGAACGCTAATATTGGTCCTTCAAACCATCCCACCATGCGCATTGTCTGAGAGCCTTGGGGAACTGGAGGAGAGGACAGGTTTTAACTCTGCAGTGCAGTGGACTGCACTGTGCTGAGACCGGGGGGGCTCAAGAGATTGTTGATGCTCATCATGCCCAATTCTGATATGGGAAAAGTGGAACTACACACCGCATGTGGGTTATCTGGAGTAATTTGAGAAGAAATTAAGTTCTTGATACAAACTATATTGCTTTCTAAAACAATCTCTGTAGGTGTGTATGTAAGTGTGTACACATAAAATGCTTTTGCTGCATCCTACAACTTCTGGTAACTTGATTTTCCTTTTTAGTTCAAAATATTTTAAAATTTTTCTCAAGATTTCCTCTCTGACCCATGAGTTATTTAGAAATGTGCTGTTTAAACTCCACGTACTTTGGGTTTTCTGGCTATTTTCATTACTGAGTTTTGGTTTAATTGCACTGTGGTCTGAGGGCATATGTTATATGATTTCTACTCTTTTAAACATATTACAGTGTGTTTTATGGCCAAGAGTGTGCTCTGTCTTGGTGAATGTTCCATACAAGCTTGAGAAGAGTGTATTTTCTGCTGTGGTTGGGTGAAGTGCTCTACAGAAGTCCATTATATCCAGTTGATTGATGGTGTTGTTGAAGTCAACTATGTCCTTACTGATTTTCTGCCTGTTAGATCTGTTTGTTTCTGATAGAGGGGTATTGAAGTCTCCAACTAAAATAGCACATTCATTAATTTTCCTTGTGGTTCTATCAGTTTTTGCCTCAAGTATTTTGACACTCTGTTGTTAGGTTTATATACTTTAACGATTATTATGTCTTCTTGGAGAACTGATCCCTTTATTGTTATGTAAGCTCTTCTTTATCCCTGATAACTTGCCTTGCTCTGAAATCTGCTGTCTGAAATTAATATAGCTGCTACTTTTTTTTTTATTAGTGTTAACATAATATATCTTTCTCCATGCCTTTATTTTAATTTACATGTATCTTTATATTTATAGTGGATTTTTTGTAGATGAAATGTAGTTGGGTCTTGTTGTTTAATCCACTCCGACAATATCTGTCTTGTAATTGGTGTGTTTAAACCATTGAAGTTTAAAGTGATTAATGCTATAGCTGGATTAATATCTACCATATTGTTACTGTTTTCTATTCAGGGCCCTTGTTCTTACTATTTTTCTCTTCCACTGTTTTCCTGTTTTTTTGTGGCTTTAAGTGAACATTTAATAGGATTCCATTTTCTCTTCTTTCTTACATATCAATTATAGTTCATTTTAAATGCAATTTTAAGTGGTTGCCCTAGAATTGTAATATGCATTTACAACTAATCCAAGTCCATTTTCAAGTAACATTATACTGCTTTGTGGGAGTGTAAGTATTTTATAATGACAAAAATACTTTTAATTCCTCTCTCCTGTTCTTGGTATCATTGCTGTCGTTCATTCTACTTATACAAAAGCTATAATCATCAAATACATTTTTGCTATTATTTTGAACAAATTGTGATCTGATTAATTAAGAGTAAGAATAATATAAATGCTTATTTTACCGTCACTTATTCTTTCTGTAATGCTTTTTCTTTATCAGAGTTTCTGACCTCTATTATTTTCTTTCTGTTCGAAAAACTTAACATTTCTTGCAAGGTAGGTAGGTCTGTTGGCAACAAATTCCCTCATTTTTTGTTTTCCTAAGAAATTTTTTACTTCTCCTTCATTTTTGAAGAATAATTTTTCAAGATACAAAATTGAGGTAGGTGGTTTTTCCCCCTCTCAACACTAAATATTTCACTCCACTTGCTTGCATGGTTTCTGAGAAGTCAGGTGTAATTCTTACCTTTGCTCTTCTATAGATAAGTTTCTCCCTCCCCACCCCCTTCCCTACCCTGGTCCAATGGCTTCTTTCAAGATTTTTTTTCTTTATCTTTGCTTTTCTGCAGTTTGAATATATGCGGAGGTATAGGGTTTTTGTTGTTCATTTGTTTGTATTATTTCTGCATAATGTTCTGAGCTTCCTGGATCAATCTATGGCTTGACATTAATTTGGCAAAATTTGCCATTATTATTGCTTCAGTATTTCTTCTGGTTCTTTCCCTTTTTCTTCTTTTTCTGATATTCCCATTACAGGTATGTGACACCTTTGTTATAAGTAGTTGTCTCACACAGTTCTTGGATATTCTGTTCTGTGGTGTGTGTGTATGTTTTGTTTTTGTTTTTTTTAATCATTACTTTTCCATTTTGGAAGTTTCTATTAACATATCCCTAAGCTCAGAGATTCTTTCTCAAGTGTGTCCAGTTTATTAATAAGCCCATCAAAGACAGTCTTCATTCTGTTACCATGTTTTTTATCTCAAGCATTTCTCATGGTTCTCTTAGGATTTCCGTCTCTTTGCTGACAGCATGTTGTTCCTGCATGTGGTCTACTTCTTCCAATAGCGCCCTTTGCCTATTAATCATAGTTATTTTACATTTCTGGTTTGACACTTCCAACAACATCCGGGCCATATCTGAGTCTGGTTCTGATGCTTGCTCCGTCTCTTTTTGCCTTTTAAAATGGTGGACTTGACGTGCTGGGTAAGGAAAGTGCAGTAAGCAGGCCTTTACTATTGTGGTGGTTAGGAGGGTGTTGGGGGCGTGTTCATAGTCCTGTGATTAGGTGTCAGTCTTGGAAGCCTTTGCCGCTGCCAGGGAACTTCACCAGGGCTTCTCTGGGTTTTCTTTTTGTTTTTCACCCTCTTAAGTGGCACCAGGTGGCCAGGGGACTGGGGCTGGCTATTTTCCTTCCTCTGCATTAGGCTAGCTGGGGCTGGGCATTTCCCTTCCCCGGAACACTCAGGCTCTGATAAAACAAGGGCAGGTGAGGCCCTGTTTAAATGGTGTCTCCTGAGGGCAGGCCTTGTTAAGAGGAGCAGAAAGTTCTGGTGGATTTCCAAGTGGTTCCGTTTCCCCGCCCCTGGCTAGAAGCTGCAGGGGATTTTTCTCAGGCCTTCACTGGGAGAATCTGTGGGGCTCCTGGGGGCAGAAGGCACAAAGCCGGGGGCCTTCTGAGATAGTTATTTCTGAGTTTGTCCTCTAAGCCCCGCAGTCCGTCAATTACAGTTCAAGCTTCCCCGTCGGTACTGGTTCCCGAGGAGGCTCCTGCTGGTGGACTCCTGCCCCGGTGAGTCACGTTTCTCTGTGTCTGTCTGTCTCTTTGGGGGAGGTGGTTTGTGACCTCAGTTCTCTGATGGAACTAAGGAGAAATGTTGAATTTCCAGTTTGTTCAGCTTTTTTTTGTTGCTAGGATAGAGCCTTGACTACCAACCTTCTTACAGGCCAGACCAGAAATGGACTCCTTTTTCTTTTTATAAAATTATGCATTAGTGATATTTTCTCATCCAAGGTAGAATTTCGTGAAAATGTCCACATTCTAGTCACTGTTTCTATTATACCCCCTCCCATGTTTAATCTTTTCTGGCTACAGTTATTTCTTCCAAAAGACTTCTTAGCTGTGAACAGTCTGGTTCTTTCATTTGTGGATTTTCCTCAACTCCACTCTGCCCTTCTTGGGTTGCTAGCAGCCCGTACTACCCGGGCTTGCCAGCTGTCAACATTTAAACAAGGATACACTGTACACTGTTTACTCGGTTCCTAATATTCTGCTTGGAAGTCCTGTTTGGTGAGCCCAGTTGACTGCAGGTTAGGCTGATAGCTTCAGAAAGAGTTTACCGAGAATGTCGGGTTATAAAATGGCTCAAAGCTACATTTATACGTCGAGTTTTCTCTAATCCTGTTACCGTATGTTTGTGTACATGGAAGCTCACCTGGATTTTGTGGCCCCTCACGTTACCTAAAGTAATGATGTTCAGCCTGGCCTTCATATGAGAATCACTGGATCTGTTTCTATTTAATTGGTCTAAGTGGGTCCTGGTGTCAGTATTTCTAAAAGTTCCTCAAGTTATTCCACCAGGCATCTAGGGTTGAAATCCACTGGTCTGTACAAGGGTCAGCACACTTTTTCGTTAAAGAACCAGATAGTAAATATTTTGGGCTTTGAAAGTCATATAGTCTCTGTTGTGACTCCTCAATTGTGATGGAGCAGCCATAGGCAAGTGGGCATGGCTGTGTCCCAATAACTTTGTTCATAGATGCCAACATTTTAATTCATTTAATTTTCATGTGTCATGAAATATTCTTCTTTTGATGTTTTATTCAGTTATTTAAAAAATGTGGAAACCGTTCTTGTCTCTCAGGTTGTACAATAACAGGTTGCACGTGGGATTTGGCCTGTGGGTTGTAGTGTGGCCACGCCTGGCTACTAGTTCACCTGTTCCGCAGCTTCAGTTGCTTCCATAAGAGAAAATGTTTCCTTCCCTCGATCTCAGATAACATTGCAAATGAGTCCTGGCTTTGACTACTTATTTTAAATAAGTCTTATTAGAACATTTTAAAACATGGCAATACATTTCCTTAATAGCTTTGGAAATTGTAGGAGTTGACATGCTTTTTTCTAGAAGTAGCAAGCCTGGCTTAAATGGTGTAAAGCAGTAGGAAGGGTGTGCTTTCACTAATATAGAGATAGTTGCAGGGTTAATTCAGCTGCTCTGCTGAATGCAATCAACCCAGGGGTTTTCCATCTTTCTTCTTCACTGTTCAGTATTAGCCCTTCACTGTTCAGTATTAGCCCTCATGGTTGCAAGATGGCTGTAGCAGCCCTGGGCATCACATGCAGACACTTAACATCCAGCAAAGAGGCAAAGTGTTTCCTTTCATGTGTCTATTTTTAACATTAGGCAACCTTTAAAAAAACAAAACACAAGCCTTTCTCCTGGTAAAGGCATCGAGATCTGCATGATTAACTATCAGGATGTAAGTCCTCTGATGTTGGAGGGCTCTGGTCTGACTTACATAGGTGGCTCCAGGATCCCAGAACCAAATCAGGGTTCTGTTAACAAGGAGAAGGAAGACAACACAGCTGGGAGAGAATCAACGGAGTCTCACACAGAACTAGAGCCTTAGGATTAAAAAAATAAAAATAAAACCCAAAGCAGGCTGTCTGCTGAGCCACTCATTTCCATTTATTTACTTACTTCCCTTAAAGACCGCAAGGGAATTGTTCCATATAGATCTCCTGAAAGAACTTGCATTCATTTGAACTCAAATAGGTTACGTTTTGCTTCAGTCCTCCAAGGTACTGTTATTCCTACATTTATAAAGAAATGTATCCTATTTTAGATTATTTTCCTAAAACTGTGCCACATTGCATATCTAGCATTAAAATGTTCACATCCAAAGCGGTTTAAAAAGCCACCATTTTCTGTTCATTGACTGTGAAAAAAAGTAAAAAATATTTTCCCAAAAAGTTATATTGTGGAATAAGAATTTAAGGACTGGACATATCACCCCCCAGCCTCATGGGTATTCTGATCAGTCTCCCAAGTGGCACGTGACCCACCTCCACCTCCCCACGTGAAATCACAAAGGGGGATTTTTATCTAGTCCCAACTCAGCTGTGCTCATCCTACTGCGAGGCCTGACCCCCGGCCGGGGCATGGACTGGAATTCCCATTTGCGGGTTTCTGGGAGAACGTCTGGCACCGTGGGAGGTGCTGCCGCCCAGGGCAGAGAGGCCGGCTCGGCCTCTTCGGAGACATTGAACATCGGACTGCTCACTTAGACTCTCTGAGCTCTAGTTTTGACACCTGTGAAGCAAGAGTTTGAACTATGTGATTTATAAGGTTAGAGCTAATCCATGTTGCTCAGGTGACCCAAATTCTGACCTTTACCTTCCAACGCTACACGGATTTTACTGTGTGAGTGCTGCTTGGTGCGCGTCTCCCTCGGTCACAGTGACCCCTGAGATAGGGTGTCAGAGCAGCAGCTCTTCGTCCCCGCTGTTGCAGGGCGAGACGTGCCCACGCAGCTAACCCTACCCTTCCCACCCCAGGAAGCACGAGCCACACTAAGGAGGAGATGATTTGGGAGAGCTTTATTATTTTTTGAACAAAAATGTACGCAAATATCTGTACTTTCATTATTAATATTGAGACATTTCACCATTATTCACAACACCGTGGACCCCTAGGCCCCAGAGGTGTTTTTTCCTCCTGGAGCTCTCTAGCCGCCCGAAGGCCTCGCCCAGAAGGGAGGCCAGGAGGCCCTGGATAGGCCTGTGTAGGAGGAAACGTTTTTATTTGTGGCAAAAGCAGTTATCTTTGGCTTCTCAGCATTTTTCTGTTGTCTCTTCGGAGCTAGCTCTCACGCTCACTAGTAATTGTAATTCTTTTTCTCAGCACACATAGGACTTTCCGTTTATTTACTCTTTCCTCGCGAGCGCCACACATTTTAGAAGAGCCCGGGCATCTTTAGCACAACCTGGGCAGGTTTCTCCTTAAGGAGCTTGAGGACGGGTTACCTGGACTGACCTGTGTCCAGCCTGCCCCCAGCCTCCTGTCCCCGGCACCCGGGCGTCGGCCTCCTGGTCCATGCAGGGGGAGAGCTGGGTTTTAAATGGTTTCCAAGGGCAGTTCAGACGGGCTCATGCAGCCCAGGTGGCCCCTGTTCCTCCGGCAGGCCCAGGCCGGGGGCCTCCTCCCCAGGCGGGCTCCTGGTGGCCTCCTCGTAGGAGGGGGGCAGACACGCGGACAGGGGGGCCGCCTCCGCGGGCAGGGGCGAGTAGGGGAAGTCCTGCTCCCCGCTCCAGGGCAGGCCCGGCAGGAAGTCCGTGTCCTCGCCCGCGGGCGGGTGCTCCGCCAGGTCGATGCTGAAGACCTGGCCCTGGGCCCGGGGCGCCCTGCAGAGGCGGTACAGGAAGAGCAGCAGGAAGGCCAGGAACAGCACGATGGTGGCGGGGAGCAGGATGCACAGGAAGGGCTCCACGTCGTCTTTGGCGGAGCTGATCTGCTGGGTGCCCTGGAGTGAGAATGCGACCGAGTTAGGAGATGGCGACAGACAAGCCCTGCCTGCCTTTCATCTCTCATTCTTCTCATCATGACTCGCTCACTCTAGAAATCACTCTTTCTTTCGTTCACTTATGCCAATGAACTTGAGCCTCCATGGAATAAAGCGAAGTGACAAGATAAAGTACGGATTTAACATGTCCAAAATTCACATGGATGACACCCTACAGTAGTTCCCCTAAAGGATACATATTAGAATACATTTTAGAAGGTAGGCCCACCACGCATTCTTTGAATAGCTCTATTTATGTATTTTCTTTAGCATTAGACCAATAAACGTTTTATTGCCACAAACGAATCCTATGGAACTTCATTTCTTTAACTGTGGAGCAAAATCTGACATGTATTTATATCACAGGTAAATAACATTTCTAATCTGATTTGATAGCTGATTCTTATAATGATAGATTTAAATTTTTCTTCTTTTCTTGAAATATTTGTAGGATAAAAATGGAAAAGTTTGAACTCTTAAGGAAAAGAATTGCACATAAATTCTTGATTTTTAGTATTAGCTCAGAAGATAATTATGAGTCCTGCTGGAGTAAATACTATAACAGGCATGAAGTGATACTTGAATAGCAAGGTAGGAAAATAACACAAAAATAAATACTGTTGCAAACTGCCTAGATGTTACTTTACATGAAGCTACTAGGAAATAACGAAATATTAAAAAGCTTCTTTATTATATAAAGCATACAGCAGCAAATGTAAATATTTGTACCCACTTCTAAGAGGGAGATAAAAAAAAAATTAAAGCCTTATAATTGTGTTTAAGACAACAAAATACTAAGCTCCTTATCGACTTGTTTAAAATAAAACATAATAAAACTGAGCTGGGTTCTCTTGATTTTGGTGGAAAGAACAATTGTTTTTCTGATCATGACCTTCTAAGGGACTGGCTTATCTAGCATTGACTATATAATTATTTTTACTTCTTAAAGAATTTACAAGTATGTGTGTTGACTGAAAATTGGGTGATTTAATATTTGTGCTGCCAGATGTTTGTCTTTGGTAAGATATTTTAGCTAAAAGTGCACAAAAATAAAAGGTTTTGTTGGGAAGCATAGTGTATGGGTTTGAGCACTCTGGCTTTGGATTTCAGAACACTTTCTAGTACCTGTGTGACCACGGGTCACTCGCTGGTGCCCTCTGGGCCTAGGTCTTCTTCTCTAGGAAATGAAAATAACATTTTTAAATGGGTTGGCGTGAGAATTTAGTGAATCACTATATGTAAAGCACTTGGTATTAGGTGTTTATTATGTATTTGTATCTATTGCTAGGCTGAAAATTTAGTGAGGGAAAAATTTGACATTCCTAAGTTTGTATTTTAATACATAAATATTTTCAGAGAAAATATATTTTTATGTGTGTGATTCTTAATCTTTCTAAACTATGGATTCTTTCTGTTTTCTTACACATAATCTAGTTTATTATCAGAACTATTCACTTAAAATCTGTTGTGATGTAATGAGAGACTTTGATTACAAAAGCTGTAAGAGTAGACGGACTCATAAATAATTTACCACAACTTTTAAGAAATCAAAAAGCAACTTAACTATGTTTTCTCTCTCTAAATGAACCATTAAAAAATTTAAAGCTATTATCTCTTAGTACTAAAAAAAAATCACTCTTCAATCTTGATAAACATGGGCCATTTTGCATGATTTTTTTTTAATTCCCCATCCCTTTTATGGATAATCATAGTTTCTCAACAGTTGTGGGCATCAACATTTAAATACTCTATTACAGACTGGAAGTTCAATATGCATAAGACATAAAGATACTTCAAATTCTATTTAACAGGTTTTATGTAATAAACCCTGTTATTCACCATTATGCCACTTTTGGTATTATCAATACTAGCTGCAAAAATTTGTGAAAGGAGAAATACCACAGTCTACTCCTGTAATCAGAACTTCCACGGGCAGAGTTAAATTGTCCAAATACTGAGGGGCAGTGCTTATCTGATGCAGCAGATTACGACAATTTCTTGAGATAAAGAGTTCCTGTTTTCCAGATAGGAGATGCATAGAGCTGCAGGACACATTTATGGCACCCTTAATTTGCTTATTTACTGATTCATGATAGGTTCAAATTGTTCTGCTTTTTCAAAGTGCAGAATGGACATCTTTACTTCTTTAATTAGATGTCCTGATTTGTTCACTTCCTTCAAAGTGGTTTCTTAACTTTTAATATATCTCTGATGTGTATACTGACGTAAAGACATTGTTGTTCAGGGAATGTTTTAAAGGAATATCCAGTTAAAAGTGTAACTGCCGAAAAAAATATTATATATACATGTATAAGTGTTTTTCTGTAAAAGGTGGTTTTGCAGAACTTACATACCAATCGGATCAGCTGATTTTCCAGAAAACAAGAAAAAAGGTCTGTTTCCCTTTTTCTTAAGGGATAGCGGTCCTACTCATTTCCCTACTGATGATAAAATTAATTCTGAGTCTTAGGTTTCTACCAATATTTTACCTTAATGCTTCTCAGCTTGAAGCTTCTTTGGTGATTTCCCAGACAGAACAGAGCAGCTGTCTTAGTTGAGACAGAACCTCCTTAACCCTTTGCTACCCTTTTGGAACTAAGATCTTGGCTTCTCTTAGAAACAGTGGTCATTACTCAGCCGGAGAGCCAAAGGAAGTTTCTTAGTTTTGTATGTGTAGACATTGCTTACTGAGCAAAGAACAAAACTGTAAAACCAAGGCATAACATTTTGTTGGCTCCTAACTTCAGGTATTCTTTGACATACTTGATATATCAGGTATTCTTAGAATATGTGTGTCAAAAGAAATACAATTTCAAGTTACTTCCTTAGACCACACCAATCAGTGAAATCGGATTTTTGTCATGCCCACCATGTAACATGTTGCCACTAAGTTTTAAGATCCTAAACATACAGGCATTGTTGGTTTAAACCTGATGTACTTGGGGAAGAAAAGGCAGAAGTCATAGGTACAGACCTGCAGCTGGGTTTCCTGAAGAGGTAGGCTTGGTTCGCTCGTCAGCCACTCGTAGGTGCCCCTGCCAGCATGCCCAAACTTCCTCCAGCTGCTGCCCAGCAGGCCTCGCATGTTTTCATCCAACCGGTGCCCCGCTCGGCCTTCCACCTCGCTGCCCAGATTTCAACAGTGCTGCTCGTTCTTGGCCCCGGTCCAGCTTGGATGTGCTGGGCTGATGGCTGTGGGTAAACTCGTTCTCTAATGAGTGACAACAGGGAAAAGAAACCAACCAGAGAGACCTCTCAGGGCTGATTGTATGTAAATTCAGTGCCTCTGGATTTGCTTCGTGGCCTTTATCACTGTAAGGGCTGGCATCAAATATCAGATGCAAAACAGGTTTCAGGCTGAGGAGTTCTCTGCGTTAGCACCATAGTGCAACGAATGGTCTTAGAGAATAAAGAACTGATTATTTTTAGACATAAGACCCTCTCCCTTCCTCTCCCTTCCCGCATCCTTCTCCAGAAACAGAGCTGAGCCAGAAAAACTACCCAAACTGAATTTCCTTTAATTATTCCTGGATAATATGGTACAGAGAGAAGGGGTATTTGGTAGAGAAATAAGACTCATTAATAACATTTTAGTGAATTATTTAGATGAAAGATGCTAATGATAATGTTGTACAGAAGCCAGACAGACAATAGCTGAGACTGGCTGGAATGTTTACTGGTTTCAATTTAAAAAAAAAAAAAAGATCAAATTACCGATACCAGAACAGTCTGACTATCTTGTAAAATATAACATTATTTGTAAACGTAAAATAAGAAACATTCAATGTAAAGGTTCACAGAAGTAACTTTGGGATGTTTACTTCTACATATTTGCAAAAACATTTAAGACGTGGTTGGATTCTCTTTCCTTTAGGTAAGTAAGGTTAAGCTTCACATTTTTACCCAAACTGTTGCACCTCAGTGTTGAAACTACCCACATCCTTATTTAAGCATCATTCCATCCAAGTGATTGCCATGACGCTGAAATAATATTTCTTAATTGGGCCTTTTTTTTTTTTTTTTCCTTAAGAGTCTCAATCACTGGCCCCAGTTGGTTTATGGATAGGTTTTGGGGTGGTGAACTCTGAACTTTGCAGATACATCTAATATTCTTGGAAGGATCCATAGTGTCCACCGCCTTTTCAAAAATAGATGCTCTCCCTGCTACAATTTGGTACTTTGCCAAACTTCTTATTCATGATAAAAGTTTGCATTGAATTTTTCAGTGCCTCAATCAGAATCCTATTGTAGAACTCCTTTGTCATTTCATCCTTTTATTTCTTTTCTTTTTCTTTTTATTATTAGTTAAGGTATTATAAATGTGTCATCCTTTTATTTCTTACTAGAGGCCCAATGCACAAAATTCGTGCAAGGGGCTCAGCCCTTGTAGAGGCGGCAGCTTGCCTCAGCCCTTGCAGCCCCACCTTTGTCCGGAAGATTGTCCTGAAGGACATCCAGAAGGTCATTCGGCTGTCTGGCCTAATTAGCATATTACACTTTTATTATTATAGATTGAGGAGTAAGTTGATTTCGTGCTTTCAGTTAAAATGTTGCCCTGTACCATTGATGTGTTTCTATTTTAAGTCAAGTCCATATCCTCACACTGATAACACTAGAAGCACCTGGCCAGTCTAGTATTTTCTTTTTTACATGTCACTGGTTTTGCCAATATTATGACCTCAACATGGACCATCCTTCCCCACCTTATCTACTTACTTAAACACCTTCAAATTGGAAGTCTGGATCAAAAGCATTACATATGCATCTGCAATGTTGACTCTCCTCCAGCACTGAATGAGTAAGAGAAAAATTCTTGCTTCCATGGATATGTTTTTGGGGACCAAGAGAAACAAGTTATGCAAATAAGAAATATATATCAGAAGGTGACAAATGCTATAGAGAAAAAGCAGTGAAGGAGCAAAATAAATGCTGAAGGAAGGAGAGCATTTTAAAGGAGGAAGTCAGCATCTCTTTGTAGGGAAAGTGATAGCAAAAAGCTATCATTTAAGGGGACTGAGCAAAGAAGAGAGGAGGGAAGAGCATTATAGACCAAGGGAACAGCCAGTACAAAGGCCCTGAGGCACGCACATACCTGGTAAGTTCTTACAATGCCAGTGGTCAGGGTGGCTGGAGCAGCGAGCCAGGAAGAAAGGAGAAGATAAGGTCAGAGAGGATATGTGGCGGTGGGAGGGCAGCACAGAGTGCACGGTTGATAGAACATTGTCAGAAATTTGGCTTTTACACTAAGTAAAAAGGAAGAGCCACATGGAGTTTTTGAGCAGAGAGTGATGAGATTTGACTTCACTTTAAAAGGATCACTCAGGCCTCTGTGTGAAATAGAAATAGGGGTTAAGGGCAAATGCAGGGAGATCAGTTGGGGGCTTTTAATAATTCAGGGGAGAAATAATGGTCCCAGGGTAGTAGCAGTAGAGGTGGTGAGATTCTCAATTCTAGATATATATATTAGGGGCAGAGCCAGGATTTCTTGATCTGAACATGGTGTAAGATGAAAAAAAAGATCAAGGATTCTGTTTTAGACTTGGGAAACTGGAAGGTGACTGCTGTCATTTGCAGAGAGTGGAAAAAACGAGAAGGCATGTTGTCTTAGTTTTTAAAGATTGGGAGTTGAATTTCAGACCTGGTAAGTTTGCAATGAATTTGGATATTTGAATTTGGCATCTACGAGTGAGGACTAGGCCATAGAGAATAGTTGGAGTTCATTGGCAGGGAGATGGTATTTAAAGCTATGAGACTTAATTTGCAACAACATGGATGGACCTAAATGGTGTTATGTTAAGTGAAATAAATCAGACAGAATAAGACAAATACCACATGATTTCGCTTATATGTGGAATCTAGAGAACAAAATAAATGTACAAACAAAACAGAAATGGACTCATAGGTGCAGAGAACGGCCTGTGGGTTGCCAGATGGGAGGGTGGTTAGGGGACTGGGTGAAAAGGTGAAGGGATTAAGAAAGTACAAATTGGCAGTTACAAAATAGTCACAGGGATATATAAAGTACAGCATGGGGAATATAGTCAATAATTTCTCAACAAATGTGGTTCCAGGTGGGTACTAGATTTACTGGGGAGGCGGGTGTCACATTGTAAATTATATAAATGGCTAACCACTATGATATCTACCTGAAGCTAATATAAAATAATACTGAATGTCAACTGTAATGGGAAAATAGAAATAAAAAATTTAAAATAACTATGAGACTTAATGAGATTACCAAGGGAATGAGTGCCTATAGGATGGGGGAGACAGAATGAGTGGCCAGTAAGGTAGACAAGAAACCAAGAGTGTGTGGTATCTGGGAATTGAAGGGAAGAAATGTTTCTAAAAGAAGGGAATTATCTCTATCTCAAAAGCTACTGTATGGTCAAATAAGATGATAAATGATATTTACAACAGGATTTAGCAAAATGTGGGGAAAAGGTGTCTGTCATTGATTATTTTGACAAGAGCAGTTTTGGTGGAGTGGTTGGGAAAAACCTTACTGTAAAGGTTATAAGAGAGGAAGGGAGAAGAATTGGAGATAGTGAATATAAACAAATCTTGGGTTATTTGGCTTGAAAGGTGGGCAAAGATGTAATACTGAACAGAGACATGGAATCACAAGTTATATACTAAAACAGCACGTTAACAGATTATAGAGGAAAGAGGACATCAGTATATGTCAACCCTTAGCAAGCCCACTTCTAGGAATTCTCCTGAGGGAATCATCTCATGAGTACTCAAAGATACATGTTGTTGAAAGATGTTTTAGCACTTTTTAAATGTCTGTCATAACAAATAGCTAGAAATAAAAAATTCCACAAAATGATAATTGCTTAATAAAATATACACGTATAAAGACATTATCATCTAAAAATAAATTCCAGAAAGATGTCAACATACCACATATTGGGAGGAAGTTGTAAGAAAACTGCACATTGATTATAAATATTATAAATGTATATGTCTCTGCATATAAAAAAAAAATTGATGTTAACAATGGTATTTTTCCCAAGTGATGGGATTACGAGTTGTTTTTTATGGGACAACAGGTCTTCTTTTTACTGATGAACATTTTATAATTGTTCTCTGAATGTGTATCATATAAACCAGACATAATAATTTCCAAGATTTGCCCATTCTTGAAGGCCCACATAAAGGCCATGTTGCTATAATAATTCTGCCCTCCACTAAAATTAGGAATGAATCGCAATTTTCTCTAGCTTCCCACAGCATGTTAGGTATTCCAATATTATAACTCTTATTTTAGTCAGCTTTATATTATTTCAAAACTAAGTTGGGGGATGGTTAGTTGACTTGTTAAGGACTTACTAACGAGTTACCTATAATAATGGCCTCTGGCATGACTTCCAGTATATTAGGATGTGCTTAGCCTTTAGAGCAATAGCCTGAATGTGCTATAACTACCCACAGCAACGCTATAGTATTTCAACTCTAGAGACTTATACCTGTGTAGATTTTAATAATTTAAGTTTTTAAAGAAGGCCTCTATAGTCTGTCCTCATAATTTCAATACTTTTTTCCACACTTCCATTATTCCCATGTGCTTTTTAACTACCTAAGAGTCTCCTGTTTAAGACTTTCATAGCTTGATTTTAATTATAAATACTAACTGCAGTTAGTTTAAAAGTTTGATTAGCTACTTCAGAAACTTCTCTAAGTATTTCAGAACTGAGAGAACAGTTTTTCCATTTTTGCTTAATTCTTCTCTCTCAATCTTTTTAAAATATCAGTTTGTCTTCACCCATTTGATTGCTCTGTTTTTTCTTCCCTTAAATTAACCATTGTTAATTTGCTACTGTAATTTCAAGAATTACCAAGACTTCTAGGTTTTCTGGTTCTACTGGTTGGTGGATCATGTGGACATATGAGAATTTTATTTCTTCTGAGTCAATAATGGTGAAAAGTCCCTGAAAATTAATGGTCAGGGAAGATCCAAATAAACTAAAGATGCTGGTAAAATAGAATTCTTTTTCATATTTAATTTCTAAACCAGTGGATACATTTGGATTTGAACAAACTGATCAGTGTACTTTTTAAAGATGCTATTATACGAATTAAATAAGCTTCTATTTGATTAGGATGACTGAAAAACTAATCAGTGGCCTGCAGGCAGCACTGTGACAAATCACTCTGCCTGAATCAGAGCTCCAGGGACACCCAGGGGTTCATAGAAAGGTCAGCAGATCTAGTCTTGGTGTTTGTTCAACTTTGGCCTTATAAACTGGAAGCAAAGAGACAGTTTGACTAAAGTCACCAGCAATATAGACTGAAAGAGGGAGGTACCCCATTATGATTTTTTTAAACCAACCAAAAATAATAAAAAATAAAAATTATTGATATGAAGTTTACTTTGGAAAAATATAAACACTTATGGAACTGGAGGTTTTTAACAGAAAATGTACACATAATTTATGGAGAATAAAACATTTCTATCATCCCAGAAATTTCCTTTCTTTTTTAGTCAACTACTTTTTTTTTTTTTTATTTCTAGTTGCAATGGAGGAGAATTTTTTAAAATCTTAATTCTTCAGAAAAATCGGGGAGCAGGATATGGAATATATGAGGTTAATGATGTTCTCTGGTTATGAACTCAGATATTTCCAAACATTTGACCTTTCGTTTTCTATACCTGGAAAATCTTGGTATATTTAAAATAGGATAATGATCACAAATGTTTGGAAATCAAAATGGTACTATTTTCTTTTTTAATCCTCACCTGATGATATGTTTTTTTAAAAAAAATCAATTTTAGAGAGAGAGGAAGGGAGAGGAAGAGAGAAACATCCATCAGTTGCCTCCCGCACATGACCCAACTGGGGATTGAACCTGTAACCCTTCCATGCATGAACAACGAATGCTCCAACCACCTGCACCACACTTTAAATTCTTGAATTTAAAGCAGGAACTAGTAGGCAAATGTAGTTAAGTTAAAAATCCTCATGTAATTTGTTTATATATATTTTTATTCATGTATGATAAATGTATCAGGTGGGGTGAAGGAACATCATTATTTAATACCTAAATTGCCATATATTATTTTATAATATTAAGTTGCTGAAAATTAAGCAGTTGCTTATACACTGTGCTGCTATCAGAATCCCCCCAAAGATGTTCCCAATAAAATACCTTTAAGCAATGTTCCCAAATGTTTTGGGGAAAATTTTAATCTGAATGAGAAATTCAGAAACTAGTTTGGAATGGAGCAAATAGTGTAACCGACATATGTTGGATATATTGCTGTTCAGGAATATGCAGTATATTATGTTGGACATTGAAAAGAACAAATAGAACATCTACTAACTGGTTTTAAAGTCTTCATTTATATTAAGGTCTTTTCACTCTGATTAGAAATATTATGATATGGAATGCCAGATGGATTTGATTTCCTCATTTGAAATCAAAGAGAAATGAATTCCAAATTCATTGTGACTATTTTCATGGAAAATCTGACCATTGAGACAAAAATATCTTCCTTCAACAAATAAATCTTGAAGTGGTTATATAATCAAAGTCACAATTTATAGCTTCCCAATATTCCTTACCTTATAGACATCAGTCAATACTTACATGAGTTTGTCCAGACAAGAACAAAACTAAACAAACACCTGTCACCTCCCAAAACACGTGAGTTTGCTAAGAGAATAAAATCTTTGGTGGGTTTGTGATTATAAGTAGAATTATGGGAATTCCATTTCAGAATAAATTAGTTTTGGAGAGACCTTTTGGATTGTCTAAGAATTTTATTTATTTTTCTACATTTTTTATACTTCTTAGCTCTTTATTTATTTTTAATATATATTTTATTGATTTTTTACAGAGAGGAAGGGAGAGGGGATAGAGAGAAACATCGATAAGAGAGAAACATCGATCAGCTGTCTCTTGCACACCTCCCACTGGGGATGTGCCTGCAACCAAGGTACATGCCCTTGGCTGGAATCAAACCTGGGACCTTTCAGTCTGCAGGCTGACGCTCTATCCACTGAGCCAAACTGGTTAGGGCAAGAATTTTATTTATTGATACTTTCCTTCATTCACTTTTTATGGTACATTAACTCCCATTTATTATCTCATTCAGGAACTTCTGTATATGCAAGAAATAATTGGGGCCTTTTGGCAATATTTCCACATACACATATGTCTAAAATATTGTCTTATTAATTCTAAATAGTATTAAATAGATAGAATTAAACAAAAACCAAAAGAGAAAATTCCCATCCTCAAGGCATTTATCCCCTCTTCTCTTTTATTGTATTCTATCACAATTGGTTTTATTTGATCTGTCCTTCATATCTATATATATAAAAGCCTAAGTGACCGAATGATCAGTTGACCCATCACTATGACACACACTGACCACCAGGGGGCAGACGCTCAATGCAGTAGCTGCCCCCTCATGGTCAGTGTGCTCCCATAGCCCACCTCCCATGGTTGGCCAACCTCCCACGGTCCCTCCCCCCAATGGGCAGCCAGGCCGAGTGACCCCACCCATGCATGAATTTGTGCACTAGGCCTCTAGTTCAAAATAAAAGAACAAATAATTCATTGAGGGACTTTTCTCAATCCAGATATAAACATGGGCAAATAGTCAAAATAGTGATGTTTCACTAGAATCTCTTTAATATCAGACATGGACTTAAATGACACCTAAACTGGTATATCTGCATGGCCAGCCCATACTCCCCCTAGAGTGCTAATAAGGCAACAACTTGCCAGGAGAGCTTACACATGGTCCACATTTCTCTTCCTAAGCCTGCCCTCTCTTTGAGGTTTTAACAAAGAGGAAAAAATAGAAACTTAAAGGAATAACAAAGAATATAAATGATTCAAAATCTGGGCAATCTTACTTTTTGAGTAACAATTGAAAACTAATTTTTTAATTTTATGAGAAATTATAAGATTTAAAACAACATAAATACCCATATACAAGTTAGTTAACACATCAGTGACCTCACATATTTATCTTTTTGTGTTTGAAAACATTTCGGTTCTACTCTCTTTGAATATCAACTATAGTCACCATGTGATATGTTAGAGCACCATTTCATGTACCTGCTTGTCATTTGTATGTCTTCTTTGGAAAAACGACTGTTCAGTTCCCTGCCCATGTTCCATCTCTTTGACTCTGTGCTAGTTAGTAATTCTTTCCTCTGTGGAGTAGAATAAGCTGTAAAACACATTCATCCTTGAGTTTTACATTTTAACAATAATACATTTCCTTTATCGATGTTTTAGGTTTTTTTCCACCCTCAAAATTGGTTGGTAATTTTTAGAGTTTCTTATTACTAGAATTCTTTATTTTTGGAATCTATTATTAATTTATTTAAATATTTCCTATAACTTCATTTCTATCTGATCATTTAAATATGAATCCTTTAGAGTCAAAGTCTGTTTATTTTTGCTTAATTTTGCTCAGGAGAATGAGAGTAGATTTTCTTCCCCCCAGTATGTTTGGTAACTTTTAAAACTGAGAGCTCATGTCTAGTTCAATCTGATCTGTGGGAGTCCTGAGATCGTAAATTGAAGATGTTTTCCCTGGAGATGATTTGTGCCCAGTACTATGGGGGCCACCAGCCGCCTGGGATCACTGTAGTCACACTTGGGAATGCAGGATTAAATGTGGGAGTTGCACATTCAGTTTGCCCACCTTGTTGGAAACCCCAGGTCAGTCTTCTAATTCCATGGTGATAGGAGGTAACTCTACCCCACTGCTCTCTGCTCTGGTCTCAGCCTGCCTCACCCTGCTTGTCAAATTCTTAAGCACCGTGCCATGCATTGCTATCCAATAGAGTACTTTAAAATCTTATTTGATCATCAAGTTTTAACATTTTTTGATGACTAACTTTAAGCTCTAGTTTTCTAACAAACATTCTTTGAGCCATGCTATTCTAGTTCAACCTCTTCATTTTATAGGCAAGAAAACTGAAGCTATGTGACTGGTGCCGTGTTTCATGATGAGCCCATGTGAGAGCCAGGGAAAAATCCTTTACGTCATAAAACCAGTGTGCTTTCTAAGCCTGGAAAGTTCCGTAGGTGGAACACCCGTTTCTTCCCTGGCGGAAATGTTCCTGTATGTGATGTGTCTCCCACTAGACACATTTCTACAAAGTATATTGGGGCACATATTTGTTAAAATATATAAGCAAATCTTAGATTTGAGTTTGGGGGGTAGTGAGGGAGAAGTGAGGCTGATGTTATCAACAATAAAAGGTATAGATATTGTTCTTGGTTAGGGTATATACTGTGTAGTTTCCCAATAGTTAGGCTAGGTGACTTAGATATTTGTATACTCTAGGGGATTTCTGTTGAAATACAGAGGGGCAAGGCTTTAATACTAAGTTCATGGCCCAATTTATACAGATGAAAGCCTTTGAATTGAAATATGCATTATTTAACAGTCAGATTCTTTGACAGTAATTTAACTTGGGGACATTGGATTTGAAATGCCAACTTTAATCTGCATTCCCATTTTAAGCCTTAAAAAACAGTATTTATAACAAAATTTTGCTGAATTTTGTATTTCAATTTCTTGGCCTTTATATATTTTGCTTATAATTTATACATATCTAAGATCTGCAAATAAATATTTATTGTCATAGTTATAATAAGCAGTTTAGCATTGAATTGAAATTTGAAACTCTTTATTCCTCACTCACTAAATTATAGAATATTAGAGGCCCAGTGCATGAATTCGTGCATGAGTGGGGTCCCTAGGCCTGGCCAGCAAACAGGGCCAATCAGGATGGTCTCGCCCAGTCCCAGTCGGGGCCGGCTGGTAGGGGGAGGAACCACGGGAGGTTGGCTGGCTGGCCGGGGGGGGGGAGGAGGGGGGCGGGGGGGGGGGGGAGGGACTGCAAGGAGGTTGGCCGGCTGGCCCCGATTGGGGCAGATCAGTGCTGGCTGGCTGGGGAGAGGGGCTGTAGGCTGGCCAGAGGGACGAACCAGCTGGGGGGAGGGACTTGGGGAGGTTGGCTGTGGGAGTGCACTGACCACCAGGGGGCAGCTTCTGCATTGAACGTTTGCCCCCTGGTGGTCAGTGTGCATCATAGTGACTGGATGACCGGTCATTCTGGTCGTTCGGTCATAATGGTCACTTAGGTTTTTATATATATAGATGGTGTTTGGAAGATTCTTAGGTTGTGGAGTCTAAGTTCAGGGTCTCAAATTTTGAAATAACCACCAAGTAAGTAGTATAGATCTGGGGCATGTGCCCTGACCAGGAATTGAGCCATGATCTCCTGGTTCATAGGTTGACGCTCACCCACTGAGCCACATCAGCCGGGTTGTTGTCATTTTTTAATTTGACAATCTAAGGAAAAAGAGGCCAGCGCCCTGAATAAATAGTCAGTTACTAAATGTTGGAAGAGTTGAACTTTGAATCGATCTGAGCTTGAGTGCTGACTGTTTCCTAGCCGGCAGCCTTAGGAAAGTTATCTCAGCACAATTCCTTGCATCTGATGGCATGAACGGAGACAGCCTTGTTGCATTGTTGTGATGAGTAAAGAAGGCAGGTGAAGAAATGCGGTAAATGGCCTGGTGCCTGTGTTTGTTCTTCCCTCAGTCCATAGCTCTCTTTTCTATGTGAGCCTGAATTTAGCTCTGTTTCCTGGAAGCTAAGACAGAAACAAAAGCAAATAAGTGCCCACTTTTAAAAACATCAATATCTAATACAAGATCAAATAATTGTTCCCAAACACCTTGGCTTTGAATTCTGGAAAAACTGGCCTCATAGTTCTTATATAAGAAGACAAATGGATAATGTAATGGGCACCTACTATTAATATAGATTTATGGAAGACAAATTTGACAATTTCTCATATCGACCCTCTTTAAAAGCTGAGGGCATTACATTAAATCTTAATTCAGTGAAGGCATTTCTAAAGGAAGCTGAGATAATTTACTCTGAATACATTGCCTCTCAACAGCACCACCTGATACAGGAATAAAATTAGAAATTCTAAAAATTGTGGATATTTAAAAACACCTTTACGTTTGTCTTGTATATTAGTTGTCTCAGCTTATCATTTTTAAAGATGGATCCATAGGCTCTCTGTGTCACAGTCCTTTTGAAAACTTGTCAAAATGCAGATTCCTGAGTCCAGCATCATTCTTACTGGGTTACAATTTTTGAGGCAAGGCCTGGACACCTGCAAGGTCAGCAATAAAATGGTTCTTGTGTACAGTGCAGTCTGAGCCTGGCTAGGTAGCATGGCTACTTCAGGTGCATACGTGAGCTGAGCGTAGGAGGAGGGGCTGTAGGTGAGGGGAAGTATGTTTTTGATAGAAGTTTGAGTTGCTCAGTAGGTCGTTGTCCTGTTGTGTTCTTTATGAAGATTACATATAGAAACTATTTACAGTTGTAGGCTGCATTTGGCTATAATCACATGGAGCGGGAGGTGTCTGTGGCTGGTTAGCTGAAAATGAAGTGGGGCTATTGCAGCCATGGCAGAAGGGGAGAGGAGGCGCCTATATTCACCCAGAAGCAAGTAGTGGGGAGGCCATGGAATCAGGCGGGGACACATTTGGTTTATATGCAGCAACTGCCACCCTGCCCAGCGAGGAGCACCAGACTCCACTCTGTCAAAACAGCTCACACATCCCAAGTGAGGGAGTTTGGGGACCCTAATGGAAGGTGACCTGTTGAAGCAGCCTTGCTCCCAAAGTGGGCAGACACCTTTTTCATTTTGAGGGCCACTGACATTGAACTTGGAAGGTCTTGTCAATTGCCAACTCTTGGCACTTCCTTGGAAATAACTTTGCATTTTTAGGGACAGCTGTCCCCCCTGGCCACCATCAATCTAATTTCCATATAAAACCAGACATACTGTGCTTTTTAGACTATTCACTACAAAAGCAGGTCTTAAATCTCAGCTCACGACTTCACGTATAAAATTTTAATTTTCCTCATTTTTTCTAACTCAACTGAAAAGTGTTCTGAGCTTCCATGCTGCCAGGTGCTGGCTCACCTGCTTCTTCTACGCCACGAGGTGTGGCGATCTTTCTGCCACCCTGAGACAGGCCTGCCTTCTCTAGGCTCTTACAGTCGGGGCTGTTAAGGGGTCTTCCCTGACCTGCAGCCTTTCTGCTATTGAACTTTCTCTCCTTTCAGCCCTGAGATTTCAGTTCTAGTCAAAGAAGAGGAATTATTTACCTTCACGTTTCTACCCTAGAGAGTTTGTCTACACTCTCCCTATGGTAGGTACCCTTCCCTCAAAACCCACATAAAATAAAAAGAAACAACACACAATAGAGTGTGTGTGTGTGTGTGTGTGTGTGTGTGTGTGTGTGTGTGTGTGTGTGTGTAATCGTGTAATCTTAGGCTTTTGGAATATAAGAACTACAGAATGTGACAGACAATTTTTGGGTCATTCTGTCCCATCATATCCCTTCCTTGATACAGTGCACCCGTAAGCCAACTACCTACTTGAATAAGGAGAAAGAAATGGGGGGAAATACTTGGAGAAAAAAAGAACATAGATTAATATCTCATATACTTTTCAGTCATAGAAGTCTACTTAATGCTTTTGAGGAAACACGTGTACTGAAGAAGGATGGCCTGGTAGCATTCATCTCCCATCTCTGGGTCATCGAGCTGGTCCTGGCCATTCATATTTGTGCCCATTTCTGAACATTGGCCAATCACAGTTCCCTGAAAGAGACAGTGCTATCAGACAGTTCTGATAATTATCATATCCTATGCATGTTTCCATGGCAGCCTCTGCAACAACTCTGTGTTTGTGTTAACCTCTTTCCATTTGATGCCTTAGAGTAGCAGGAGCAGGCAAGGGGGCAGTGCACTGATGTGCTCAGCAGAGGGTGTCGGGGCAGGGAGAGCTGCTGCCTGGCCAGCACTGCAGGGGCTGACAGAGCCACCTGGAAAGTAGGAGACCTTATTTTTATTCCCATCCCATGCTCTCATCCCCAAAAGTTTTATAGAGTTTTTTTCTCCCCAATGGAATAAAAGCTCATTAAATTATATTTATAAATTTACCAATGCAAAATTTAACTCTGTAAATCTGTACTAATGTACATAGTGTCTGTGTCTCCATTTGGGAGGGTTTAGAACAGATGTCAGATATGCCCAGTTTCCCACAAAGCCCACCTCTATATGGTTTTTATCTGAGAGGTCTATAATTATATATATTCCTCCCATTTAAAAAATAAATCTATTCTAAGCTTCAGAAGAATGTTATTTTTGTAATCCACCGCTATATTAGAAAATCCATCAAGTATTTACTGATTCGAAGGCCATCCTAAGAGTAGACTAAAGCAAACCTTGGAGTATTGACCTTTTAGCTGTAATATAGCCAAGAGTATCTTTTCCTTTGCAATTGGTGAATTAACTTCAATATTCATATTTTTTTTCAAGTTGAGTTATAATGGAGCCTTCTGCATCACATTTAACATTTATTTTCTTGAAGGTTATTCTCTGCTAGAGATGCTGGCAAAGAATGTTGTTTGACTTCCTTACACCATTTGTACCATTTACAATAGCTCAATATAGCAATTACCTGGGAGGCATTGTGGGTTCAGTTCCAAACCACTGCAGTAAAGCGAATACTATCGCAATAAAGCGAGCTGTTATCTTTTTGCTGGTGGAGAGTCTTGCCTTTAATTAGTAAAAACGCAATATCTCTGAAGCTTAGTAAAGTGAAGCACAATAAAATGAGGTATTGATGTTGGGAAGACAAAGAAACTATATCAAAGTCAACTGGAGTTCAGTACTTCAATTCTCAGCTCTAAACTGTTGTGAATTTGATTCCTTCATGTTGAAATAGCACTTCTTTTATGAGTTGGAAAGTGCTTATAAACTTCGCTGGGATTTAATTATGTTGTTGCCATCTCTGAGCTCCGATGAGATCATTAAGCTGGGTAGTTTGTTTCTCTGACAACAAAACATTTTGTGCAACCAGATTAAGTTAACAGGGCAGACTCAGGGCACCGACGGCTGGATGTTGTAACTAGGAATCTATAAATAAAAACAAACGAGGAAGAGATAAAAGGCATGCTTAGAGTGCCCTTTCAAAGGCCGAGATAATGGGAATGTTGGTCAGTATGTGAAAGCCACAATATTACATTATGCTTCCATTTTTTTTTCACTTGCTTATTGAACCTAGCTTTAAGCCAGATGGGAAAGTAAATTTTCTAAAGAGTGATATGAAATATTTATCAAAGCTGAAATATAATACAAGTTTTGAGCATAAGCCAAACAGTTGAAGTGTGTTGTCTCTTCTTTAACGAAATACATATAGCTTTAGCATATATTATATTCATTGCTGGATAGTAATATTGGAAGAATTGGCTATTGCCAATTCTGAGCTGCTGACCTCCTGATATAAGCTCTGCACTCCCCTGGCCGGCGTGGCTCGATTGGTTGGAGCGTTTCACATACGCCAGAGGGTGGTGGGCTCCATTCCCCATCAGGGCACAAACCTAGGTTGCATGTTCCATCCTGGTTGGGGTGCCTACAGGAGGCAACCGATTGATGTTTCTCTCTCACAATGATGTTTCTCTCTTTCTCTTTCCCCCTCTCTTCTTCCTTCTCTTTCTTCCTCTCTCTAAAAATCAATTTAAAAATGTTAAGCTTTCTGTGTTATGGTGCATTCATGGATATGAATGTCAAGTACAGGTATGCATTAGATCACTATAAATCATCTTCCAAAATAGTGGGGCTATTTATGAAATGGGTTATCCATAGCAGTTAGCATTTATTAGGCACTACCATGTACAAAGCACTGTGACACTGGGGCTCTCACGTTATTTTGAAACAACCCTTTGAGAGTTTATATTCATTTTGCAGAGCAGGAACCTTGAGCTTGTTCTCAAGGGTCGTCTGGGTTCCCCACTCCCAGGCGGGAGCAAAGCTTGGGATGTGCACTCTGCTTTTCCGGCAAAGGCCCCTGGCCTCTCTAGTCTGCGCAGCTGTCTCCATCCATGAATGTGGTTGCTCACTTATGTTTAATAAGTTTGTGATGTCCTTACGAAAAGCACATTCGTGTCTATTTTAGTTTCATTTTGTCTGCAAGATGTAAACGACTAAGTCTGAGATTACCAATGTGTGATGGAATCATATCTTTGTGATTTAAGGTCATATACACAGTGTCCATCTCTACGGTGTTTTGTCTTTTATCCCTCTATTGGCCAAGCAGTTTTTCACACTTTGGGCATGAGGGTTCCTAGGCTTATACTATTAATAGGCCTTTAATACAGTTAATTTTAAACCAATAAGGTCATAAAGTTAAAAGTGGCTGTATTATATTCTGAATGTTCCCTTTTAATAATTATATGCCTATTAATTTAGTTATTTATGAACAAAAGACACTTGGTTTTTTAAAAGAATAAGTTACATTAGTATTTATGACAATATGAATATAATATCCATTCTTATGAAGACCAAAACAGTATTGTAAAATAAGCCCTCTTTTTTAAGAAAAGGAAACAATGGTGTACACACACACACACATACATACATTTCTTCCAATGTATTTTCTAGGCATGTACCAAATTTTCATTCAGAGCTATGAAATGTCATGGAAAGGAACCTAGTTCTTTAGGCAGAATTCTGTAAACACAGTATATTTACGTAAATTATTTTGATATATTTATTTGCTAAAAAATTTGTTCCACATATCAGATTTTTTAAATGCATTTGAATCTTTATTCTACAACACAAGCAACATAAATACAATATCTTTTAAAATATTTCTCTTTAGAATTTTCATTTTCACCTCAGATAAAATGTACACAAAATACACTTGCAAGCTTGCTTAGAGAGACCTGTTAAACAATAGATTATATCAAATCAAACAGTTATATCAACATTTAAAGGAGGGTGGCTTTCAGTTTTTTTAAAATAAACGTGACCAAACTGACAAGATAATAAGGCAAAACAAAAACTGTACTTCCTTGACAAGTCCTTTGAAGTAAACACAATGCTTCAAGGCTCCTGGTGAATAGAGTTGCAATGATGAATTTTGCATTTTGTAGATGAAATGGCACACTGACTCAAATCATTATGGCTATACCAAGCTTCATTTATTTATAATTTTCAATGAAAACAACTCGACTCTTTGGCATCATACAAGAAAGGATAAAAGGATCCTTACCACCCGTTGGCTTTGTTTAGAGTGGGGAAATGGTAATAGGGGAACTGTTTATAATGTAATTTACTTTTATTCCTTTAGAAAAGCATAAAACTAATCTTGAATAATAGTTGTTTGGCATGACTAGGGCAATAAATATTTATTCTTAGTTCCCTACCCCCACCCACCCACCAAAAAACAAACCAAGAAACATAAACAACCAGCCTTTCCCTCTAGGCACCTCCTCCTGCCCCTATCATGCCTTACCCGTATATTCTACCACCTGGTTTCAACTGAGGTGAAACCGGAATATCAAAAGCATTCCTCTTTGTACCATTTTGCCTATTTAGTGGGAAACTTATTTTTATTAGAGAGAACCTCTTCCAACAAGAGCCAGAAGAATGAACAGAGGGAGGAATACAGAGTAGCTTGCACATATTGTGAGGTAGCCATGGATGACCATGGGCGGGTGGTAGCGCCAGGGTCCAGAGCTTCCCTAACTTGAAGAGAAATCATATCTTATGTAGTAGTTTGGAAGATCTCCCTCTCCCCTTTTTGGCACCAGTTGGCAAAATAAATTGAAAACAAATTATTCCTAGAGATTAATTTTAAAATTTAATCTGAAAATAAGTTATCATTAAAAGAATTAAATGCATGCATCATTTCCAGGAAAAGTTAAAACAAAAGTAAAATAAATTTAAAAAACCTTTATTTCCATCCAGAGGCAAGGATTTGAATCCTTGATACCATTAACACTTTGATATACTTTTGGATCTCATTAATTCTAGTAAATATAGTCATTACTTTCTATTCATACAAAAGGATAAAGTAATTTGAATGAAATCAGGGTATTTGAGAAGTATTTAGAGAAACTTTATTAAATCAATAAGAATTATGTGTAATTAAAATAGCTCACACACAGATGATGATTTTAAGGTACTTATTTGTTTTCTCTTGAATTATTCCCTCTGTGTTCCTTCCTCCATGTAAAAAGAATTTCCAAGGCTAATTACTTGAATAAAGACTTAAGAACTAAACTAAGGCCCAGCTATCTTTGAGTTAACATGACATCACTGTATTCGCAATGCATATTGATGCATTTTTACATTTCTTCCATCATTTGGAAAATGAGATAATGAATATGGCCTCTATTGTGCAGATATGAGTGCAAACCCAACATATTTACTCAGAAGACTTTAAAACAGGCACATATACTGCTCAAAGGGGAGGTGGTTATGTTTGCAAATTTCCATGAAGCCATTTGGTAGACTGTTTGCAGGTCTACAGGAAATTAAAATATTAATTTACACCAGACACGTGAAAAATGAAGGCACATCAAGTAGTGTAATGTCATCTTGAAGTGCTGACATTTTGGTGACTAATGAGAGAGAGAGAGAAAACGACTGGCAAGCAAGCAACTACTCAAAAACATCTGGAAGCCAGGAGCCAAGATTATAATGGAGTCGACATGGAAACATTTCATTAAAACTGTATGGACAGAAGAAACACAAACACCACATACTTAAACTTAAAATCACCTCAGCACAAGTCAAAGGGCCAACAGGATACAAATGATCATCCACAGAATCAATGTTTCTAAATACAAAGACGAGAAGCTTATACTGATCTCACTGTTCCATAGAACTTATACATTCATTGTCCTCTAGCTTATAAAAATACACACAAAACAATTGTTGGTATAATAAACCATGGAAACTGGGAAGATTGAGCAGGAATGCTGTGGAGCAGGGGTGGGGAACCTTTATTTTGTCAACGGCCATTTGGATCATCATTCTTGGGCGATACAAAATTATCAACTTAAAAATTAGCCTGCTGTATTTGGTCAAACATTTAATTAACTCACCCATAATGCCTTGGCAGGGCCAGACCAAATTATTTCTGGGGCCTCCTATGGCCCAAGGGCGAGACGTTCTCCACCCCTGCTGTAGAGAATCTAATCCCAAGTTGTTTGCCAAGGTTAAGTTCAGTTTTTCTCTAGTGCTTGATAAGTCAAGCTGATCTTAAAGATAAGAGTTGGAGATATTTTCAAGATAGTGGTTCTCAGTGTGGTCCTCAGACCAGCAGCATTGGCCTCCTCCAGGAACTTGTTAGAAATGCGGATTTCCAGCGCTACTCAATCTGTTTTAACCAGCCCTCCAGGTGATTCTGCTGGGTGCCAATGTCTGAGAACCACCATTCTAAAGTCAGACGACACTAGACAACCACGACTTAAACCTTCAGGAGAGGAATAACAGTACAAATAATTCCTGGTGGTTGAACAGGCTGGGAGGACCATAACTGGATGGGATTCACCAGCAGCCAACTGCAGCTTAGTCACGAAGATGTTCAACCAGTCTCTCCCCCTGGAACCCCCTCGCATTAGTTCACAGAGAGGAAGGTTTTGCATGGTGCCAGTGGTGTGAGGGTGGCTTTTCTTCAGTTAACAGTGGTGCCACTGTTCATAAGGAAATCGAGCATTGCTCTCAACTGAGTTTCTCTTAAACCATCCCAGGAGATGATTTTTTCTTTTTCTTTTTTGGTCTGTCTTCCCTGAATAATTGTGTTTTGGAAATCTATATGGTGTTCTAGTCCAAAACTTTAATTATTAGTTACTTCCACATCAAACATGAACATCACATACAAGCACAGCAAGAAGATCTCACAGTTTTCTAGACTGGCCCACTGATCAATGAGGGAACACAGTTTGTTTTCTTGTTTTGTTTCTGATGAAGCATAATTATAAGCAAGTTCTTCACCAATTTCATAAATCTTGCCCAAGAACAGCTCATATTTCCAATAAAAAGTGCTTAAAATAGTCTCGTGTATTTTAAGGCCACACTAAATCTCACTAGAATCACCTAAATGGAAGCCAAGCACATGGAAGTTCTAAGTTTGTCTTTTGCCTAAAGAATAAGTAGGAATATTTAACTTTATGGCACATGGTTACTATGGAGATTGACCTGATGCTCTCAGTACCTGGATCTTTAAACCATTTTGTCTAGCCAGTACTTCCTCTTTAGAGTGTGCATTTGAAAATGGTTATTTATTTTGTATATTCCCAAACTTAGATGATGACCTATAAATTTAGTACAATATACTTCCAGGGAAGCAATAGAGAGGCACTGTTGGCTATGGTCATTTAAAAAGGCTCACAATTTGTGCATGTCATTCCAGATGGAGACTGCCATGGTTTTCCTGCATAACAGCTGGCCATGAACAATATTATTCCGTCATTTCCACCTAATTGGCAAATTTTCTAAATTACCACTGAATGTCTGCTTTAAGATGGAAGTTTAGATTTATTTTTGAACATTCAAAATATTGTTGTGTATGGTCTTTCTGTATATACTAGTAAACATGATCCTTTTCTTTTTTAACCTTATTTAAAAATCCCCATAAAATTATGGATCTGGAACATCAATCAAGTATTTTTTAATTTATTTTAACTGTGTTAATTCCTTGAGACACTAAAGTGTTTACTTGGTGCATTTAGAGAATGGTATAGTATAGAGAACTCTTTTGCAACCAACTTTGCCATTTACTGGTTATCTTGGGCAAATTTCTTAACCTCTCTGGGTCTCTTCCTCATCTAAAAAAAATGAGGAAAATACCTGTTTCACAAGGTTACTGTGAAAATAAAATAAATGTAACTTGGCAGGAGCACTCAACAAATCTCACCTCCTGCTGTTTGTAACTTCTTGCTGTTCAGTTTGAAGGGACAGACATGAGTGAGCTTCCCTTCTGAGAAGCAGTATTGTGATGTATTTGGGGGAAGTCAAAGTTATTATGTAATTGCAGTTAAGGCTATATCACTTTCAACTGACTGTACAAGCCTTCTCCTTAAAACAAGAACAAATAACCCAGTGATGTTGTTATAAAGAAGTTTCAATTTAAAGGTACTTTTGGATTCTACTACTTTGTCATGTCTGATTGAAACTACTTTAACTTGAATGTTGTGTATGCTAGCATGAGCCGTGGCCAGTCATGAAATAGCCTACAATGGTAAAAGGTGCCTAGTTTTGTGTTGATGGAGAAGGCTAGAGAAGAATCTTAAGGAGAGAAAGAACAAGATGATATAGAGAGGCAGCCTAAGCATCTTTAAAAGCTGATCAGGAGAGGCAAGAACGAGGAGATCCTCCATCAAATCTGTGCCCTCCTGGCAAGGAGAAATCGGATGAAGACTGTGATATACCTGGCTGAGCTGTTCCGTCAGGGATTCTTTTACACTTTGAGTTTTTCAGATGATCATGATGTGCAGTTTACTAAAATACTAGAAAAAGAGAGTAAATCTCACCCTTAGGGTAACACACACTTAGTAAATATCGGCAACTAAAAGTTACATGCAAAATCTTATTCTGCTTAGACCTGTAAGTATGTGGTAATAACTGTTTTAACTATGAAGGCTGCCGAGACCTTGGTCTATCAGAGACCTTGGGGCAAAGCAGAAACTCAGACACCAGGACGAGTGTGAGGGACTCACTGGGCACTCTGGGAAGGGACCCGCGTCTACCTCTGCCAAGGATTCCTAATTATCTCCTTTTCTTCCCCATCTGTGGGAGGATTTAACCGACTTTGTTGTGACTTGAAGTCCTGTTCATTAGAGGTTATTTGCATCAACTAATGTCATTTTTGAAAACTGCAAATACCTCTGGGAAGTACTGCTGTGACAGTTAATTTTCTGGGTGAATTCTGATGTGGCTGCAGAGCAGAGTATGTAGGGAATGGAGGTGGGCTGAAGACCAGTGTGGGTCTCAGGTGGGCTACAGAAAGGGTGATGGGAAGGGACCAAAGCCTCTAACAAAATTATAGGTAAAGAGCTCTGTGTGTTCCCTCATCTCTTTATTCTTGGTACCCACAATCAGGTTAGTACTAGAGCAGTGTTTGGATAGAGTATGCGGTAAACCCATTTTCATAAACTAGCCTTGGATCCCATGATAGAGAATCTGTGGGAGAATGAATTCTGAGTTCTAAATAGTGAACACACTCTGGGCCATGGCATTGGTAAATTGAGACTGGCTTCCTTTGAATTTTCATGCTTTACAAATGTTTATATGTAACAACCTTTTATAATTACTCTGATTTGATACGCTACTGAAGCACCCTCTCTCCCTTCCCCCCACCCCGGCAACCCCCAGTAAATTTTATAGTACTCACTGGTGCACAAAAGAGAGCTGAACTTAAGATAAGCTATAAAAAGAAACAGAACAACCCTGGTGTACTGTATTTGTTTAAAAAAAGTATCTACCTGATTTTCAATTCTACTTACAAAATATAAAAATTCAAAAGCACTAACACAGCTCATTGCTATCCCAACAATTCATTGCTTGTTACAAACAGTTGATCTGTTTCTAAACTCAAATTATTAACTAATGAGTAAAAACTGAAGGCAAAGAGTGTGTTTTGTGGAACTGAAAAAAATGTCTTCTGGATTCCATGGTGATTTTTAGGTGGCATACTGAACGATAAAGTTCCTGCTTTTAGACTGCCTAAATAAATCAGCTGTCTTTCTGGTAACCTTGTGGATAAGTTTACATATACCAGCACTGAGTAAAGCTGTCAATTTTAAATCCTTATTTTAATATTGAAAAGTTGATGTTCTATTTTTAAAGATGGCACATACAATTATGAATGCATTTTTAGGGGCTGGGAAAATTATAATGTATGTCATAACAACTAACTCTACTAGAATATATATGAATGAGCTTGGCTGAGGAGTTTCCATAATTGTTATTATAATTTAAGAAATATTAAATATATAATACATAATAAGATAAAGGTTCCAGATTAATTTTCTAGTAATATTTAAGAAAAATATTCACTTAAAATATTGGCCTGAATAAGAGGACCTCAGACATGAGGTAAATGTACTTGCCGGAAAGGAGAAAGATCTTAAGTGGAAAAACTAAATTTCTTAGACTTCATCCTGTGTCCCCTTCTCCTTTAGTTTTCTTCTGAGGCTAGAGCTTGTGTAACTGACACCATAATTTCATATGGTTGCTGTATAACAGCAGAAGATTTCATCATAATCTCCTTTCCCACCCCACCAGCTGTCTCCCTACCCCACACTGCCTGCTTCTTCCCTGAGAAGTCTGCTCACTGAATAGAGAACTCACTTCCTTTTCTCCAAGGGTGTAAATAGCAAATGAGTTGCATTTTAACGTTTTGTTTTCTTATGTTGAGATAACTGTGGAGCATAGAAATGCCTGTGCGACAAGGGACTAAGGCACCATTTTTTCTTTCCCTTTTCTTTTCTGCCTTGGGAGCAAAAGCAAAGACTAATGGGACCGCCAGGTGACTGGTCAGTCTTCTGAATCTTGGCAATATCTGTATCAGCAAATGTCACTGGGTACTGGGTGTCAAAGGCTGCCATGACACCAACTTAAAACTCTGCCAGGAAATAATTTTCTTCCATTAGAAATAGGGAAACAAAGGCACAACAGTACCTTATACAAAGATGTTGGTGAGTACCAACCAGAAAATCTTGACAACTTAGGACAATTTTGAAATGTTCTGGAATATTTTACAGAGAAAATCATCCTTTTCTTGATTATGACACCTAAGAATATGAATATATCTTTCTAGCTGTTTTCTTCTCCACCAAATGCACAATCATGACATATGTTTGGTACTAGGTGTATGCGTGTTTATACATCAGCTTGACTTACCAGCAGACATTTTCTTAGTAATTGCATTTAAAAAAAAAAAAGAATCAAATGGATCAATGTAGTTTTCCAAGGAGTGGTCTTTGAAAATGCTGATAACATTGCAGGCGAAAGCACTGGGAAATAAACTTCACGATTTAGGAATGTGTCAAGGAATGGAGAAATAATGTGCAAAATCAGAGTATCATTTGTCATCTAGATACAATCTTAGTATCCGGAATGGCCCCAATGCGATTAGTTAGAGAGCAGTTGATGGTTCTCTGAGACACTGGTGTCAGCGGGGCTGGTGGTGGGGAAAATGCTGTCAGATTGGCAGGCAGACTCTAACCCTTGCTACTGAATTTCTTCAATGTGAGTCTTCTACACAATGATGTCATAGACACGGCCCACTCTGCCGAGCCACTCTCTCACAGCCTGGCGAACTCTGATGTCCGTCACGTGACAGGTCAGCTGGCTGATGCATGGGAACACTGCTGGCTGGAGGGCCGTGAAGGTCGGGTCTGGAAGGATCTGAATCTGATTGAGAACTGTTAGCACCATGTTGGTCCATGCCTAAGAGAAAGGATTTAAGAGAATCATCAGCTTTCTCCTGTGGTTTCATTTGAACTCTCAGGTGTGGCTCAGCCCTGCCAATTTGCAAATGAGTTTTCTCAGGCTTTTAGGCTGTAATAAATTAGTCTTTACTAATAAAATGTCATTGTAACTTCATATTTACAGAGACTTATCTAACATTACGAATACCTTATTTTCAGGTTTCACAAACTATAAAAATCTTATTTACTCCTCAGTTTTAAAAACTCTCTTGCTTTTTCATAGTGGGATTACTATAGGACATATAACACTTTTAATCAGCAGTCACTATAACGCCTAGAAAATTTGAAATATTTCTATTTTAATATAGGATAACTTTTAAAATCATAAGCAAATCTCCAAGGCATGAAAAGCAATTAATAAGATATGTTATTTGTCAAGAAGGTCATCTGTTAAATAATCATCATACATCACAGTTTGGTCTTTTGCAAATCTATGATTTCTGTGGATTCTGAATTATGAAGTTGAGTTCGGCATTCAAGATACTTTACTGGAAAATAACACATCGTACAAGAGATTCATACTATTTCTAAATTTATGTTCATTCAAAGAATATATCTCTGTATAGGTTCATGAGATCCTAGGGCCCAAGATTGTCTAATTTATTATGCCCTTAGCAGGAGTCCACAATTTCAGGAAAACATTGGATTGTTCTTAAAGGGCTCTCTACGACTCCAGATACCCTCTATTTGTTTTCTCCCCATCTCATCTATTCTTAAATTGAACAAAACAGTACCAACACTGTTTCCTTCTCAAGCTCATTTTTTCAATGTACGATGGAATTACAAATATGAAATATATGCATGAACAGGCACTCAGAGCCTTCTGAAGAATGAGAATTTTTATGTGCTCTGGATGGGTTAGGAAAACTTGAGATGAAAACAATTCATCAGCATAACCACCTTTTTCCTTTATATTATTCTTCCTAACTATGGAATTTCTTCAGATGATAAACTCGGGACTCTATACCAGCTAAAGTACACCCATTAAAAAAAACTTCATTGTTGAAAGTATTACATATGTCTTTTTTCCTCCATTACCCACTTTTAGCCCATCCCAGGCCTTCACCACACTATTGTCTGTGTCCACGGGTTATGCAAATTCTTTGGTTGATCTCTTCCCACCTGCCTTCCCTCTGAGATTCAACAGTCTGTTGCATTCTTCTATGTCTCTGGATCTATTTTGTTCATTATATTCCACATATGAATGAGATCATGTGGTATTTGTCTTCCTCTGACTGGCTTACTTCACTTCGCCTGAAGTACACCCATTTTATATGTTTTAGCTTCCATCTTATTTCTCAGTAATCTCTGTTATAACCCATAAACACAATTCCTGAAATTTTCTAGTAATAACGTGTCAGTTTCACACTGACATCACTGATACAGGCAGATCCTGGTCTTAGTGTCAGCCCATCCTCTGCCTTTGGAGGGGAACTGGGTCTCTTATTGGTGTCCCTCAAATCTTGGACAGTGTAAGCGTGCCCTGTGCGGGGCGTGTGCATGGTTAGAAGCCCAGCCTGCCGGCACTGCTGGGGCAGTGCGCCCCACCCCGCAGCTCCGCACCGTCTGCCCGGCAGGGACCCACCTGGATCTGCGCCTCGGCGTCCCTCACGGACACACTCAGGGAGCTCCCGGTGGAGCCGGAGCGGGGCCTCTTCTCCCGCAGCAGCTCGGGGCCTGCGCTGAAGGAGTGCCGCATCTGCCCTTGGTCCACCAGGTGCTGGGGCCGCTGCAGCAGCGGCGAGTCCGGGCCCCTGGGGCCCAGGGCCTCGCCCTTCTTCTCCACTTTGACCTCTTTGGGGAAGGAGGGCAGGTTGTGCTGCTGCTTCCTCTTCTTGTACTCCGTCATCAGCTTGGAGATGGTTCTGTCGGCCGCCATGCTGTAGATTTTGTTGCCCGCGCTCTCCCACCACTCCTTCTTCCTGCCGGGGTCCTTCTTCTCCACCTTGGGGCTGGGCGGCAGCATCAGCGTGTCCCCGCTGCCCGCCCGCAGGCTCGGGGACTCGCCCCCGTGGTCCCGCGTCTGACTGCGGTCGTCCTCGGAGGGCGTGTCCTTCCCCGAGAAGCCGCCGGTGGACGGGGTGGAGGACTCGGACTGGAAGGAGGGCAGGATGAAGCACGGGTCGCCCCGGAGGACGGGCGCCTCCTCCAGGCTGCTCTCCAGGTCCAGGTGCATCTGGATGTAGTGGTTGCACAGCTCCATGCACAGCTTGTGAAGCCGCTTGACCAGCCACACCCAGTCGGCGTTGCTGACGGGCTGCACGCTCAGCGAGGGCAGGCGGGCCCGCCACTGCCTCTTCTCCCTGCCCCTGGGGGGGCTCACCTGGGCCGTCTCCTCAAAGATGTCCTCGTCCTCCGAGGAGCACTGCTGGGAGGAGTCTGAGCTCCTCTCGTCGTCCTCGAAGAGGACTCTCTTCACCTGCTCGGCAGTGATGGGTTCCTGGTTGGTGAGCACGGCACAGACCAGCGCGTGGAAGTAGATGTTAAAGCTCATGGCCGACTGGCGGTAGAGGTTGGCGGCGCCTCCAATGCCCGACACTTTCTTCAGCAGGCACTTCAGGCCCGGGCTGGTGTCAAACTCCATGGCTGTCCGGTAGGAGTCCAGCAGCAGGTCGAAGATGACCGCCAGGTTCTGCATGGAGATGTACCGGAGGAAGCCAGCCAGCTTGGCGTCCGGCACTTGGATGGTCTTCTCCTCTCCAGGAGAGGGGCCTTTGACAAACTCTTCCAACAAGATGTCATACAGGTTCTGGAGCAAGACTTGATGAGACAGTAAGCTCACCACAATTTCCCTGAAAGAGACGCTGCAAATGGAAAGAGTGGGGACTGATGAGTAACCTCTGCCTTGTATGATATTTTAAAAGCTTTACACATTTCAGAATGACATATGCAAAATCACAAACTAAATTACTTGTATTTTAATGCCTTCTTTAAAAGGGCATTACACAATAACCATTTTAATCATAATAAATGGAATTCCTGACACTTTTTAAGTTATGACACTAATTATCTACAAGCCTTAGAAAAATAATAGAAGGGTTTTATAGCAACTGGGATATATAGGCATAATTATGAGATAGGACGCATTTTATATCTGAGTAATTAACATATCAAATAAAAAAAGTAATAGTTTCTGTTGTATTTTATTAATTTTAACTGGATTTTTTCTTAAACCCAATATTTTTAGCAATCTTATTGAAGTTTAGCTTTCTAAGGACCAAAACAGTTTAACTGTTAATGTTTTAGATGCATATATGTAAACATAGAGGAGAGCCAAACATTTTCATTCTACTTCTGTGAAAAAATGCCATTGGGATTTTAATAGGGATTGTATTGAATCTGTAGATTGCTTTAGGTAATATGAATATGGAATATCTATTTCTTCGTATCTCCTTCGATTTTTTTAAAAACATATTTTATTGATGTTTTACAGAGAGGAAGGGAGAGGGACAGAGAGTTAGAAACATCGATGAGAGAGAAACATCGATCAGTTGCCTCCTGCACACCCCCGACTGGGGATGTGCCCGCAACCAAGGTACATGCCCTTGACCGGAATCAAACCTGGGACCCTTTAGTCCACAGGCCGACACTCTATCCACTGAGCCAAACCGGTTAGGGCTCCTTCGATTTTTTTACACAGTATCTTGCAGTTTTCAGAATATAGGTCTTTCACCTCCTTTGTTAAGTTTATTCCTAGATATTTTATTCTTTTTGGTATGTTTGTAAATGGGGTTGTTTAATTCATTTCTTTCTGATAGCTTTTTTTTCTGATAGTCTTTAGGGTTTTCTGTATATAAAACCATTTCATTAGCAAATAGTGACAGTTTTATTTCTTCCTTTCTAATTTGGATGCTTTTTATTTATTTTACTTTGGTAGCTGGGGCTAGGGCTTCCACTACTATGTTGAATAGAGTGGCAAGAGTGGGCATCCTTGTCTTATTCCTGATCTAAGAGGAAGAGCTTTAGTTTTGCACCATTGAGGATGACGTTAGCTGTGGGTTTGTAATACATGGACTTGATTATGTTGAGATACTATCCTTCTGAACCCATTTTATCGAAAGTTTTTATAAATGGATCTTGTAAAATGCTTTTTCTAAATCTACTGAACAGATCATGATTTGTATTCTGTTAATGTGGTATGTCACATTGATTTGTGGATATTGAACCATAGTTCATTTCAGAACCATCCTGAAATGAATTTTGCTGGATAGTGGTGTATGATCCTTTTTAACATATTGTTATATTTGATTTACTAGTGGTACACTTGAAAAATGGGTGACTGGCAATAGCGGGAAACTGGGCATAGAATTGGAGAGAAGCATGTGGGATATTGGTAAAGCTCTATTTCTGAAGGTGGGTGACAGGGTCATCGTTATATTTTGTAGGTACCACACACTTAACTGCTGTACTAAGCATCTAACTTTCGGGAAAATCACACACTCTCCCTAAAATAGAACTAGTTTAGATTCTGGCTCCACCACCTGGGAGAAGTGGCTCAGCCTCTCTGAATGTCTCCTCAGAGATGAATGGCAGTGGCAAGATCTAGCCACTGTCCTTCACATATTGTGCTCAAGTATTTATCAGCATCACTTACAGTTTGTTGGAAGTTTAAATGGGAAAACTTTAGTAGTTGCCTTTATCTGCAAGAAGAGTTGTTTTTAAGCAGGATGGTAGTGCAGGCACTCCTCATTTTATTGCACTTCACAGATGTTATGATTTTTAACAAAATGGAGGCAAGATCCTCCACCAGCGAAATAATTATGCCTTGCTGTTTTGTTTTGTTTTTCTTTTGCGCTACTTGCTTTATTGCAGTGGTGTGGAACCAAACCTGTAATATCTCTGAGCAGTGCCTGTATTTAAAAAGATCAAGGTTCTCGTGGCAGGGCCACACGTATTTTTTGTCTCCTGACAGCTGTGTTGCTCGTAAGAACTTTATGTATTTCTCACTGACACAATATGAATCACACCTCAAAATTAGTTATTTTTAAAAAGTTATATGTATGATGCTATAGATACACAGAAATGTGTCCCCAAATTCAAATGTTGAATCCTAACCCGCAGTACCTCAGAATGTGACTATCTTTGGAGAAAGGTCTTTAAATAAATAATTAGGTTAAGACAGTGGTCGGCAAACTCACTAGTCAACAGAGCCAAATATCAACAGTACAACAATTGAAATTTCTTTTGAGAGCCAAATTTTTTAAACTGAAACTATATAGGTAGGTACATTGTTATTAACTTAATTAGGGTACTCCTAAGGCTTAGGAAGAGCCACACTCAAGGGGCCAAAGAGCTGCATGTGGCTTGCGAGCCGCAGTTGGCCGACCATGGGGTTAAGAGATGAAGTCATTAGTGGGGACCCTAATCCACTAGGACTGGCATCCTTATAAGAAAGGGAGATTAGGACACAGGCAGGTACAGAGAGGAAACATCCATCTAGAAACCTAGAAAAAAACCAAGCCTGGGGACACCTCAGTCTCCAACTCCAATTTCTGTTGCTTAAGCTACCCCATTGTGGCTGCCCTAGCAAATCTGAAATGTGGGAAAGTTAAAAGGCTAACAATCTTGTATGAAAGCATTTGTTAAATGACTCTGCAAAAATTTCTGTATTCTTAGAGAAAACTTAGATTATAATTAGGAAAGTTCCTTTAGTCCTTGCTATTTATAAGACTCGAAGTGTTTAAGCTTCGCTGCTTACCTTTTCTTGGTGTGTCCGTTTGGCTTTTCATCAGGAGGCAGTTCAATAATGAGCTGACAGGACTGGGCATGATCGAAGGTGTTTGGAGTCTTTGGTGAGCACTGGGTGTCCAACATAAACACCTGTATGGGTACAGTTCAGAGAGCCACCTGACTCAAGAGATTAGCTGGCAAGTTGCTTTTCTCTCTACTCATTTTCTCACCTAAGAAATGAGGTTGATAATGGTTTCCTACCAGGTATATTTGTCAAGAGAATTAAATAAATTAGTACATGTGTATTACATGGGACAAACATTAGATAAAAATAGCAAATATTCAATAAATGTTAGCTGCTGACACTACTACTTCTAGCATGTGACAATTCAACACTCTCCAAAGAGCTGGCACTGATGTTTAATATTAATTAGAAGTAATAAAGGGGGGTGATGTTTGGAAAAGATCTTCTTTGATTGTGACATCTGTTTGGTACCTTATTCTATCCAATCCAAAAAAAAAAGTTAGGACTTCTCTTGCTGTCTAGTAGAGTAGTATGCCCACATCATTAGTCCTGACAGGAGAAGTGACTAAGAGAAGGGTAACCACATCCTACATTTGACCCACGTGATTTCATTTTACATGACTTAACGTACTTTCCTTTGAAAATATGAGTATTTTAATGAACTTTTTCTTTCCAAATTTTGTAAGCATTATCAGATTAGTGGGTTATGTGAAGAGTGAATATAGGAGGAAGGTTTGGGACTGAAGAAGAAAGAAATATTAAGAAGTAAAAGATTCACTAAATGGTCTTGGCTGTTCTCCATGAAGGATCTATTTCAGAATAGGATTCCATGGACATTTTCACTTCTTACTGTATGCACCTGGGGAAATTCTTTAGCTAGCTAGGTGTAATGGCTTTATATTTAGAGAAGCCACCCCTTTGGCTTCTCTAGTATTATAACTTTTGACATGTGCCCAAAGAAAAAGTACATGGTGAAACCTGCAAGGGTAAGGACAGTTTAACTTTACTGATCAGTTACATTCAACTCTATTAAGTTCTGTCCTCTGTATGGGAGAAGAGAAAAATATCAAATAAGTGTGCCATCCTTAGGTGCTTACAGTCTAGCAGTGACAAAAATATTTCAGCAAATACTTAGAAGCAGTCTGAATACCTATTTGCCCAGGGCTCTAGAGGATGCAACAAACAGATGATGGGGAGGAACATCATGCTATCAATTGGATTCAAGTCATTCCTGGTGAAGAACCGTACTGGCAAGAGGCAAAGGTCCCTAAGGAAGTGAAAGGCAGCTTGGGACTCCCAGCAATGTGTCAAGCTTCTAGCGCCGCTGGGATCAAAAGGCCCAGCCCTTACCTGCTGAGCCATGGCTCGGATGCGCCAGTACTCGGCCTCGGCACTGGGGGAGGAAGAGGGGGCCGCCACCCTCACCTGGCAGCCTTCCCCACTGAAGCCCTCGGTGCTGCTGTGGAAGCAGCCCAGCAGATCCTAGGAGAAACACAGCAGTCATTCACTGGGTGCCTCGGGGTGGATGGCAGTGGGGCCTGACACTGTCACTGGGTCCGAGACTGCCTGCTCTGAGGAAGGCAGAATCCAGGTGGCCAACTCGGCAGGGAACTATGGAGGACTGGACCCTGCCCTGGTTCTCTCCCAGCATCTTACCTTCACGGGCTTGAGTGTGGCAGAGAACGCGTCCTGCAGGGCACAGCAGGCCAGCCTCCACATTTCTTCCGTGAACACGGGGCCTGCTGTCACGAGAACGTACCTGCCAGAAGCAAGCAGACGTCTTAAACCCATACATTTTACTGCTGCAAAGCTTAGACCCTTACAGACACACATTTGTTCCCCAGTGTCCTTACAGGTTTTGCTGTCCCATCACTCTTGCCTTCAGTCCATCTGGTGTTTCATGGTCATACTACTACTTCCCAAACCATTTTAATGTAAAAATATCAATGGATCCCCATTCCAAACAGGCCAATGTTTACACTTAGGCTTGCATGCAAGACTGTATACATTCTGTACTAATTTTTCCATTCTAGCCCTATTGTCCATACTACTCCGTTACCAGTAACAAAACAAAATAAAAACCCCTTTTGTCACTTGTAATTCTTATCTCCATGTATTTGTTCATGCTGTTCTCCTGCCTGCAAAGTCCTGATCTGATCAAGTATCATTCCTAAAAGCCCTGTTGACCACCTGACTGCTGTCCTTTCTCAGCATTTATAGTTACTCCTTACTGTGATGATTCTTCATAGGCCCCCTGCTCCTTGAGGGCAGGGCACTGTGTAATGCCTACACAATAAATATTTGCCAACTGAACACAGAAATATTAGCATAGAGTTATTTTTATAAAAAACAATCTAAAAAGTAGATTGTTACCACAAAGGATAATTTAATTCCCTTGGATTTCATAATAAAAACTCCAGTTTCATAGAGAGTCAGGAACCCTTTTCTCACCTAATACAGGAGCAGCCCACTCTGGAGATGGTTTCCGTGGGCTTGGCCACACAGGCTACCAGTAACTCGAAGAGGTCCTTCAGCATGGTGTTGATCATGCTCTCATACCTGATGTCTGTAGGAAGAGGCACAGCAAGTTTCACTCAACACTATTGCAAAAGAAGGTACTGCATAGGAGGGAAGTCTGAGTGATAAGAAAATATCTGTGATGAAAATATATAATATCCATTTTTGATTTATCAAGATGAAATATGTGGTTCACTTTTATGTGCTCAAGAACATTTTTCATAGTTAAGTATATCATTTATTTACTTAAGTAGAATATAATATATAGCCTGAATACTAGCTAGTAAAACATTTCAATTCTTGAAAAAGGTGGGGGAGGGGGGGAGATGAAACATACTTTCCTTACTGCTGATAGAATTAAATTGGATTAAAAGCTATTGGAAATCAACAGAATCTCTCATCCTACCACTCCCTGAACCCATTGAGTCTGGTCTCCATACTACCCCCAGGCTAAAGAAAATAAGACTTCCAAAAATCACATTCTGTTTGCCCAGTTCAAGGAACACATCAGTATTCTTCTCAAAGTCCTTGTGAGGCCACAGAAGCAGTTTTCAGTAGAATCCTCAAGGGCCCCATACTGAACAAAGCAGCTGGTCAGGAACATCTACCCCTAGGGATCCACTTGTCAGTCTACATGTGCAAACACCCACTTCTTTTCTTCCTCAATTAGGTCCCCCCTTCCCCCAAAAGGGTAAATCTTTCTGCTAAGCTTAGTAGAGAACCTACTTCTTACCTTTGCTTTTTGACTCTCCCTTGGGGTCAAGTTCTCATTAATTTCTCTAACCCCTCCTTAGAAGGGAGCCTCTCACACCTCTTCCTTCATACTTCTGCATGCCTTTCCCTTTTCTTTGCAACCTCTAGAGCTAGCAGCGACATTCCTCCTCTCGAATTTCCAGATCTTCCCATACAAGAGTCATGAGCAAGAATCTGTTTCCCTAATGTTGCCCACTGGTACCAGCGCAGTCAGATCTCCCCTGTGTCTGGCTCCCTCTCTACCTGGACTTCCACATACCCCACACTTTGAAGTCTTTTTTCAAAGTTCCACAGATATTAAGAACCTTATCTTCACCCCTTAACCTGTTAAGCAACTTCTTGCCCATAATTTCAGCCTTTTCTAAAACCCTGCCTCCTTCACTTAGCCACCACAGATGAAGCAGGACAGTAGAATGCAACCCCCAGGCTGCAGGGATATTTCTCCCTTTTAAATATATACTTGAACTTGCCTCCCCTCTCCTAATGCACAGATATCCTAGACCTTATTAGGTATCTTACTTTTGGTTGCACATATATTTTAAGTATTCTGTTAGATCATTTTTAAAATTAATTTATTGTCTAAAGTTTTACATATGTCTCCTTTTTCCCCACTTGACACCCCCACTGCCCCAGTGTCTGTGTCCATTGGTTATGCTAATATGCATGCGTACAAGTCCTTTGGTTGCTCTCTAACACCCCATCCCCTGCCATTTGTCTCTCTGTTAGGTAACAATTTCTTTTTGACCATTAACTATTAGAAGGCTGGTCTTGACCATGTAATTCTATGTTAATAATTCCCAGGACAAAAACCATGCACTGGTATTTGCATTAGGGATTTAGTAAGCTCTTTTAGACAATGTTGCTGCCCGCTAATGAAACATGCCATGCGAACTGCTCGGGCGCCAGATACCTGAGTGTATAAAGCTCTGAATGTGCTCCACCACCAGCTCACAGGACAGACCGATGGCATGCTTGAAGTTAGCCGAGGCCACATCCCAGTAAGAATGGTCTTTATGGCTACGACGGAGCCAAAGGGACATCACAGGAAGGAGAAGATGAACAACTGCATAGATACCAAACCCTGGTCCTGAAAAAGAAGTCAGCATCAGAATCGTGACTCCAGCAACTCTCTTCTAAAAAGGAAAGCTTTTTGCCATCTTGGCATTGATGACCTCTTCTGAGGGAGCGCCCCATTCTCTGAGAAAGTGCAGGGAAAAACAGTTTACCACTGATTAGGGAATACAGATCTCCAATGGCGTTTTTCTTTTTTGTTTCTGCATTATTTTAGTTATGCAAGTAATACATGAATTCAAATAATCACTTGATCAACTACTTAGTCCCCAGATGTAAACATACAGATACATACTAGTACATGCATATAAGAAAATACCTTTAAAATGTAAGTGTGTGTATATATATGAAACAGAGTTGTATTTGTTATTACTTTTATATAAATAGGATAATGTAAACCTTGGTCTACATGTTGAATTTTTGCTCTTAACAATATGTGCTAGAGATCATTCTGTGTCAACAAACTTACGTAATCCTCATTTTTATTGTCACATACTATTTTTCCATTGTATGTTTATGCAACAGTTTACTTATCCATTCCCTTAAAATGGACATTGTAGCATTTCTCTATTTTGCTTTATAGTCAATGCCATAATGAAAATCTTTGTAAGAAAGATGAATTTTAAAAATTCTGCTTACAAAAATGAGGCATCCTTTTTATAATCAACACAGAAAACACATGAGAATACAAAGAAAAAAGTACATTTTGAAAGTGTGTGTGTATATTTATAAATGTATAAAATTTCATAAAGTTGAGATTATACTCCATATTGTATATGTGTATATATTTTAATGTAATGCCTTATAAACAATTATTCATGTCATTAAATATTATTCAGATATTCATTTTCATGTCTATAGAATATTTATATGCTTTTACCATACTTAATTTAACACATTTATATTTTTGTCTTCATTACCGTTAATTTCCTTTGATGACAGATTTCTAGGAGTAGAATTACTGGGTTAAATTCACACACTTAGTAGCACTAAATGTGAAAGCAGAAAATGGTAATGACCAATAAGAGATTTAGAGGCAGTGGCATATAATTCATTCTGTAAAATACCTGTTTATTTTGGCATTTAACACTTTAACATGTGAGAGTAGCTATTATGATTTTCTGGGGAAAAATTCCAATATAAAGTTTGCAATAGATTTTAAAACAGTATCAATTATCAAACCTTCATCTATTTATATTGGATACAAAACCTCTCTTCTTACTATAAACTAGTGGTTTCATTTGTGGTTATGATTCTGTTAGTGAAAACTAAAATCTATAAAAATTTCTTTAATCTTAGGAAAATTTGGATAAGTGTATATATTAACCTTAATTCAGAATAAGCGATACATTTCTAAGGGACATTCTTTTCCTCTACCATCAGGGTACTAGGTGATCACTAAGTGTCATTTTACAAATTTAATTTCCTCTGACCTTTATACAATCAAGATGTTGCTGTCTTAATACCGCATATATGTTTGAACGGTTTGGTTATGTCAGTGGGAGGCACTGTGAACCCTATCGACCGCTCTGGGGCCAATAACATGTGAGATACAAGGCTGGGTTTATGGAACAGAGTAAAGCCAGCTCGCTCACGGAGACATCGATACCACAGCCTGATTACTGTGGGGCTCCAACACATTCAGCTTACTGGCCGCCACACGTTATTTGTAAATGGACTGGTAGGAAGACTTGTAAATAATCACAGGACATATTCTAAACATCATAGCCATTCCATACATATTTATTGAGCACCCATTATGCTGTCCAGGGTTACAGCAGTAAAATAGGTAGGCCCTCTGATAAACATTATATGTATGACACCTGCCCCAAATGACAGACATAGAAATATTTACCAGGTGTTTTGGTGACATCTCTCAACAGCTCGAAGAGCAAATCCAAGGTTGGCGGCTGGTGCTGCCGTGGGCAGTTGGACACAGCTGCTGTTAGCTGCTCCAGCAGGATGATCCAGACTTCTATCAGACCTGGAACGCAAAACCAGACCTCTGTGACATTTGGTTAAACCGGACACAGAATCACTGCAAGGCCAAATAGGTAAAGGAGGTCTCTACTAGTAAACTGCCATGAGATCTGTGGATGGGAGGCATCCCCCAGTAAGGCAGCCCTCAGGGTCTGTATATGGACAGATTATAATTTACATATTCTGACAAAGTCGAAGAAAAAAGAACACTCAAATTTCTTCCTTATTCCCCTTCAGGAAGAAGGTGATGTGGTTTGTAAATTCTATATGAAATGATTGTCATATTTCTTGGGAGTTGTTGATAGCAAAATAATATAATGTCCTTTTAGTTCTATCACCTTAGTCAAAATTAAAATATTATTTTAAGGTATACATAAAAATGCCATTCTAACCATGTTTGTGTGTACAATTCAGTGGTATCAATTAAATGCATAGTGTTGTACAACCATCACTGCTTATCTATTTTCAAAACTTTTCATCACCTCAAACAGAAACTCTCTATAATTATTAAGCAATAACTCTCCATTCTCTCCTCACTCCAACACCTCCGGTAACCTCTGATCTACCTTCTGTCTCTCTTTTGCCTCCCTTGGATATTTTGTGTAAGTGGAATCAGAAAATATTTGCTGTTTTTGTGTCTGGCTTATTTCACTTAGCATAACGCTTTCGAGGCACATCCATGTTGTAGCAGGTATCAGAATTTCGTTACTTTTTATGGATAAATAATATTCCATTGTATGTATACACCACATTTTGTCCATCATGCTGGACACGTGCTGTCTCTACGTTTTGGTTACTGTGAATAAGGCTGCAGTGAACACTGGGGAATATGTGTGAGTCTCTCCTTTCCATTCTTCTAGTACATTCCTAAGAGTGGCGTTCTATGGTAATTTTATTGGTGTTTGGAGAACTACCGAACTGTTTTCCGTAAAAACTGCACCATTTTACATTCCCATGGGGGCTCCAACTTCTCCACATCCTCGCTCACACTTATTTTCTGTTGCTGTTTTTTAACCTACAGCCACCCTGGGAGGTGTAACTAGTATTTCATCATGATTTTGATTTACATTTTTCTAATGACTAGTATTATTGGGCCTCTTTTCATGTACTCACTGATACTCACAGGCCATCTGTATATCTTTTTTTTTTTTTTTTTGAGAAATAGCTATTCATGTTCCTTGCTCATTTTTACAGTAGGTTATCTTTTTGTTGTTGAATTTTAGGAATTATTTCTATCTTCTGGATATTAAAACCATACCAGATATATGAATTACAAATACGTGCTCCCATTCTTTAGGCTGTCTTTTCACTTTCTTGATAACGTCCTTTGATGTACACAAGTTTTCAATTTTGAAGTCTACGTTATCTGTGTTTTTTCTCTTGCTGCTTGTGCTAGTCTATCTTTGCTCTTCTTAGTGCCCCGTTTTCTCCAAAGGTCATTCATCTTTGGTTTCTTTTTTTTGTAGTCTATAAATTATTTTGAATTTACCTGTCCACACGGCAGTTCGCAATTCTGGCGCCCTCTCACCCCTGCGTGCACACACATCACTGTGTGTGTTGCTCAGAGCTGGGAAAGTGGTGCCCCCAGTGTCAGTAGGTTCATCTGCCCTCAGCACACAACTCTCCTCTTTCTTCTCTTCTCAGAGTTTCATTTTTAAGATAACACACTGACTCTTAGTGCTGCTCATTACCAGGTGAGAGAAAAAACATGAAATCCTTTTTACTAGATCCAAATCATTTTAGTTCTGTCATTTATGCAAGCACTGTATGAACCAACATTTCTGCACATCACTGTCTGGAAATATGTGGACCTATAGCTCAGAAAACTGTGCAGAAAAGGACTAGAGTAGAATATAAAAAAACAGCCCACTCTACATTTTAATGTCAATACTTCAAATTTCCCCACAAAATAAAACTGCGTCAGAAGATGGCACTTAAAAATGTTTCTATTGCCCTAGCTGGTTTGGCTCAGTGGATAGAGCATTGGCCTGTGGATGGAAGGGTCCCAGGTTTATTCCAGTGAAGGGCTTGAACCCCAGGTAGGGGGTGTGCAGGAGGCAGCCAGTCAATGGATTCTCTCTCGTCATTGATGTTTCTCTCTCTCTCTCTCCCTTCCTCTCTTTGCAATCAATAAAAACATATTTAAAGAAACGTTTCCATTAAAAAAACCTATTTACCCAGTTTTAAATATCCCTGTTAATAGGAGGCAAAACCAAAATCATGAACAATAAATATAATAAAACTAGGTGATAAGAAATTCTTATGAACTTCAAAATACAGGGTGGGGCAAAAGTAGGTTTACAGTTGTGAGTACGTGAAACATGGAGTTTATTCTTGTATTATTATTTATTTATTACTAGAGGCCCGGTGCCTGGTGATCAGTGTGCGTCATAGCGACCGGACATTCTGCCGTTCCGTCGGTTTGCACATTAGGCTTTTATGATATAGGATTGCATTATTTTCCATAGGAACAACTGTAAACCTACTCTTGCCCCACCCTGTAAGAGCAGGTGTGGATAAGCTAATTTATAGGAAATTCAGAGGACAAAACATGTCACAAAGCACTATGGGGGGTGCAATTAATAAAATCCAAATGAAAAACTCTACAGGACAAAGTACCTCACTTCTTCAGCAAATACATTGAAAAGGGGTTAAAGTTGGAGAAGAAATCTGTAGATTGAAAAGGATTTACGAGACGTGTCGGCTAAACATATAGTATGGATCTTATGTGAATCCTAAAAATTAACTGACATTGGAAAATTTTACACAATAGATATTTGATGTTAGTCAAGAGTGATTGTTAATTTTTAGGTGTGATAATAACTTTATGGTTGTTATCTTTAAAGAACACATACTAATGTCTCAGGTTTGCTTTAAAATAATATAGGAAGGAGGAAGTGGGTAGGGAGTGAGGGACATGGAGAGTGAGCAAGTGTGTGTGTTTGCATTATATGAGGTTGACTATAAGTTTATACTTGAAGCTGGGTGATAGATATATTAAGGTTCACTATACCACTCTGTCTAGTTTTATATGTGTCTGTGAAATGTCCATAGGGGGGAAAATAATCATTTGCCTTTGGAAACTAGAGAAATCTCTCAGAATATATAAATGGTGAGAATTGTTAATACTAACTTAAAGCTTTTACTTTTATTCCTTTCTCTGATTTAGCTGTATTTCCTATATAATTATAACTTTAAAACCCTCAATAAATTTATACTGTAGGAAACTTTATGTGGGTGCTTGGCTAAACTTTATCCACAAGAAAAAAAATGGGTTAATGATTTGCATACATGGAAGGGAATGCCCACTGTTACATAAAGGGTTTCCTCCCTCAAAATGTATAAATACTTTAACGCTGATAGCTCAATTTTGAAAAAGAAATGTATTTTAATAAAAACTGCCTTTATAATTATTCAAAGTGGTTGTATACATTTTTGGGACACCCTGAATACTGTATTAAAAATTACATTATAGATGAGCAGCATTAGCTTTTGCCTACAATTGTCTGAGTTGGAGGTTTACAATGCTAATCTAACCATTAAAATGAAACCTCTATTAAGCAACATGTAGCCAATTTCCAGTATTTTAATTTTTCTCTACATTAGTTATTCCTATAATTCTTTCTCATAAGTAGCCTGAACTAGTGAGGTTTTATAATCTCTAGAAAACTGTAAATCTTCTAGCCACCCCCATAAATGAATTTGTAATAGAAAAATAAAACGAGAAAAATGTAAAACAAACACAAAAGCAAATTTAAGAAGCCTCCCCTAAAAAGTCTTTTGTGTGGGTTGGAAATAACCCATTTGCAGATATCAGACCCCTTTTAGGGATATAATTTCCATTTCTACATCTAGAAATAGGACAGGGTCAGCAAGTTGGAGCATGAAGTAGCCGGTCTGAAAATACGCCAAAGTGGAAATTACATGGGAACTAATTTGGAACACATTCTTTAAAATTATTCTCTTAATGAGTCTTTAGCTTTGCCAGTCACAAATAGATTCTCTCTTCAGTAATGGCTTAATTTCCCCAGTCTCTAACCAAATAGTCCTGCAGGAAGTAATTATATAATGACTGCGTTTCCTAGAAGGAATTAAAGACAATTACCAGCCAATTTAAGTACCAATGCAACCAGATTCCAATGTGCTAAATTCAAGAGAGTCAAAGTTAGAAATTATATTTAGCAGAATCTGCACTGGTTTCAGGTGGAGGCATCAACTGTGAAATGAGTTTGGAGAACCCATAGAAACTTTTAGGTAGACTTGTTAGAATCATAAACAATAACAACCTAAATGGATGATCATTCAAGATCTATAAGCTACTTAATTCATGGCTTAAGCTTCTGAGAATACGGACACAGCCAATAACCTGATTTAATCTAATCGATGAACCTTACCAGTGTCATCATCAAAATCAGACAGGACCGACTCAATGCCATCCTCACTGCTCGCTGACTGCTCCTGAAGTCTTCGAGGCAAGCTAGCAAGTCGCCCACTAAGGAATATTGGCTTCATCGGCATTTTGTAGATTTTGGCCAATAACTAAATAAAAAAAAATACCAAATTTCAGTTACATGTTGGAAAAAGCTACACTCTGGGCTTTAAAGAACAATAAAATAATATACTAGTTATAGAAAGGGGAGAGAGAACCAGAGAAGCTGCCACTGGATGAAAGGTTTAAAGTTGAGTGGTTGTGACTTGGCTTCGTAAGCTAGCTCGCAGGAGGCATTTATCCCAGGAAGCAAATGAAATAGCATTCAATGGCAACAAAAAGGTAGAGGAAAAAAACCACAAGGACTACTTTTCCAGCAGCTCAATTGCCTATGAGTTTTATAGACTTGTATGAACCTACTAAGAGAACCATGTCACATGTCAAGACTGTTTGCCTATGGGAGGAGGTGTTCTATGGGCATCACGGAGAAGAGAGTCTGCAGGCAAATCAGATACCAGACTCCGATTCCCCCTCATGTGACCCCACATCAAGGACACAGGGGGCAATGGGGAAACGAGGAAACTCTGGGCAAGGTCAGTCACGGAAAATACTGCCCTGGGCTCTTTATTCCTCTCTCTCCACTAGAGCCCGGTCCCCTAAGGATCTCTGCTACTGAAACAAACTGCCAAGGATCCTTATATCTTCACAAATTACAATCCTGCCTGCTGTGACCATCGTCTTCTGGAAACCAGGGAAACAGTTGTGAGGAAGATAGACAAAATTCCTTTCCCATGGGTCTTACAGACAAGAATCTTTGCAGACATTCATAAAATGTCTGACGTAAATGTTATAGAGAACATTAGGTGGTACTATAGAGAGTGGCCATGGTGTGTGGGGAACGTTGGCAGGGAGTTGGTAGATACCAAAGGCCTGGTTTCTCTGACAAGCAATGCTTCCAGTGAGATTTGGAAGATAAAGGGTGTCATACAGAGATCTGAGGAGGAAACATTCTGGGCAGAGAGAGCAGCAAAGCCCTGGGTGTAATCAGAGGGGCAGATGTGAGGGGCAGAAGGGGAGAGTGGTTGGAGCACAGTGAGTGAGAGGAGAGGATCTGAGGTGGAAAGAGCTGGAATCATGGCACATGGGGCCTTGGGGACACCAGCTGAGAAGACTGGAGAAAATCTATCTGAGAGGTGTCACCGAAGCCCAGGGGAGGAAGGGCTTCAAGGACAGTGTGTCGTCTTGTTCCACAGGCATTGGACTGAGCATAATTAAGGTCACTGCCCATACTGACAGGTGATGTTTTATTGGACTTGCCTACTAGCCCTTGGCTGAATAGATCCCTCTTACTTTTTCTGTGTCTCTCTTCACTGGCTGCACCCGAACTTTCCCCGTTTTGGTGTATAAGGAAGATCTCCCGGGATCTCATGACTCCACCCTTGACAGCCTGACAAATACAGAGATGATGGTAGTTCATCTGAGAATAAATGAGAAGCGCTAGAGATCTCGGGGTCCAACTGTGTTCTAGTACATGGTTATTACTTTTTCTCTCTCCTTCGTGAAAGGGGGTGGGGGGGAACCAAACATTTATGCTCCAAACCTTAGTCCCAATCACCTCAGAGACAGTAGACAGTGCTTCTCCTGGGCCTCAGCCAAAGGCACCCACAGGTGTCTTTTGACACAAGCATCTCCCGAGGCAGGTTCCAGGGCCCGGGACTTGGCATGAGCAACCCCGTACCTGAGAGCAGCGCCGGAGGTAATCCAGGGCAGGGAGGCACAGGTCGGGGGCGGTGGCCCCTGGTCCCGGGACACAGTCTCCAATCTCCTTACAGTCCACCTCCCCTGGGGGACAGAGACAGAGCTATCCTTGTTTATGCCCTTACAACAGAAGACCTGTTTACTCGCACAGCACTGACTCACCCAATATCTACTAAAACAGACAAAAAAAAATACTTAACGTGTACAACCCTGAGAAAAATCCTTTCACTCATTCTGTCCCCTGCATGTATGTGTACACACTGAACACAGGTGGGAGCATACCGCACACCCTTTGTGGTTGAGATTGTTTTGTTTTGTAACGCCCCTTTTTTACCAAACAATGGGCATTTTCTCTCTGTCCTGCCAGAGTACTGGCCGTGGCCGAACAGTGTTCTCTTGTCCCTGGGCACATGGACTCGCTCCCTGGGGCCCGCTGCTGACAGTGCGACTTCTGAAGCTCTGATGAGGATGATCCGTGTGCTGGGCTGCATGCAGCACCAGGCCTCTCTCCACTGGAAAAGGACCCCATGTTGCTGCCAGTGCTCAGCACTAAATGGCGATGATAAATGAAGCTCAGGGAAGATTTTGAACATCTGGGGTTTGGGGATAGAGGCTACGTAACTGAGTTGAAATAAAATTCTTCTTCTTTTTTTTTTTACAGATCTGTAGAGGGTTTCTAGATTTTTCTATAGGCAAACAGTAGTTGAGAATGATTTTTCTTCTCATGTAATGAACCTATTTCTCGACTTTTAATAAAAAGTACTGTAATTGTTTCTAATTGTCTATAATTGTAGCAACTAGCACCCTCCCCTGTGAGTAAACAGACATAATTACTAGGCATTAGTTAACATTCAGATGCAGACAAAGAGGCATGTTCTCCTTAGAAAAGACAAACATTTCTTATGTTTCAGACATTGGCAAATGTTTTTGTACGGGGCCAGACAGGAAATACTCCAGGCTTTGCAGGTCAGACTGTCTTGGCTGCAGCTTCTCAACCCTGCCCCTGCTGCATAAAAACAGCCACAGACGAATGACCGTGGCTGTGCTCCAATAAAACTGTATTTATAAAACTATTGGTGATTGGATTTGGCCTGTGGGCCAGACTTTGCAAACTCCTGGTTTAGATGAACACACATTACAGTATAAAAACACAGACTAGGTCAAATTCATGTTGAAATAACCAAGTGGGAATTAAAAATAAATTCATTTCCTTGTTTGCGGATCACAGTATTTCAAAGTCGAAGGCTATACAGATGGTACCCCCTGGAGCCGGGGGCAGTATCCAGCCAGCATGCTGGGGGCTCAGACCGTCCCAGTACCCCCAGCTCAATACTAGTAATTCCACCTTGTAATTCACAGAAAGAACTAGGACCCACCTGTTTTTAAATATTCTCCATGTGCACACTGCTAATCCTGCATCTCTATGTTCAGGTCTCAACTCCCTAAGATAAAATCCCAAATTTCTAACATGTAGAGAAGCATCTGCACTCGAATATTTCACTGAAAGTCAACATGTCCAGATGTGCAGAGATAGAATTCATTACTTCGTCCTGTCCTCCACATCTGACTTCCTCTCCTGGATATCCAGTTCTGGGGTAACATCAGTCCTTGTAAGAAACCTACAGCATGACCAGTTCCTCCTCCCAGCTGCCTGTTCATTTCAGCTTAAGTGGCTTTTTTTTCTTCACGAGCTTCTATGAAAGTCCTCATCTTACTGAACTGTAATTATTGATTTATGTGTCTGTTTCCCAGAGCGTCTCCTAGGCAGGAAGCATGTTTTATTCATCTTTCTATCCCACAGTACAAACAAGCTGCCCTGCCCAGGGAGCAGGCGCTCCACTCTTTACTGAACAATGGAATACCAAAGCTAGAGCTTCTTAAATAAAACAGTGGTCTGTGAAGTAACAGGAAACATACTTCATGACAAGATTATTCCGTGAACACAATGAAAAATGCCAGCCGTGGACGAAGTCACACACACCATCTGCTCCTGTCCCAGGCTGCTGGCTTGCTCCAGGCAGTCAGAGGGCCTGTCTCTGGGGATTTCCCTACAAAGCCATGCAGGAAAGGGTCCCCAGCTGTCACAAGGCATGAAAGGAGGACTCCACTTACCCAGTCCTTTGACAAACTTCATAAGGCACATGATGTAACTGGTGGCTGCATTAGCGAAGACCTGGATGTTGTCGGTATTGAGAAAAGCTTCAAATACATCAAACACTGGAGCTTGGCCTTTTCCTGAGGGAGGAAGATTATAGAATTTTAAGGAAGTGAAGGCTCTACCCTTCAGGTAGCCCATACTTCCTGCACCTTTCCCGGGGCCTTAGAAAAATTTGAAGAAAAGCCAGTGCCTTTTGAATGGACAACTGTGCTGTGCTTCTTAGCTTTGCCTGCAGGGGGAGCTGCAGGAAAGCTACAAAGAGAGCTGAGGGGAGAGATGGGGCAAAGCTGGCTTTATGCGGGGCTGAGGCAAGTGCAGGTCTATAGGGCAGTGAAACGTGGGCCTCTGCACAATTATAGAGAAGGGAAGGTTTAGCTAAATCCCTGATGGAGTATACTACTTTATTCATACCTGTGCAGAAAAGAATTAACATAGGAGGCCCGAGACTGCTGTCCTTTAAGGCCTGCTTGCAAGCTTGGCCCTTGGCTGGAGTCTGGGAGCTTGACTCTCAGAATAATCCCGGGCAACACTTAATGAACAAAGGCAGTTCACGGTGCCAGACGTGCAAACAATGTGGTTTATTCTGAACACCTGCTACCCTTTGGGGAGTCAGGAATTTTGGTGTATGCTACACGGAAGGTACCTCCGGGACCTCCCTCAGCTGGGTTTCTAATGCACTTTCCTGGGCTGATGCGTTATATCATATGGCTGCATTTTTCACTGTTGGGGTAAAAGTGTGCTCCGTGGGACACATCATGGGAGGGTGAGAGCCTGACAGGGGTTTCCCCAGATCTGGTCTGTCTTTCTACCTTATAATCTGGCTTATCCTTCCTATGCTGCCACCCTGCTTCTTAGCTGTGAACAATGGAATAAATCTGGGCCATGTCATAAACCTTAGCATGATTATCTGCTGAGTCCTTCTGGTGGTCTCTGAAAGTGGAGGTGGTCTTGGGGACCCTGACACAATACCCCTGGTTGCTGGGCATGCCCTCGGGGTGCCCATCCATTTCCATCCAGACCCCGCCTCCTGGATTTGGATTTGCTTGTGTTATGATCGTTTTCTGCTTCTTTCTAGCAAGTGGATCCCATTTTCCATTTTGGCTTTAGGCATTAGCTCAATACAGATCTGCTTAAGTGAAAACAATAGGAGTCTCTTAGTCTTTCATCCAATCTGTAAGAGCAGGGCCTGACAGTGCTCGGGGCTCTCACCTGCTGGCCGAACTCAGAACTCCTGTCCCTGCAACAGCAGCTTATTTCCTGCTGACAAAGCCCGGCTGAATGCCGGGCTTCCCTATTGTTCACTTTGCTTTGATAGCATGAAACTGGGCTGAGAGAACTAATGCTCTACAGCAAAAGTCAGCCCCACATCCTTCCCACCATCACCACTCCTACTCAAGTCCTCTCCAGAGCACTTAGGCAAGGAAAAGAAATAAAGGGCACCCAATTTGGAAAGGAAGAGGTACAATTCATGGCCTTATACACAGAAAGTCTTAAAAGACTCGCACAAACGTTGTTAGAACTAATAGAGGAATTCAGTGAAGTTTCAGGATATCATACCCACACACTATCTTACCCATGGAGTAATCGCCAACTAGGTACTCCTTCACCTCGGACTTGTTCCCGCTGTGCACCGTCTCCAGGGCACTGAACAAGGGCCTCCAGCCCGACTGGATCTGGGTGGAGCACACTTCAACCAGCTCACCAATAGACGTGACGACCTGGCAGAGGCAAAGGGGTGGCATGTAAAATCCTTCTCTTAAAAGAAGCAGGAGAATTTCTGGGAAGGGTGATGTATTTCTGCTCCCTATTTCTGGGCTAATTTTAGTGAAAGAGAATTAACAGAACCCAGGCAAACTCATGCAAAAATCACCTAAGTAAGCGGTCATGTTGCATTAATGGGCGTTTTACTAATGATTCATGTTGCTGAGCAACTTTTCATGAGCTTATTATTAGCCATTTATAAATATTTTACTGTTTTGTTTTGTTTTAGATTGGGTCTTTGTCTTTTCATCCTTGTCTTTTTAAAAATTATTTTTAGAATTCTTTTTTAAAAAATATATTTTTATTGATTTCAGAGAGGAAGGAAGATGGAGAGAGGGAGAGAGAAATATCAATGATGAGAGAGAATCATTGATTGGCTGCCTCCTGCACGCCCCCCTACTGGGGATCGAGCCCACAACCCAGGCATGCGCCTTTGACCAGAATCGAACCTGGACCCTTCAGTCCGCAGGCCGATGCTCTATCCACTGAGCCAAACCAGCTAGGGCTATTTTTAGAATTCTTTATGTATTCTAGATTCAGATCCTTCCTGAGATCTATAATTTGCAAATACTTTTTCATAGCCTCGGGCTTGTCTTTATTTTTCAATGTTGTTAGAAGAGCAAAAGTTTTAAGTTTTAATGAAGCCCAATTCATCAAAATTTTTTTGGATGTGTATTTGTGTTAATCAGCAAAGGGCGGTCAGGATGCTTGGGAACTGCACAAAACATGGACAGTTCCATGAATTTGCATGTCATCCTTGCGCAGGGGCTGTGCTAATCTCTGTATTGTTGTAGTTTTCACATGTGCTCCTGGAGTGAGCATCATCACATTTTCTTTTTATGGACAACGCTGGTACCATTGCTAAGAAATCTTCGCCTAATCCAAGGTCTCAAAGGTCAGCTCCTATACTTTCTCCTAGAAATATTTATAGTTTTTGCTCTTACAGTTAAGCCTATGATCCATATTGAGATATTTTTTTGTATATGTTGAGGTAAAAGTGTAGGTTATTTTTATTGCATATGTTCAAACACTATTTGTTGAAAATAACATCCTCTCTATCGAACTCCAGTGGCATCTTTGTAAAACATTAATTGAACATACGTGTGAGAATTTATCTCTATACTCCCTATTAAGCTCCATCGTACTATAAGTCTATCCTTATACCAATACCACACTGTGCTGACTACTGAAGTTTCGAAACTGGGTAGTGTAAATTCTTCAAATTTGTTCTTCTTTTTCAAATCTGTTTTCCTCTAGTCCCGATCCCTTGAATATGCATATAAATTTGAGAATTATCTTGCCAATATCTTTAAAAAGTCGGCTTGGATTTTTATGGGAATTGCTCTGTACAATGCCTGTGCAAAGCTTCTCTGACCACCAGGTGGTGCAATTTCATGCACTGACCCCCACAGAGTGGCCAGTTTGTGATTTTAATACTGGAGTTATTTTTTTATCTTTACTAAGAGCCAGTGTTAGAAACAGGCTGATCATATCTTCAGGGAGGTTGCTACTTGGGTTCATTTGTAATGCAACCTTGGTCTGAATGAACACCAGTTTTAAAGATTTGCATTAAACATTTATTTTCTGTTCTTCTGTCCTCAAAAATGTGATAGCAGAACTTAGTTTCACCTCGTGACAAATCCTGTCGAGGCAAACCCCGTCTTAAAGCTCTGCTTACTTCTGTGGCTTCCAATTGTTACATTTTTGTATTCTTTACTTTCTTGCCAGAGTGTCAATGTATTTAAAAACAATTTTAAGTCTTCCATGTTTTTTTTCGTTTTTTTTTAAATCCTCAACTGAGGATATTTTCCATTGATTTTAAGAGAGAGTGAAAGAGAGAGGGAAAGACAGAAAGAAATATTGCCGTGAGAGAGACACATTGATTGGTAGCCTCCTGCAACCAGGACCCCGGCCGGGGAGGAGCCTGCAACCCAGGTACATGCCCTTGACCAGAATCGAACCTGGACCCTTCAGTCTGCAGGCCGACACTCTATCCACTGAGCCAAACAGGCTACGGCTTAAGTCTTTATTTAACATATTTAGATTTCAGAGAGACGATTCATGTAGACTAGGTACAAGAGCATAGACCAGAATAGCGCAACTACGTAGGTTCGAGTCCCAGTTCCTCCAAGCACTGACCATGTATCCTCAGCTAAATGGATTCACCTTTCTTTGTCACAGATTCCACATAGGATTAGTGGGAAGGTGAACACGCAAACTTCATAGAACAATGCCTGCCAGTGCACTCAGGAAGAGCTAGCCGCAACGATGACGGCGATGCTGATTACCGGGACCCACTGACCTGGTCTTGGACATCCTCGTCACACAGCTCCAGCTGCATAATCCGCTCAAAGGGTCGGAAGAGGGCTTCATTGAAGTGAAAATGAGGTGGCTCGTTCCAGTCTGTGAGAACCTCTGTCAGTATGTCATGGATGAAGGAGACAGCCTTCTGAGACACATGTCTTTCCTTGTGGCAGGCAGCCTGCAGGTTCACGAGAGAAGAGAACACCATCAGAACTCCAGGCAAGGAAGAATCTGGTTTCCAAAGGTTTCCTAACTCACCTCATTGCAGGGAGGTGGAGGCAGCAATTCTGTCGCAGTAAAAAACATTTCAAGGGGCACGGGTAGATGAACAGCACACTAAATTGTCTTTTTAATAATCTAACAAACTGCTTAGTCACAACTCCAATGTCACTTAAATGTTTCTAGGAAACTGAGAGTATCTAGTAATTTCTTTTTTTTAGGTAATAGGACAGTTTGCTCGGTGATGTAGAACATGCTGACTTTAAAGGCACCAGAGCTGCCTATGGGCTCACTGTGAACTGTGTCCCAAACACATAAAGACCCGAGGAATCATCTGTCCCTCAGTGAGGGAGGCCAACTGCACCGATAATGCTCTCATTGGTCCAGAGCTCCTTGTTTCCAGGCTCTGTAGTAGTCTCCTCGCCTCCCCCTGGGCTTGGATGCGCGGCCTGCTTTGAACAACATCAAATCTTTTACAAATGGAGAGCTGAAGAGTCATTGTGATTTGTGATTTGCTCTCTTGCTTTCCTTTGGAATTCTAAAAATGCCATGAGAATGATCTGGGGCTAGTCCGCTGGAGGAGGAGAGCGCCCATTCTCCAGCCGTCCCAATCAAGGCCATCACGGATAAGCTGGCCACAGGTGACGTGAGGCCAGCTGAGATCTGCCAAGCCTGGCTGAGACTGGAGAAGTGCCATCTGAGCCCAGCTCACACACCTGGCCCAGGGAATCCTGAGTTAACTAAATGGCTGTTGTTTTAAATCACTTGGTTTGGGAGAAGCTTTATTAAAGTGTAGTAGATAACTGATATACTGCTTCTCCATAAGCTATTATTTTCCACTCCCGTTCCTTACCAGAAGGCTCTCAGTTTAGTGAATTAAGTTCCCAAAATATCTCTACCAGGTAAGACATCTCTACCCGATAGGCACTAACGAGCTACTAAGAATAGTTACTGTAAAACAGGGCAACAATTTTCCCACCAACTTAGCAGTAGCCAGTCATCATGCACTGAGATGGTGAGTTGCCATAAAATGTGTCAAGTGAACTGCTTTCCTTTGGAGAGTGAAGGGAGTCCCAGTACTAATTTTGTTGGAAAACTCGGTATGGTTCTCCTACCAAGAGGTCACTGCCCAGAATATAGTTAGCTAGTAGGAGAGAGAGACAACAAAACAAAAGGCATTGCTATAGTCATGTATAAAAATAAAGCGTCAGACTCAGGTCGACACCAGGTCATAACGAATGAAAACTGGCCGTGGAAGGCACCTCGCCGAACTGTAAAGAGGGTCAGGATGAGACCAGGGTAGCACTGCCCTTTGGGGTGATGCTTCAGATGCCACAAGGTATAATCACAGAACTATGATGCTGGGACCAGATGATGGGAACCTTCTCATTGCACTGTGGCCACAGCACTCTGTGCCACACACTGACTGGCGACCCCGGTGCTGGCTCTGCTGAAGGAGTCCCCGAGCTGCCCACTTCCCAGGGACTCACCTCCACCAGGTGCGGGGCCACCAGGCTCCAGCAGCGCATCACGTGGAGCAGCGGCCTGGACTTGCTGCGCACGATCCTCAGCATGGCGTCCCCGAGGCGGAACAGGTGGAGGGCACTTTTCCGGTCTTGGGTGGATTTCACTTCTCCTACAAGAAGAGAAGACCACAGAAGCCATAAAGCCCAAACTCAGGAAGGGTTTGACTGTTCAAGCACAGAGAGAGGACGAAAAGGAAGAACTGTGCTCAGGCCAGCAGGATGATTCGGTGAGTGCTATCCAAGAGAGGAGAGGAGCCTGGATTCAAGAGAGACGGAGGTGGTTCGCTTCACAAGGCCGGGCGCACCTCTCCTGTTCGCCACTACCTTCCCAGTGGCTGCCGTGACAGTGTGAACAGTGCTTGTCGATTAGGGAGAGTGACGACGTAGTGGTTAAGTAGGAGGCCTGTGGAGTCAGGCTGCCTGGGCTCAACTCTTCTCTTCACCATTTAGTAGTTGGGTTACATTGGACCAGAGATTTATGTCTCTGATCCACGGTTTCTCACTGTAAAAGTGGGGATAATAGAACCTGTTTCTTGAAGTTATTTTAAGGACTGAAAGTAACAATATTCATAAAGTGCTTAATGCAGACACATACTACCTGACCCACACTCTTGCTACTATCATGACTGTTGTGATCGTCATTCTTCATGGTCATCGTTCACTTGGCCAGCCCTTAGTGGCCACACCAAAGCCCTTGCCAAGCAAGTCAGGCCCATTTGCTACCCAACAACATGCTGTGTAGCCTGTTTCACTTCCATACCGTCCTTGCCCATTCTGATCGCTTGCTGCTTCTTTGCCACTGTTACCTTAGTCTTCCCCACTCCCTTCTTGCTCATGTCCTGTTGCTTCGCCTTTACGGCCTACAAAAAGCTCACTAGCAGGCTCTCCCAACCAAAATGCTTCTAATTAGTCTTGCCATATCAAATACACTTCAAAATGACAGTAATAACAATCACTGACATTTATGGAATGCTTACTCTGCCTCAGACTTTGTGTTGGTTCGTTGCATCTTTAACCATTTTAATTTTGAAAGCAAACCTTAAGAAGTAAATGTAATTACTGCCATTTTACAGGTTAGTAAACAGGTTAGTAAACTTAGAAAGATGAGCTGACTTTTCTAAGATGCTGCATCTGGTAAATAATGAAGGCAGCATCTGGACTCACATCTGACTGACTGAAAGGCCAGTGCTCCCTCTGCCTGGGTCTGCAGCCTCTTCCTGACCCTGCTCATTGCTTTTTATAGGCTCAGAGTCTGCTGGTTTCTCCAATGTCAAAGACTCAGAAGGTTTCCCTGGGCTCAGAGATGCTCTGGGGGGCTGAGGTTCTGGAAGGCTGGCTTTATACAGCTAAGGTTTTAAAGCCTATTAAAAACTAGTGGGGAAGGTAGGGGAGGGTGGGGGTAAGGGGGAGAGATCAACCAAAGGACTTGTATGCATGCATATAGGCCTAACCAATGGACGCAGACACCAGGGGGGTGAGGGCATGAATGGGAATGGGGTGGATAAGGTCACATATGTAATACCTTAATCAATAAAGGAAAAAAAAACTAGTGGGGAAAGGATGGTGGTTCTCAAATTAGAATCTGCATAGGATCAAGAGGCCAAATATATTACATTTTGAAATTCAGATTCCTAAAGATGGAAGGGGCCTGAGGTTGTGCAGTCCAAACCACCACAGGACTCTGTGCCTCTGCCTGGACTCAGCGGGACAAGGTGCTCCCTGTTTCAGCACAACCACCCGGCAGCTCATGGACAGCTGCACGTAGGGGCAGCCTGCCACCCATCTGAGACCAGGGGACGATTCAGTACCATTCTGTTCCCTCTTCCACAGGCTGGCCTTCATCTGCTCTCTCCTGCGCGAAAACAGTGACAGCGACCCATCATTAAAGGGTGTGCCCTGCGAGCAGTTTTCCTAGGGGTGGCATGAGGCTTCTGTTGATTCTTCCAGTTTTCTCCCCCACCGTCCAGTTTGGAATCAGTAGTGGTGTCTGCAAGTTGCCTGGATTGAGGTGAGTGGTGTGGTTTGTGATATGCAGAAGGGTTCCCACCCTCATGAGAGCTCTCTGCACTCTGAGTAGCCATATAATTCCTCTATCATCACAAGCCCAAAACTTAGCAGGACAACCTAGCCCAGGTCCAGCGGCAATGCCTGTCACAGTGGCAGCAGCGACATTTGCATTCACATAGAATGATCCCACCCCTCACCTACACACACATCATGCCCCAATACTAGAAGACAAATGAGCCTGTGCTAAGGGAGTGTGGAATCAAGTCTGCAGGCAGGGTGCTGGTATCAGAGGTCTGGGCTGTTTCCTGCTTATCTCACAGCACAGTTTCTTCGGGGAAAGAATTACCTGGCATTGCCAGTGAGTAATCAACTGTGTCCGTAACAGAATGGAAAAGCTGGGACTGCGATGCTTTCTTCAGCTGGTACAGAAAACCTCCCAAAGCCATGAGGTTCAACTTATCTATAGCATCTTCAAAGAGCCTGGATGAAACAAAGAGATTTGTTACTTGGAAACAATCCAGCAAAGCCTTTATGGCAGAATGATTATGGTAATTTTGTTAGATGTGATTAATACAATGTATGCTATTTTATTAATGACTGTGTACGAGTACGCTCTAATGCTGAGAGTTTAATTTGAAGGGCACAGAACACATTTAAAAAAAGAATCTTGGTGCCCCAAGGCATAGTTCAGACATTGGCAAGAAGTTGAAAGATGGCAAAGTATCGCTCCTAGAAAATGAACAACTGGGGATGGAATCCTCAGAATTAGCTTCAAGCTCATAAGCTACATTAAAGCAAATTAATTAAGGCTTTTGATGGACTACATTGATGAGTATAACAGTGGGCATGGCTCCGGGGATACAAGAGGAGGAAATGCCTTCCTGTAAGCTCCCTGAGCGCGGGGACTGTCCTCATCCCCCCCAACTCAGGCACCGGGGCCCAGGACACGGTGGGAGCTCCAGGACCTACTGGGATGATGAATATTCCCTCACATAACGGACCTTGGAGGTTCTCTTGTTTTCCACTCAGCCGGGCACAGACATTCCAGCAGGAGTTAGGGAGGAGGGGTGAGCGCAGGCAGCAGGGCTGAGGGGGATCACAGGCTCACTGGTAAGCGGAATGTTAGGACCAAATTTGGTCTGTGTGGCCACATGAGGAATGAGGCGAGCCAACCTTCCCCTGCACTGGGTCCCCCAATGCCTACCCTCCAATCCTGCGGTGACACCCGAGGGCAAGCAGCCCCGTGGGGTGCCACGTGCTGGGTAAGGGAGTGTCTCTAAGAGAAACCAAATAACAAGCCCCCGTTGAAGGGGTAACATGAGACACAGATCAGTGAACTCATTCACAAATCATTGTAGCAAACACTTTTCTTGCTGTTTTGTGATTCCAGTTTTAATACCACTTGGGCTTTGTAGCTCATGAACCACTCCTTTCCTTGTAAGAAACAACAGCAGTGAACGTTATATCCCACCTGACACCTGCATCCAGGCCCCAAAATACTTGCACAGCCACCTTGTCGGGTAAACAGGAAAAAGGGGGACTATTGTACTGAGTTAGTACATGTCCTGGGTTAGTAGATGAAGTGGGAAACTGAGTCTCAGGGCAACTATTTAGACAGGCATGACCTTGCAGTTGGTTGTTGTCAGAGCAAGGAAAGACTGGGTGTTCAGAGCCCCAGCCAGTGGGTGCGCTTCCTCCCCTGCACCCCCTTGCTGTCCGTTCTCACCTGATAAACCCCACTGCACCTGTGCTGGGTGGTCAGGGCACAACCACCAAGTCTGGAGAGTGAAGTGAGGCGGTAGAACACGGGACTGGTGACCAAAAGCACTGTCAACATCCAAGTGTCAACACACAGCTGGACTTATTGCTGATTTTTCTCTCTCAAACTTAACGTGGTTTTGGGCATCACTTCATAATATATCACACTCTGGGTGTGGGGTGTTAAAATATTAATTATCATAAAAAGAGTGGATTTTTACTATTTCCCAAGCTCTGTCCTCAGTGCTTCAAGTGTCCTGATTAACTGAACCTCGCGGCTATCCTGTGAGAGAGCTACTTCATGACCCGATTCCAAGATGCAGAGCTGAAGTTGCCTGGAGTCCGGGCAGCCTGCCTCCAGAGCCTCCAATTAGTCATTAGACAACAGGTCATTCTAAGTGTGGGGCGTGGCAGGAGACAGAGCTATGTTTGAAAAAAATTAAGAAGCTTAAATGACTGGTGAACAAATCAGGCTGTCCCGGGAGTGACTCTGAGACCAGAAGAGATGGATGTGGTGTTGCCAATAGGCGACGGGTGCTCTGTGGCGAGCGGCCTTTCTGGGGGGTGGTGAGGAGGGGTGCGCACACACCTGTCGGCCTGCGTGGACAGCGTGAGCACAGCCTTGGCGGCGCTGCTGCCGGTCATGAGGCTGCCCCCGCGGAAGTCGGAGGCCCGGCCGCGGCTGCCTTCCCTGATGAGTTCTTGGATGGAGAGGGGCTGGATGACCGGGGCGGTATGCAGGGAGCTCTCCTGCTCCGGGCTCTGCTCCGGGGGTGAGCCTTCACACTCCAGGTCCCCGAGGAGTCCAGAGCCTCCGGGGGCCTTCTGGGGCTGGCTGATGGTCAGGGGGGGCTGAGAGGTGCCATCACGGAAGTGGGTGTGCTCCAGCGTGCCCACATACTCACACACCCTAGAGAGTGACACACAAGCAGCTGGTAAAGTCGCAGCTCAATCGGACCAGCTCTGCAAATCCCACACTGAGACACAAAGGAAATTCAGCTAGTGTTATAGTGCTCCCCAATTTCCTCCTTCCTCTGGGGACAGCCATCTCCCTGCCTCTCTCCCTCTTGTATTTTGTGTCTCCCTGTAAGCTATCCAACATCCTTCTTTAAATGAGAAGACATTAACAAACGTGAGGCAATATTATATTGCTGACACATGGCCAGCTTCTAGATCCACATAGTACTCATTAACTGACATGGCTTTTATCATCCACTATTTAAGAAATTGGTTTTTCTTCCTTTGTAAAACACATCTGCCTCTCCTAGACAATGTCCATAATCTAGTCATAATCTCCTGAATCCTATCCTGTATGTTCTCTATGACATACATTCAGTTGGGCCCCTGGTCCCTCTTCTCTTTTTAATCTCTCACTTGGGGTTTACCCAAACTCTCGAACTATTCCCTCTGTTTAAGGGCTGCAGACCCTGGAGTTCACCCCTTCCATCACCCTCAGGATGCCATGGCAGGGTGGGTGCCATGCGGGGTGGGGATCCCGCCATGCACCTGAACACGTGTGGCCAGCAGTCCGGGTTGTGGCTTCCCATCTCCAATCCTACACTGAGGATGGCGTCCATGCACAAGACGTGGGCTGTGTGCAGCCACACCCCCTGCAGCTTCCCGATCTGCTCCAGTTTCTGCTCCACTTTTAGTTTCACTGTGCCAGAAAGACATTCATTAAAATAGCATTCTGAGTGAGGGAGACAGAAAGGGAGAGAGAATGGATGGAGAGGAAGAAATGTGCTATCATGCAAGGGCAAAGGGAAACAGAAGACAACACTGGCAGCAAGTTCCTCCATGGCAGGTCCCTGTGGTTCATCATGCAAGTTCCTTAGCCCTCGGGCCCCACCGACACTGGAGACTCCAGCTCTGTGACATCAGAAGTTGGATGGAATCTGAGCTGGTGGGTGCAGCTCCTCCAGGCCCACCCCTGGGCTCTGGATCAGGCTACATGTGCTGACCCCAGCTAAAGCCATCTGGGCCCAGACCCTTCCCTGCCCCTGTGTACTCAAAGTAATAATATGGAAGGATTCTTGATGTTCTGCAAGTTCTCTCTGAGATTTAATGTTACGCCTTCATGATGATGATCACCCAAAGCAACCTATGTATTATGCTCTGAATGTCACGATGACTGCTTTATATCTAAAAATTACCATATCATTTCATTCCCTGAGTTTACATTTATATTTGTGACCTTCAAGTAATAATTTTTATTGTAGAATATTAATGAGAAAGGATGCAGAAGATGACTTAAGATGTCAATTATGCTAAATGCCAAGACAAGGCCAAACGATGACATTCTCCATGAATAAGGGTATCAAATTGTTGGAAGACAGCCCTGGTGGGACAATGAGTGATGAGCCAGAACCCAGAAATAGAGCACGCTCACATCAGAGGAAGTCGAAGAGTATTCCTGCTGCAAGGGGCAAATTGACTTTTAGCAAAGCATCATTTGTGACATGCATCTGATATTGATTTTTTTATTTGCATATAATTTGAATATTAGTTTTCATTTTGAAGTTGTAAAGCTTTAAATGTAAGAATTTTTATATAATTTATGGTCGTGCATATTAAGTGCAATTGTGATACCCTTTTTCAGTTAATACTGGGATCTGTGAGTACTGCTTTGCTTTCATATGGATCTATATATAACGTTCAAGTTTGAGGAACAGTGCCCAGCCTGTTTTTCTCAGCTTTTAAAAATGTGCCCCATGTTCCTGTCACTAGCTTACTTTACAGTATATACCTGATACATAGCATTCGCATACATTGGACCAAGCTTCCCATTTTTTCCTTCTGTTGGCTGTTTGCCATTTATCTTCCTCATTAGGAAGGCCATCTTCTTTCCTTATCCTATACAATAAAAGCCTAATATGCTAAGTGTCCCGTCATATGGTCATCCATTCAACCAATCAAAGCGTAATATGCTAATGATATGCTAAGGCCTCTCAACCGCTTCCTATTACATGCACTGACCACCAGGGGGCAGTTGACCAGTTGAGCAGTTACTATGACGTGCATTGACCACCAGGGGGCAGATGCTATGACAGGTAGGTTAGCTTGCTGCTGGGGTCCAGCCAATCGGAACTGAGCAAGACTGGCCAGACATGCCCTGGAGCCCTCCCTCGGTCCCTCCCCGGCCCCGAATGTGCACTGGTGTGAATCCTTGGCCTGGCCTGCACCCTCTTGCAATCCGGGACCCCTCGGGGGATATCGGAGAGCTGGATTTGGCCTGATCCCGCAGGCCAGGCCGAGGGACCCCATTGGTACATGAATTAGTACATTGGGTCTCTAGTACTTAGATAATCACCCACTTCATTAACTAACTGATTAAATAAAAATCAACTCTCTTCTGAGTTCACAAAGCTCAAGTTTTTCTCTGACAAGAGCAAAGTCTTCCTGTGCCTCCTCTCAGGGAGTTCCTCCATCTGTTTGATTTCCCCCTTCAGAAAACTGGCCACTCCGCCTTCTCTGCTGTAACCTACAATGTCCTCAAATGTGCACTCTGTGAAGTGCCAAGCCAGTGGCCAGATGACGACAGAGGTTTGACTAGCTCAGCTGGTGGACCTCTGGTGTCCTACGCAACACCTGTGAGCAGCCATTATGCCTCTGGTATTCAGAGGGATAAGCAGTCGGTTAGATCACCCCTGTAAAACAGACCCAAGCCTACGACCCGGTGGGATCTCATGATTAGTGGTAAACCTATACCATGTTTCACACCCGGAATGGACAGGAGTGCCTGCTCTTGCACGTGCATGTGTGTGCACACCGCACATAAGACACCAGGTGAGCTCTGGCCTGTCAGCTGTTACCTTGTGCTATGGCATCACTGGGTTCTTGGACTTCCTTGTCCTCTTTCTCTTCCTGGACACAGGAGGCAGCTGCCATTTGGGCAAGGGCCGAGGCGCAGTTAGCTGCAACTCCTTTAGAGGAAACAAACAAGTTACCCCTTAATTGAGTCTATTCTCTAGCCACCCACCTGGCAGACTCTCCTAAAAGACTTGTTTCCCACTAGGCCATTCCCAATGTGTTCCGCAGGTACACCCCTCAGGCCGTGGGTCACAAATTCTCCTCCCGCCAGTACCTAGAGCACAGCTCAGCCGCGCCGCTTTCCGCAGCCCATCCAGGCTCATGCAGATGGCGTCGCGTTCTTTCTGGTTCTGCTCTTTGATGCCTTCAGCTCCTAGAATGAAGGCCAGCCCTTTGGAGCTCCCTGCCATGCGGCCAGTCAGGGGAGTTGATAAAGTATCGATCAAGTTCTTCCAGCAGCCAACCAGGATATAGCGAGCAAATGCCACACCTAGAATGTGAAAGGGCATGGGTCACTTTTTGGAGACAAAAACAACCGGCAATGAATGACAGCACGGGATTCTTTGGCCATCAAGATAGCAATGCTGAGCTGTGTGCAATTCTACTATAGGAAATAGAGTTTAATGGATTGCACTTTGTGCTTATAAATAATGAATGTTCCATCGTTGGCTGGATGATGCTAAGTAACTTCCACCAGGCACTTGTTCTGCAAAGACAAAACCTTAATTCATTTATGTCAGCCCTGGAAACTGCCAATAATGATTTAATTGCTAGTGCCACATGTGATGTATGTATATTCATAAACTCAAGGCCCTTACCTGCTACTGTGGAGTCATCAATCCTCCTGCTCTGGGTGAAAGGAGACTCTGTAGAAGCAGAGGCCATCAGCTGGCCCCCAATCGCGCTGCTCTCTAAGCCATCAATATCTGCCGAAGTAAAACAGCAATGTTTTCCTTGAATAGCACAGTCCAGTCAAAAACAGGCGGCCACCACAGTATTTATTTTCCCCCCAATAAACATCCCTTGGATCTGTTACATAACAAGTATGCAGCAACCTTTTATCAAAATATTAAAAATTTTGTTCCATTCAGTACAGTTTTCTTTCATTGCCAGAGCATTCTTCTTTAGGCTGCTGTATTTTTTTTTTTTAGTTGAAAAAAAAGATAGACTGCTATTTCTGTTGTTAAAAATTTATTTTTTTTAGAATAGTATGATCTTTGAGTACTTTTGTTCAAAACACTGGTATTATCCCCAAGTTTTATATATACACAGGATATCTCAACATGGATTTGTCTTTCAGAGCTTCCTCATAAATATGAAAAATAAAATAAACCTCTTTGGTGAGATAATTGTATAACCTGATTTCATAGTACTATAATAACATCTTAACAATAATAATACTTTACAATTTTCAAAGTGTGAGGACGCAACATTTTTTTCATTAGATTTTTCCCAACAACTTCAGGTATATGGGCAGAGTAGGTATTGCTTTTCCTATGTCAAAGAGGAGGAAATAAATACTCAAAGTAGATCAACTGCCCAGGCCAGGAGGCTGGTCAAGGAAGGATTTAGGTTCAGTAGTCACATCTTCTGACTCCCATCTAGGCCTCTTTCCATGAAACCACACTCCAGCTCAATATGGGATCCTAATGTACCTTGTTTAAATTTTTGTTAAACTCTCATCTACAAAATTAGCTCAACAAACCAATCCCTAACATGCTGGCAAAAAGGAATTGGCTTGGGGTTGAGAATGCAGGGCTTCAGCCTTGGCTCTGAATTAAGTTAGCTGGTAGCCTGGAGGCAGGTACTCCATTCTCAGGGCCCCAAGTTCCTCAGTAAACAGGAAGTAAGCACTGGGGAAGTGACCGTGGAGTGGAAGCATATGTACTTGAATGCAGCAACTAGCACAGCTGAACTCAATGGGAAAAGAGAGTAGCATAGGTTTATTCCTGGACTTCACCCTCCACCCAACAGGATGGTGTTTGGAAATTATTTAATTATATTTTTGAGTCTTGCAGTGACTCCAAGAAGCATAGAGACTTCTGGCAACACATTTCTTTGAAAGTTGCTAAGAGGGTAGATCTTAAAAGTTCTCATCACAAGAAAAAAAAAATTGTAACTACGTGAGGTGACTGATGTACACTAAATTTATTATGGTGATCACTGTACAATACAGACATATATCAAATCATTATGTGTACATCTTGGACTCATACAGTATCATATGTCAATTACATCTCAATAAAATCAGGGGAGGAAGACAGGGAAAAAACTACATTACAACCAAAGTGGAAACAGACCAGTTTCACTGAAATTAATATGACGCGTGGTCAGTCTAATGACATTCACCAGAAATGGCCACTTATCAAAGTTATCATGTTTCCAGTGTGCTAGGAAAAGGATTGATGAATTCAAGTAATGCCAAGTTGATCTGACCACCAAGATTCCACAATTATATAGGGCACTTTGACACGACATTAGGAATGGCCACAGTTAGGACAGTGTTGATAATCAGATGGCTGCTATAGCTTTTCCTGGCACATAATGAAAAGATGAGATGGAAGTTTCCAAGCTCTAGGTTAACTGCTGCTCAAATTCACTTGTCATTTAGTAACTGGAATTTTCTACAAAGAATCACAGAGCCTAATTTTGTCTAACTCTTATGAAAAGCTGCTTTTCTATCATTAATCTAAAGTTAGATAACTTTCCTATGGACATTGCAATTAAGCTTACTGTTCTATTATAAAAGAGATGGCTGATTAACAGTGATGACTGATGAATATAGTGACTATGAATGGCTTGTTATTTGTTCATTTCTCCATCTGCTGAATGACTCCTTTTATTAAGGTTCAGGTAAGAGATTAATTTTGGCACAAACTATGGTCTTTTAAAATTAAACCTGGCAGGCTTAGGATCCCCACCCAAATTCCAAGGCACTCTAAGCTCCGGGGAGTACCTTTAACCTCCACTGAAGGGGGTTTATGAAACAGATGGAAACCAAGGACTACTTATGGGTAGAATGAATACATGTCTCACATATTGAAGAATTTGTATTTTTCAAATGGAAGTAAATGTTATCATGATTAATAAAACATAAATTGCTCACTTGTCCAGTGATCCTGATCCTCATGGCTTAGGACCTAGCTTTGCTTCCCCCAAATTCCATCCTAGTTCTGGAATCAAAGTTCCAAATACCAGACAATGATCAGGACTCTGCTTGCTGCAGAGAGACCTCACTCTGTGCTTTGATTCCCTGTCTGATTCCTAAATAGCCCCCACATTTCTCATTGCTGGATTTCACCTGCCAGTAGTCAACTCTGCCACCTATGTGAGAGCCTCCAATACCAACCACAGGCAACATAACACACCTTTAGACAACAGATCCTGCCTCCTAGCTGGACCGTGCTGCCCCAGTCCAGTCCTGCTCCTTCCTGTCAGTGTGCCCTGCCCGGTGCAGAGCCACGGGAAGCTGTGTGAGGACATGTGGCACTACAGAGAGGGCAGGAAGATGGCTATGTGGGGCCACACTCTACATAACCTATCAATTGGAGCCAGGACGGCATCGCTCAGCTCAGAAATCAGTCTGGCAACTCAGATCAAATATAGGACAAGCCTGGAGAGCTAATTTATCAAGGTTACTAATGACTAGACCAAACTTTTGAGTCCTCCCTGACCTTTACCTGACATCATGAATGGCTGCTTTTGCCCAAAATTTTCTTTATGACCATACTCCGCAATGCTCTCATGTGAAATTTCTAATAGCTAAGTAGGGTTTTAAAAACTCTGGACACTGAAGACAAAGATGCTGGGCAACTACTTGACATTAAATTTTTTTTAAATCCTCACTCGAGGATATGTCTTATTGACTTTAGAGAGAGAGGAAGGGGGGAGAGAGAGGGAGAGAGAGAGAGAGAGAGAGAGAGAGAGAGAGAGAGAGAAACATCTATGTGAGAGAAACATTAATCAGTTGCCTCCTATATGTGCCCCGCCCCAATTGGGAATCAAGCCCACAAGCTTTCGGTGCACCGGACAATGCTCCAACCAACTGAGCCACTCTGGCCAGGCTACTTGACATTATTTTTAATTCTGGTGCCACTGGGAAAAGAGGGGAGGACCTCTGGTATGGACAAGAAATGGGGAAGAAGCCAAGTTTAAAATAAATCATTCTACGTTACTGGCACTGAAGGCTATAGCACAATACAGATAATAGTATCTACTAGTATATGAGAATTTCCAGGAATAATTCTGGGCTTCGTGCCCAGAAAGTACTTCATATCCCAGAAGAGCCCTACAGTTTTCCACCAACAGGCAGAGGTGCTAAGTAAGTCCTTATCTAGTGTGGCACAGTGAGCTGCGCAGTCCCACAGGGGAAAAGGACAGGACACTCTTGTGAGGTGAATTCGTGACACTTCTCTCCAATTGTCACCATCTGCCAGGGCAGTCTTGTGGGTGCCATTTTAAGGTCTGCTTGAATCAAACACCGTTACTGCTCTGAAAGGGGATGTGAAGAGGGAACCCTCCCACCCGAGTGGCACGGAGCTGTGTGAGGGGCCACTGACCGGTCAGCATGGTGATGAGCGGAAGGCTGTTGTCCTCGGGGCTGCCCCAGTAGCCAGCCTCTCCCAGCATGTTTCTGTCGAGCACCTGATGGTAGAGTTCCTCGATCCAGGCCTGGGAGAAGATCATCAGCACCCCGCTGGTCTGGACCTGCTTCATGAACTCTTTCTACAGGGAAGATCACAGGAGGAAATGACCAAATCAGACCCCCTGCCAGCAAACAGGCTCCTCCACTGCCTCCTCACTCCCCACGCCCCCGGAACCACTGCTTGTAGGAAAAACAAAACCTGTTGATTGCGGGTGGGAGATGGAGAAGTCCCAAACTTCATGAAGGTCCTTTCATTTATATCTCTTTAAGAAACCCTGCTGAAGGATTAGAACACCGCATTTTATATTTTTTACTCTCTGATGTGTGGGAGGATTAGAAACTTAACAGAACAGGGCTTCTTCTTGCTGCCCAACAGCAGCAGCTGAGTGGAATGCGCCCCCTGAAAATTCATGGGTGCTTCAAGAGAAACTTACATGCATGAAGCCACCACTGATCCTGGGGAACCTACACTTTATCGAGCAAACGATCACTGATACCGTTCACACAGCTCCATGGATTAGGTGTAGGAACGGACATTAGGGGACACCACAGAGTGGCTGGCTGGGGCAGGAGATCCGACCACAGGATAAGCACCATCCTTCTCCCCCAGACCTTACAGGAGGAGCTTTGTTGTTGACAATGAGTAAGCTTAGCTCCGGGTCACCCGAGGAGGTCTAGGCACATTTTGGAAGACAATGAAAAGTTTTTGTAAAAGACACCTTCATTTTCAGCAAAGGGGACCATTCCCTGCACACCTTCTGCTGCTACTTAACCTGCTGATCATGAGTTTTGGAACATGTCTCCTGTGTGTGTTGAATAATGCCACCCGATGAAATGACTGGGCCATTGGCAGGCAGCCGTGTCCAGGCACTTGGGGTCCTGCACTCTCCGGAGCAGGGGGTGAGTCTGCGCTCCCTGCGCAGTACAAACCTTCACATCTTTTTCTGCCCTCCACAGCGCCACCCTCACAGGGCACTGACGCTCAGCATCCCAGCCCAGAGGTCACTGCCTGTCCTCACAGGGTCAGGGTGGACAGCGCACACTCACCATCATGCCAGGCGCCAGGGCTGGCCGCTTCCGGTAGTAGTCGCCATGGGAGAGCTTCAGGTTGAGGAGCAGAGCGCAGTGCGCTGCCGTGTACAGGCTGTCCGCGTTCATCAGCATCTGCAGGCTGAGGCTGCTGTTCCCGTCAAACCCAGGGGAGTGCATCATGCCTAAGGGAGAGGACCAAGAGACCTTAGGGCAGTGGTTCTCAACCTTCTGGCCCTTTAAATACAGTTCCTCATGTTGTGACCCAACCATAAAATTATTTTCGTTGCTACTTCATAACTGTAACGTCGCTACTGTTATGAATCGTAATGTAAATATCTGATATGCAGGATGGTCTTAGGAGACCCCTGTGAAAGGGTCGTTGGACCGCCAAAGGGGTCGCGGCCCACAGGTTCAGAACCGCTGCCTTAGGGGCTGCAAGCAGTGCACTTGCCAGCCTGGCTTACAGCCAGCCAGGAAGCAATCCTAGTGACAGGCACATGTATCACGTAGGGCATATCTGAAAAGCAATGACAGCCTGGAAGGCATATTTCTAGGGTCAGCTACACGCCCCAGCCTGGTGGCACAGAGCATACAGTCTGGAGTCAACCTACCTGGGCAAATCTTTATGTGCTACTCACCAGCTACTTTGGTAAAATCACTAAGACCCTCTAAATCTCAGCTTTTTACCCAGAAATGGGCAGAGTATTTGACTTCATGTAGCTCCTGCTCAAAGTCTTCAATGGCTTCCCATCACAATAAAATAAAACCCAACTTCCTTCCCTTCTCTCCTTCTACTCACTACAGCCACGCTGACCTGTGTTCCCTGACCTCACCAAGCCTGGGCCTGCCTCAGGGCCTTTGCATTTGTTTCCCCACCTCCCAGAATGGTCGCCCCAGATCTCTAGACTTGCTTACTCCATTTTTTCAGGTTTCAGAGACCTTCCCTTTCTTTCTTTTTAAAAATATACTTTATTGATTTTTTATAGAGAGGAAGGGAGAGAGAGAGTTAGAAACATCGACCAGCCGCCTCCTGCACATCTCCTACTGGGGATGTGCCCGTAACCCAGGTACATGCCCTTGACCGGAATCGAACCTAGGACCCTTCAGTCCGCAGGCCGACGCTCTATCCACTGAGCCAAACCGGTTTCGGCCAGAGACCTTCCCTTTCAACTCGAATGCCTCAATGGCATTTATTCTACCCAGCATTATATTAATATACTAGAGGCCCAATGCACAAAATCTGTGCAAAGAGCTCAGCCCTCGCAGCCCTGGCTTCGTCTGGAAGGTGATTCGGACAGTCATTCTGCTATTTGGTCTAATTAGCATATTAGCTCTTTATTATATAGGATAATTTGTTTATTGTCTGCCACCACTACTGTTATCTACTATTATGTAAGATCTATGAGAGGGTGGGACTTCGTTTTTTTTTCACTAGAGAATGAATCTCCAGTGTCTAGAACAGTGCCTGGCATACAGTAGAGCCTCAAAAATATTCACTGAATGAATGAATACAAATGAATGAACAAGTTTGCTATGAGATCTAGATGCAATAATGCATGGAGGATGCTTAGTGCAGTAACTCATAATTATATACTTTTCTAGAAGTAATAGTAATCCTCAAATTTGGGTATAAACTATAGGAACTACAACCTTCAGCTTATTCTGGCTATTGTTTTTTCCAGTTTATGAAGTTCATTCTCTCTGTCATTAAGATGTTCTTTACGAAAAGGGCTGAAAGGATGACATAACTTTTAATACTTCTGCAAGGGTATCTGTGGGATAAATTCCTAAGAACAGAATAAAGACATATATAGATAGATATGGCCAAAATACCTTCCAAATAGTTTTATACCAATCTTTTCTTCTACCCACTATGCATAAGAATATTATTCTACCCACTCAACATACTGGGAACCATCAATTTTTTAAACCTTTGTAATCACATTATATGATTTTCTTGAGAACAAATTTGTTAAGTCTATGATTCTAATTTTCTGATGATACAAGTAATAAGAAATTTTTTTTTTTTTAGTTCTTTGGAAAAAGGTACAAAGAAGAAAATGAAAATCATCTGTAATCATACCATTCTGAGATAAGAATTAACATTTTGATATTAACTTTGAATCCTTTTAAAAATTATATTATGAGCATTATCCATATCATTAAATATTATTTGAAAACATAATTTTAATGGCTACATAATATAAATGGATGTACTCATTTAGTTTTTCCCTTATTTGGGGACATTCAGATTAATCCTAACATTTTTGCTGTGAAGCGATACTATCATATACATTTTGGTGTACCAATCTCTATTGGAATGTGTTTCCTTCGTGTAGATTTCCAGGAGTCAATGACATGCTGGCTTCCCATGTGTACCCATCTGTCAGGACTTGGAAAACCATCTCACATTGGCTGAGCTACAGTTTTTCAGCCAGTGATTGATTTTTCACCAGGACAAATCAACTGCAGAGGTTTTTGTGTTCTTAAACAGCATCTCTGATGTACCCAGCCATTCACCCGCCCCCCCATCCACCCACGCTCCCTGGTGTGGTACATGCGATGAGTAAGAGCACAGTCTCTGGAATCAGACTGTTTATATCCTAGCATCCCCACTCGCAGCCATGTACCTTGGGTAACGTACCACTTAACCTCCCCATGCCTCAGCTTTCTCATCTGTAAAATGAGGACAATACCACCTACCTCTATTGTTTTAAATTAATTAATACATGTAAAACTCTTAACGTGGTGCGTTTAGGAAGTGCTATGTTAGTACTATTGTTATTATTATTGCAGATACACATAAATGCTGGAAAATGACTCCCAGAAACGACACCAATATATTTCAGAGATAATCTCTGGATGATTGGAAAGGCACAGAAACACAAATGTAAAGATTTTCTCTAGCTTCACCTCAGTATTCTATGGTCAAGGGACCCTTGAATTTCAGGGGGAGGTACAGTTGACCACCCTGGGGTTGGACAATCATTTATTTCTCCCATAAAATTTTGCACCCATTAATTGCTTTCTTTCTGTACTACCCTGAGATAATAGAAAATATATACATTGGTCTTTGCCCGCACTTCCTGGCACAGAGCTCCTAAAACCCTTGTATTTCCTAAGCGAGAAGAATGCCAGGAGCATCCCTTATTCTAATACTTGTAGTTGATCCCCTCCTTGCCACAGGGCTCCTAAAACTTGTAAATTTCTAAGTGATAAGAGAACCAAGAGCATCTTTTGTTTAAAGAGGTGACTCGGGTGGGTTCCTGGATGGGGGCTGGCCACCATAAAGACCAAAGCATGATTAAAAGCTTGGAATTTTCAGTTCTACCCACTCCCCCACACTCCAGAAAGGGGACAAGGGCTGGTATGCTCTGAATGTTCTTGGTGACTATATAGCGAACATTGCTTACCAACCTGAGCAGAAGGTAGAGGCAAAGTTCTGGAGGGCCGAGTCCACCTCCTCCACGCTGGGCAGGGCCAGGAGGCGAGGAAGGAGCCCCTCAAGAGACTGCACAAACAGCCTCGCGCTGTGCTGGTCGGCCTCCTGGTTCTTCAATAGTTTGAGAGACAGAGCAGCAGTCCGCAGGGACCTGTGGCCCAGGCAGTCCCGCGGGGTCTGCTCCTCATCGGCCAGTGAGCAGTTGTCCGACCCAATGTCCGACACGTCAGACCTCCCTGAGTCCTTTTCCGCTGCCATCGAGTACTGGTCGCAGGAATCAAATTCCGTCCTAGAGAGATCCTGGTCATCCACGCTAAAATTGCTCTCACTGTATCTAGATCCGTAGGACCTCATCCTGCAGTCCACTGACAGGAAGTTCGTGATGTCAGGGTAGGCGACCATGTGGCTTCTCTGAACAACATCTGGTTGGTCTACTGCTTCTGGCTCTGACACTTTGCTCAGCATCTCCTTGCTCTCCTGGATGGCTGGGGACTTGAGGCCATTCTTGTGGTTTCCGGAGTGGTCCTCAGGGGTGGTCTGACCCAACTCTCCCTCCAAAGTGGTCTGGCCCGTGTCCGTGGTCACACTGATGCTGATGTCAGGGCTCCTCTCATTCCCCGGCTCCCACGGCGTATGTTCCGAGGACAGGACTCGCCGCTGCCAGCGGAAGTCGGCCTCATTGATCTCCATGGAGTCCCTGCTGGACTCAGGCCCGTCCTTCAGCTCCTCCAGGCGCTGGAGCAGCAGCTGCACCTGACCTTCACTCAAGCCCTTGCCCTGGCTGAGCTCGTCTAGGGCCCCGAGTAAGGTGCAGACGCAGGACACGGCGGCATAGCAAGCTTCGATGCCACCCTTGATGCACGCTTCAGTCATGCCATCCATGATGCTAAAAGCGTTCAAAGGAGAAAGCGGGATCAATACACGAAGCATGGGAAAATGCTCCAAAATAAACAAGTATTGTTCGACCTGCGGACAGTATAGTATTCAAAACATGTGCTCTGATTTACCTGAAATTAAATGGTCTGAGCAAAAAGTAACGGACACAAACACGCTCAAGATGGCAGAGGAAAACCTCCAGGTAAGGCAGCCCACCCTGAATCCTGCGCTCAGGGCGGCTGGTTTACTTGGGTACAAGCAAAATTCCGAATGGGAATTTGTCATCTTCACAGTGACAGACAATGAATATCTCACCATTGTATTAGGTTCAGTTTTCAAACAGAAAATGGTTATAATGGCTATGATTATAGATGTGCACATCTTCTATACAGTAAACATATTCCTGAATAGATACATGTGAATATAGCTATTACAAATCAGATACTTTTTCATTTTGTAGGGGGAAAAGGAAATCATCTCTAGCTCAAAGGAATCCTCAAGGAGAAACTCTATAGTTACTGTAATTAATTGGAAAAGGTTTTCTCTAAAATAACCCCAATAAATAATGTTTGTACATTTCATTTTGTACATTGGGTTTTTTAAGTAAATATAAAATTATGGAAAGTTATACAGTTATAATAAATTGGGATAAGAGTTCTCATATGGTCTGTGGGTATGTTATTAAATAGTCACACCTCATATAGTATAGAATCACAAAATTTCAGGGATTCAAAACAAGGTCAAGAGTATTCAGAGAAGCAGTCTTTGCCAAGCAATAGAGACCTAAAAAGGAGAATGTATCATACAGTTTGAGAAGATCCAGATGAGACTTTCTTTTTGAAATTGATCTTTTTCTGGATTCGGGTTCAGTGGAGCTGGGTCCCGCCAAATCACAGAGACGCTGGGGGCTCCCAAGTAGCTAGAATTAAAAAAAGCGGGGGGAGGGGGATGAAATAACGAAAAAGTGAATCACATAAAAAACGTTTTTAAAACTGTGAGATCAAATGAACATATGCTTTCCCCACTAAGTGATACAGCCTAAGGAGAAGCACCACTATTTGGAAGTCAAATCTTAGAAGAAGTGATCTGGGTGTTCTTTTTTTTTTATGTATTATAATTTTTTTCTTTTTAAAATAAATCTTTATTGTTCAGATTATTACAGTTGTTCCTCTTTTTTCCCCCCATAGCTCCCCTCCACCCAGTTGCCATCCTACCCTCTGCCCTTACCGTCCCCCCCACTGACCTCATCCATAGATGTACGATTTTTGTCTAGTCTCTTCCTGCATCCCCCACACCCCTTTCCTCCTAAGAATTGTCAGTCCACTCCCTTTCTGTGCCCCTGATTCTATTATATTCACCAGATTTTTTATTCACTTGATTTTTAGATTCACTTGTTGATAGATATGTATTTGTTGTTCATAATTTTTATCTTTACCTTTTTCTTCTTCTTCCTCTTCTTAAAGGGTACCTTTCAGCATTTCATATAATGCTGGTTTGGTGGTGATGAACTCCTTTAGCTTTTCCTTATCTGTGAAGCTCTTTATCTGACCTTCAATTCTGAATGTTAGCTTTGCTGGATAAAGTAATCTTGGTTGTAGGTTCTTGGTATTCATCACTTTAAATATTTCTTGCCACTCTCTTCTGGCCTGCATGGTTTCTGTTGAGAAATCAGCTGACAATCGTATGGGTACTCCCTTGTAGGTAACTAACTGTTTTTCTCTTGCTGCTTTTAGGATTCTCTCTTTGTCTTTTGCTCTTGGCATTTTAATTATGATGTGTCTTGGTGTGGTCCTCTTTGGATTCCTTTTGTTTGGGGTTCTCTGTGCTTCCTGGACGTGTAAGTCTATTTTTTTCACCAGGTAGGGGAAGTTTTCAATATCTTGCTCGCTCTCTCTCTTCTTATGGCACCCTCATAATTCAGATGTTGGTACGCTTGAAGTTGTCCCAGAGGCTCCTTACACTATTTTCATATTTTTGGATTCTTTTTTCTTTTTGTTTTTCTGGTTGGGTGTTTTTTGCTTCTTCGTATTTCAAATCTTTGACTTGAGTCTTCTGTAGAGTGCTCATGGATTCCCAGCTCCCCAGTTTAGGACTGGCTTTGGCCAAGAAAGTGCTTAAGGATTGTTTCAAGTTTTTTATAGCACAGAACTAGAAAGCACTTGCATCAATGTTCTTTAGAGAGATTGGCCTGTAATTTAACTGTCCTATTCTCTCTTGGTCTTATTTTGCTATCATGTTGGCGAGCTTTAAACACTGGGTTAAGAAGTACTCCATCTCCCTACTCTCTGGAAAAGTCCATGTATTAGAATTACCTGTTCCTTGAATATTTCTAAAGTTATGTGCAGCCAGTAATTTTTTTCTAAATAGAATTTTACCTACTGATTCAACTACTTTAAAGATAATGGGACTATTTAGGTCCTCAATTTCTTCATGAGCCAACATTAAAATAAATAAATAAATAAATAAATATTATTGATTTCAGAGAGGGAGAGAAATAGACACATCAATGATGAGAGAATCATTGGTTGGCTGCCTCCTGTGCACCCCCTACTAGGGATTGGGCCCACAACCCAGGCATGTGCCTTTGACTGGAATTGAACCCGGGACCCTTCAGACCGCAGGTGGACACTCTATACACTGAGCCAAACCAGCTAGGGCATGAGCCAACTTTTTAAAGATTGAGTTGTTTCTTAGAAATTCATCCATTTTATCTAAATTATCAAATATAGTGGCCTAGGGTGCCTTCTATAGTTATGAGCATTTTTTTCATTCTTATTTTTGTTTGTTTTTAATGATTCTGCAATATTTTTTACTGCTTTTTCCAGGAGTTTTTAAATTTTCTTAGTCTTTTCAGAGTCCTGGGACTTTTCACTCTATGGATCTACTATGTTATGTTTCCTATTTGTCACATTACTTTCTGCTTTTATCCTTATTTTCCCTCCTTTCTGCTTACTTTTAATTTAATCTGCTTCTCTCCTAACTACCTAAGCTGGAAAATTAGAACACTAAGTTTAGGCTGTTTTTTAATATAAGCAATTGAAGCTATCAATATCCTTCTGTGCACTGCTTTGGCTGCATCCTACAAGTTTTCGTGTATAGAATTTTCATATTTGTTCAATATTCACTTTATTTCCATATAGTAGAAGTCTATGGAATATTGCAATTTGAGGCTAACTTAATTCAAGAAAGGCTGGTTAATTAAGTGTATTGGAACAGACATCTTATCCCATGTCTATTATTTTCAAAGTGAATTATATTTGCATTCCTGATATATTAAGTAGAAAAAGTTATATCCTAAAGGTCACTCTTCTTCCGCTGTCTCCCTATTTTTTTATGCCAGAAATTGGAAGCTTCTGCTCTCTTGGAAGCACAGAAATGAAGCTTCCACATTTTTCTCCACATTCTATTTCTTTGACATTGAAATCTCCCCCAACACACACACACACACACACACACACACACACACACACACACCCCTAGGCCTGCATTCAAGTGAAGTGGTTAGGCATATGGCCTCTAGCTGCCCCATTTCTTGCTAGAAGGGTAAGTCATTTCAGGAGGAATGGAGTGGGAAATATCCCTTTCTCTTGGGATCCATTACATTCTCTAATCTAGATTTATCAGTAATAAATTAGATTACATATATGAATTCCCACATTAATCTTATATTTATTATTCAGTTGTTTCCAAATCTGGAGGGAAAGGGGACTGAATAATTAGGCCTCTGAAGAACCCTCAGTATGTTTAATGTCAGCTTCTTCAGGTGGGAATGAGGGATATGAAGTCAGTGGTTGGGTGTCACAGCTCTGATAAAGATTAGGAAACTCCTAAAGCTGAACCATGGGAGAGAGAGAAGGAAGCAAGGTGTATTTTTTGGGGGAAAGTGAAACAGAAAAGAAAATATACTTTGAAAAACAAACTGTCCTGCATGTCTTTGATGAACATGTACAGGGGGCATATGGCAGAGCGAAAAATTACAAAGGAAACAGGAAATAATACACCAGGGTTCAAACTCCAAAAGGCTAAGCAAACATCCTGGGTGCCCAGTGGTTTTGTGTGCATAAACCCAGCACATTTTGGTTTCTAGGTTACCAGCCTTCCCAAATTGTTGGCGCTGTCATAGTAAGTGGAGGTACTGCTTTACAGAGCAACCTGGCCCACGTCAACCTGCTGTGTCCATGGGGCAGCACTGCCTGGACACGCTATGCTACCAGGTGCTGGGCTCTAATTCTGTGCTTGCCCTGCAAAATAACCTTGGGAAGCTAGAACATCTATGAAAAAGGGGGAAACATAACTAACTTCCTTTACAGTAGTCAAGACATTATTTTAAATGCATTTAGACACCTACATACCCTGTAGGCAAAGTATTTTTAGCATTCAGGTATCAAGTGGCTCTACCATGGGTAGTTACAGCTCCAGGGCCTGTCAACTCGGAGGTTGCTGCTGCTCACAAAATACCCTCTTTGCAAATGGTCTGTTTTCAGGCCCATCTGTCATAGTCAAAATATATTAAACGCTTATTCTGATTCAATCTCTGCAGTGTCAGGTACTAGGGGAAACATACAAAAGCAACACGTACAAAAATATATTTAGGAGACAAGAAGTTTGTTCCACACTGAACTGTGAAACAATCAGTGTTTTGCCACATATAATCAATTGTAAGTGATGGGATGGGATTTTAAGCAGAGCAAAATCAGTGGTTTGAGGAAGCAAAGCCATAAAGGAGGAGGATTTTGACAGCAAAGAGGCAGCTGTATTAGAACACCTGGGTTCATGTTTTAACTCTACAACACACAAGGACTTGGGGCAAATAGCAACTTCTTATGGAGCCTCAGTTCTCCATCTGGAAACTGGGCATATCATCTTCCTAAGGGAGACTGTAAATAAGCCAATGTGAGGTGCCAGTAGTGTCTAGCCTATTGTAATCAACCAATTATGTGGAAGTGGCCAATAGGACCGGGGGAGTCTGAATAGAGGCAGGAAGGTGGGAATTGAACAAAACAGGGTCGGTCAGATGGAATAAGAGTGATCCTGGGAAAAGAGAATGAAAACCAAACAGTCTAGAAACTTAGCAGAGGAATTCAGACTTGAGGGATAAGGAGTTATTTGAGAGTGGGAAAGCTGTCAACAGTGGTGATTTATGAACCTAAGTTCAGAAAGACAAAATGAAGACAAGCAGGAGACAAAGAGACCAGCAGGTACACTACTCCGGGCAGGAAGTAATGAGGACCAGTATTTCCATTCATCATGCTTTGCTTTTCTCTTCCTTAGATTAGCAATAATTGCACCAAATATTTGTTTAGCATTTTATGCTTACAATGTACTTATACAAACTTGATCACATTTTGAGCTCCCACCCTTTAAAATATCACTACTATGTTCAGATGAAAAATTGTAAGTTCAGAGTTAAATGATTTAGCTACTATAATGTGGCTGGTGGATTTGCACTCTGATTTTTAAACGTAGGATTACGAGAGGGTCACTGAGCCAACTCCAGCAAAGGAGCTCCTGGAGTAATTTGCATTGCAGTATCAAAGGTAAGTCCAGTAGTAAGTGTGGTATAGGAAATGACCATAGGTTTAGGCTCAGCTAGACCAGCGTTTGCACCATTTCTCTCTCTTGGTGACCTTGGGCAAATCATTTGACCATTTGAAGACTTAGTTTCTTTGTAGGAGAGAAAATCCTTTTTCTTGACATCATGTTTCTATGGGAGGAGCATCCAGTGGAATAAAACTCTGGGCCTCTCTTCTCTCTTTCTCTCACTTCTTCCCAGTGGTGAATTCAGGAGGAGGTGAGCATGCGTGGCTTTTCTTAAAGACCTGCCTCTTCAGAAAATGCCCACTTCTACTGCCCACATTACCAGCTTAATAGGCAGGGCTGGGTCTGCAGGTGAGGTTTGCTGTTTGGGTGGTAACAACGGAGTCTAGCCTCCCAAACTATGTCATATTCACCAACCTAGTGTTGGTTGGTTATTAAAGCTGACCCTTTGATCTCCATTGCCTGAAGCAATGATCTTCAACACTGCAAAGTCATCATGAATATTAAAAGCTAATGATGTGAAGTGCCTGACACATAGTAGGTAAGAAAAAGATGTGGTTATCATTGTGTGCTCATCGATTTTCTTAACCAGCAATTCAATCTGGCTCGCTTTTTCATTTCTAGAAACACAGGATCAGAACTTGCCATCATCCATTACAGTCAACTCTCATTAAAACAACACCAAGAAGCATTTAAAATTAAGCTTTTTAGAAATGGTGAGTAACAAATATTGCTTAGAATAAATGAGTCATCAACAAGGGAATTTTGCTACTCTGTTGTTTTGGTGTTAGGTACCAAAAGGAAGTGCAATTTGACTCTCACAACCAAGTTTGCAAATACAAAAATGTTGATTGCTTTTCTTTTTTGTTAGTTGAGAGAAAGCAGAGGAATTCTTGTTTAAAGTACCTTTAAAATAACCCAAATTCCTCCTCAAAACCATGAAGAAGCACGCTGGTATGGACAACCTTATATTCTCACCAGGAGATACAAGGCCTAAGAAGGGATGGGGCGAAGGGTCCCATTAGTAATACTCTTTTCTGGATAATGTAAAACCTGAGTATAAAATTTTGAAATCCAATTTTGGCAAAGATGAGCAGATAAACACATCTGCACAAACAGTGCCTAAGGGAGCAGAATAGAATCTCAGCCCAGGGCCCAATCAGATGCATACAGCTCAGATTATCAAATGGCTTTGTATCAGTGAGCACTTACACCCCTCCTGACCCCTGCTCCACATGTATGTGCACACGTGTATACACATAACACACACACACCCCTCAACCCTAAAGAGACTATCTGTTACTGGATAGAGTGTGGTAGCAATGAAGTCCGAGCAGGTAATTGGTACACATTTTCCAAGTGCTTCTTGCTTAAATATACTGTGCTCAGTCCTTGGCATGCGCAGTGGTATTCTTTGGTGCATCCCTACCTCTTTCATTACTTTGATGGCTTCCACCCGGTGCTGGGGTGGGGGGTAGAGCAGCATGCGGTGATAGAGGGACTGGAGCACGGGCTTCATGGAGTCCACCGACCCCACCAGCCGGACCAGCTCGGCTGCGATGTAATAGATGGTCCGAGCCACAGGCCCGCTCAGGGCAGGTGCGGTGGAGGAACAGCCCGAGCCCCGGCCATGGTCGGAAATGCCTGGAGACGCTGAGTCCGCCTCCATGCTGGCACTCGTGCTGCTGCTGTGAGCAGAGGTGATGGTTTTGTCGTGAATTGGATTCCCCAGGATCACGATCAGAGCAGGGCAAAGGTTTTTCCTGGGAAGAGGTGGGGAGAAAAATGAGTTTCACGACAAGCCAAAGGGTCAAATGTGAATACTATCCTGAGTGCAAACACAGATGCCACACAAATAACTATAGAGTTGGGTTCTTTATTGTTCCTTTTTTTTGCCTACGTCCTGCCTCAGTTTTCCATGTCCCTCCATCATTTGTGAGTATAAGAATAAAATACTTTTTCTCATAAGTCAAGCTACGGTTAACTAAATAAAATATCAAGAGAAGCACCAAGAAACCATCTTACATAGAGAAATAGACTAAAAATGTGAAATAGCTCAGTTATAAAGCTTCCTTTTCCTATAAGTAACAAAATTATTTTGAGAAGTTTATTTAAAATTCTGACACATATCATTCATATTTCTCCCTGTGGATAAGCCCAGGAACCCAGAGCAATTAGCTGGCTGCCTGCAGGCCCCATCTCTTGCATGAATCTCTGACTATGACTAAGTGACTAGTATTCGGGTTGAGATGGAAAATGTACCAGGGTAGGGCTAAGAATAATGTTCAGTATTTCTTGCTCCTCCCCCGCCACCCCGCATAACTTTCCGGAGCCTTTATATGCTTTTAGAACAAATGAATAACCTAGAAAATAATTTCCTCGTTTCTGAGTCTCACGATCCAATGATGTAAACAATCTGTAACAGGGCCTTGGAGGCCTATTCTGCCGCAGTAATCATCAGTTTCGCTCCGGTGCATGTCAGCAGAGCAGCTTCCCTACTTTCCCTGCGAGAACATTTACACAGATGAAAGGCCTGGTGGGTCATGGGGGCTGTGGGAAGGGACCCACGGGCACAGCGGGAAAGAGCAAACCCTCGGGCTGGCGTGGGGGTGGGGGGCGCTCACCAGGTCAGGTCTGTGAAGCCCCTGTGCAGGTGCATGGAGGAGGAGCAGCTGCTGAGCACGGACAGGATGCACTCCAGGTACAGCAGCTGCAGCTGCTGACTGTCGCTGCCGAACAAAACCAAGGCAAGGTTAGAGGTGATGTGTGGGGAACACTTGGGAAAATGGTAGGCATTACAGAAATGTTAGTTGGGGGAAGGGGTTAGTGTTATGGGTTGAACGTGTCCTCCTCTCAATTCATATGTTGAAGTCCTAACCCCCAATACCTCAGAATGGGACCTTTCAGGAGATAGGTTCTTTATAAAGGCAAGCAAGTTAAAGTGGGGTCATTAGACTGGGTCCAAACCCAATAGGACTGGTGTCCTTATAAAAAGAAGAAATTTGGAGACAGGGATACACAGAGGCAGGACAATGTGAAGAGACGTGGGAAGAAGGCGGCCTTCTATAAGCCAAGAGAAGAGCGTTGGAATAGATCCCTCTGCCCTGAGTAGGAACCAACTGTGACGATGCTCCAACCAATGGAGCCACGAGGCCAGGGCTGGGATGCACATTCTCATACCCAGATTACGTCTGCTGCCTAACCCACCAGAATTAGGTAAGGAAGAATTTAATGCTCAAGGACACATTTTTAAGACAATTCATTCAGAAATCCTGAGTAGAATAAAAATGTTCAGTAAAAGGAGAAACTTGTTTTAAAAAATAATTTTGGTTGTCTCTGTTTTCTTCTGATTTAAAGTGAAAATATGCCCAAAGGAAGCTTAATGCCCTTAACAGTTCAAATAACTTCCAGGAGAAGGGGGCAGAAGGAAAAGGCAAGACCAGTGACAGGCAGACTCGAAACTTAAGGAGACAGGAAGGAAGGGAAGTTAATACCAGACCCCGCTCCCCCCCCAAAGCCCAGGTCACATCCACACAACGGTCACACAGCTGTCAGACAAAGGATCGGAAGAAGGGGCTGGGGACCCTCACTTCAGTGCTATGTTAAGGACCTTGGTGACACAGCTCCGTAAAACTGACATTATGCTTTAAAACCAGTTGGAAAGCTACAGCCTGAGGGAGAAATCTTGCCATGGCCTATTAACACTAAAAGATTTTTACATTTTTGAAGGGTTGTAAAATAAAACCAAACCAAAAATGAACAGGATACAGAGATAGCATGTGGCCCTTTACAGAAAACATTTGCTGATTCAGAGATCTCCCTTGTCAAAAGAGAACTGTACAATGATAAAGACAATGCGATGATTTTGAGAAGGGAATTCCACTCCAGTTTGGATGTACTCTACAAAACCCTCAGAGGGTGGATGGAGATAGGGGTCAAGGCTGAGTCTCCTCAAAAATTATTCTTTGCCAAGAAGAGAGTGGTGTCTAGGGAAGAGGCAGAAAGACAAGGCATGATTAGCCACTCTTGGGCCAGGGATGGAATTCCTGTGTCTGTACACTTACACCCACAAGCTTCCCTGAGCAGTCCAGGTTCCTATGAGTATCTGTGAAGTGGCTGTGGCAACACCCAGGCATCAGACTGGATGACAGGGGGAATGCATTGCCAAGGTAACTGGCCTGGGAGTCTCCTTGGAGATCAGATGTGGCAGCTTTTCTGTGGGGTTGCAGCACCTGGAAAAACAGGTGCTAATGACCATACACGAATCATGTCATTAGAGGGGCTGTCTGAAATGTAAGCACTGTCCGGCACTGTCCGTGCATGCCCCTCACTACACACACATAGGCACGTGCCCTGTGTGTGTGTGTGTGTGTGTGTGTGTGTGTGTCATATTTGTCTGACTCTAGACAGAAAAATGTGTAGGATGCACAAGGCAGAAAGGAGCCTAGAAACCAGCCAACTCTTTCAAAACACACTAGAGAAAAATCCGCCTGCGCAGGAGGGTGTGAGTCATTTTGCCTGGTCTTTTGTTTGAGCATTTCATGGCTGGCAGGCTGAGTGTCTGCTGGCCTCATTTTCTGCTCATCTCTGAATTTCTTGCAGGTGCAGGACCCTTGGAGAACAAGTCTCCTGAGTGGACCAGGAGCCTGTGGGGGCTAAGCAGCTGCCCGTCCTGGCGGGACTTCTGCCAGGCAATCGGGCGGCACGTTCTGAACCTCCAGAGTTTTCTCTTGAACCATTCTGACTGCTTCCCCTAAAACAGTTCAGATTCAGTTAGAAAAGGGAGAGAGGGATTTAAGCCACTGTGTGAGCAGTGGAATGGAATTAGAACACACGAGATGAACACAGAACAGTGTTCACGGATTCCAAGACTGCTTTGGTGCAGATTCTTCCCTGACATTCTGTGTGGGGAGGAGAGGGTGGTGGGAGACGAAAAGGGAGAGAATGAATAAATATATTCCTAAGCCCAATTATCCTTCCAAAAGTTCTTGGATATAAACATCATATAACTCGCCTAATATAGAATTCTATTAATACCTTATCTCCAAGGCATTCGAGTTATTCTGAGTACCTGAATGCATTCTCTGGATCTTCCTGAGAGACTGAACATGTCATGGATACATATCTCTACAGAGCTAAAGTCCTAGGAGGTATTTTGGAGATGGTTGTTGAAGGGACGTCCTGACCATAGCGTGATTTCAGAGAAAGAAGATATTTAGAAGGTAAGAGAGGTGTCAAGTTTAGCTAACAGAAACACACGGAGTTATGAAAATAAAATCAGAAGAAATGGTAAGAGGTGTGAAAAGTTAACAAGGAGAATTAACACAACTGCCAGAGTGACAGTAGCCAAGCGCATGATAGTACCTGACCAGGTGGACTTAAAGGTCTTCTACTGAAGCTGTACTAAGCATGCTGCACCCTCAGATTCTTCAGCAATAGAACCCCCATCTTAGGGTAATAGAATCATGATGGGAAAGACCAGATTCAAACAAGGTAAACAGTATCCAGAGGCAGAAGTGCATTGAAAAACCAAGCAAGGAAACTATTAAGCTGAATATCACAATATGCCTGAAGTATCTTTGATCCAATGTCCAATCAGAAACCCTAGAAAAACATATACATGTCACAGGAGTTAGTTTCCCCATTTAAAGGCACTTACTTGATGGCTGCTTGTAGCTCCCTAGTCATATGGTTCAAAAACATTTTTTGTTTTTAGTAACTGACAGAAATCTATGACTTTTAGTTTCTAATCTGTATGCATTTGCAATGAATGTTTGTGCCATATGTTTTCCTAATAATCTACAGTCAAATTTTTGATATAAGAAGCTCAATGCTCCAAATGCATCATAAGCTAGAATTAGCACTGGCAATGCTGAAAGGAAAAAGACCATTTAGAGCTAATATTTGTCAAGTCGTTACTACATGCTAGGCCCTGTGCAGCTGAAAAACTCCACTTACTCCAGAACTTCTTATAAGATATCAGCACTGAATGTTTATAATAATTGCAACAGGCATGAACTTGGATGGTCCCAGGTAAACTAGGTCATGTGGTCACTCTACACATGGGGAGTCCCTGTAGCTGATGTTAGAGACATCCATGTTTTAAAGAACCATGAACTTAAAGCCCTTCCTGGACCTAGGTGAGGACTCTTGCCTGACCAATCAACAAAGACACACTTTAATTTATCATTTGTAGACACACAGACTCATTCTGACTTATCCTAATGGCTAGTTTTGGGTTATTAATGGCAAATTACCATGAGTTCTCCAACTTTTCTAGCACTTAAAAACCTTTAGAGTTTTCCCTTAGTAAACTACTCAGAAGAAACAAAGTTTAGCTTATTGGTTTCCCCTTGCTTGCAAAGTAGTGAACATAGCCTTGTACTTTTCAAAGTTTTAGTGGTCTTTGTTTTATTCCCTAATAATGATAAGACGGGGGTAGAGGGTACAGAAAAAGCATCCTTGACAGCTGATTAAATTAAATTGCATAAAAGTGAAAAGTATATAAAAGTCAGAGTAACATGTTCTTTTTAAAGATGTGCATGTGAGCTCAGAGACTCGGGAAATGTTCAATGAGACAGAAAAAGACCACACAGTCCAACTCTGCCTGTAACAGAGGAGAAAGGTGCAACAGTGTGATGAGACTCAGGGTCACAGCTGGGTATGTCCCGGTGAGGACTAGCCTTCACAGCTACTAGCTCTCGGCCAACATTCTTTCCATTCAGATCCATGCTTGAGGGACTGACTCTCTTGGCATTTTCTCATCAGAAAGTTATATCCATCAGAAAGTAATAGTATTGGGTAATGCAGGCTTGCCCAAGGTCACTGAAACGAATTCTCAGAAATTAATACCAATGGGAGGAGCCATCGTCCTATACTCTGCCTATATTTTGCATATTGTTAAAGACAAAAGTCACTTTGGTAATAGACTGTTAGTGAATAAGAGCACCGATTCTGAAGGCACTTACTTGATGGAGGCTTGTAGCTTCTCACACAGAACAGTGAGCACAGAGACGAGGTCGTCACAGAGGGCCTCTACGGTTGACCCTGCAAATAGGAGGTTATTAGACATCAGCAGGCGCACTCGAAGGTCCCTCAACGGTCCTTCCCATCCTCCTTTTTATGTTTTCAGGACTAAAAAGATGATTTTTAGATGCTGACTTCCTTAGGCCACCAAGGAAGTGTAACACATTTTAATATAATAACTCCTTTCTAAAGTAAAATACTCAAAAGATAGTCTAAAAAGAAAATAGGTTGTTTCTTATGAAATTCATTCACACTTAATGAAAAGACATTTAGGTAAGAATCACCACAACTGACAACGATTTTATCAATGTTTAGGCCAATAGGCTATACATGTGTCCCTTATTCTGACCTCTTGTTTTTCTGGGTTTTGTGGAGCAGAATTGTATCCCAACGTGATAAAATATGGCAGCATTTAAGAAAGGTGGGCTTTTCAAACTAGGAAGCTAGAGAAAGAGGGCAAACAATTTGGTCATCATCTTCACCCACTTTATTTGTCCAACATCCTCAGAGCTCTGGTCTTAATGGAGCAACAGCAAATGTCAGAAAAAATAATAAAAAACATGTTCAAATCCTGAAACCAGCAATAAAACTCTCACAGAAGCACTGGAGTGCACTGGGAAAAGGCTGACATTTGGAATCGACCTAAGTACTGGTCCACAATTTGCTGAATGCATAAGCTTGGGTAAGCGTCAGTTTTTCTTGCGGTAAGATGAGATAATACCCATTACACCAAATAATTGGGCCAAGGAAAGTAACAAGTGGGAGCATTTGTGTGTGTGTTTTTAAAAATAAAAACCTGTAAAGATCTATACAAATGTGGCTAAGTATTTGATGAATGTATAAATAAATGAGTGACCATGAAGTCAAGGAAGATGGAGGAAAAAATGGCCAGAGTGTAAGAGAGAAATAAAAGTAAAGTTGGAAGAGGGAAGGGGAAAGAGAAATGCTGATCCTTAGAATTTGTTATCTTAAATTCAGGGAGGAAAGAAAGCGGGGGGGGGGGGGAGAGGGAGGCAGAGAGAGAGAGAGAGAGAGAGAGAGAGAGAGAGAGAGAAAGGTAAAATGATAAAACATGTTAAAATAAATAAAACTGCCCAGCTGGTGTGGCTCAGTAGTTGAGCATTGACCTATGAACCAGGAGGTCATGGTTCAATTCCCAATCAGGGCACATGCCCAGGTTTCGGGCTCCATCCCCAGTAGGGGGCATGCAAGAGGCAGCTGATCAATGATTCTCGCTCATCATTGATGTTTCTATCTCTCCCTCTCCCTTCTGCTCTCTGAAAATCAATAAAAACATTAAAAAAAATAAAACCCATAAGTAGTTTTTAAACTCAATTTTAGATAAATTTCAAATGAGTCCATCAATTTTGTACTAATATATATTTTTAAAGAGGTATCTTTGACCAAGAGGACTCTGAACTGCTTTCCGGTATATAAAGTCATTCTACAACAAAGTGAAGATGTACGGGAGCTGCAATTGCCAAAGGGGAAGGAAAGAGGGGCAGAAAATGCTGGAGCCTATCACTGGGAGCATTAAAAGGTGAAGAGAATCTGTAGCACTTCTCGTCCACAGCCCGAGAACACGGCGAGATGTGGAAAACAACCACTCCAGCAGTGATTTAGAAAATGACTTCAGATACTCTTCTCTCATTCTTTTATTTACTCTTTTTCTCCTCACTGTGGCTGTGTGTAGCTCTCCCTCCCTTCCATTCCCTCTTTTCCATCGTCTCTCTACTCCACCCCTTCTCCCTGTGAACTGTCAAAAATATCAAAAAGGGAAATTTTTCCAATATTTTTAAATCACTGAATAAAATCTGATATAAAACGTACATTTCCATTTTTTTACGGTAAGATGATTTGAATTTTCCATATCTCTTTCCGAAAACAATACTACCAAACGTTAAAAAAAAATCAAACTGCTTATCAATTACATGTAGACCTCTGTTTTTTCTTTTTCCTGTGGGGTCAGAATGAGAGTTCCTTACCTTGATTCCTATCCTTCTGCAAGATTCCTTGTGAGATGACTCCTTTTTCTTATCAAAAAATTGGTACTTCACAAACATACTTCGGGTGCAATAGCACTTTGTACCAATCAGGGTTCTACCTCCCTCCATCTCATTCTCACTTTAACAATTAATACACCCGATTTCATAAAGAACGGCATAACTAAAAAACCAGCCTCCAACAGGAAGGTCTATGAAGAGTTCCTTTCCCTCTCACTGTTGGACAGGAACAGGGGTGGCTGGCATAAGAGTGCAGGAACAGAAGGAAGACAACAGCTGGTTTAATCATACCATGTAAGGCAAAGCTGAACAGAAGCTCCAAGGAGAGAGGTGGACTACCCTGAGAGCTCTACTCATCCCTACATCCCCACCACCAAGCACATGGGAGGCATTCTAATACTCACTTTTTAAACTGAGAACTAGCGAAAATCAAATTCAATACCTTGATTCCCGAATTCCTGTGGGACATCCGGGTTTTCAATTATCTAGTAGGGGAGACACACACACAGGACAATTAGTAGATTCAGGCAAGAAAAAACCCGGACTTAAACAATGGAAAATTCTTAGACACAAGATGTCATTTTGAGTGCTCTGGGCTCAGCTAACTCACCTAAGCTCACCCTCCAGGTCTTGATAGCATTTCATTACTCATGGTATTTAGGAAAACATATGTCTGGAACTGAACTTATCAGTTGCAAAAATAATTCATTCAAGAGTCCATAAACTTCCTGGGAGTTTAAGCCCCATGATACACGATCTCATTCCAGGTGCTGAGCTATGACTGGGGACAATACCCACCTAAACAGCTGAGTTGCCTTTGCGGGGATAATGATATTTCCCAAGGTCACAGACTACACTCTGGCACCTGAGGAATACAGAGTCTTAGTCGTAGAAGGATCTGTTTCTGGACTTCAAAATCTAGGTCCAAAGATGACTGCTGGTCAGAAGTACCAGTTTCCTATTTGATGGGTGGCATATTAATTTCCAACTGTCTGACCAGACCAACTAGTCTAGGCTATCGCTTGGTAGATCCAGAACTATCAAGGTAGAGACAGAACCTTGAAGGAAGGGAGAATAGGAAGGGAAAGGTACTTACAAATAGTTACACGGACTTCCATTGCAGGGAGAATTCCATGACTACTGAGCAGAGAATAGGAACTAGGCTCTACAGTCTCCCCAACACTTAGCACAGGGAGATAAGATAGTAAGAGGGCATTTTCATTTAATCACCTACAAGACATATAAATCATCCTATGGCACTGTTTGTCTTTAAACTTGTTATAGGAACATATTTCTAGTATTCTCTGTTCCCTAAATTGCAAGCTCAGCTGCTTCCACACATTCTTTGTGAAATGCTAACCTGTACTGGGAGGTGGGGTGGGATGCAGGCAGACATTAGGTTGAAGGCACAGTTCATGTTAGTGCTTTTGGTGTTCTAGATTGATTTTCTTTCCATAGAAATTAAGTCTTTCTAATTCTGAGATGGCCTGCAATGTCTTTCCAGTGATGGGTCACGCTGAATACCACACAGATTCCCCAGGTAATGCTCAGTGTCCCGAGGGAGAACACATAGCCTCCTTGGACCATGCCCTTTAATGGCTTTTTAAAATAACCATTCTTAGGTGGCAAGACTTAGTCTCTCTAGTAGACATCACAGATGCTCTGAATATTAGCATACTGAGCACTGAGTCTTTCTGGGACATGAAAATATCTCCAGGGACCGCATGAGTAACAGAAAGGCAGTAATAGGAAACATTAATTTTCTACCTAGTTTGGGATCTTGCCTCCAGTTGGGGTGAGTCCAGATGGTCAGTGATGAGCAGGACCAGAAGGCTGATTAGCCACACAGGACAGAGGCAAATAACCCTTGGGTTTTATCCAGCTCTTACCAACTATACCTGTTACCATTCTTACAAAAGAGCAACATGAGCTGTAAGGCTGAGTCATTTGAAACCTAATAATCTCCTACTTAAAATTTTAAAAATAAGATTAAATAACTCATATAATTGAAATCACTTTGAAACTACAAAGTTGTATTGAAATATTCCATCTCAAAACATTAAGATATCATTACTATTCCAGTATTTCATCATGTGGCCAATTAGGAAAGATGGAATATGATTGATCATATATGAACATGATAATTCTCAACATCTTGGGTTTATTTCCATTAAAAATACTTTTTCTCTTAATGTTTTATATTTATAGATTTGACTTATTTTAAACTAATATTGTCACACCACCACATTCAAATGCTAGCATACATGAAAATAATTTTAACAAAGACTAAGCTAATACAATAAAAATACTTAAAATTTGCCCTAGCTCGTTTGGCTCAGCATCGGCCTGTGGACTGAAGCGTCCCGGGCAGGTTGCAGGTTCAATCCCCAGTAGGGGGAGTGCAGGAGGCAGCCAATCAATGATTCTCTCATCATTGATGTGTGTTCTCTCTCTCTCTCTCTCTTTCTCTCTCTCTCTCTTCCTCTCCCTTCCTCTCTGAAATCAATAAAAATATATTTTAAAAATTTAAAATTAAGACTACTTTTTTAATAGAAACTTGAACTTTGGATATAGAAAACACAAAAGAAAAATATCAATATTAGTTTTTATCTGATTAGTGTTTGTTTTCCCCAACACTGGCTGCCAGAGCTCAATTAATCACCTGGGCTGGGACTCAGGAGAGCAGGGATTAGTTCTGGCTCTCTAACTGGTAAGCTCATTAATTTTATATTTCAATTTCATCTCTTTGGGCTTCATGTCCTCATCTGTTTTTATGAGGAATGAAAAAATTTGACCAGATAATCTCAAAAGTTCCACTCAAGTCCATGATTTTCTAAAAATTACATAGTAATTGAAGTTAAAAGTTAGCAATATTTTAAGTTAAACATAAAATCTCAAATTCTAAAATTAATTTCTGAGATATTTCAGGCTGTCACTGACATTTCCCATTCTAAAAAACAAAGTGTTCACTTCAGAATACTTTTTGCAGATTTTAAAAGAACTTTAATCTGAGTTCTCACAGAGGCAGATTTAAAAAACAAAACAGCAATTTTGAAGAGGAATCATCTCCTCATTAACGTTCCCGGAAGATAATTTATGCAAGAAGCCAATTACATTTATGTTTTCCCTGGAAACTCATTTTAGACAATCTGTTCAAGTTTAGAGCAAAAAGCTCCAGGGTGTTTTGATGACAGAAAGATGACAAGTCCAGCCTCACTCTGCCAGTGCCCGCAGGTGAAGGAGACCGCCAGTCACGAGTCTTTAGTTAGCAAGAGACCCACAGATACAAGCCTCAAAGCATGGAATTAACTGCTATTAATTTTGAATTTACTTCTGGTATTTGTTAATATGTTATAATAATATTTTTATATAACATATTTTTAATCTGAGAATTAAAAAAAAAGATTACAAAAGAAAAGTGCATTTCAAAATAATGACTAAAAAAAAAAAGATAGAAACTGTAAGGAAAAAACTCCCAAAGCTTTGGAGTGAAACAGGCAAATATATATTTCAGGAGCTTAATTTACAAAAATAAATGTTCTTCAAAACCAAGCCAGCCCTTCCATTGTTTCAGTAAGGAGCAGCCCTGGCAGAGTGTGGGGGGTGGGGGATGTGTGGGGTGGGGGATGTGTGGGATGGGGGACACATACATGCGGTTACACACAGAGACACTGGCAAGGCTGTGATGAACGTGGGCTCACCGTATTCTCCTGCCTTTGTCGTAACTGTAAAGTCAAGTCACTCAGCATCTGACTGAGAGTGGCCCGCACAGCAGTGTTTATACTACGCTGGTGACAGCTACATGTGTATGTCTCAATGCACACCTGGTGAAGAGATAAGACAGCAACATACACACTCCATGGATATCAGTGTATTACCAACATGCTTTGGAATTAACCGGAGAGGATATGAAATTGCTCTTAAACAGAAAGTCAGCCTGGTTTAGAACTAGCTATCAGTGAGTCCTACATATATGTTAAACCCCTGAGCATCTATGTTTTAAGCATGTAGGAAAAGTATTATTTCCCTACAGGTTGTCCCTCTCAGAAGCTCATTCCTTCTGAGCACCAGAGGAGAATGCAACGTAGTGGTTTTTAGATATGCCAAGGAATTCTGTCTGGGACAAACTCAGGTGGCTGGAAATTAAAACCAGGGAAAGCTCCCTTCAAGGCAAAATAGAGCAGAATTTCCTAACTCCTGAGTTACCAGGTGTGGGGAGAGGATTAGTGAAGCCGTTTCTGCTGCTCTATGAACAAGCCTGACCTTAGGTTAACTCTCCATGTTCTCCTGGAAACCTGATAAAGGTGGACGTCAGCTGTGTTACTAGGCAGCATGGCTTATGGGAAAATGTCCCCCCCTGATTACCAAGCTGTATTTGAATTGGGAAAACTGAAAACTAACTTTAAAAATCTAGTAAGGAGTCACAGGTTTGAGCATCCCTGAGTGACCCTTGTCATAGCTATGTCCTCTGAGGGAACGCTGCACGCTCTGACTATGGAGGTACAGAGATGTTGGTTCCTATATACAGCACAGTCGACCCTGAATAACATGGGCTTGAACTGCCTGGGTTCATTTACACATGAATTTTTTAAAACTTACGGAATTGATATAGTACAGTACTGCAAATGTATTTTCTCTTCCTTATGATTTTTATTAAGAACATTTTATTTTCTCTAGCTTACTTTGTTGTAAGAATACAGTATATAATATAACATTAACATGTGTCAATCAACTATTTATGTCATTGAGAAGGCTTCCAGTCAATAGTAGGCTATTGGTAGTTAAGTTTTGGGGGAGTCAAAAGTTACACCTGAATTATCTATTGCATGAGTGGGAGGTGCCCCTATCTCCTGTGTTGTTCAAGGGTCAACTTTAGTTGAAACATGGGGCTCCTAAGCCAACGTGACTGCACCCATGAGGGGCTCTTATTCTTGCCCCTAAGCTGACATCTGAGAGCCAGAGCCTCCCCTCAGTATTGGTGTTAGGATGCCTGGGAAAGACAAACGCCTGCCACTGACCTGTGTCTGCTCCCTGTCCTGTATCCCGCCAAGGGAATATGATGCCAGTTGTGGCCTATTTGTGTCTTGTGAGTCTGAATGCCCAGTGGAACCTGAGGAGGCTCCCTGGTGGCTGCAGCATGGAGAAATCCCAATTTTGGGGAAAAGATTCTCTCACTTGATGATGCTGCTGCTCAATGTCATGACTTTTCAGATTTTATTGCCTCGAGTTTCTCTGAAAGGTATAGGAATGGGCATAACAATAAATGCATACTTTAAATTGGTCTACTTTTTCTCTCCATAATGTATGTAATCCTTTCCATTTTACCAAGCATATTTAGTCCTACAAAAAGAAAAAGGGAGCCCTAACCGGTTTGGCTCAGTGGATAGAGCATCAGCCTGTGGACTCAAGGGTCCCAGGTTCGATTCCGGTCAAGGGCATGTACCTTGGTTGCGGGAACATCCCCAGTAGGGGGCGTGCAGGAGGCAGCTGATCGATGTTTCTCTCTCATCGATGTTTCTAACTCTCTATCCCTCTCCCCTCCTCTCTGTAAAAAATCAATAAAATATATTTAAAAAAAAAAAAGAAAAAGAAAAAGGGATGTAGTATGCCTAAATTATTTTTCTAGGAATAACTCCAAGATTATCTACATTGAAAATACTAGGTTCTCACCTAAATGGCAAATTTAATTTGATGATTGATAACTGAGATGGGAGAGAGACTAAATGTTAATCTTTGTTGCTGCTAATGCTTAAGCTAGAATTTTCTGTCAGGCCTCTCTGTAATTGCCTTTTTGGTAAAATTAACTAAGTGAAAGTAAATATTTTCTAACAGTTAAATTTATCTCCTGTTAAATGCTTAATATTCCAAATGAGCATTTAAAACTCAAAAGTCTATTTGGAAGCTGGCTTGGATTTATTCATATTATGTGAAAAAAGCAAGAGCAAGTTTCAAAGTATTTGTTTTTCAAACTAGCATTTAGGGCAGGTTAACTTCAAACTCATTCTCTCAGATAATCATGGATTGTAATATACTCGAAGGTACTATTTATACATACTTAGAAAAAAAGATGTTTTAATCCTGAAAGGCCTTTATTTCTGCATGTGATAAAATGGTTTAAAAGCCTTGAAAATACATCTAAATGAGTGCACTGGTTCACTTTGGTGAAACCAGATTCTCTATAGTGTAATTCGGCACTCTGGTACTATTTATACCTCAGAATTCAAATTTTCTTTAAATCTTTTCCCAAGAAATCATTATAACTGTGATCTTTCAGATTGCTAAGCTTAAATTTCAGGAGAAATTTAAAGTCTCAGAAGCATTAAAGATGAAAGAGTAGCTATTTTGAAAGCTGAACTACATACGTTATGTCAATATAAATACAATTCTACTGAATACTAAAAGCCATACCCACTATAAAACCTTCCTTAAAAAATTACATCAGTCACTTTAAACCCATGAAAGAAAGCACACATGAGGACCTAAATTTTAAGTAACACAAACAGCACTGTATGCAAAAAACTTCCCAGATACCAAATGTATTTCAATTTTTAATGTCACCACCGTTTTCAGTGTTTAGGGGTATAACAGTGGAAAAGTCATTTCCACTGCAGTAAGTCTACTGCAGGAGGCATTTTATTAAGGGAAAAGGTAAGCAGTTTACTCTGCTTTTTTAGAAAAAGGATTAATCAAAGAAACTCATTTTGCCCACGTTGGGATCATAAATACTCATGTGACCAAAGGGTATCTTTTTAAATGTAAAAATGAGCATGTGTATGATAACTTGCTATCTTTAGATGCCCAGGAAGAAATGCTTTCAGCTATCCTGACATCTTCTGAAGAAAAGTTTCTTACACTTGCTATAAGAATAATAATAAATTGGTAGTTCATAGAACTAGGGTTTCCATGATAAACCTGACCATTGTATTTAAAGGCCAATGAGTTTTCACATTATGAATGGTTTTCTTTTTCTACTATGGGGCAGTGCTAAAATGAGCACATTGAATCAGAGGAGCTAAGAGAATACCAAGTCCAAATGCAGGCTGAGTTTCTGGGAAAGGGCTCATCAATTTCCTCTTTTCGTATCTCCAATGTCATTTCGACATCCCACGCCCTTTGCTTTCGTAGTGTAGAATTGACATTTTAAAAGCCTCAGTTCTGGATCTCTGCCAGAGGCTCCAGGTACCAAGTCCAATACCTTGTGAAAAGCCACAGCCCCCTGATCACCAGGGAACGCACGAAGACACAGGGCAGTGAGGAGTTTCATAATGGACATTTTGATCATTTCATGCAATTGTGGACATCCAGGTTTACGGCATGCTAAACACAACTGAGAGCAAAAAACAAACTGTTAGTGAAGCAAATTAAACCCCGACAGCAGAAGGAAAAAAACAAAAAACAAAGCCAAGTCTGCAAGCCATATCTAGCAATAGGAGTTTTATGTCATTAAGTAGACTGATAAATAACAGTACTAGGTTAAACCCAGGGTGGAATCACTATTATTAAATATGAAGCAGCACAGTGGAATGTAGCAGATATTCAACCTTGGCCAAAGTGGTAAGTTTTAAAAAAGCTTCCACAATAGAAATTTGCTTAACTTTGCAAAATGCATATGAGCTTCACCATGTTGAGTTGTGCATTTGCTTTCTCTTTCCTGTCTGAAGGATTAGTGGTGCAGCTTTGCCAAAACATTGCATGGTACTGAGCAATAAGTCCCATAAAGAGAAGAGCTAGCAGGTTTCCAGCTGGAAAATTTTTATGGAGATAAAAATAATTTATGGTGATAAAAATAAAAGGATCAGAGATTAAACTGCAAGAAAGCAGAAGAACTGTCTTTTATGTAGGGAAGACGATGAATGCTTGTTTATCACCTTAGAAATTAAGAAAATTTTGATTAACACTACAAGTCTAAACTCTGTTGAATCACATTGACAAGTCAGTGACCAGGCTGTTTCCAGCTGAATGGCAGTAACAGGTAGGTATGAAACAGGAGCACCTCAGTAAGTGGGTCCCGCTGATGCAAACGCACAGGCTCACACACACACACACAAGGGGCAACTGAAAGTCTGATCACCATGCTTGGGTAGGAATTTTACTGGTTTTCCTTTTGGATCTCAGTCAGAAGGAAACTCTTACCATGCCCAGGCATACATGCACAACTCTGACGGTTACTTCCCTCTTCCTCTTTCTCATTCTTCTTGGCTTAGCTGACATGTTAAAATGGATTCCGATACCTCAGCCCAGCAATCCCTGCACCTTCTCAGGCAGAGCCTTCTGCTTGGTCTACACAGGGTCCACCGAACTCAGGCCTCTGCCCTCCGAGCCAGCCCAAAGGAAGTGGAGAGGAGCTCTGCACTGCTCTGTGTCTTCTAATTCTAAATGAGTTCTTCAAGAGCCTTGCAAGTCAGAGATTAAAGGCAAGTGTGGAAATTCCTTGCACAAAAAACTAGTTTGCTCAAAGCCCATCTGGCAGTAAGTTGCCAAAGAACAGAAACCTCAGAGGAGTCAAAACAGTCAATACAGAGGCTTACGCACAAAGAAGAAAGTGTTTCCAGAAGGCAAAGTGGAGAAAGCAGTCCCTTAAAATGGGATTTCTTTACTCCAATGGCCTCAGCTGGTTTGAGACAATGGTTTGGGCTCCTTTGGCCATTTCTCTTGCCAGGAGGTAGGGTTACTCCTCTCAGCCTTACCAGAACATAGCAAATAAGATGCTTCAAAGAGAAATGGATCAGGTCACCTGTGTCATATCTGGAGACTATCTGCTCCTTAACTGTAGAATACTTTATTTGAAGTATATCTCAGAAATAGACTTAAAAAAGTACTATTGAACATTTCAAGGGTTGTAAGTCAGCTCAGTTAAAAAATACTTTCATGCCGAAACCGGTTTGGCTCAGTGGATAGAGCGTCGGCCTGCGGACTGAAAGGTCCCAGGTTCGATTCCGGTCAAGGGCATGTACCTGGGTTGCGGGCACATCCCCAGTGGGAGATGTGCAGGAGGCAGCTGATCGATGCTTCTCTCTCATCGATGTTTCTAACTTTCTATCTCTCTCCCTTCCTCTCTGTGAAAAATCAATAAAATATATTTAAAAAATATATATATACTTTCATGACAACCAGAATCATTACATTGAAATCTCTGGAGGCAGATCTTGGGCCTCAATGTTTTTGAAGGTCCCTGGGGTAACAAGAGGAACTAAACTAAACTCCAGATCCTGTGATGGTAACAATGCTCAGAAAACATAAACTGTGTATCAAAATGTAAAGATACTCAAGAAAGTGGCATATGATTAATGGTCACTTGAATCCATGGTCACACAAAAAAGGTGAAATTCATCAATACTTCTGCTTCACATGAAAAAAGACCATAGAGCCATTATTGAATTAAATGCCTTGGTAAAGGTCTCAGGTGGGTAAGACTCCTAAGAATGTCAGTCGGTTGCCAATATTACTATGGCAAGATCCTAATTCTAAGACGGAGGTTACCAGGAAGCAATATTACACAGTGGTCAACAGCACATACTTGAATATAGAGAGTCTGGATTTGAATGTCTAGCTAAAGAACCTTAGACAAGCAAATGAACCTCACTTTCCCTGGGATTCTTTATCTAGCTTGGTTGTGGTAAAGATTAAAAGAGAATGTATGGGAAATGCTACTACTGACATGCCCTAAGGACTCAACTATTATTAGCAAATATTACTAACCAGTGTTTTGGAATTGAAGGATGGCTAGATGATAGATAGATGGAAGTGAAAGAAGGTCCCTGAGAGTAAGAATCTTAAAAAATAAAACAATAATCTTTGAGACAAACTCTGCTTGAACCTGACAGCATGCCACAAAATCAGAGACTAGAAGTTTCCCGTGAGTCAATAAGATCAAACCAGAAAATACACATTTACGAACTCGACTTTCTCACTGAGAAAATGCCATACAGGAGCCTTCAGCAGGCATGTTCTTTCCAATGAAACAACATCATTAACCATCTTCAAATTAACTTCATAGACCTTCTGGTTTGGGCACCACCTCTTTCTTTAACCCCAGGACCTGGGCAATGTTATTTCCACAGCTTTTCCTGTTAAGATAGCTAACCTGGAAAACTCAACATTATCTGCTAATTTGACCATAGCAAGAGAAATCTTGGGCCCAGCTTTCAATCAATAAAGAGAAGAATTATGTATCCATATAGAGTTTTAGAAATGGTAATTCATAAAAATGAATAAAAAACACATGTTGGCTATTTCATAATTGCCCATTTCTAAATTTGGTGATATTTCTAATTCCTCCCGTATCGTGGAAGACCCTATACTGAAAAAACTTTCATTACCGCAGTTTAATTAAGCAAGTTAAGTTAGTCACACAAACGAAGGCTGCCACCTTCCTATTTACATTTTAAATGCTTAACGATCCTTGTAAAGTTTCAGCAGTACCTTGGGGAAATAGCCTCATTTTTCATACGTAAGTAAGTACACATCCCATTTCCTGACCAACAGGTTTCAGGGTAAGCACTATCTCTGAGTAATGGTCAGTGCACAGCAGAGTATGAAAGAAAAGAAAGTCTGGACTCTTTCCCAACATTTCCATAGCTGTTTTAAATGATTTATTTGAAAGCGTTTTTATAAATTGTTTCCCTAGCTATATCAAACATGACAAGAGGAGAAAATGTCACTTTTTTTCCTTTAAGTTAAAGACTTATCTTTAAAAAAAAATTATATATATATATATATATATATATATATATATATATATTTATTTATTTCAGTGAGGAAGGGAGAGAGAGAAATATCATTAATGAGAGAGGATCATTGATTGGCTGCCTTGTGCACACCCCATACTAGGGATCAAGCCTGCAACCTGGGCCTGTGCCCTGACAGGGAATAGAACCGTGACCTCCTGATTCATAGGTTGACGCTCAACCACTGAGTCATGCCAGCTGGGCAAGACTTATCTTTATGGAAAGTTCAGATACAACCAAGAAAGCTTGCTGGAGCTAAGTGGTAGTTTTAGGCTGAAATGTCCTGCTTTGAAAATAGAGATGCAGATTTTCAAAGGCTAAGTTAGCAGATGAAAAGCACTTGAGAGCTTATAAAAATCATTGGGTATCAGTAAGTCTACAGAGCACTATTATTTTTTGTGTGTGTGGCAGTATACTAGTAAGTCTGTTTTGTAATTTCCACATTTTGGTGATGAAAAAGCATTTCTTAAATGACTACTCCGGTGAAAACCAAAAGACTGTAAGCTATTTTGCAAATTAAAAACAAAACAAAACACACACCCATAAAATGAAGGCCTTTAAGAAAGATGTTTATTCCTATCTCATGTATCTGATTCCAGATGATTCTACTATTATCCTTTCTTAAATTACCTATACATTATTCATTTGATAATCTAATATTTATAACTACTGATCCATATACTTACATTTATAAGTTGTTGTTATGTTTTCCTATAAATAGATCTACTCTGTGCTCTTTTTATGCCAAGTTACCTAAATATGGATTGAGTGAGGGGGCATTTCCCTTCTTTTTTAAAGGCTGACCCTGTTCTTAATGGTGAAAACACATATTCAGATGGAACAGTGGGATAGCTCTGTAGCAGATTCAACTGTTAAAGCATTTAGGAAATATGTTTGAGCCCTAGTTGGGTAGCTCAGTTGATTAGAGCATCATCCTGATATGCCAAGGTTGGAAGTTCAGTCTCTGGTCAGGGCATGTACAAGAAGCAACCAATGAATGCATAAATAAGTAGAAGAACAACTTGATGTCTCTCTCTCTTTCTCTATACTCAATGAATAAAATAAAAAGAAATACATTTAATATATATCGAGCGCTGACAAATGGGAAGAAGAAAATGTGGAGTTGATGTGGCAGGAGAAGATGAAAGACAAGGGTGATTAGAAGAATCAAAAGCTTGTACCATTGGGGGATCACCATCGAGAGGATGCTGCTGCTGGGTGGGACTCCATACTTTGTGGGGTGGTCCCATTAGCCAAGCAGAGGCACGGCAGCTGTCACTGGGGTTTTAGGTCTATAAACCCAGCAGAACATGACCTTTAGATCTCACTTTAATATGCATGATTCATCGGAGTATCTTATAAGAAGGCAGATTCTTATTCCTTGGTCTGGGTTGGGACCTGAGGAACTGCCCATGCATTTGGTGGGTGGAACACACTTGAGGCTTTAGAGCACAACAGCACATTTCCACGTGGTTTTATGACAAAGCTTGGCTGGAGGGAATAGTAACTATCAGAGCAGCGATTCTCAACTTGACTTCTGTGGGAGGGGGAGGAAGCTTTTACAAGTTTGCATGCCTAAGACCAAAACACTACTCAGAATTCTGGGGCAACCCGAGGCATATTATTTGTGCTAAGAGAAGTCAAAGTTTAATCAAGTAACTATTTAAAATAGTTGACCTTTTATAGGATCCTATAGGAACCTTTGGTAAGCCCATCTCTTATTCTGATCTTTACTCATTATTAACTGTGAACTGATGTAAACTACTCTCTTAAAAAGATATATATTAGATAAAGGCGAAATTAGTTTCATTTCAACATTGTGCCTGCAGGGTATTCATGCCTGAGCGTGGTTTGGGATGAGGGGAGAGGTGGCCCTTTCGTGGGTTACCACCATTTACACAGGGGCAGCATAAGGGCTCCTATGGGTGGGCCTATCACAGGTGAGCTGATGATAACACGTGCTGCACAGGGTATAGGCCGAAAGCTCAGTCACATCCGCTTGCATCCTGGTTCTACCACTTCCTAACGGTGTGACTTTGGGAAAGATAGTGAACCTCTGTGTCACTGTCCTTACCCTGCTTTGCAGTATTGTTATATGGATTATATGATTTAATGTAGGTAAAGTTCTTAGAACAGTGCCTGGCAGAGAGTAAATGCTAAATAGGTAGTAGGTGTAGACAGAACACTCTCTTGGACTGCATATACTTGTCTCTTACCGCGAGTGATGTTATGTTTTCAAGCCTCCTCCGAATTACTGACTCTTAGAGGGAATGGCCACAGAGAACCAAGAACTATAGCTACGCCTAGAACTATTCTGAGTTGCAGCCATGAATAAAGGTCCACTATTCTTCTTAGCAGGAGGAGTACTCTCCAGGGTGTTTCTCTTGGTGGCTTTATGATCGGAGTGACCCCTGACCCTGTATGCTCGTTGTCTCATGGGTCACTCGGCCTCCCTCAGCAGACTGATATGGAAATGTCCTGACCCACAGGCCTGCCAGGCAGGAGAGCTGGATTCCTCCTCTTCTGAAGCTGGTGTCCATGCCAGGTCCAGAAGGGTCATACTGCACACTTAGCAAAGGTGCTTTGAAGTGGTGACTCTTGGGCCATTACGAAGCAGTCCCTACCCCTGCCTTGCTGGAGAGTCTTCCAGAATGTCCAGTCACTGGAGCAGAGTGGTGGATCTGAGAGGCCTAGAGAAGAGGCAGCCTATACCCTGGGTCCCACTGAATCTTCTGCGGGCCTGCAAGGGGAAGGCCGCCGCTATCAAGCACAGGATGAACAGTTTATTTTTAAGAACTTCACCAAGTCCTTCTTCCTTCCAAGGAATAGAGTTCCAGGTCTTTATTAGGAGCAACAAGTCAAAGCTAGCATTGGAGTAGCAGGTTTCTCCGCGATGGTCTGCCTCTGCTTCATTATCTGCACACGGACTGGGAACTCTTGTCCAGCTAGGAAATCTCTGTGGGCTGCAGGCAGGACAAGAGGGGACTCGAGTAAGCTTGTTACAGTTCTCTCAGGAAGCTGGCCCTTTGCTGACCCATCCTTTCAGGGTATCGGCCATATTGTTTAGGGGTAAGCTCGACACCACTGTCCATGTGAAGTTCCATAACGACACTGACCAAGCATTTACTATGCGGCCGGACCTGCACGGAAAGCTATTTATGTGGATTCTACTTCTCTTGTCCCATTGGCACAACCACACTGTTAGCATTCCTTTTACAGAGAAGCAGCCCGAAGCCAGGGCGGTATCCAAGGCAACACGCTGGGGGTGGCAGAGCTGGGCCGACATCTAAACATGGGACTCTGGAGCCCTGTTTCTACCTCCAACGGCGAGGCCTTTACCTTTACATCTCTCAGGCTGAGATTTTCTTCAAAAACAGGTTCCTTTACAGGTTTTGGTGGGGAGCACTGTGCCCTGCTGCCTCACTGTTCTGGACAGGCCTGCCGAGTCTTTACTCTGCTTCCAGACGCCCTCAGTGAACACGCTTGACTTGGGTGGTCCAGGGCAGTGCCTGTCCACTCTTCAGGAACTGCATCCCAACTTTCAGGTTCTTATTCGAAAACTGGTTCCTGCGAGGAGGATAAAGACAACCTCCTCCTCCTCTCAGCTTGGGCTTCCTGGTGGCCATCCCGCAACGTAGGGTGCTGCAACAACCTGTGCCCCCACAGCTCCCCAAGGGCCGGCTGCACAGTGACGGCTGCATTTCCCTTCCTGCCCTGCACTGGCCTGCCTCCCACATGCCAGCCCTGCTTCTTGCTCTGATAAAAAACAAAAAACAAAAGAACCCCCCCACACACACACACAAAAAAACAATAAAAAAAACTACAGTTGTCATTTTAAAAAAGATAAGCCAAAAAACTTACACACCTATATGCATAGCCCATGGACACAGTCAATAGGGTGGTAAAGACCATGGGGATGGGTGGGTAGGGGCTGGGAGGAGGGGGTTTAATGGGGGGCAAATGGGAGACATCTGTAATACTATCAACAATAAAAAATATTAAAAAATAAAGCGATAGCTGTAAGGATTAGATTTTGTAGAAGCTTTTGGTTAAATCAAATATTCTACATAGTATAAAATATAAACCTTTTGTAAAGAGGCTATCATTAGATGTTAACATGCATATTCACTAGGAGATTTCTTTAGGTTCTGTTACAATTCAAAAACAATACACAGATATCCAAAGTAAATAAAATAAAAGTAATGGGGAATCTAAAATAGTCAAATTCTGAAAAACAGAGTGGTCGTTCTTGCCAAGGGCCGGAAGGAGGGAGAAATACAGAGGAAGTACTATTCAATGGGTATAAAGTTTCAGTTATAGAAGATGAATAATTTGTGGAGATCTGCTCTAGATCATTGTGCTTATAGTTAACATTACTGTATTGTACACTTAAGATTATGTTAAGAGGGCAGATCTCATCCTAAGTGTTCTTACCACAATAGAAAAAAATTAACCTGCCAATAATGAGTACTCACAGGTAACTCTCAAAATTCATTAAAAAAATACTGACAGCTATTCTCTTTCTTTACCTGTATGGAGTAAAACATATAAATGTGTAAAAGAAAGGTATTCTTTCCAACAATATAAATACACATTTGAGAACTGATTTATATTGTAGTGAGAAGTCAGCTAATTATCTGCTTCTTCTTATTTTGATAGACTCACAAAAATGTCCTGTGTGCTCAAAATAATTTTCTCTTAATTTTCACCCTTTAATGGCACACAATACTATAAAAGCCCATGAATCAGCCAATATAAATACTACCCATGACAGTGTTACCTAGGTGAGGTGATGGATACGTTAATTAGCTTGTTTGTAGTGATTATTTCACAATATATACATATATCAAAACACCGAGTTGTACAGCTTAAATATATACATTTATTTGTCAACTATACCTCAATAATGATGAAAAAAATGATGAAAAAAAGAAAACATGCCCAAAGTGTTTAGCATCTACCTGGTATACCCAATAATTGGTAATCATTATTGTAAAAACAAAAACTCATGAGCACTAATAGGCTTTCTTTTTCTCTGTAATTTAAGAATTCAGAATATCAATGCCTCATTAAAGTCTGAAGGTGCATGCTTGTCAAAACATACAAGTCCTGGAGATACTCTTTTCAAGAATTAGAAAGAAAATTATTCTAAGAGTATTAAAGTACAGCTCTGGAATAATGAGGTCTCCAAAAACCAAAGGTTTATGCCAGACAGTCAGAAAGCCAAGTTTTCTATAGGACACATTCGGGGGAGCTCTGGGAGGTATTGATTGCCCCAGGCTACAGCACAGATCAATACAGACAGAAAAGAGAAGGCTTTCCAGCGACAGCTACAAATGCACTCATAGGGGATTAGGAGACAGGAATGGAATTTAATCAATAAACATCTCTCTAAATCAAATACCTGGTTTCTTTAAAAAACATTTGAAGAAAACTCAAATGCTTTTTGATTGAGCTTAGGAAAAACAGCCTAAGAATGCATTCTGAGTGAGGTAAGGTGGGGAGAACCAGTACTGTTATTTCTATGGTTACAGACTCAAGTTAAGCAAACCAAAGCATGCAAAGCACCATGACTTAGGACGATGGACCACGGAGCCCACTTCTCACAGATCCAACCCTTAGTGGAAATTCTCCAGGGTCATGACCAGAGAAGGCCTTGCCCCACTGCTGGGCTCCACTCTACCCCGTATGGATGCCAGCTGGGGTGAAGCAGCTGTGAGCAAGCAGCACAAGCACAAGCAGCACCCGAGGGGGGGGGGGGGGGGGCAGCAGCGGGCACTCACCTCCGCGATCTTCAGCACTGCACTCCCGTTCAGGTCAAATGTCGGGGTGTAAGTTATGCAGAGTAAAACCTTTACCAACCAGGAGGTGGGGGAGGAAGGAAGAGAGAGGGGGTTAACAACCTAGAAAATGATTTTTATTCCATATGGCTTTTGTGCAGTCCTGTTGATGACTCCTTTGTTCTTTGCTTTATCGAATGTGTTGCTATTTCACTCACTGTTCTCTAATTGGTGGCCGCACATTGTCCAATAAAATAGAGATGAACACTTTAAAAAGTAAAGGATGCTACCTTCACCCCCAGGGAAGGACCACTGTAAGGCAATCCAGAAAAGGCATTCCTCAACAACTCCAGGAAGTCTACCAGTATCTGATAAGGAAACTAAATGGCCAGGCTTAGTGCTAGGCACTGTGTGTATATGATCTAGATTGCTTTTTTAGTAATTGTCATTATGATTGTCTTTATTTTACTAATAAGGAAACTGATGCTCAGAACAATTGAATAAGATGCCCAAGATCACTCAGGAAACAAGTTGTGGAGCTGAGATCTGAACCCAAGTAATCTGATTCCATGCCCTGAACCCCTTGGCAATACTGTCTCTACTTCTTCCTAGATCCAAGCATCACTCAACTTTCCTGCTCCTGTCCCCTCCCAAATCCACATGGGATTAGAAATTGTTGCATGGTCACTTCCTCCCCCCCCCCCCCCCCCCCCCCCCCGTAATTTCCCTCAGAATGCTGCCTGGGATTTGTTAGTCCTGTGTGCCCCTTATTCTCCAAGATATATAGACAGCCAGTCGATGACATTTGCAAGATCGTTAGCGACCATTAAAAATCTCACTCTCTACTTGTAGAGCTATTAGGGAACAGATCAATAAAAGCCTGTGGCATTTTAAGAATTGCTTCTAATTTTGGAGATAAGACGCCAGACTCTCCCCTGTCCATTTGGCTCCTGACGCTGCAACTTTGCTAGCTGGTAGCCTCAGACATAAAAGTGCTGGTGTCTGCTCCTTGCTCCCAAACACAACAGCCGGGCCCTGCTTGCACCTGGTCCTGTCAGTAGCAGCCTCCTGAGAATGTAGCCCAATTCATGGAAGAGCACTGAAGCCTAGCACAGTCACCTTATACAGCACATACACCTCAGCAGCACACCCGAAGTATGACTGTCAGATGGGACAAGGCCTTTCCTAAGCTCTCATTCTGAGTCACCAGCCAGGCCAGTGCTAGATGCAGTCACTCCTTCGGAGAAAGCAATTACGTGTGCAATTTAAAAAGGAAAAGGGGATTTTTGCCAATTTTAGTCACAAGGTTAGATAAGTTCATTGTGGGTCTGCTCCTCAGTCTCTTAATCCTTAAGATGCCTGATAACCTAAGCGTCGACTCCTGATAAAAATCATCTCAATGCTATGCCGGCTGGAAGAGAGGGATAATGGAGCAACTGCTTTATGGCCTCACGGAAAAAGGCTTTCTTTAATTTAAGGGCTATCTTTGCCCCCCCGGGGGGTTGGTGTTTGGTGTGCAAGACAGCTGTGGGCAGCAGTCACCAGGATCCATCGGGCCTGGGGAGAGGACACATCTATACCTCTGTATTGGGTGTCCCTTTGCCTGAAACCCTCCTGTCCTTGACTCCTCCTATGCTTGTTCCTCACGTCACTCATGTAGCTGGTTCTTTCAGGTCTCAATTCAGCCTCTGTGACACCTCCGCTCATTCACTTCGGAGCATGTACCAGTCTCCTACATGAACGATGCATTTACTTATTTATGATCTTCCCATTAGACTATTACATCCATTGAGCACCCGAAAGGCCCTCAGGCTTTCTCATATGATGCTTTCCTACTTTAGCTTTCTGCTACTTTGCACAGCTTCCTTTTCTTGTGTCCCCCTCCCCCTCATGTTTATAGCAGGTGGGTAGGAAGGTATGAGAAAACGGATGGCTGGTGGAGGTGGTGGTCTGTGAAGGTGAGTACTGGTCCACCTGGGCCTTGGTTTTTTAGGTATTCATGACAAAGACTGACAACTGGACATTTATGAAACCTGTTTACCCCACGTATAGTTTCTTACAGGACTGACGACCGACATTCTGCCTTCCATCCTGTGTACATTCATACAAAAGTAGGTTTGAAAAGAAATGTTCAAAAACCCACCCTAGCTCTCTGTGAGCAAGAGCTGCGTTCTGGCGGCAGTGGCTGGAGGCAGTGGGAGCGGTGCCTTTGAGAGTCTTCACGAAGGGTGCTGGTGGCGGGATTTGGTAATCACGAGTCTCTCACGGGAACAGGAGAGGCTCGACTCCCTCTGCCCCAGGGAAGCCAGGGAAGGCACAGGGAGGCCTTGCAGTGGGAGTCTGCAGCAGACAGGCTCCCTGTACCCACCCATTGCTGGTTTTATTCAAAACATCTTTGAAGAAAGGCTTTCCCCACCTGATGCCTAGCCACCAATACCAAAAGACTCACTGAGCCATACGCAAAAGCTAAGCACAACAGACAATAATGAAGGGAAAGTGAAGCACAGTAAGGAAGCCAGCTCCTTAAACTCGCACACAGTCTGTTGTGTTGGCAGCACAGCAGGTTTTAATTACAGCTCTGACAGTGCCTTGGTCCCCCGTGGCTCACAAGAGATATAAAGGACACCCGTGTCTAGCAAGGATGATGAGGCAGACAGAACTGACTCACCCAAAAAGTGCTAAGTGGAGAAACAGTTGCTATGCCCAGTGCCTAGCAAGCATTAATTCACCAAATTAAAATACAGAGTGAGTGAAAGGAAACTCAGAGCCACAGCAAATTAAAGTGTCTGACTTCCACTGCATCGTGAGAGGGCAAAATTTTTAAATTCACATTCTGAGCATGTTGGCCTCGAGAAAAACAGGAACATCTAAATATCGAGGGCGACTCCATTAAAAATACAGCCCTCACGGGGTCACGAAAGCATACTGACTACATTATCACTGAACAGCAGGAACTTGAGTGATAGATGGGCAGCGTCTTGCAATCTAGCTGGATGGCACAGCCGCTATAAATGATCTAAGAGGATAGGAAAAAAAGGCTTAAGCCCTGGCTGGTGTGAGTCAGTGGTTACAGCATTGGCCTGTGCACCAAAGGTCATGGATTCAATTCCAGTCAAGGGCACATACCTGGGTTGCAGGTTAATCCCTGGCCCTGGTCTGAAAGCATGTGGGACACAACCAATCAATGTGTCTCTCTCATATTGATGTCTCTCTCTCTCTCTCTCTCTCTCTCTCTCTCCATCCCTCCTACTCTCCCTTCCTCTCTCTCTAAATATCAATGATAAAATATCCTTGGGTGAGAATTTAAATAAAGAAGGGCTCAGTCTTCCATGAAAAGGGGAAAAATCATTATAAAGACTACAAAATTCCCAAACAACTCTGCAATTTAAAATGTGTACAGAAACCCCGGATTAAAAAAAAAAATAGCCTGGAAAGGAGAAAGTAAAGCTGATCTATTTTAAGAACTGGCACAAGTAAAAGGATCTGGCAATTCAGAGATGCTGAAGAGAGGCCGTAAAATGCTTCATTTAAGTGAAAAGGTGTTCATGTATAGGAAAGAAACACAGCATATAGAGGGCTCGGTACTATCCAAGGTTTCAGGCATCCACCTGACACTTATCTCCCACATACACGTGGTGGTGGGGACTACTGTATATATTAACTCTGAAGGTTAGAAGACATCATAACTGGAGAAGAGAGACTTTGCAGATGAGATGACATATGAGCAAAGCACTGATGCAGGAGAGAAAAGAGAGAGAGATGTGTGCCAAGCAGAGGAAATGCCATGAGTAAGGGCATGGAAGTATGAAGGTAGAGGCTAGAGATGATGCTAGAAAGTAGGTTGGAACCTTATTGTACTTCAATTTAAATGCCCTATGTTAAATGTTCTGCATGTATTATTTTAGGATTGGTCAGGCCAAACTAATTGTACTAAGACAAATGGAAAATTGAAGTGATAAAGCAGACACTTAATAAGATGTCAGTGAAGTTAAAGACAGATTGTAGTCATTCCTATGGATATGGACTGACTGGGGTGCATTTGGCAAAGGGATGCAGGGAATTCCCAACGTAGAAGGCAAACATCTCCGTATTTAAAACCTGGGTATCATCCTACACTGTTCTCCCTACATATTCCCTCATGTCTGATCAGTCTGCTAAAATCTCTCCTGCTTCCTCCATTCCCAAAGCTTCATATTAGATATTAATAAAGTAACATATTTTGAAGAACAGTGGTATCCCTTGTTCAAAATGCTTAATACAGGCAATACCGCTACAGACGTGACAATCACAGAACTGGCAGAAAATCTAAAAGGCTTTTTTCTACAGAATTTATTTGGAGCCGTTTAGATATATTACTTAAATCTGTGTGTCCTCTTCACCCCATTAGATTTATAAGCTTCCTAGTGGTAAGGTCTGACTTTCTGATGCCCACCTGTTTACAGCACCTTGCCTGGCCCTGGGAGGCATGGTAAGTCCTGGCCCAGGCTCAGTCCCTCCTGTGCACTGTCCATAGGAGAATCAACCTCCGAGAATGTCAGTGGTCAGTGAGATTGCGCACCTAGGTGCTTAACCATTATTGGAAAATGTGTAGACAATGTGATAAGACAGCCCAGCTCTATAGAAGAAAACTGTCCTGGGAATCTGAATGTCACATCCAGGTGGTATAAATGGCTAAAGGCAATTTTTGCAATCACGTACTGAAGTGTCAGGTGACCTGGTGAGGGCAACCGGAATTTAGTAAGCCTCCTTTCAGACGTACAGCCATCTGGCAGGACCTCACTCTGGAGAGTGAGAAAACCACCTCTGCTCCCCAGAGGGCATCTCCCATGAGACTTACGGAACATTCTCCCTGCCTGACATCTGTTCTGCTCTGAACCTGTCTTTGGCACTTAACATAGTAAATGGTAACTTGCCTAAGATTTATGTTTCAAAGACCTCATTTCTGCTAAAGGACCATTTTCCAGAGACGGCCACTGCATGTCTACTTTATATCTACTTGTGTGCTGCATTCCTCGGGCTCTCCTTCATTTATGCGACAAATATTTATTGAGGTGTTACCAGGGGGCAGATCTAGCACGAGATGTTGGGCATACAGTGAACAAAAAAGACACCCCGATCCCCTATCTTGCAGGGCTAACATCTGGTTTTGAAGACAGTCATAAGATAAGGAGTTATAATAAGTTGCTATGAGCATTATGATTGGAAAAATATACTGTATTCTGGGAAAGTTTATCAGGGTCCAACACAGCACACCAGTTGTAATGCTGTTTTTATCTTTTCATGAAAGTCTTAATTTAATATGTTGTAACATATAATTAACAAATTAAACTTGGGGAAATAGTCAAGAAGCAAGTTGATTTGGGGGAGACAACCTACCCAAAGGCACATCAAGGGCATGGGGGCACACTGAATGAGCAAGGAATTCTTCTTTTACTCTTTCTTAAACTATTAAAATAATTTTTATTTATATAGGAGTGCTTCTTGAGGTGACTGTAGTTTCATTTTTCCAAATACCAAATGATATTTGTAAGTCAAACCAAACAAAAAAATCTACCAGAGCTCAAAAGGGTATCTAAGAATCGGAGTCCAGCCCACAGAAGGCCCTGTCTTTCCTGGAACAAGGAGAGAGCAGACCCTTGAAATCCTCAGTGCCAGGTGCACTTCAGACCCCAGCTCTAGTTCTGGCTGATACCTTAGCTTTGCTACTTAATACATATCTCCTTCTGGTCCCTCACATATATTGGCTGGAAACTTCCTCAAATGGAAAGCAATCCCATAATTCCTTCTTTAGAAACATTCTGGTTTTTTTTTTAACTTGGTCAAATTCAGCAGAAACTGAGGCAGAAAATTCAGTGACACGCCCTGAATACTGAGACACCACCTGTCTTTCTCTAGGAGGTATACATCATTATCATTTACATTCTACAGCTTAGAACATTAAGGCACAGATAAATTAAAAAACTTTCCTACGTTCACCAAGCATTCTAGCTCTAGAAGCTCTGTTTTTACCACTCTGCTACCGAATATTTTGAAAAGCAGAAAAAGTAACAAGAAATTCTAAAATGACAGAGTGTAATGATTGTTAGGACAATTACATCATGCCATTCTGCTACTCTTGCAGACACACTTGTCCACGTAAAGGTGTCTCAGTTAATTCCTATCTAAACTGTAGGACATTTCTTCTTTCTCATTACGTTTCATTATTTTTCAGAAGCCATATTACTCACACTGACCTTGCAGTTAACTCAAACACAAGTCTAGAAAGTTTTCTTCTTCACCTATCCAATACCACACATTCAAAGACCAGATCAACTCCTAGGGTTGCCACAAAGCCTCTCCAGAAATATTTAAATGGTTGAAAAAGCAATTCTGCTACCAACAACTATGTAAGCCCCACCAAGTAACTGAACCATTCCAACTTCAATTTTCCTATAAAAAGAAGGATCTGATGATGTTTGAGGTTACTTCAATTCTAAAGTCCAAATCCATGTTGTTCTTTCTCAGTTTTGAACTCAAACAGATATTTATCTATAATCACAACTTGAGTTTTTTGTTTCCTTTTATCCTGTGGCCACTGAAAACTATCACATGTGTTTCCTTCTCCTCTCCATTAGTCAAAACTGAAGTAACAAGCAACTAGTAAGCCACATGCCAGATGCTCTGCCAGGCACCAAAGGGACACAAACAATACTGACAGTATGTAATTAGTTTTCACTTAGTACCTAGTGAGATTCTGTAGTCATGCCTGAATCGAGAGTTTAGGATTAACTAGTCAGAGAGATTATATCGTGATGTTCCCCCTGAATAGGCCACTGTAGTCCACTAGGTTTCAGCTAACCTCACACCTCTCTGAATGCATTATAATTCTTTTCTGCTGAGGAAAGTGCAGTAAAAAAAAAAAAAAAAAAGGGCAGGAGATGGCAGAGGAGATGTGTCAGCTGTCTCTTGCTGAGGAAAAATAAACCAGACTGCGATTCTCATGTGATAAGTGATTGTGGCAGACTGCCAGTTCTCTCTCAGCACTATCCTCTTCTTTTTGAAGTTTAGAACTCTGGGAATATGCTGCCCAAAATAAAGACTACACTTCCCAGCATTCCTTACAACCGAGTGTTGTCATGTGACCAAGTCTGGCCAATGGGATGTGAGCAGAAGTGTCCTGCCTATCCTTCCTTCTGCCAGTTGGCTAGAATGTGTGATGACTGAGGATGGGGGGCCATCATGGACAATGAGGTGGGGAAACAAAATCCAAGAAACAAACATCTCTGTTAATGTGGTTCAGCCAATACTAAACCAAATTTATGCAAGAGAAAAATAAACTTCTGCCTTGTTTCCGAGGAAATAAATCCTAACTAATACAGTAATTCTTCACTTTTTCCAATCCCAATCTTCTTGCTTGATTCTTTCTAATACTAGATCTATTTGCTTTAAATATTACCTAAGAGACTTCTCTGTTCTCCTCATCTGCCCACCCTCAGACCTTACTATAAATACACTCTTGCCGAAACTGGTTTGGCTCAGTGGATAGAGTGTCGGCCTGCGGACTGAAAGGTCCCAGGTTCAATTCCGGTCAAGGGCATGTACCTGGGTTGTGGGCACATCCCAGTAGGAGATGTGCAGGAGGCAGCTGATCAATGTTTCTCTCTCATCGATGTTTCTAACTCTCTATCTCTCTCCCTTCCTCTCTGTAAAAAATCAATAAAATATATTTAAAAAAATAATAAATAAATAAATAAATAAATAAATAAATAAATACACTCTTAGTTTTCCTAGATTGTTCATTCATTGTATTTATCACAGTTTATGTGTATTTATGCATTTCATTGATTTCTTTACCACTGGCCTTCAGACAAAGACTGTTTTTGTTTCATTTCAGTTTCATTTTCATTGCCATGGGATCATCCCCGCCTAGCACAGAGGAAGCAATAGATATTTATTGACAATAGGATTGAAAAAATTGGAGGATCTTCCCCACTCTACTAGGAACTCTAACACATTCCCAGTAAATATAGGAGCCTCTGCATCTCTGCTTGCTTAACAAACACCATGGGTGTAAAGTTTTAAAACACTTAGAATTATTCTCAAATATATTCAAGTGGTATGGCACTTGGAAATGGTGGTGCATAAAAAAAAAAGAATAGATAATGTGAAAATACCTTTATCTCAAAAAGTAATGCATAAATTACTTAAAGGAAAACCACATTTCTAAGTTTTCAATATTTTCTTCCTTTCCATATATTTTTATTATCTGTCTAATGCAGTCACACTAAGGGGTTGAGAAGCTTGTGGGGGGAGGAAATAGTACGAATTTTATCAATGTGTATACAAAGTAGAAAACACTATCTTCAATTTTCGGAGCAGGAAGAGGGAGGGCTGTTGGGGAACCACTTTCTTAGCAAAACCACCTATTTTAGATGCTTCTGCAATAACCAAAGAAATGTGTTTGTAATCATGACAGATCAACCTCTAACAACTGCACATTGAAATTAAACATTTTTCATCAAACACTGGATTGTTCCTTAATACTAGAGATCGCTGCAAATCTTTAACGTGTCTCAATAGACTTAGCTTTAGACTAAGAATGGATTTCTCCTTGTTATGAGAAGGCAAGACAATTTAGTCATTTTTCACCCTCAAACTTGGCTAATGATCATTCCTCCTCCCCTAAGACACTCTAGAACAGGGGTGGGCAAACTTTTTGACTCGAGGGCCACAATGGGTTCTTAAACTGGACCGGAGGGCCGGAACAAAAGCATGGATGGAGTGTTTGTGTGAACTAATATAAATTCAAAGTAAACATCATTACATAAAAGGGTACGGTCTTTTTTTTTTTTTAGTTTTATTCATTTCAAACGGGCCGGATCCGGCCCGTGGGCCGTAGTTTGCCCACGGCTGCTCTAGAAGACCAAATGCCCAGAGTTAAAAGGCCAAAATATGAGACTCTGCCATTAAAATATTATTGAGAAGGGATGTAGAAATGTTCCTTCCATTTGGCCTCTTTCTTACTCGCAGACCAGGGCATGGACTGCAAAGCTGGTACATAATTTAAAAGTACTCTCTCCTCTCCACTGTAAGACCAGAGTTCTACATGGACAACCTAAAGCTTAGGTCTACCGGTTCTACAGATAGTAAGCTTTTTCCCCATGAATCATTCACCTTTATATTTTCTGTAGACATCTGGTTGGCTTTGGTACAAAATATGAAAACATGTCAATGGTAAATGACATTTTCTTTCCCTTCCCCTAACTTATAATCTCAAGTTCTCCTCCCCTCCCCTCCCCTCCTCTCTCCCCTCCTCAGCGCGCACTTACACACACACTCACACTCAAACAGAACCATCAGCTACTTTGGTGGGAAAATTACTATGATCCTTTCTTCATATTTGAATCTAGCTAATTGAACTAGTAAGTAAATACAGTGTTATAATGTCATGGGAGGGTACAGAAAACACACAGGACTTCAAGTCACTCTAGCTTTGCCCCTTGTTAGTCTGTGACATAACTTTTCTATTCAATCAACTTTAAAATGTCTTGCAGATAGAGTAAGAAGGCAATGTAACCCACTCTTTAAGAACACAGGCTTGACCTCAGGCTGAATTACAGTTCAAGTACTGGCTCCATCATTTAACTAGGTGTGTGATCTGAGTATGAATGTCAAGTACTTAGCAGAGTTTCTGATGCATAATAAACGCTAAATAATCAGCTCCTGTCATTTCTCCTTTGAAAATTGTAAAGCCTTCCACCAATATTCATTTCTATTATCCAAAGATGCACATAAAATAAGATGTCCAATAACAAAACATTCATCAAATGCTTTCTCAGTATTCCATATCATATATTGCCTTATCTACAAAGCTGGCCTGCCCTTCCCAGATTGCATTCTCTCATCTCTGACACACTTACAGAGGCAGAAGGCCAGCCGTAATTCCCTGTAGTCTTTGAAGACTCAGCCAGTTGTATCAGTAATAACCTCATTAAAGGTTATCCATCAGAAAGAAGGGGGGGAACGTCCCAACAGATCTACTATCTGACCCAGCAGTTCCACTTTTGAGTATTTATCCAAAGATAATGAAAACACTATTTTGAAAAGATCTATGCACTACTGTGTTCACTGCAGCATTATTTACAACAGCCAAGATATGGAAGCAACCTAGGTGTCCACTGATAGACGAATGGATCAAGATGTGGTATATACACACACAATAGACTATTACACAGCCAGAAAAAGAGAATGAAATCTTGCCATTTGCAACAACATGGATGGACCAGAGTGTATTATGCCAAGTGAAATAAATCAGACAAAGACAAATACTGTATAATTTTACTTATATATGGAATCAAAATAAACAAAAAATAAAACAAAACAGAAACAGACTCGTAGAAACATAGACCTAACTGATGGTTGCCATAGGGAGTGGGGAAATGGGTGAAAAAGGTCAAAGGGACTATAGTCAATAATATGGTGATTAGATTGCACAGTGACAGATGAGTACTAGGATTAGTGGGGAGATCACCTTACAGGGTATAAAAATGTCTAATCACTATGTTGTACACCTGAAACTAAGATAACTAACATAGTATTGTGTACCAGCTAGAGTTAAATAAAAAATACATTTTCCCCAATTCTAATGTTGAACTAGTTAAAAATAACAGCATGCAACAAAAGCCCTTATCTTTCTAGGCATTTTGGAAATCTACTTGTGAAGAATGGCAGCCCAGATTGTTGTTTTTCTTTTCTGACAATGTCTGATTTCTTTCCAGACGTTAATTACAAGTACCACGGTCTATTGTGATATCATTAAAAAGTCCATTAAGATGGCTTTCCAGGATTTCCAGGAGAGTTAACATGTGTCAACTCCTGTGCTCAGCAAAGCTGGCAGAAGGCACTGCTGAACTGTTATTTTTTAAAGCAAGTACAGTTTTTCAAAACAGGTGTTACTGTGGACATGACCATGAAGCATCCTGCTTCTCCACAGCTCCTACAAAAACAGGTACTTTCTCATTTTAACTTTTAATACATATGTCTGTCCTCTACAAAAAGTTATATGCCTGGGAGAATTTCCAGATAATATGAAATCTGTGAGGCGTGTCTATCAGTATGACACCAGAGCTCAGCTTTCAGTACTTTGAGACTTAATAGTAGATGAAGGACTCAGCAGACTAGACTTGGAAGTAGTAAAAGCAATTAACACGGCAGCTGGCCTTGCTTCTCCCCCAATAGTGGCCAAGGGGGTAGTAGAGAAGTAAAACAAATCTAGAGGTGGTTATGCTTCGGTTCCTGTGATTGCACAACTGACAAACATATGTCATAGGACAGGAAAAACCTGTATATTCCCAAAGCAAAGGGAGTTAAAGACAAATAAGCTTCTCAAGGCCATCCAGCTCAGAGTTTCCCAATGTTTACTGTGTACAGGACTATTCTTAGACCCACCACTAAGATTCTGACTCAGCAGCACTAGGTAGCTGTAGCAGTAGGTAAAAGTAGGAAGAGTAGTGGTAATATTTAACACTTTGAAAGCACTTGCTTTATGCCAGATACTGTGCTGAGTTCTTTACAAATATCACTCTACTTAATCCTCACAACAATCCTATTAGGTAGGTGCTACTATTACCCGCATTTTACAGATGAGAAGATCAAGCTAGAGTGGTTAGGGAATCTGTCCAAGGAAATGAATCTGCTAGGAAATGAATGAGGATTCAAACCTAGCTAGATAGGCTGGCTTTGGAGTCTGAGCTCTTCATTAATCACTACACTAAACCACCCACCACAGGGTTAGGGTGAGTCCCAGGGCATTAAGAAAATGCCATGACTGAAACCAAGCTTTTCTTTTCTGAGCAGAGAAACTGAAGCCCAGAGACGTGAATCTCTTATCCAAGACAAAAATCCCTCAGTGCACTTCCAGGAAGAAATCAACCATTCTATGCCACCAGCTATTCTTAAACATTCCTCTAGGGAGAAAACGGGCAGAGACATTATTGAAAGCCAGTCTGTTGGTTCCAGCTGTTACTCTGACCAAGGCGCTCTTCTGGGAAAGATTTCCATCCTTTCCTGCCCAACTCACTCTTCACTCCCAGGATATGACATACTGCAGAGTCAGTGTAAGGGGCTCCCAACCATGGTGATTTTCAAGGAAGGGAAAAGGGAGAGATGTCAACCGCCACTCCCCCCCACCCCCTCGGCAATAGAGATGATAGCTGGAATGTGGGAGATTAAGGTCACATAATTTGAGCATGGGGAAAAAAGATATGATTCTGATATGCTTCCAAATTATGGTCTTCTTCCCCTAAAAACTGACTATTCTAAGACCTTAGTGAATGTTGAAACAGCATTAGAACTCTGCTTTGTTTTAACATAGACAGGCAGGCAGGATACCCAAAATGATCGGATCTGTCCCAAGCTAGAACTGCTCACATACATGCTCTCAAAAAGTGATAAATACATTTTCTAACATTGGACATGCATGAGTGGGCCAAAAATCTTACAGATGTACTGAAATCATACCTTTTCACTTAGGTGTCCTTTCTGTTCAATAATCAAGGTTACTCCGGGGGACCATAAGCAAGGATAATAACCATATATTATTCTAAGCAAAGGGTGAGCTAGCATGACCAATATGCAGAGGCATTTCCCAGAAAACAGTAAGAGCTGGGGGGGTAGGGGGAGTCAGAGTTTGTTCCTGTGCCAATGACGCAGACTGGTAGCCACATCAAACCAACCTTCATCACTTCCACCTGCAGGTCTTCGTGGAGGGACGGTGTCACTTTCACGGCGTTCAGGATCTGATTAAGCAGCTGCTTCTCATCGGAGTCTGTTTCCATGGATACAAACCTTTCCTCTGACAGAAGCTTCTGTAAAGAGGCACAAGGCAGTGATCACAGATAGGCTCTTTCCTGCTGCCTTACTCTGTTGCAGCTTAGTACGTACGGAGGATAATTCTTCTTAGGAGGCATGAAGCTGGAGGCCATTAGGAAAGAACTCCTGCTCTAGATGCCATTGCAAAGAAAACAACACATCAAACCTTTGGTGAAGTTTTTTGGCAAAGTCTTCTTCCTGCTATTAGATAAATCATTATATATTTCACCAAGTGAAATTCTAACATGGTGGGCACAAAGGTTATTTGGGTGATGGGGGGGAGCATGCCTGTGTCAAGGGAAATGAACCCTCATAACAGTCGTGCACACACACTCTTTCTGAATGGAGCTTGGTCACAGGAAAGGAGTCCTGTAGACAACAAGTTCCTTTTCTCAGATGTTTACTTTTTCACTTACGACTGTGAACTATCCCCAAACCCAACTGCCTACAGCTTCTGCTCACTTATCCTTCCCCAGATTCACACGGATTAGCTTGTGAAGTATCCGAAATCAGCTGTGACGTCTACCTAAGCCTTTTCTCCTCCATACCGTCAATGGCATAGTTTCACAGGTGCTCTCGGGCTTGACATGTGGCCTCCAGTGTGAATGTAGGACCTCATGAGTGGCCTGACATGAAAGGTAAGCGCACCGTAAGGTAAACTGTGGACTGTGGGTCAATATGGTGTATCAATGTAGGCTCCTCTTTGGTTAAAAAAAAAAAGAATCATGAATCATGTTGGTGAGTGGTGTTGACAATGGGAAGGCTATGCATGTGTGGGACAGCGGTACATGGAATTCCCTGAACCTTCCTCACAATTTTATTGTAAATCAAAAACTGCTCTAATAATAAAGCCTTTTAAAAATAAAAAATAAAAAGATGGCAGAAAATAAGGGAAAGAAATGAGGTCTTTGGTGGCACCACTGAGCGGGTACACCAAACCTAAAACGGCCCATCTCTAGAATTCTAGTTATGTAAAATAATTAAATGTGTTTATTGCCAAACAAACAAACGGTAACTCATAGCTTTAATCACATTCTCAGATCAAATTAGCTGTAAGTCACGGCAGATTCTGTGCTGACTCACACTTGTGAATGAGAGCCCCTAGTTCACAAGGACTGGAAATAAGCTGTTCTCCCCCATTCTGTCCTGGGGCGGTGGGTCTGTGAGACTCAGTTAAGGACTTTCTATTAATCCCTGTTCTCTCTGCCTTTGGCCAATTCAGTGTAGAGTCACTGCTGTGAAGAGCTTTTGGCTTCTGATTGTCCAGAGCAATGACTCCCTCTTTTAGCTGAATGCCGATCAGAACAGAACAAAGATGGTGTACTTTCTTCCCAGAACTCTCTGACATGTTTGCCTGTATTATCTCAAAAGAGATTTTTCACTATTATCTAGTGCACGCAGGGCAGCCCAGAGTTAAAGTTAATGTATGAACCTCTTATTAACTACAGTGATAAAGACTGGGAAGCCCAAAAATATTGCCTGAAGTTAATCGGAGGTAACAAGGAATGGTAAGAGAAAGCTCCTTGCCCACCAGGTCACTGATGTTATCATAATTAAGTAAACCCTTGAAATCACAGTCCCCTAACTTAGAGTGTTGGAGGGTTAAGAAAATAGTAACTAAATGGAAAATCTATACAATACTTGAGAAAAAAAAACATCAGTGGCAGGTTAAAACAACCTTCCATTCATTTTTGGTTGGCCCAATTACCTGGGAGAAGAGCGAAGATTTAAATAACATTATGGATGATGTTTAAAAATGTCTAATACTGTTATATAATAAAACATACTTTATCTAATCCAGTGGGGGAGAGAGTAAGAAAAGGTATTAGGGACCTCTTTGAACTTAGAGAGCTAACAATGAAATTGTACATACGGATGTGAAAAGACATCATACAAATGCTGCTGATCCATGGCCCTGCTGAATAAACCCCCGTAGGCTTGAACTTCACAGTGCTTGTCACTTAGAAACCAAACCACTTAAAAAGTCGGTGCATTTATATAGCCATCTCTCTTGCACTCTTGCAACGGCTCTATTATGTAATGTGTAAAACACAAATGAACAAATGCTCAGAGAAGGAAATGTTCTCAAACAATCTAACTTTTCCTATTAGACCAATTTTTTTTTTCTTCTCAATCTTACTCTGAAAACAAAACACATTATCCCATTTGCCAACCTAACTGTAGAGTAGGAAACAAAACAAAATGTGTCAGGTTTACCATCAATTTTCATCCACAGAACCACAGACATTGAGTGTATACAAGGTTTGAGTTGATATGGAACCTGGGGTGTCTCTCTTGGGATCCCTTATTCTCCTAAAAGTTGGACATTGCATAATATATTTCACTTTTGGCCCTACCCGGTTTTACTCAGTGGATAGAGTGTCAGCCTGCAGACTGAATGATTGTAGGTTCGATTCCGGTCAAGGGCATGTACCTTGGTTGCAGGCTCGATCCCCAGCCCCAGTCGGGGTGTGTGTGGGAGGCAACCAATTGATGTGTTCCTCTCTTTCTGCCTCTCCCCCTCCCTTCTACTTTCTCTAAAAAAAATAACAAATAAAAAAAAAATCAATGAAAAACATATCCTCTGGAGAGGATTAACAAAAAATAAAATTAAAAAAATTCACTTTTGTGTGGCTTAGCTGAGTCCTCATGAATCAGTGTGTGAGGACAAAGGCTCAATAAGATAATGTTGTATACAAAGAAATGTTGACAAATATTTTTTAAAATCTTGTTATCCTCTGTGGTTATTACCTAGTTCAATCAAAAGTCTGTCTGGGTCTTTAAACAGCTAGTATTTAAAATATTAACTATTTGCTCTTTCCGTGCCAATGCGGCCTGTCAATTTCTGTCGTCCCCAATGCACTCAGTGCGAGCCATACCTGTATTCCTGCCAAGGCATGTTGGGCCAACTTCACATTCTTGGATTCCAAAGCCAACTGGAGAGGCAGGAGGCATTTCTCCCTGGCAAACACACAAATAAGGACATGTGAGCCCAGCAAAGTTGGCAGTCAAGTGTTAGGAGCCTTATGGACACCCCCATCCCTCAAATGCTGCCACACACACATACAAAAACTATAACCAACCATGAAAATGCACATGGGCTTAAAAAACAAAACAAAACAGGACAAAACGCTGTACAGCAATTATAGCATAGCAGCAGCTTGCCTTCCTAGCATGGCTCCAGGAAGAGCAAACACAAGGACACTCAAACAACTGTTTTGGTGCATCAATATTACCTGATGGGGCTCTCACTAGTCCATGAACAGGCCTTGCTCTTTCCCAAATAGCTTGTACCAGTACACCTGGGATGAACAATTCTAGAAAGCACCATTGATACAGATTTCTATGACTTGCTCATTCTTCTCCCTCACCCAGGAAGTGACTGCACCACCACCATTAACTTGCTTCATCAATATAAGTTAAAATTCTATTAATTTTTCAATTTCTCTCCCAAGTCAGTAATCATTTGTAATTTTTAAAATTTTCTCTTTAGTCTCTGGTAAGGGGTACATATGAATTTTCTGATGGGTTCTTAATAAACACATTTCTAAGACAGAAATACAAATTAATCATCAGTAGCCTTGACCAATGAGAAGTACCTGGTGTCATGGAAAAAACAAACAAAAAATACATGAAGAGCTACTTGGATATTTTAAAGCTTAAAAAAAGATAACTGGCCCTGGCTGGGTGCCTCAGTTGGTTGGAGCATTGTCCCGAATACCAAAAAGTTTGTGGGTTAGATTCCCAGTCAGGACACATTCCTAGGTTGCTGGTTCGATCCCCAGCCAGGGCATATAAAGAAGTCAACCAATCGATGCTTCTCTCTCACATACATGTTTCTTTTTCTCTCTCCGTCCCCTCTCTCTAAAAGCAATAAGAACATATCCTTGGGGGAGGATTAAAAAGAATAAGTAACTGGACACTAAAACATGCCAGCAACAAACCAAAAGGACTACAAAGAGAAACACGTCTGCTGGAAGCAATCATTCTAAATAATTAAACAACAGACCAAGAATTTTAATCAACCCGCTATTTCCCCATAGAGTTACACTGGCACAACAAATGAAACATGACTTAATTCCACCAGGTTCTTCTATCCCCACTTAAACCAGAGCAGGCCCATTATTATGCTTTCTATTTTCACCATAGACTGAAAGGGTCATTGACTTTACAGTGTGACAGCCACAGGGTAAGACCACAGGATTTCATCTGTGGAGAAATAAGGGCCACTGTTGTTGAACACACTGAGACAGAAGTTAATTATAGCTCTGATTCCTTCCTGTTCACTCTGCAGCTCTGCTGCTTTTCCACGGAATCCTCCGTCGGCAGCTCCGTGACACACAAAGTGAGCGTCACAGGCACTCCCTATTGCTGGTCACAAAGACAGAACAAAAACAGGCTCCATCATGAAGAGCATTCAGCCTCCTAATCCTTCTCCCCTCCCCGCTCACTAACTGGATGTTACAATACCCATTTTTATGTGACCACTGATTAGATACTTGCTTTGACAGATGGATAAATTACCCAACTGTGTTATTTCCAGTTGGGTGGCTAAAATTGTGTCTCTGTTATTGTTATCGTCAGGTTGTAACACTGCTATGTAGTCAGTTAAAGCAGAATAGCTGATTTTTCCAATTTTGTTTCTTTTATGTAATCATAACCAGTTTATACGCTTGGAAAAATTAATTGGAAGGGTGAAGTCGAGTGAGAAGAAGAAATAATGCGCAGATGGAATACTAACAGAAGAACTACAGAACTTCGTCTGTAACCCCTTGAAACAGTAACAATTTCCATCAGAATTAATTCACTGTGAAATAACTTTCATCTCAAATTTAGAGTCAGACCTGCCATTGAGGGCACAGTGCCAGCAAGCAAGCGTGCAGGTCCAAAGCTCTCACAGTCTCATAGGGAGCAGGGATGTCTGTGCTGGGTGGCTCTGTGCTGAAAATGCACAAATATTACCTATTACTCACCAAGGGCACCAAACAAGAGTAGAAGCCACACCCAGCAGCAACAAGGACACTCCCGGGAATGCTGACCCTGCCGACCCTTGGGAAGCAGCATGATGTCTGCATATAAACAGGTGCTTACCCGTGTTGCTCTGCCATCTGCAGGATTAGTCCTTGAAATCCTCATCTACTGTCTCACCTACTTATTTACCCATCCACAGGATTTACACTGCAGACCTGAGCCAGGTTGTGGACAATCACCAGGACTGCCAGGTTGCACCATGATTCCAGGGGGCATCACCGAATTGCTCCCCGTGCCAGTCACAGTCACTGGGCAGGACTGGAAGATGTAACTGGTTCAGCTAGGTTTTGGCTGAGTTAAAAGGTAGCAGTGTTTAGTGGGAAGCAGTGTTTAGAGGGGCTGTGGAATCACACAGACCTGGAGTCAAACCCTAACCTTGTATACAAATTGTGTAATCCCAGTCACATTGTTAAACTCTGTTGGTCTTAGCTTTTCAATACATAAAAAGGGCATCTTAAGACCAATCCTGCAGAGTTATGGTAAGGAGTACAGATAATATATACCCAGGGTTGGCAAACTTTTCCCAGAAAGAGGCAGATAATAAATATTTTAGGCTTCACAGTCCATATGGTTTCTGTCCTAACTACCCTACTCTGCCACAGCACAAAAGCAATCATAGCTGATACATAAATCAATGAACATGTCTGTGTTTCAACAAAATTTTATTTATAAGAATAGACAACAGACCAGATTTGGGCTACTGGATTTGCTCAGCCCTGATACAGACAAAGGTCCAGCAGAGATGATAACTTTCAGCACAAGAAGCAGATCTACTCTTGCCATAATATTCAGAAAGATTGTGCAAAGGACATGGGGCTAACTGTCCTGGGAGGGTTGTCTTAGCAAAACCAATCATCGCATCAAGATCCCTCTTAGAAAATAAGTGCTTTGAGGAAGCAGTCTGAGAGATTTCATCTGGGCACTAAACCAAAGCACTTGCTCCACCCACCCAACCAGCCATTCAACCAACACTTGAGTGCCTACTGTGTGCAAAACATGATGGGTGCTCAGGAAGATCTGGCAAGGAATAAGGCAGAACAGACAGTTTCTTTCATTTTATTTATGAGATGAAAGAGAGAAAAAAGAAAATTAACATTTATCATTTCTCTACTTAGTCTACCTGTCACTATAATCTTTTTAAATTTTAAATTCTTTATTGTTTAAAGTATTACATAAGTTTCCTTTTTCCCCCATTTCCTCTCCCCAGCCCAGGACATGCCCTCACCCCCCTACTGTCTGTGTCCATTGGTTATACTCATATGCATGCATACAAGTCCTTTGGTTGATCTCTTACCGCCCCACCCACCCTCGCCTCCCCTGCCTTCCCTCTTAGATTGGACAGTCTGTTCGATGCTTCTATGACTCTGGCTCTATTTTTGTTCATCTGTTTATGTTGTTGTTTATATTCCACACATGAGTGAGATAATGTGATGTTTATCTTTCTCCAACTGGTTTATTTTGCTTACCATAAAGCTATAGGCATTCTGAATCTTGTTTTACAGTTCAGAAAATGGAGGTCAGAAAGGTTTCACAGCCTCTCTGGTCACGTCAAGGCCACACAGCTAAAATCTATTGGAAACAATTCAAACCCAAATCCATCTGACACCCAAGACCAAATTCCTTCCAACACTCTTTGGTCTCAAAAGATCAGAGCAAAGCTAGAACATACCTGTTTCTTAAACCTTTTTGGATCATAAACACACAAAAATCTGGCAAAGACCATTTTCCTAGGAAATAATTTCAGGGGATTCACATCTTCCTACCCCCCCACCCCCAAACTCCCAACTCCACATCGTTCCTATGTTAATATCCCCTGCTCTCAGGGCATAGGCCCCTGCCCAAGTTGGCAGAATCTTCAGTGTCTGCCTCAGAAAAGGCGGCCCTGTTCCCTGAGCTTGGGGGTCTGGTAGGATGGGCATAGTTTTGTGTGAGTGCCTATGTGGTGTAGGAGGTGAGAGGGATGCTCACTCTCCTCAGGATCCAAGGCCTCTCAGCCCTCAGACCCAGCAGTCCCAGATCAGCATCACACGCCTCAGATCCCGACTCTGACAGGAAAGGAATGAAGCTCAGAGGGCACAACTGATCTTGCTGCAGGCTCTGTGACACCATAAAAATCATGCTGCCTACTTGCTGGGGTCCAGCCCCAGCAGGTCCAGGGGTCCCCAAAGGTGTGGACGGAGTCGGCGAAGAAGGAATGACACGGAGACAGCGTTCAGTTGATCAGCAGCCTAGCCAGGATCTCTAGCCAAGTTCTGGTCAGGATCTCCAGCGAAGTTCTGGTTAGGATCTCCAGCCAGGTTCTGTGTCCATGTTCTCTTGCTAGGTTCTCCAGCCAGGTTCTCCAGCCAGGTTCTGTAGCCATGTTCCCTCGCTAGGTTCTCCAGCCAGGTTCTGTCCAGGTTCTCCAGCCAGGTTCAGTCACCAGGTTCTAGTCAGGTTCTCTTGCCATGTTCTATCCAGGTTCTGTAGCCAGGTTCTGTCTCTAGGTTCTTCAGTCAGGTTCTGCCTCTAGGTTCTGTGGCCAGTTTCTGTCCAGGATCTTTTGCCATGTTCTCTCCAGCGAAGTTCTTCTGTGTCTAGGTTCTGTGTAGGTTCTGTGTCTAGGTTCTGTGTCTCTTGGTTCTGTCTTCTAAGTTCTGTCTTCTGTTTTCTTGTTACATCTGTATTTATACCAGTTGATTCCAATCCTGTCAATTTCTATTCCAAAGGTTAGGGCGTTTCTTATCTCCATTCCAGGGAGTAAAGATTATGTAGCTTAAGCATGATTGTTCGTAGTTAAAGTGATTAACTACCCGCCTGGCACTTAGTTAAGGGGTTTTATTCCCTCCCTAACTTCAGGGGAAAATCCCTACCTGGGGAAACAACCTTTCTCAGAGAGGTGACCTTGGTTAAAACACATAGTGCCAAGAAGGTGAGCAAACATATTAAGAACAGTATGCCATATATGCCAGGTCCCTTGAAACAGCAAAGATGGACCGGCTCCCGGCACCTACTTTCTTGAAGGTGATTTTAATAGAAAAGAATAGCAGGGCCTGGTAACTGGGTCTCAGAATGAAATGTATAATGAAGATGCAACGTGGTACACACTCAGTGCCCTCTGCACATACTGTATTAGAATAAACCATTTTTTGATCTTTCTAGATGCTGCCTCATTGGGAACAGGGGATACCAAAAACCAATATTCAATTACATTAAGCGACTGTTTCTTATGCACAGGCATGTGCAAATCCACTCGTGCCTAATTAAATAAAAAGGCAGCGGCCCCAGGTTTCATGTCCTGACATGCTGCTATGTCTTAAAGCAGAATAATTAGCAGGGCTGTATATGCACGAGGGAGACATCATCCTGAGACTCGGTGTCTGGTCACGTCAAGGAGAAGGAGCCGATTTCCTTAACTGCATTATCACGGTTCACAGACCAGCTTTATTGGGCTGGAAGATAACAATGGACAAAGGGAAATTAAAATAGATGAACAGGGGAAACGTTAGGCTTTATCAAAAATTACCTATTCAATACGTGCACAAGCACGAACCGCAAGTAAAACCAAATGCATTCCCGAATGTTAGGCTGATTCCCCTTTGACGCACCTCATAGGAAGGAGCCCGAAGGCACCTTAGATTTCTAAGGTCTGCTTCCACTCTCCAATTCTATGATTCTACCATCTAAGCCATTTATTCAGTAACTGGATTCCTTTACATCATAACCATGACTCTGGTTGAAAACCGGTGGCTTCTATGTGCAAAGTACCATGTCCATACTTACTGTTTTACTGAACTATAACTTTTGAAAGTAGAGATTTGTTAACAAAGCAAAGAGATTGCCTGTCCAAGGTCACATGTTTGTAAATGACGGAGCTGTGATTTAAACTTAGGCCACCTGTCTTCAAAACCCATGATCTTAGGCCTCTACCGCAATATCTGTTACCACCAGACAGCTCCCCCCGCCTGCTGTCCCCAGGCCTATGGCACACTGCTTTCAAAAACAGCAATCCCAAGTGAAGTGCAGCATAGTGAATAGAGTCAATAACATTGTAGTAACTATGTAATTATGCCAGATGGGTATATGAATGTTTAATCACTATGTCATACACCTGAAACTACTAAAATATTGTATGTCGACTGTAATTGAAAAATAAATTTTAAAAATAAGTAAATAAAACAGCAATCCAAATGTCCACCAGGTAAAAAGATTGGGGACCGGCATCAAACAAGTCATGTAAATGATCTTATTTTGAGTGGCCCTTCATGAAGCAATGCATTACATTTGACAGCTGGTATGCAGCTGGGAACCTATAGGCAGTTTAGCTGGTGGGAAAAATGTGGCTCTGGAGACAGCTGCTGGGCTCAAGCTACAGCCATCACTGTTCCTGGTAGTCACGACCTTTCCTAATTTGAATACAGGAGGTTTTTGCCCCCTTGTTGTGACACTGCTGATGTTATGCATGCTTCTGAATACTGAAGCTTTAAACAGTTTGTATTAATATTGATGGATTTTCATTGACTAAGCTTTCCCAGAGCCATCCCAGAGTCCCAGTGATTGGAACTGAATTGGTTCCTTAGTTGATTTTCTCTGCAGTACAGTTAAAATATTTTCATTTCATTTCTATTTTCATAAAAATATTTTTATCAGTGTCAAGTCTTTTCTATTTCATAACAAAGATTAGAGTCATCCTTCAGGAACTGTTTAGACCCTAGAGATACAGCTGTGAACATAATATTCCTATTCTCCTTCAGGCCTTCAAGGTTTCTTAGCAAGCCTACTGCAATTATTAAGTTGAGCGAATGAAACTGCCATATTTGTAGACTGAAAAGGGTTGCCTATCAGCAATTTTATATGAGTCAATCTATTAAAAAGAATCCTAAATAATATAATGCAGTTATGCTCATATTTTCCCTCAAGATATAAACTTTTATTATCTATTATTTTATTATAAATTGCATGTATATACATAAAAAAGCCCAAACAGTACAAAGGGACATACAGCAATGAAAATCAATTAGGGCACGATTTAAGAAAGAGCTGGGCTAAATGTTGATGATGGGTATTTGCAGACAATGGCATGACAGAGCTCTTCTTTTTTATACTTCCTATTTGTATCAATTTTTATATAATAACTCTAGAGAGTATCAGCATAATCTGAAGAAAATATATTTTAAAGCTACAAAGCCATTGGCTCCTCACAAAAATAGTCATCAATTGTGTTTCCTTCTGCTCAGCTCAAAAAGGTGAGTGAATTTGCACGCCTACAGACAAAATATTTAATATGAAACTCATTTTCTTCCATTTCTTGCTGGTACTTACATTGACAATCTGTGTATTCCTCATAGCTATTATACCCGCTGTTCTTTTCCATAAAGAAAACCAACCTTCAATTACATTATGAACCTCACTATTCTAATAGATATTTTTGTAACAAATGGACAACTACTGGCAAGTAAGTTTACCAATCATCTTGAAAAATTTTAAATACTATCTAGATGTTCTTTTCTATTTGAAAATAAGGTGCGAAAAATAGAAAGTAACAAATACAAAAATATTTTGTTACATTATCACAGGAGAATGGTTTTTCTATTTTAAAGTTTTCACCTAATATTCTTGCAATATTTAAAAAAGCAAAATACTATTAGTTAAGAAAATAACTTATAGAGAAGAGTAAATTTTTACTCATTTTGAAAACTTTTTCCAGATTTACTGAGTTATAATTGACATATAGCATTGTATAAGTTCAAAGTGTACAAAGTGATGATTTCATATATGCAGTATTGCAAAATGAGTACCATAATAAGCTTAGTCAATATCTATCATCTCACAGTTATATTTTTTCTTGTGATGAGAATTTTTAAGATCAACTCTCTTAGTAACTTTCAAACATACAATACGATATTAAGCATAGTCACTAGGTTGTACATCCCCAGAACTTATTTATCTTTGAAAAAAATTAAAGATGGACCCCTTCATCACAAGAAGCTAAAAGAGGAAGGGAAAGGCATCCAGGAAAATTAACCAAAGTAATAAAAAAATTTTAAACTTCCATCTGTCTTATGTTCTCCTCCAAAACAATGCAGCACATGAAAGCCAATAGAATAACCCCCACTTCTCTCAGAATAAATTTGCTTCTGTCTGAACAGCAAACTCAGATATAAAATGTGCAGGTCCATAGATCCCAGAAAATATAAGAGTCTGTATCCTTCTCTCTTTTATTGACTTTTTATTTACAGCAATAAAACATCAAGCATTAAATTGTCAAATTTAGCCCAAGATATAAAAGCTAAGCATCAGGCTAGTCTGAATACATGGACAGGTTCCCCCTTAAAGCCTAATCCTCAGTGCTGAGATAAACTATACTGTTCAAGGCTAACAATCATTCATCAGACACATGCTCATGTCCTCTCTACTTACACATCATCCATCTTTACAAACACCACCCTCCTTCATGCTTCTGCTTGACCCTACTAGCATTTTTAGAACCCCTCCTGGTAGGGTTAGAGCCTCCCCACCCCCATAACACAGGATACAGTGGTTGGTTATGCAGGTGATTAGGAATATTGATAAATAACTATGGAGGAAAATTTATTAACCCTCCTTGGTTCACAATCAACTGAGAATGAATGTCCTTGTGAAATCCTCTACCAAACAAGCAAACTACCCTACTAGTATTCCAATGGCTTACTAAACTTAAAAACCAAGACCACACCTTCAAAGAGGAGATCTCCAGGATTTTATGCCAATTTCTGACCAACTTTGGTAGAATCATAACTGTTAATGAGGAAGATGTTAACATTAGTTTCTTTTTCTTATGGTACATTAATTTGATGAGATTTTTTAATGGCCCTTAAAATGTTTTTTAAAAACTCTTCATGAAAAAAAAATTATATCATAGTAAGTGAAATTAACAAGTTACAAAATGTTAATACCATGTGACCTAATTTTCATTGCATACACTCAGAAGAAAAGAAACCAAATATTAAGATTTATTATCTCCAGGTGATCTGACTTTTACAGCCAACTTTAGGAGATAGAGTTCAGACATTTCTGAGTTAGTGCTGGGCCTTACCCTCTTTCAGTCTCAATCTCCTCATCTACAAAGTAAGGATGTAATGACACCAACCACATAGTTCAAGTAACATGGCATTGTCAACAATTATATTTTCTAGGCTTTTTAATTTTCTACAGAAAGAACGTACCCACTTCACAATGTAAAACATTACTTTGTTTCTCAGAGGGTTATCATTTGTGTGTTTTCTTATTTTTCTCTTATTTTCTGAATATATTTTAAAACTTGTATATCATAGGCCAAATTATACTTTTCAGATCTCTATCTTTCAGAACTCACAAAAATTAACCTGAGATGGATTAAAGACTTAAATGTAAGACCTGACACTATAAAACTCCTAGAAGAAAGCATAGGGAAAGCTCCCTGATATTGGCCTTGTGATGGTTTTTTAAATATGACAACAAAGCACAGGCAACAAAAGCACAAATAAACAAGCTGGGACTGTATCAAACTAAAAAGGCTGGCACAACAGAATAATCAACAAAATGAAAAAGCAACCTACCGAATGGGAGGAATTATTTTCAAAACTTACGTCTGACAGAGGGTAATATATAAAATATAGGGTGCCTCCCCCCAAAATGTATACAAACACTTTGAACAATTATAAAGGCAGTGTTTATTAAAAATACATTTCATTTTCAAAACTAGCTACCAGCTGTTAAAGTATGCATACATTTTTGGGGGATACACTGTAAATAAGGAACTCATAAAACTCCATAGCAAAAAACACACAAATAATCTAATAAAAAATGGGCAAAGGCCCTGAATAGATATTTTTCCAAAGAAGATATCCAAATGGCCAATGGGTACATTAAAAAAAGGTGTTCAACATCACTAATCATTGTGAAAATGCAAATAAAAACTACAACGAGATATCACCTCACATCTGTTTGGGTGGCTATTTTCAAAACACTAAAGGCCCAGTGCACAAAAATTTGTGCACTCGGGGGAGGGGGGGTGTTCCTCAGCCCAGCCTGTGCCCTCTCACAGTGTGGGACCCCTCGGGGGATGACCACCTGCTGGCTTAGGCCTGCTCCCCGGGGGATTGGGCCTAAGCTGGCAATCAGACATCCCTCTGGCAGCCCGGGAGCCCTCAGGGGATGTCCACTTGCCAGAGGGGAGCAGGCCTAAGCTGCAGTTGGACATCCTTAGTGCTGCTGAGGCAGAAGAGGCTCCCACCACCACCACTGTACTGTGGGAGCACACTGACCACCATGGGGCAGCTCCTGCATTGAGCGTCTGCCCCCTGGTGGTCAGTGTGTGTCATAGTGACCAGTCATTCCAAGTCGTTCTGCTGTTAGGGTCAGTTTGCATATTATCCTTTTATTATATAGGATAGAGGCCTGGCGCATGGGTGGGGGCCGGCTGGTTTGCCCTGAAGGGTGTCCTGGATCAGAAGGGGGTCCCACTGGGGTGCCTGGCCAGCCTGGGTGAGGGGCTGATGGCCGTTTGCAGCTGGTCACACCCCCTTCAGGGTGGGGGTCCCCACTGGGGTGCCTGGCCAGCCTGGGTGAGGGGCTGATGGCTGTTTGCAGGCTGGTCAAGCCCCCCCCCCCCCCCCCGCAGTGGGGACCCTCATCCCATGGAGGTTTGGCCAGCCTGGGTGAGAGGCTGATGGCTGTTTTCAGGCTGGCCACACCCCCTTTAAGGTGGGGGTCCCCACTGGGGTGCCTGGCCAGTCTGGGTGAGGGGCTGAGGGCCGTTTTCAGGCTGACCAAGCCCCCCCGGCGATGGAAGCTCCAGCCTCTCCTTTTTTTCTTTTTATTCTGGGATTTATTTATTTTCTATAATTGAAACTTTGTAGCATTGAGAGGAGCTCAGAGCTGGCCAGGGAGGGTAGGAGGGAAGCTTGGCTTCCTCCATTGCCAGGGGCAACCAAGCCTCCTGCTCGATCCAGCTCCGTGGCCACGGCAGGCCGAAAGCAGGTATCTGGGGTTTATTTATCTTCTATAATTGAAACTTTGTTGCTTTGAGTGGAGCTCAGAGCCGGCCGCGCAGACAGGAAGCTTAGCTTCCTCCATCACTGGGGCAACCAAGCCTCCTGCTTGCTCCAGCTCTGTGGCTGCCGGCCGCCATCTTGGTTGGGTTAATTTGCATATAGTCGCTCTGATTGGTTGGTGGGCATGGCTTAAGGCATAGCAAAGGTATGGTCAATTTGCATGTTTGTCTTTTATTAGTGTAGATGAGAGAAGTTTTGGCAAGGATGTAGAGAAGAGGGAACCCTCGTGCACTGTTGGTGGGAATGTAAATTGGCATAGTCATGAAAAACAGTATAGAGGTTCCTCAAATAATTAAATATAGCAATCCCATTTCTGGGTATATACACAAAAGAAAAAAAATATCTCAAAAAATATCTATATTCCCATGTTTATCACAGCATTATTTACAATAGCCAAGTTATGGAAACAAACTAAGTGCCCATTAAAAGATGAATGGGCAAAGAAGATGTGATATCTATCTATCTATCTATCTATCTATCTATCTATCTATCTATCTATCTCCCTATCTAGTTGATAGGTAGATTTACAATGCAATATTATTCAGCCATCACTTGCAACAACATCGAGGAACTCAGAAAACATTATGCTAAATGAAATAAGCCAGAGGCAGAAAGACAATACTGCATAATCTCACTCATATGTGGAATCTAAAAAAGTAAAAAACATAGAAAGAGAGAGTAGAATAATGGTTGCCAGAGGCCGGTAACTCTTAGTACAACCTTTCAGTTATCAGAATAAGTCATGGGAATGCATTTTATAGCATGGTGACTACAGTTAATAATACTGTATTGTATACTTAAAATTTGCTAAGGGAATAGATCTTAAGTGTTCTCACCACACATGAAAAAAATCTATGTGAGTTAAGTTACTGGTGGAAATCATTTTACAATGTATATATCAAATCATCACACTATACACCTTAAATATGTACAATTTTCTTTGTCAATTATAACTCAATAAGCCTGAGGGAGAGAAGAACCTTGTTTATAGTCAAGTTTCAGTATCTGATCTGTCCTCTGTCAAGAACTCAGCAATTCTTTCTCCAGGGGCATCGAAAATCACTTTCAGGCATCCATGTATAGAGATCACTCCCCTTAAGCAATTCATTTTGGCAGTATGCATCAGATAGACAACAATGATGTAAAATTTTATTTCCCCATAAACAGCAACTTTTCCCAGCAGAAATACATTTGTGTTGTTTCAATGACTGAGTATCCCAATAGATTCTGCACTTGAAGCACATTTTAAAAACATGCCTTGGGTGAAAGCCAAAAAGGTTGCTTCGTTCCTTATGTGCTGTCTGCTTTAAACATATTACAGAATCTGAATTTCTCTCTGCCAGCCTGAAGAGTCAGATGAATAAGATCTACATTAATCTGCTACTCAATCGCCTCAGGTCTGGTACTATCTGGTGTGAAGAGAAGACTGTTTCTCAGGAGAAGTTGAGTTTGGAAGGTTGGATTTGTGACTGACCACTAGTTACCCTTCAGCCTGTTTTAAACTGCCTCAGAACCCAGTCACCCTGCAGGCAGTTGTACTTGTCACAATACATCAGCAACAGGCTGCTTTATGCCACTGGAGGTAATATCAAATTCATACATAAAACCACATGGCACTCCTAAATGAAACATGGGCTGGAAAACAATATGCCCAGTGTTTTTTATGCACCAAAGAGAAAAAACAGTTGAGGACTATTCTCTTAGACACTTCGTGGAATAATTAAAGACTAAAGATGGTAAAATTCAGACAGTAAAAGCTGCCTGACAACAATCTAGTCCAGGGCATGAAATGGGAGAGCAAAGGCCTGAGAGATTTGACCAGAAGGGCAGATCCTCCGACTCATGGGTGTTATCATAAATCGGCCTGATGTTATTATTCTCTGCATTCATATCCATCACAAAAAGCAAATGCACCCAGCCAGCGTAGCTCAGTGGTTGAGCATTGACCTATGAACCAGGAAATCATGGTTCAATTCCAGGTCAAGGCATATGCCCAGGTTGCAGGCTTGATCCCTAGTGTGGGACCTGCAGGGGGCAGCCAATCAATGATTCTCTCTCATGACTGATGTTTCTACCTCTCTCTCTTCTCTCTAATATATGGCTAATATGCTAAGTGTCCAACCGTCCGACCGGTCGCTATGACATGCACTGACCACCAGGGGGCATACACTCAATGCAGGAGTTGTGATGCGCACTGGCCATTTACAGAAAAACAGCACCACGGACCTGGCGCCCACAAAGCAACACTTGGCTTCCCCCAAGTGGGACACAGGCCCTGTCACCACCCCAGAACAACTCCTCACCAAATGGCAGCCAACGCTGCCGAGATCCCATTGTGCAAAATGCGGCCCACAGCCCAGCCCAGAAACGGTTGCTGTGGGCACCAGGAAATGAATTCACGTAGCAACACCCGGCTTCCTCTCCCTAGCAACTAGCCTCCTTGCAGTTCGTGAATCTGAGGCCCCGGAGGACCGGGGAACATGATTTGCTCTATAGCCAGATGGAAACATTTTACACTTTAACCAAATATCTGTGAAACCTTTTCAGGCCTTATCTCATTTGATCCTCACAGAAGTCCTGCAGTTAGGTAGATAGGAGACTTGGTGGAATCCTATTTTCATTAGCCAGAAAATGGAGATTTAGAAAACTTAGAAACTTGACCCAACTAAAAAGAATTAAGAAATGGTGGACTTTGAAAATGACTTCAGGTTTTCTCACTGCGCAGAACATAGTCAAACACTGCTGCAGTTAAATATTTTACCTTTGTTCTCCCTGCCTAATCTACAATAATAATCTGCTTCATGTTGATATTTACTGCTGTGTTACTGACAATTATCTTAAAGAGAAGTTGGGGTGCTTCACTGGGCTGGAAAAAGGTTAGCTAAATCAGAAAGCAGGTCTAATTAAGCAAGTTTATCTATATATATAAAGCTCTCTCTGGCGCCAATCACATGCATGTGTTTCAATCTGTCATTGTCGATCGTGAATTTGGTTGGCACTTCTATTATAGAGAAAGGGCAAATAGCGATATTAAAATATTTCTTCTAATTAATTTATTTTCAATGTGCACGAATTTGTGCACTGGGCCACTAGTGTGTGTGTGTGTGTGTGTGTGTGTGTGTGTGTGTATGAAAGAGTAAATGCAACACAGCCATTTTGCAACAAGCTTGGTTGTAAATGGCCTGAATCCAGAGACTTCAGGAGTTTGCAAAAGTACATGTGTGGGTGCCCACAAAAATCAGTGACAACAAGCTAAGATCCTGGAGGCTGATGAAAATGTTCACTTGGAAGACAGGGAAATTTGTCAATAAAGGTATCAAGTATTCAAGCATTTGAAACACTGTAATTGTAATTCTGCTATAATTATCTTTATCAGTAAAACCCCACTACACAGATACTTCTAGAGATAAAGAAAACTGTCTCTTCCTCTACAGGGTGAAAAAAAAAAAAAAGGAAAACCCACTCTTTTTCTATCCTAACATCCATGGGAGAGACTCTTATACTGCAGAAAATGGAGTTTTGACTGTCACCTAAACACTCTTTCGGCTACACAGATGCCTTGTTTCCAGGGTGACGCGACACCCTGGTCACATCGGGGTGTTTTTCCCAACGTGTGAGAAAGCACCGAGGCACTCTCAGTCCCAGCCTGGGAAGGCAGGAACACACTGTGCGGGATCAAGATGACCAGGAACACTGAGGCTGAACGGCAGGGACTTGGTCAAAGCAACATGGGAAATGAATGTACTCAAGTTTATGGGGGCTTACTCATCCCCACTACTCACAGCCACTTTAGGTTGCTGTCCTCTCTCTCTCTGGAGACACAGAGGGACCCAGCATCCCGATGCAGGCTGGGCTCTACCCAGTCATCCCTGGAAATCCAGAGCCACCCTTGCTGGGTGCCAAGGCGGCTGGGCCTGCCCAACTGAAACCTCAGGGCGCCTGAGCATGGAGACGCCCACTCTGGATAAGTGTGACAGCAAGAAGGGAAGATCACGATGTCACCGATGGCACTGGGTCTATTAAGAGAACTCTGGCCCAACTTAGAGGTCTGTGGTTTCGTCTTGGCCAACAAACAAAGGGTGCAACCCTGGGCATGTAAGTTACTTAGCTCTCTCTGGAGTGTAGTTTCTACTCACAAGATGCTAAGAAGCTTCTATTTTCCCTAGATACTTGAAAGGATGGGCAGGACAGACTGAGTAGGCATATTAAAGCGCTTTGAAAGCAATCAGTTCATAGAAATATGAGGGAGGTGCAGTGAGAAGAGCAGTAGAGTCTGAGGGAATGAGCCCTCTTGTCCTGGCTCAGATGCTTGTGGTCTCCAGAAGTCTCAGCTGTCTTCTCTGCAGGATGGGGGTCTCTCTAGCACCTCTTCGAATTCTAACAGCCTCTACTTTGAAATGGGTGGCTAGCAGTCTTAGCAGCCTTCTTAGTAGCAACTAGGTTCCAGCTTCGTTTTAGCTGATAGTGTGCAGGAAGCCGCCCATTGTCTTCACTAGCAGAGAATGCAAACAAGGATCCCGGAATGCTGGTGAACCTTGAACCCATGGCAAGGGCCAGAGTTATGCACCGATTGTCTAGTCCAGACAATGGGGGCTCAAGCTATTTCCTCATCAAATAGTCTCAGAGTAAATCCTTCTAATATTTACTGACCTTTAAGATAGTCTGTCTGTTACTGCAATTAGAGCTAGATGTGTATCCAAAGTTGGGCACCAGTGGAAGTCCTTCCCCTTGAGTTGGGCTTGCCCGCCTGGCCCCCAATATTTCCAAATTATTTCTTGTCTCATCTCTTTCATTTGTGTGCGGCCCCTCTTCCAGATCCTGAACCCTGAGCCACATGGGACGTAGGAGAACATTCACAATAGTGTGGGCAGCCTCACGGGATAGATCAAGATTGGTCTAAGTCTTTCCCGACAATCCTGTTTCCTGCTTTTCCAGCCTCTCTTGTGGCTCTGGAAAAACATTTGCTTTCTTGATAAAAGGGACCAGATTTGTTTAGGGGGCACTGCCCTTCTGCCTTTTGTCTTTCTGCCTCCTGTCTTGAATGGGGATGTAATGACTGGAGCTGAAACAGCCATTACGTGGTAGGAAGAGTAAAAAATAATGGAAGGCTAACAGAATCCTGGACATACCAGTGCCTACCTCCTGACTGCCTACTAACGAGAACATTAAGCCTTATCTTATTTAAACCACTATTCGGCTCTCTGTAACTTTCAGCTGGATGCATTCATAACCTATTCACCCTGTTAAATCTTATTTCTAGAAAAGAACCAACATTCAAGTAATGAAATATGGGACTTCTGCCCCAATACATTTCCCAAAGGTGAAAGCTGAAATGAAGGAATAGGGACAACAATAATTCCCATTCTAACACATGTAAAAGACAGGTGGGTATTCAGCAAATATGCATTAAAGACACAGAATATATTCGTCAAAAACAATTTTCAACTCAGATCTGTGTTTAAAATTCTATCACAGATTAGCAGTGTAACTTTAAGCAAATGATTTTTATCACTCCGGCCTCAGTTTTCTTATCATTAAAATATAAATTATGTTAGTACCCTATTGCACTTATTGTAAAATTTAATAAGACTATGCATGAAGTCATTAGTAAAATTCCTGGCACAGATCAATGCTCTATATTAGGTAGCCCTCACTACTAAGGAGCCGGTGTATTACACCAGAGGCCCTGGGCATAAGGAGTTTAGAGTTGCAGGTGGGGTTAAAGTTCCAGGGGTGGGCAAACTTTTTGACTCGAGGGCCACAATGGGTTCTTAACCTGGACCGGATGGAGTGTTTTGTGTGAACTAATATAAATTCAAAGTAAACAACATTACATAAAAGGGTACGGTCTTTTTTTTTCAATAGTTTTATTCATTTCAAACGGGCCGGATCCGGCCCGCGGGCTGTAGTTTGCCCACGGCTGGGTTAAACACACAAGTCAATCAGTTATTTATGGCAGCAGGACAAGGCCACAACATGCGCCTGTGTGCCCAGGGTGTGGGAGAGAATGCCAAAGCCCCATTTCCAGGAGCCAACACCCTGTGAATGCCACAGATGTCTCAGATCTACTCTCTTATTTCACTGAGAGTTACCAAATGCAGTGGGGCCTTGACTTAAGAGTTTAATTCGTTCCGAGACCGAGCTCGTTAAGGAGCTCGTTAACTCAAATTACTCTCTCAACTCAATGCAAAAAATCAGCTGAGAGACAACTGGTATCTCAAAAATCTCGTTAGTCGGGACACTCGTAAGTCAAGGCCCCACTGTATGTAATGCAGAATTCCCTTGCCTTATCTTGCAGAAGAAATAAAGACAATGAAAGGGCCAAACGACAGCCAGACAAGAGGCATAGGACCCCACCAATAAATCTTCAGGTTTGTTTGGCTGCCACATTCACCTGGGTTACCCTCCCTCCCCGAGACCCTGAGGACTCACGTGGATTCCTTTCGGGAGAGCACATCAGTAAGGGTGCTTTTAGCTGCAAAAGACAGGAAATCCAACTCTCCTAAGTGGCTTAAACAAGGAGGCAGGCTGGTTCCAGGTTTAGGCCAAGAACCCAGGTCCTTTCCATCGTTCTGCTGACCCAACCTGTATGGTGTCAGCACTACTCCCTGGCTGGCTCCCCTCACAGCTACAAAGTAGTTATCACCCCTCTAACCATTATTTGAATGTGTTAAGTTTCAAAGGAAGGAGAACTTCCCTGCACAAACTGAGAAAGCATCCCTCTCACATTCCATTCAGAAACATATGCCTGATGCATGATAAGACCAGGCCACACAGCCATGCCCTTAATGGGGCAGCCCCCCCTGAAGCTCCGGGTTGATAATAAAGGCAGATGCTGATACCCAATAGGTCCTGTTAGGGTTATGGGTGGTTGGATGTTGAGCAGGAAACCAAAGGTTTCTGTTGTAGAGGAAAATGATCAAAGGTCCAAAACATTTACAAATACCAACAATTACCTCCTAAACTCAAGGAGGTAACTCTGGTTAACGACAAAACAAAAGCGTTACAAAAGAGGCCAGCTAGAGGAAAGTGTTGAGTCTGTAAGTGAAAATGGAAGAATCCCTTGACAGAGCGGCATTCGATTTCAGTTCCCTCCTTTCAGATGCCAGCATTTATTTTAAAGAACCTTTAAAACTGCCACCTTGAAGTGTTCCAGACCCTGCTGCTCAGGCTCATTTGTTCGATTCCCAAGGACCAATCAGGCCTCTGTATTCCTAGGAATCACAAATAACACTCTTAAATCCAGATTCTTCTCTGCTCCTTAGTTCTCAGAACCTTTCTCCTATGTAAACTCACTCTGAAACTCAACACTGAGGGGAGTAAAAAACAACCCTCAATCACAATGCAAAGCACCAGAACACTATGAGCCATCTGATCAGTGACATTTCTCTTATGATTTGTTGCACGTTCTGCAAAGTACCATCCCCATTATGTGGTATCTTAGTAATGTTCATAGGACCCCAGTAAGAAGTACATTATTTGCAGGACTATTATAGGGCTATTTTCATAGCAAGGGGGTGGTTGAAGCATAACATGACCCAGTTCCACAGGCCTGCAACCGGGAGAATGGAGAGCCACCTCCATCTCAGCATAGCAGCACGACTACTGTGTGGGCCTTAGGGTTTGGGAGCCCAAGGCAAGGCCGGGAGAAGGCAGGGCTGAGGGCAGCTCCTGTTATCAGGTTAGAGGAAGACCTGCTGACTCTTAAGAGTTGAGATTCTGGCATTTAAATGGTGAAGAAATGGTTCTCAAAGTATAACCTAAATACCTGAGATCCATGAAGTCAAAACTATTTTCATTCTTAATCTTTCAGGAGTAGACAGTGGAGTTTATTTAAAAAGAATACCCACAACTATTTCAAAAGGCAATTAAAATCCCCTTCCCATTTTAAACCACTGAATCTATCGAGGCTGGATGTTCTCTACCTACTTCAACCAAAGCAGCAGACTGTAGGGGACTGATGGGGAAGCAGCGCTGAGAACCCAGCTGTTTCCTATGAAGCCACATCATAGAGATTTGAAAAAACACACAAACAAAACAGTAAAATTCTAAGTTGTTTTGTTTTGAAAGTAGTTGCTTTTCATTAAAAAGTCATTTATATGAGCATGCAATAAGCGTATTGGTTTTAATAAATTAATAACTATTAGTAATTTTCTATTTTAACATCTAATATGGTAACTATAATTTAAACAATGTAAAGCTCTCTGAAATCCTTAGTCATTTTTAAAAGTGTAAAAGGCCTTGAGAGCCAAATGTCTGAGAACTGCTGCATTAAAGTGACCAATACATAGGTAAAGAAAATGCGTGATTTAAAGGGGTTGTGCACCCAATTCCAAAGTGGGGTATGGGCTCCCCACTACCAACCAGCAATTCCCCAACACCAGCTCAGGGCCCTACAATTCAGCTCAAACGCTATCTCACTGGAGGTAGCATCAGACTGCACAGGTTAAGGGCTCAGTTCCAGAAGACTGTCCTTGACCACCATTTCAGGCTAGACTCCCAAGCCCAGGTTATCTATCGATCACTTGCTTAGCCTATTGGCTACAGACGGAGTGTAGGTTCCAATGACCCCCCCCTCCTTAGGTTAATTTGCTGTAGCAGCTCACAGAACTCAGAAAAATGCTTTACTTACTAGATTACTGGTTTATAACAAAAAGATGTAACTTGGGAACAGCCAGGTGGACGAGAAGCACAGGGCAAGACCTGTGGGAAGGTGGGCATGAAACTTCCATGCCCTCTCCAGGCGGCCACTCTCCCAGCACTGCACAAGTTTACCAACCCAGGAACTCCCCAAACTCTGTTCTTCCGGGTTAATGGAGGCTTCATTACACAGGTAGACTGATTAAATCATCGGCTACAACGCCAGCACCTCTTCCTCCCCAGGTCAGGGGTCCCAGCCCTCTGATCACAGGGTTGACTCCACTGACTCAGCCCCTATCCAATCAGCTTTCCAGGTGCCACATCATTAATATAACACAAGACACCTTCTCAGCTCTCCACTTAGAAAATTCCTAGAGTTTCAGGGGCTCTGTGTCAGCAATGGGAACAAAGACAAAATATATATATTTCTTACTATAAATCACAATATCACATTTTATATATATATATATATATATATATATATATATATATATGGAGATCTTGCCATTTATGACAACATGGATGAGGCTTGAGGGTATTATGCTAAGTCAGTGGTTCTCAATCTTCCTAATGCCGAGACACTTTAAATACAGTTCCTCATGTTGTGGCGACCCCCACAAAATAAAATTATTTTCGTTGCTACTTCATAACTGTAATTTTGCTACTGTTATGAATCGTAATGCAAATATCTGATATGCAGGATGTATTTTCATTGTTACAAATTGAACATAATTAAAGCATAGTGATTAATCACAAAAACAATATGTAATTTTATATGTGTTTTCCGACGGTCTTAGGCGACTCCTGTGAAAGGGTCGTTTGACCCCCAAAGGGGTCGCGACCCACAGGTTGAGAACCGCTGCTCTAGATCTATCTCCTCTGCATCTTCTGGTCCATCAATGATCATATTGGGGAAACAGAGGCACCTCACCAGTGCTCATCTCCATTTATAGAAGCTGACAAGCAAAATGAGTAGCTCAGAGCCCAACGTTCATACATGGGAGAAGCAGAACTTAGTGTATTTCAATTATCTGTTTACTTCCCCCAGCAAGTGGTAGCTCTTGAAGGGGAATTTGTGTCTATTTGTGACCTGTGGAATTTCCCCCCTATGGGCCCACTACAAAGAACGCTGCTTGCTTGGCTCCAACTCCAAATCCAGGACCTCACTTGTGTCCCCACTTGCCACTGCCTCCTCTATGAGCGCCCAGGTCCCCCTGCAGACGTCTCCAATGGAGATGTCAACATTCAAGACTGAGTATTCAAGAGGCCGACATTCAAGGCAATCATCATGAACAAATATTTATAAAGGCGTCCACTGTACTGTATGCTTGGGCACACACACCTTAAACTAACAATCATTTTCTTTCATAATCAAATATCCTATTGGCTCTAAATTACATCTATATTTTTACTATCTCTGAAATGCATGAGTGCCTACCTCCCCCTTTCCAGCAATGTCATGTTACTGGCTCTGTTTTCCATATCCAGGCTTAGTTCAGAGTTGGAGTTAAGATCCTGTGGAATCACAGAGCAGCCCTCCCATAGCTCAATCTTGGGGGGGCGACTCTCTGTCCAGCCCCCTCCCTCGGCCCTTTCAGCCACAACCCATGCACAGCTGAACATTTTCTTGGTTTCTTCTCTACCAACAGTCCCTGAAATTAGCATACAAAACCCCCTTTGTCTTTAAAGGACTTTCCTCCCAGCTGGTAAATACAGAAAAACAAAATGGTGTTTACAAAATAAAGTAAGCATATGGGGAAGTTAGTTTCAGGGGAGGAGTGGGGAGGGAGGGGATAAAAAATCTTTGAAATACAACAGTTCTCTTTGGACTTCATTAAATTAAGAATTAGAGCAGGTTTGCTCCTACTCAGAATATGATCTATTCTAGATGCATTCCTACAGTTTAGGCCTAAAAATGAGGCCGGCACAAAATCTTCTCTTGATAATTCTGCGGGTTCGCTTACCTTAACCCTCCCTAACGTTAGCTGTTCCTTAGCCTTTTCCCTCAGTCATAAGCTTAGAGAGGAAAGAGTTAGTTATTTAATTACATAATTGCTCAGGCTTCCCCCTGGGTATTCACATCAATTCTAGGCTAGTGTCTCTTTTATCCTAAGGTCTCCTTCTGCTGCACAAACAGAAAAAGTCCATTTAGGTCATGTCTTGGCAAAGTCATGTGCACACTAATCTCGATAGCTCTACTAATTCATGGCTCTCCCCTAAATCTGAATACAGAACACACCTTTTAAAAGCTCTGGCTCCCTGGAAATTGCATTTAAAGTTATTCCAACACAAGGTGATCTTATCCATATTCCTACATTAGTAAGTTGCACTCATGAATCAGCAGTGCCTAAATATAGCAGATTTCTCAATAATTCTTTTTAATAATGGTGCTTTCATCAAATAGCTTACTGCATGAAATTTAGCTTTATATTATCTTGGTTTTGCACATAAATTACAAGTAAGAAAAAATAAACTTCTGTGTTAAATTTGTATTGGGAAAGGTGATACTCCTTTACGGGTTAAGAAGGGGACTTCAGAGTCCACAGTTCTGACTCTATCCCGGGTTGACTTGAGGGGTCTCTCCGAGCCTCAGTGTTTCCCAGCCTCACAGAAGTGCTGTCAGGATGGAGACCAGTATGTATAGCAGTGGTTCTCAACCTTCTGGCCCTTTAAATACAGTTCCTCATGTTGTGACCCAACCATAAAATTATTTTCGTTGCTACTTCATAACTGTAATGTTGCTACTGTTATGAATCGTAATGTAAATATCTGATATGCAGGATGGTCTTAGGCGACCCCTGTGAAAGGGTCATTCGACCGCCAAAGGGGTCGCGACCCACAGGTTGAGAACCGCTGATGTATGGCATCTAAGAGAGTCCCTGGCACATAGTAAAGGTTTAAAAAATGGAAGCTCATGTTCTCATGTGTCCTAGTTGGGAAAATGTGAATCATCAGGCTACTGCACATGCTAAGATGCATCATATTAACCGAGGAGTGCACTTTAGAATAGGTAAAGAGGTCAAGGGAGATCTTACGTCAAATTTATTGGCCTTAACTTGAAAAAGATATTATAGCAGGTGTTGTGTAGTTACATAATGTTACTAACTGATACACAGTTCAACTACACATAAATATGCAGTAAAAATAAAAATATAAAATACTGAATAAACAAAGACGTCCAAAAGCAACTAAATATGATGCTAGTCTTTGCACCATGCCTCCCCCAGGAGAAAAGTCCTAGATGGTGAAAAAGAGATATACCAACACCACACTGAGCCATTTACAACATGAATCAATGTGCTCAGGTCTCTAGCCATCTCCTGGTATCCATTTTTATAACCCATCAATACAAACAAAATCTCAGAGGCCTAGTTTGCAATGAAAGCAGAAAGCCCAGGCCTATACTGCCTCCAAGGCACAGTTTAATTATGAAAACCATGCACAAAGTAACCAGCACATCAGAATTCCTACCTTCATTCCATTCAAGAGGAAGGAAGAGGCCTAAGAAAGGAAACTCATGATTGGATTGCTATACTTTTTCCAAATGGAGTTATGTTTCCTTCTAACTAACACTTCCATTTACAGCCATCCAAGTGCTATAAAATAAAGACACCAACTACTTGTCATAAAGGAATGATAAGTGGCTGGTTTTTGAACACTAATCACCTTGCTCACATCACAAACTATCACTCAAGCCCAATATCCCCTACATCCTAGCTTGGGTGGGTTATGCGCATCTTAATTGACTGCATCATTTAAAAGTGCTTTTAGGCCAGGGGCTGCTAACAAGGAGAAGCTTTATAATTGAGAACTAATTGTAGGTCTTCCTTATCAAAGGGAATAGAACATGAAAACCATTAGGGCTGGCTTACAGGCTGGCAGATAGCACACAGAAACAGCTATACTGTTTCCTAACTTCCTATGTAAGTTAGGAAACAGTATAGCATTGTCACTTACACTATCTTAAAGGGCGAGAGGAATACTCTTTGTGGTCCATAGCAGTTGGGAGAAGAAAAAGAGAAACTAGACCTTCAGGACCCCTTGATTTCTAACATGGATCTTACCATCCCCACTGCTAAAGGCTACTCCACATTCTCCTTGGACACAACTGATCAAAAAGGTCTCAGTAATTATTTATCAGAATGTTAATTTAACATGAAAAGTTATCAATCAATGGCAAAAAAAAAAACAATAAGAAAAACTGCACAGCAAAAGTATTTGTGATCTGAATTATTTCCTATAGCCCTTTCCAAAACCTGTAACAACAAAATCTGTAAATAATCACTTCTAGATGATTACGCAACAGAAACAGAAACAATCTGAATATAAAATCTGGAGAACACAAGAAATAGTCTATGAATTTGGTTTCTTTCTCATATACTAAATATAATTGAAGAAATTTTTTTTAATAATTGATATATCCAAATAATTCCTCATGAGCAAATATTTACAGTGACTAGATTTTTTGAGCAGATGCTCAAATAGTAAGAAGATGGTGTGTTAAACATAATAACTGCCCAATAAATTTAATTTTAAAAAACAACAACATAATGACTGGACAGAGTAAGCACTCTCTGGGCTTAAAAGTGCCGGGAAGATGAATCAAAGGACAGATTTACAACAGAAGGAGAAAAGCCCATTACAGTGTATTTCCTGTGTCACTTTCCTGATAATAAAGTGAAATAATAAAGTTATTGATTCAATAACTAAATGAGGATTTAAAAGGCTCCCAACTATTTCAAATCAGTCCAACTGAAACCTCCTTAAATGGATAAAATTCTACAATAAGCTTACACCTGCAACCTTATAACAGTGTTTTCCAGCTATATATGTTTCATCCTCCTCCCTCACAACACAAAGTCGCTGAGTGCAGGCTCACATCTGCTGACTCGTTCATATGGTTCCATTCTTTTATATGAATGCTTGACAGACCTCATTGCACACCTGGAATATAATGATACACAGGCCTTTGTATACAAGGATGACATCACCAGCTCTTTATCAAAGAATAAAAACTCTGAATTAAATTTCTGCTAATGGTGAAGATATGGAAAGACACCTGTATATATTCATCCACAGTTTCTCATCTGCATCCTTCCAACCAATTTGCTGCCTCCCCCTATGGGTTGTATAAGACAGCTAGCAGGCTTTGGAGTATATTGTAAGACTATAGACTAAAGTAAAGCTAAATGTCTAAACAGGTGACCAAACATACGTCCGTGGGCCCAGTAAGGCTGTTTTTCTATCCAACTCATCTAGTCACACACATACACCAAGAGCTGGAAAATGCCAGTTGTCTCCTGATGAACAGTCCCACCCAATGGACCAGAAGACTCGCTGTAGGTTCGACAACTCTTTGGACTGGGAAACAAGCTACAGAGCAGTGTCATGAAACATTTTTGCTCTTGTAGCCTTTAAGAAAATATTAACATTTTGGTTTTCACACGTTTTAAATTACCATTTAAAATTTTAATTATAATTTTAATTAATTGCCAAGGCTATAATTCTGGCATATTAAAATTATTAAAAATTTTAATTAAACTACAGCACTTATTTAATGTAATGAAATCTAAATACCACACCCATTTGAAAACCATCTTTATCCATCAAAAAATACATGAACAAACTCTCCTGTAACAGGAAAAAAGCTGCATTGTTCTCTTTTCTCCTTGAACTTGTATTTCCATTCCTCTTCCCCACAGAATGTTTTCTCAAGATTATGTTTTAATGCTTAAGAGACTTTCATTTATCTTCCCGTTACATTTCTCTATAACAAAAAATATGTATAGAGTGATTTTTAAAAAATTTCCATAAAGCCAAAAGTGTTCAATTTTCTTCTGGTTTCAGCTATCATTCCTAATGCTCACAACTGATCCAAAAATATTAATAATCACTCATTAGAAATGTTAATGTAGTTAGCAAAGAAAGTATAATTTTATTAGAAATGCATTTGTTTCTCTAGATATGGATATAGATATATAGATATATCTCCCTTCCCCTCTCTCTCTCTCTCACTAAAATCAATAAATAAAAAATTGAAAAAAAGAAATGGATATTGCTAGTATATTGTTCTCCTCAATTAGTTTATACACCTGTGGATAAATATTCCTTATTGCTATAGTAAGGTTGGGTTTACCATCAATTTTGTACCTTTCACCCCCACTTTTATAGATATAAACAGTATAAAACCTTGTTTACATAAATAAAAACTGAATGGAGACTATCAAAAAATATTATTACCTATTATCTTGTGACCAGATTAAGTCCTTCTTCAATTTTGCTGACGGCCAAGAAGTAAAAACCACCCTGCAAAATGTGTGCCCTGGTCATTACACCACCCCCTTTACCAACACAAACACTCATAGTTTCATAGTCCCTGTTGGTGGGAAGAGGGTTTGTCCCCCAGGACAGCACACCTCAGAGTCAGGATGGGATGGGTAACAGCTGTGTCTCTCCTTCGTCAAGCAGGGGAAGGGTGACTGTAAGAGGTGAGATGGAAAAGAAGATGTGGCAAAATCATCTGGGAAGCAAATCAGTTTTTAGAAAGGTTGCCTCTAGAAGTTGGGGACCAGAGGTCGTCTCCCTAAACTACTCATGCTTTGTGTCTTGGAGAGTCATTCTCCCGTGAGCACAAACATCCAGCGGGCACTCCCCGCCTCCAAGCACAAATACGGCCAGACGCCTGTCCATTTAGAAGCATTATGCACACAAAAATGTACTCAGTTTGATTAACACATAAATTCCCTTATAATAGATCAGCCAATAGCAGATCAACGTGAGACATAATAAAGTTTTTAAAAAGACAGAAACATAAATCTTGTTCAATCTCCTTGAAAAGAGAGAAAATACCTAATAAATCATAGTGTCCTGAAAATACAGAAATTATACTCAACAACTCAATATTTTTAATAATCTCAAAGAAAATCTGGAAACAATCCAAGTGTCCAATATGAAGAAAGCAACTACACAATTAATTTACAACAGCCATATAATGGAAGAATATGCAATATTTTAATTTAAAGAACATATACTGACATTAGAAAATGTCCTTTACGTGATGTTGACTAAAAAATAAAAACAAGCAGGAAACAAATTTGTAAATAAAAATTCACATGAATTTGTAAAGATATGTGTGTGGGGGGAAACATGCCTATTAAGAAATGCATTAAACTGTTTTCAGTGGTTCTCCTCAGGCTGTGTAAATATGAACTACTTTGTTATTTGTTCTTTCCAAATTTTCCACAAAGGGCATGCATTTCTGGTGATGAGAGGAAATTACAAAAATGAGGGCAGTGAGGAAGGTAGGGAAAGAGGTTCACTGTCTCAGGGCTGCTGCCTGTGGCTGCAGTCTGTGAGATGGTGTCCAGCCAAGGAGCCAGTGACAGCTTGAATCCAACCCACATGGTGTAGGCCTATTCCCCGCCCCCCCCAAAGAGGGGCGCCATTTCCTAATCCACAGTAGAAGATACTATCCATTGTCCACATCCTCACTTCGGTTATAGTCATTTCTGCCCTCGACCATTATTCTCTCATCTTTGACTTCCATAGCTTGTTCCTTTGGCTTGAGATTTCCCTTACTCCACAGACAGGTGGAAATCAGTGCAATCCACTCCTATCACGCCAACCTCATGAAATATCCCAGTCCATGCGCGCAAAAAAGCCGGCAGTCAGCAGTATCATCCTACAAACCCACGAGGTTATCTGGGTTTTCAGGGAAACACGGTGGGCAATTGTTATGTTATACAATTCCAGCCTCCTTACCTCAGCAAGTGTGGAGGGATCTTGACAACGGTATCCACACCACCCAGGGTTTCTGCAAAAGAAAAATTACAGCTAAAAATAAATATGTACAAAGTTAGAATCTGCATTGTGCATCATTTCTTTTTTATCTTTAATTTCTTTATTGGTTAAGGTCATAATTTCACTGTTAGTTTCTTTTCCCCCCAGAAATTTCTATAATTATAAAGTAGTCAATTCTCAATTCTCTGACTGCAAATCGTCCATATTTAAAAATACTCCTCCCCTAAAAGCCCCAGAGACGTATTTCCCTATAGAGACATAGAATGAATAATTCAATTCCTAACCTGAATCAGAATGCCAATTTAATCTAGTTACAACAGACTAAAATTCTATATTCTTACAATAGAGACAGAGAAAGAAAAGTTGTTTCCTTGAAACTATGGTTCTAATACCCTTCAATAATAACTTATACATAAGAGACTTTCAAGTTCACAAAGCATTTTATGTAATATCTCACTATTCCTGCACACATTTATGACATGGTGGATTCAACCTTTTTAAATCACACTATAATTAGAAATACTGATTGGGAGGCTCACCCCAAATCTCATGAATTCAACTTGGATGTTCGATACTTTATTTACCATTGTTGTGAATTACTCGCACTATTGCTGCCTCCAGTTGTAGAAATAATGAAAAGGTCACTATTCTCTCCCAAGAAAAAACAAAAAGCAGTTCTATTTCAATAGCTCCAACTTGCCTTCAGTTTTCTAGCTCAACCTGTGTTGATGCCCTCTTCACTGCTTAGAGCGAGCAAGCCCCGTCAATTTGAGCCACTTTCGTTGGGGAAGGAGAAACATCTCTCCCAACCTTGCTAAGAGAGCAGAGGGAACAATGGGCACCAAATGTTCCCTGAGACTCAGGAGTAAGAATAGGTGAAAGCACGCTGATAGGATCTGGGCCTATGGTGGCCAACGGGACAAAACATTGGTACGAGCAAGGCAATCCACAAAACAGAAAGATGGAAGCAGTAGGGTCAGTGATGCTGTGGCCAAGGGAGGAAGTGAAAGGAATGTCAGTCCTTAAGATGAGATAGGACAACAAGAAAACGAAGTCCTAAGCTTCAGGGGCAGGGAGCAGCTCAAAGGCTACACAGGTCAGCACAGCCCAGCAGGGCCAGTGTCCAGGACAACTTGATGCTCTGACACCACATGGAGGCTCTGACACCCAACAACCAAACTGTCCTGATTTTCCCCATCAGAGAGAGGGGTTTATATTCAATTCAGAATGTGCAATGGTGCCCAACTCTACAAATGCTAGAAGAGCTAGAAGAAGGGGAAAGAGAGAGGGAAGTCACAGAGCAGCCATAAGGAGCCCATCCCTCAAGCAGAGATGTTGAGTAGGTAGCTGCATTGGGGTTTGGAGATCAGAGCACAGGTGTGGGCTGGCGATATAAACATGGGCATCACATTGTCAGAAACGGAACTGACGCTGTGGGTATGGATGGATGTGTTCAATCCAGCAGGATTGAGAGTAAGACACGAGGGCTCAGGGCTAATTCTTGCAAACTCCAACACTTAGGCTGGGAAGAGGAGCTGGAAAAAGAGACAGAGCAGCTCAAGAGGTATGATAAGATTGGTAGGACACGGGCATGGAGGCCCAGGTAAAGTGGGTGCCCAGTATGCTTAGTATGGCCAAGAGGCCCTGTAAGATGGGTGAAAGGACGGTCTGCTAGACTGAGGTCTGTGTATGTTATTCTTCACTGAGAGCTGGTGGAATGATGGAGGAGAAAGTCGGACTGTAATGAGTTGAAGAGTGAGTACAGGATGTGGACACACTCACTGTCGATACTCTTTTAGAAGTTTGGCTGTGAAAGTAACAGAAACTGTGGCTAGAAGGAAAAGTGGGAAGATAGAGGGAAGGATGGTGGCTGGATAGACTATCCTTCCACTACTTGGTGTTTCCGTCTCTAACTTCCTTTCTCCTTTCCTCCATTTTCTAAAGCCATTCTATATGAGTCCCTGATATACGTAAAAACATTGCTAAAATAAGGGCATGGTCCCTTCCAGTATAATGTTGTGCCATTCTACTTCACCCTGCCATTCCCAGCTCACAAGCTTCCAGGATTGCCAGTTCTTGAAAGAGAATGCTAGTCTCTCAGGCTTTCCACAAGCTGAACCCTCTGGTCAGACCATTTCCTCACTGATAAAAAAAAAAAAAAAAAATCTAACAAACTAGATAGCTCAAAATAGATGAGAGATACATATATGTTCTTTGCCATTTATGATACCACTATTAAAAATACCAATTTTCATAGATGTATTAATGACATAAAATGCTAAAGTTAAAATATAAATGGTAATCCAGGATATATGATACTAGAGGCCTGGTGCACAAATTTGTGCACAGGTGGGGTCTGGCTGGCCTGCCCCAATGAAAGCCCATCGGGCCGGCCAGGGAGAGGGCCCGCAGGCAGTTGGTCAGCAGGCCCCGCCCCCAATCGGGGTGTTGAGGGGCCAATCGGGGGCCAGGCCAGCCCGGAAGGGGGCCAACTGGGGCCCAGATCAGGCCAGTTGGCTGCCGCAGTGCACGTCATAGCCACCAGTCATTCTGGTTGTTCTAGTTGTTCCTCCATTTTGGTCGCTGGACTTTTATATATATAGATAGATAGATATAATACCACACTTTGCAGAAGGGAAATACTCTAAAATGTGGTGTTATCTCTGGGTTATGAGATTACAGGTGATTTTAATTTTTTTCTTTATACTGTTTGAATATTTTTCAGTATTCTAAAATGAACATCTATAGGTCTTGTAAATAGAAAAAAATATTAATATTACATAAAACTTAAACAAGTCATTACCATGTTGATTTATTTATTGAACATCTGCCTCTCATATTGTAGGAGCAGAAGCCACAGAAAAGCATAAGCACCTGTCCCTTTGCTCAAGAAGCTCACGTCTACACTGTTGCTATTTGTTGATTTGGTTGACCAGCATCCACTCCCCACCTTCTGAAGCAGCACCCTAATCTGGTTTTGAGGAAACCATCCTTCCCTGACTCTGGGATTTCAAGTGAAACCAAGGACTGAACAGGAGTGACTGGAGATGCTCCACTCTCTTGAGATGATCATGAATGATAGGCTAAGTGAGAGATGACCCCTCTCACCCATGATGGTTTACGTGTGCTGATGCCCCCTTTTCATGAAATGGTCTAAATCAGTGATGGCGAACCTATGACATGCGTGTCAGAGGTGACACGCGAACTCATTTTTTTTGGTTGATTTTTCTTTGTTAAATAGTATTTAAATATATGAAATAAATATCAAAAATATAAATCTTTGTTTTACTATGGTTGCAAATATCAAAAAATTTCTATATGTGACACGGCACCAGAGTTAAGTTAGGGTTTTTCAAAATGCTGACACGCCGAGCTCAAAAGGTTTGCCATCACTGGTCTAAATGGTATCATTCATGAGCCCAAAGCTGTGGAGACTCATGCAGAGCATGTGAGTTACCTCAAAAAGAGCAGAGCAAGGTCTTTGAAACACTAATTCCTGAACCAAACTCAACCCCCAGCCTCCCAAGGGACATTTAATTAAAAATACATTCTGTTTGAATTAGTTTTTTTGGTTTCTTGATCCCAACATATTTCTCAATATTTTGCCCCTACAGGGTGGCTGTGCATACAGTTAACTATAATTCGAAGCAGCAGGTGCTTGAGGAGTCATGCGGGCAGGGCTTAGAGCCAGAGGGCCACAATTCACCTGAGGGGTTCAGGGAATGAATTCTTCCTGTGTGAGTTGGGTCTTAGGAGACTGGAAAGGGAATTCCTGGCAGAAGGACTAGCATGAGCAAAGGCAGAGACATATGCCACGCACAGCGTGTTGGAGAAAGTAGTGCAGCTTCTGTTGAACCTTTGGTGGGGGAGCAACAAGAAAGAAGGCTGGGGCTAGACTTGAAGAGAGTTCGAAGGAATTTATACATTAATCATAAAGAAATTATGGGGTTGAAGAGAAGTGTTTTTAGTAAAAAAAAAAAAAAAGATGGAAAAGTTGAACATGGACTGGAGTAGGAAAGAGAACAGGGAAACCATATCTCTATGCCTTCGTTTAGGCTGCATTCTCCCTCCAACATGGCCTTCTAACAAAGTTCAATAGGGAGGAAGTGTTTATTCATCTATTCATCCTTATATCTCACTGCTTAATAAAGAAACGTTTGCAAAATAAAGGAAGAAAAGAAGGAACCCACAGCTTACCCATTCATCAAGTCAAATCTACTTCAAAAGTCCCACCAGGTCACACCAATCCCCCCTCTCCCAGCACCCTTGCCCTCACAGTAGGCCCCTCTTCTTTGATCTGTGTTGCTGGTTTACTCATTCCAGCCTACACAATGCATGCCCTGCACTGTTATTTAACTATTTCATGCACTCACATCTCATCTTGCTAACCAGAGAAAGGAAACCCATCTATTCTTACAGTCAGGCTGGACTCTAGGCTCTCAGTTTGGACAAGCTCCCTGCTTCAGCTCTGGTCTTCCTGGGTAGCTTCAAGGACCTGATCTCCGCAACATAACAAGAAGCTGAGCATCAAACATTAAAAATACTAGAATACTTTTCTCCTCCCTTTTATCTAAATCTGCTTAAATTAGCAAAGTAAATAATGAATACAAGGAATGGCATGTTTAGAGTGCAGTTGGGCCCTGCTTTACGATGTTACCCAGCCATCTGTGACCTTTCAATAGAGGCCTTTGGGAATCTAGGTCTGAATCACTCTGCTGAATGACAATGGCAATGCAAAAACAGTCCTGTGGCTTTAAGAGCCTTGCTGCTCACTGATTTATCTGGTCCATTTTTCTTTAACAGTAAACAAATGGTCACGTTCTGGTTCTAACTACAAGATCAACTTCCTAGACAATATTCTAGAAAATGCTGTGAAAATATGCAGGTGTAAAAAAAAAAAAGATGTTTCTATGAATGTCTGTACACACACCCTCAACATATGTGAATTAACAGAGTTGCCTGAAATGCCATAAGAATTTTACATTTAGTGGGAAATATGCTAATGTTTCCATCTCTTTTTAGGCTGCAGCACAGGATAATGTCTTGACAAGCACTGCTTGTTTTTGGTTGAGAGAGAAAGGATTTCCATTTCATATTTTAATGGAGTGGGAAAGGAGGAAGCACCTGCAGACTTGGGCAAAGCCAGGACCCCACAGAGCTGCCTGTTTTCTCTTTGGCCTTTGCTTTTTCAAAAGCATCACCGTCACCCAAAGTGTGTTCCTGATCTCTTTGCATTCCTATCCAGACAATCTTGATTGCCCACATCCTTGCCTGATTACAATGCCTTTCCCATTTCTAGGAGGCTGAGTTCTGCAACCTGAGTCAGATGGGAAACACACATTCGCCTGATTGCAATGTCTTTCCGCTTTCTCCGAGGCTGGGCTCTGAGTCAGGTGGAACTTACTTCAATGCCTGCACAGCTCACAAATCTGAATCCCACCTGTCTGAAGGGCGGACCACAATAGAACTGCAGGGGTAGGGTAACACAATCCCACCCGGATGTTATATTTTATGTGCAATAAAAATGAAAGACGATACTTAACAAGCTGGCCTCTGCCAGGAAAATCAAATTAAACAGCCATTCCTTCCTGATTACATTCGACAATGTTTCGAGATCCGGGTTGATGGTCCAACTTCCCTCTTCCCACAGGCACTTCGGAATCAGGCCCCTGGATTCGCACCAGCCTTTGTGGCCCTGTCTCCCTCAGTGATGGGTGACCACGATCCACTGTGCTGGGGGTCTGGAGGAGGGTCCCGCCCGGCGTGGAGGACAGCGGTTCCCCGTTAATGTTTAGGAGATAAACAGACCAGAAGGGAGACGAACAGATGTCAACACCCGCACCAAGATCCTCACATCATACCTCAATTCACCGACCAAGGCAACTCTCCCAATTGCGCGAAATGCATGCAAAACAGATGCTCGGCGAAAGCCCCCCAGGTACAGGGATGTCAGCCCCGACCCCGCGGCCCTCCGGCGGGGTGAGCAGCGGCGCCCGTGCCCGCATCCCGCTCCGCGCGCTTACCCAGGGCCCAGGTGCAGCTCTCTTTGATGGCTTTGTACTTGCTCCCGGACGCTTCTTTCTGCAGCTTCCGCAGGATCTCTTCCATCTTGACCTTCTCAGGGGCCCGGCCGCCCACAGCGAAAGGAGCGCGAGGCCGGTCGGGGACGCCGCTGCCTGGCCGTGCGCGCCCCGGCGGCCGCTGCGCTCGCCAGCACCCGGCCCCGCGCGGCAGCGGATGAATCACGGCCGCTCCGCGCCGCGGGCCACGTCAGTCCCGGCGCCCCGCCCGCCCGCCCGCCCGGGTCAGGTGCGCTCTGAGCGGGGCCACGGCGACAGCGGGGTCGGGCCCCAGGCGGAATGACGCTCCCTTGGCCCCGCCACCAAGGGGGGCCCCTGGGGCAGGGAGGCTTGGAGGAAGGTGGAGGCGGACGTCCGGAGCTGGCTCGCCGCTGGGCGTTGACAGCTCGGCCCCCAGGAGCGTCTGATCCGTGGCGCGGAGGCGGCGGGGAGGGGCCTCTCCGCGGTTCTCCCCGCGCCACCCACCCCCTGCGCGGGGTTGGGGCTGCCCAGCCCGGGTCGCGGAGTCCCCTGCGGGGTGTGGCGTCCCCCGCTGCATCCCCTGGCCCGTGCTTTCACCATTTAGTGATCAGCTCTCTGGGTGCCTGGCCCGCGCGCTACCTGTGATTGGGGTCACTCTGTCCAGCGCGTATGCAACGTTATCTCTCTCTCTCTCTCTCTCACTCTCAAACTCTCTCTCTCTCTCTCTCTCTCAAACACACACACACACACACACACACACACACACACACACACACACACACGACACGAGGAAACCTAGCCCAGAGACTCGGACTTCCCAAACCAACAACAATTGGACTCCAAACATATTTTTAAATTCAAAACCCTTTTATGAAATATTTCTTCCCTCCCTTTCCCTTCCTTTCCTGTGCTGAATTGTTTTCCTCCGGAGGGTGGAGGGGGAAGGAAGGGGGCGCACTAGGGCCCACGCAGCAGCAAAGGGCTATCTGGCTTGGATGAGGGTGCAGGGGAGCGCACGGGGACAGCTTCCCCAGTGAAGAACCCTTAAGGCTGAACTTGGGAGGCGACCTGGGTGGCCGGATGGGGGAGGCAGTGTGAGCCAGGGACTCAAATATTGAGAGAGTGCCCGTGTTTCAGTAACCAAGTCGTTCACCGATGGAGGCCCTGGGGTGGTTGTTGGAGGAAATGGAGAGGAAAGCAGAAATCTCATTTGGAAATCACACACACACACACACACCCGTTGTGAAAGCTGTGATTGGGAGGTAATGGGAGGTAAGAGGATTTGAAGCATAGTGTTTTTTCTTTGGAAATGTAGCTGTAGTGATAGTGAGGAGGATAAACTGCAGAGAGGTAGGCTGGCTGCTGGGAGAACAGAAGAAGATTCTGCAGTGACCTAGAAATCAGGTAAGCCAATGGTGGGTGGAAAGGAATAGAGGAAAAAGTAACAAGAGATATGTAGGGAGCAGACGCAGCAGGCTTTATTGACTGGTGTGGTAGCATGTGGGATGACATGATTTTCTTGTTTGGGAAAATGGGAAGATGGTGGCCTGTCCTCCAAGTTAAAGAAGAGAGGGGGGAAAGGGTTTGAACTCATAAAATCTGGGTTTTGCACATGTTCGGGTTGGAATGATAATGAGATAGCCATGGGGTGTTTTACTTATCAGCAGGAACTCAGATCAGGGCTCTGTGATAGAAATGAGGATTTGAAAGCATCAAGTATTGAGAATTGTTGATGCCTCGGGTTCAGCAAAGGTTGCTGGGAGGCAGTGGATAGAAGGGGAGAAGCAGGATGGCAGGGAGGAAGCTGGGGACCACTTACCCTCAAAAGGTGGGCAGAGGCCCAAGTACCTAAAGAGGAGGCTGAGAAGGAGCAATCAGAACCCCCAGGTGTGGGAAGGCAGCCAGGAAAGGAAGTGTCACAGAAGGGGTCCAACAGATGGGGGGCAGGGGAGGGTGTGTTCATACTTCTCCCTAAGCCTTCTTGGTACCTTGTACTAACAAGCAAACTTGCAAAGTCCCAGCCCCCAAGGACCCTGCAACTCACCATCCACATCCCATGAAACCGCCTTTGGGAAAGGTTTCCAGTGCTGAAAAAAAAAAAGTATTATTATCATTAACATTATAGTCGTTAATATAATTATGTTAGACTACATTCTTAACTATTTGGGAAAAATATAGGTCACAACTTTATATGATATAGAAAATAAATTATAAATGTGTTAAAAAGTTAAATTTAATAACTGATCCATAAAAGGTTTTGAAGAAAATGTAAATGAATATACTCCTCTTACTGCATCAAGATTATTTCTAACAACCAGCTAAGACAGAAACTGAAAAAGAAAAGGTAAAATAGATTTGATTATTTCAATATGTAGAACCTGTATGTCAGAAGTTCCATCCAACATTAAAAAACAGATGACACTCTGATGGGTAGACTGAAGGAGGAAAGAGAGTAAATCACATTTTAATTTTGTGTATATTACTATTTTTTACTTTTTAAGAATATTTGTTATCTTTATAATTTAAAAAAATTGCTTAAGATACAAACTAGAAAAAATAACCATTTTAGAGACATAAACTTTGAATAACTTTATAAAAGGAGTTTTTACAAAGTATTAAAAAACAGATACACACCCTAAAAAAAAGAAGCAATGAATAGGTAGTCAGCTCACAGAGGAAGAGCACAAACTTGTAAATAAAATAAGATTTTTTTTATCAATCAAATTGGCTAAGAGATTTTAAATGGTATTGCTAGTTACTAAGGAGCTGGTCAGTTAGGTCCTCTCATGTCACGGGTGCTGGTGGAAGGTGGCTGGTACCACATTCCTGGAGGGATTCTGAATGTGTATGCAGCATAGATAAGGCTCTGACCCGGCAATCTCACGCCTAGGAATTCATCCTAAGCAAGTGACTATGGAAGTGGGTAAAGATTTTCTACAAGGATTTTAATGTCATTCAATTATTTCTAAAAATTGAAAACTAAGTAAATGTCCAATAGAGAAATGGAAAAATAACCTATGATGTATGTATCCATAAAGCAGCATGCTACATAGCCTTGAAGAATAAGTCTGTGAAACTAATACAAAATAATAGTGAATGTAAACTGATTAAAAATAAAATTGACAAAAAGAAATAATATGGCAGAGGAATTTTGAATAACATGAAACGTTGTTTCTATATAGCTAAATAAGATTGTAAAATGCTATGTACTAAATGATTTCAATTTTATTATTTAAATATTTGATGTAGATGCACACATAACTTTAAATATACATGCATATATATAACTGAAAAACAAACATAAAATGTTAATAGTGTTTCTCTCTGGTGGGTTATCGGTGAGTTTATTTTTCCTTTAAACATGTTTACTTTTATAATTGCAAAAAGTTGGGGTTTTTTTAGGTGGCATAAAAATGAAATTAAAATAATCAGGCAACAAGGTCAATGGCAACAGAATGGGCAAAGATAAACACAGAAAAGAATCTAATGGATGTGAGACTTGAGTTAGAAAGCCTGCCCCAGAATAATAATGAGGGCAGAGAGCCGGGTTGCAGAGGATTGAGCGCAGGTAGAAACACATTTATAAACAACCCACTCCAGATGCTGGCTATGGAGGAAAGGGAGGGAAACATTAAAACACTTTTTTTAAAAAAATGTCAACTCACAGAACATACCCTTTTTATCACCACCCAGTATACACATAGATTATGTATAAACAGATTAAAAACAAACAAAAGTTTTATCTATAAAATAACGTACTGTTAAATATGATAGAGTTACTATTAAATATGATTTTATTCATGATTGCAGGCACATTTGTCTAAATTTATTCCAGGCTGGAGACAGGAGGACAATGCTATATGCACAGCCCAGGTGCTTGGTGCTGAGGTCTGTTTCTTCCCACTCTTTTTAGTTACGTTGGTTAAAAAATCTGGTTCACACAAATAAGTTGCTGTGGATGCTGTTAATAACAATATACTTTACTTAGCAACTGAAATTGCAAATTTTAGCAAATTCTTTTTAAATCTTAATCTAAAATGGTGATACATTTATTATCACTCTTCAATGTATTTTAATAACAAAGCATTAGTAATTGGTTTTTGGGCATCAACTTTAATTCACATGTGGACTTAGGATTTTGAAAAACAAATGGATCTTTTATACAAATAATTGTATTTGGTATCCAAAATATCTTTTTTGGAAATGTTAGAAGTTTAAAACAGAATTGCAACAACATTAATATATTTACTTTTATTCAATTCAAAGTATCTTCATTAAGAATGTTCTCTTTTTCCCAGCCAGCTGACTCAGCTGTTGAGTGTCTACCTATGAACCTGGAGATCATGGTTTGATTCCTGGTCAGGGCAGGCAGCTGATGAATGATTCTCTCTCATTACTGAGGTTTCTATCTCCCTCTCCTTCTCCCTCTCTTCCTGTCTTGCAAAATGTTGAGGACATATAGTACCATGGTGATTACTTAAAATGTATTTTGTAACTATCGAGTATAGTCAACATCTTGAAATATATTGTTACTTTTCCCCTATAGATCCAAATTCAGTTAATTAAAACTGAAAAAAACATATGCCAATTTTCTTGCTGAAATATTATCTCAAAAATGTTAGCTAAATGAGATTTCTTTTAAACAGAAAAAATGTGACTCCCATTCTTTAGTTCATAAAGCTTAATTAATATTTCCTCATAATAATCAATAACTTCAGTATGATATAGTATTCATGTATTAGATAATGGAAAGGCTAAGCTACTTTAACAAAGACCCAAGGATATAGTACTATATAGAACACAGACTTATTTCTCACTTAAATTAATTCCTGAGTCCGTGGTCCATGTTGGTACAGCAGTTCCAGGAGATCACACCCCTTAGGGATTTGTTCCCATTTGTGTAATCAAAGGTGGGTCCTAGGCAGGCTGTGTCGTATTTCATAAGAAGAGGGAGAGTAGATGAGTCCAGGCCTCAGATGTAGAAGTCACACAAATCCTTCCCTTCTCCTGTTGGTGAGGACAGTTCCAGAGACACACCCTGTGCCGTAGAGTCCATCTGGGTGGGGACCACCTATCTCAGCCTCAGCTCCAATTTCTGAACAAAGCATATCAAAAAGTAAAAATTTCTCTTAACGAAATTAAACAACTATCACTACTCTTGTTTTCAAGTTCAAGAAATTCGGTAGAATTCTTAGGATGCCAAATCTTTACAATGTATGAGAAGTGATTCCAAATAGTAATGTAGGTGGTAGTTTCTAGTAATGTTTTAAATTACTCTATATTTCCTGGCCTTACTTCTAAATCACTTACAATTCCATTACAATTTACCAGTTTATGTTTTTCAAATAATGTGTTTTTTCCAATTCTGTCAGGTTACTGAAACCTGTGATATGTTAGGTTAAATTTAAACAACACAATAAATGCCTTATAAAAGTTATCTTGTCACATATCTTTGGCATAAATTAAAGGGTTAGTAATTTATGAGTAAATACTATAAATGTTAGTGCTCTCATTAAGTATAATCAAAAACCTGTGTCTGTTCATTTCTGCCTAATTCTCTTTTGTATCTTCTGCAGAACTAAAATTTGTTAGGAGAATGTGTTATCACTTAAAAGCATAGTTTCACATTTCTCAGCTGATCTATCATCAAGAATCATTCACTATACCCATGTCTGCAGACAGTAATTTTTTTCAGCAACTATGTAATTTTGTCTTTTGATATACATAGGCAACTAAATATATAGTAATAGTTTCTCATTAACCTAATGAAATAGTGTTGATAAATTTATGGGTTTTTTTTCTTTCTTTGAAAATATTTGAGGCCTTACCAATAAGCTTGACTTGCTGTATATACAAGGTGCTTTTTAGGGGATAAGATTTTTAAACTTTCACTTGCAAGAAAATCATTGCAAATAATACATTTCATGGCTTTGAGCATTTGAAAAGCTATAATTAATCTTTATTTAAAAGGCTTGCATTTTATTGTTTTTGGAAAATAGTTCAAATTTATAAATATATTGGTTAGAAGAAACATTTTTTCTCAATGTTGTCATTATTATGGATCTAGCAACCAGAACATGCCTCTGTTTTGCACATCAGCATTATTTCTTCTAGTAATTTAATGAGTTATTTTAAGGGTAATTTGTAGAAGTTTTTTTTGTTTTTATTTTTATTAATTAAATCTTTATTGTTCAGATTATATTTATTCCTCTTTTTTCCCCCCATACTCCCCTCCACCCGTTCCCACCCCACCCTCCTCCCTCACTCCCCACCCACTGTCCTCATCCATAGGTGCACGATTTTTGTCCAATCTCTTCCCGCATCCCCCTCACCCCTTTCCCCCCCCAAGAATAGCCAGTCCACTCCCTTTCTATGCCCCTGATTCTATTATAATCACCAGTTCATCTGTTCATCAGATTATTTATTCACTTGATTTTCAGATTCACTTGTTGATAGATGTGTATTTGTTGTTCATAATTTTTATCTTTACCTTTTTCTTCTTCTTCCTCTTCTTAAAGGATACCTTTCAGCATTTCATATAATACTGTTTTGGTGGTGATGAACTCCTTTAGCTTTTCCTTATCTGTGAAGCTCTTTATCTGACCTTCAATTCTGAATGATAGCTTTGCTGGATAAAGTAATCTTGGTTGTAGGTTCTTGGCATTCATCACTTTGAATATTTCTTGCCACTCCCTTCTGGCCTGCAAAGTTTCTGTTGAAAAATCAGCTGACATTCGTATGGGTACTCCCTTGTAGGTAACTGACTGTCTTTCTCTTGCTGCTTTTAAGATTCTCTCTTTGTCTTTTGCTCTTGGCATTTTAATTATGATGTGTCTTGGTGTGGTCCTCTTTGGATTCCTTTTGTTTGGGGTTCTCTGCGCTTCCTGGACTTGTAAGTCTATTTCTTTCACCAGGTAGGGGAAGTTTTCTGTCATTATTTCTTCAAATAGGTTTTCAATATCTTGCTTTCTCTCTTCTTCTGGCACCCCTATAATTCGGATGTTGGTACGCTTGAAGCTGTCCCAGAGGCTCCTTACACTATCTTCGTATTTTTGGGTTATTTTTTCATTTTGCTTTTCTGGTTGGGTGTTTTTTGCTTCTTCGTATTTCAGATCATTGACTTGATTCTTGCAATCCTCTAGTCTGCTGTTGGGAGTCTGTATAATATTTTTTATTTCAGTCAATGTATGCTTAATTTCTAGTTGGTCCTTTATCACAACTTGAGGGTCTCATTAGATTTCTTGTAGATCTCATTAAATTTATCGGCAGTTTCTAGAAAATTCTTGAAAAACCTTGAAAGTGTGGTTTTGAACTCTATATCCAGTAGTTTTCTTTCCTCCATTTCTGTCATTTGTGTCCTTTTTCTTTGTCTCTGCATTTTTTATGCTTCCCTGTGTTGATAAAGTGGTTTTCTGTGCTGAGTGTCCTCTAGGGCCCAGTTGTTCAGCCTCCCCAATTTCCTGAGGAGGACACTCTTGGTGCACCCCCTTGTGGTCTTTGTGCACAGTCTTGTTGTAGTTAAGCCTTGATTGTTGTAGGTATCTCTGGGAGGAATTGACCTCCAGGCCAATTGGCTGTGAGAATCAGCTGTGTCTGCAGTGGGAGAACTTCTGTGCTGGAGACACCCCTCTGGGGCAAGACTTGCTTCAATGGAGCTTTGGTGCTCACTGAGTCTGCCCCCTCAGTGTGTCCTTTATGGTTCCACGGAGCTGCAAACTGGATGGTCCCACTCTGACCTCTGGGTTTCCTGGCTCCTGGATCTTTAGGGAGGTGCCTTTGCCTGAGGCTATCCAGCAAAAGCCTCCCTGCAGGGCTTGGGAGGGGCGGGTCCCACGGGATCAACAGGGCGGGGCTAGCAGTTATGGCTGCTCTCAGTCCTGCCCTCAGAGGCTCTGCTTCTCAGTGTCCCAGTAATCGCTGCAAGCCCCTCAGAGAGAAAGCTGCCCTTGAGTTCTGACCGATGCCAGACAGTCCCGCTTCTCCCATATGAGTCTGGGTCCCCAGAGACTCATCCAGAACTGGAGCTCAGAGCCTGAGACTCCCTCCTGATTGAAAATGACAACCGTGCCCTCAGCCGCCAGCCCGCTCTACATGCACCTCCGCACCTTAGTATTTTACTTCCGCACTGTGCCTCCTCTGAGTCTCAGTGTGCTTTTCTCTTTCCTTCTAGTTGTAGAATTTCCACTCAGCCAGCCTTCCTGTGGTTCTGGATGATGTCCGTTCCGTCTTTTAGTTGTATTTTTGAAGTGGTTTTCGAGGCAGCAAACTCCAGTGTTTACCTATGACGCCATCTTGGTTTTTCTAATTTTAGAAGTTTTATTAAAATGTACAATTATTACAAAGTCAAAAATGCCTAACAGTTATGCCTAATCCAGAAGCACATTGAAAGTTATTAACTTATAACCAAAACTTGATGGGAAATCTTATTATAGTAGATAAAATTCTTCTAAACTTCACTTCATGATTAACTGTTCATCATGTTGGCATAAATTAAACTCTAAAACATTAGCTCTCCTGATACAATTATGATCAAATCCAGAAAATCAAATGAGAAACCAGTGAAGAGAAAAGTGAATGGCTGGCTGGCTCCCAGCCAATGGATAGTCATTACATCATCTCCACCAGCTGCCACTCAACTCAGTTGTCCACAGTATTTGCTGCAATGGAAACAGCTCGAATTTATAATATGTGCATTGCATTCTGATATCCTAAGTTACACACTACTTTATTTCCAAAAAGAGTTTTCACAACACTCTGAAGGGTAGAAAGTGAAATTGATAAACACTAGACCAGTGGCAGATTTGAGATTAAAAAGCCTGTTGGTAGGAAGTATGTTTATGTGAAAGAAATGAGACATACAGGCAGAGGTTGAAGAGGCAGGAGGCAGCCAGACTAGTGAGTGAAACAAGTACCCTAAGGAGATGGGAAAGGTGGTGTTTAGGTAGAGTCATTGCCCAGTTAGGGGATGAAGGCCATCCTACAGACAAGGAGGGGAAGATAGAAGGCTGAGTTTTATAGTGTTCAGTTTGTGGATGTGGAAGAGGAATTTGTGGGAGTTATATCCGCTGGCTTCTGTTTTCCTTGTGAAACAGGAAGACACTTGTTGAGTGTAAAAGGAGAAGAGACTAGACCAGGGGTGGGCAAACTTTTTGACTCGAGGGCCACAATGGGTTCTTAAACTGGACCGGAGGGCCGGCACAAAAGCATGGATGGAGTGTTTGTGTGAACTAATATAAATTCAAAGTAAACATCATTACATAAAAGGGTACGGTCTTTTTTTTTTTAGTTTTATTCATTTCAAATGGGACGGATCCAGCCCCCGGGCCATAGTTTGCCCACAGCTGGACTAGATAGAGGACTAAAACTTTGGAAATGGGAAAGAGAGGCAACTAAGGATACACAGAAGACATCCTTGAAGTGTTGAGGGTCCAAGCAGTTCCCTGTTTATGAACATTAAGGAAGCAGTAACAATTCCGCAAAAATCGCCAAATCTGATTTTTGGGAAAGATATACTGTGACCTATTGATAATAACTGTGTGGTTTGTCTAGAACAGCGGTTCTCAACCTGTGGGTCGCGACTCCTTTGGCGGTCGAATGACCCTTTCACAGGGGTCGCCTAAGACCATCCTGCATATCAGATATTTACATTATGATTCATAACAGTAGCAACATTACAGTTATGAAGTAGCAACAAAAATAATTTTATGGTTGGGTCACAACATGAGGAACTGTATTTAAAGGGCGAGAAGGTTGAGAACCACTGGTCTAGGACATTTCCTGTTGAACTAGAATACCATTTGGAAAATAACATTTATATCCCCCTCCCTTACTATAGAAACATATTCTATAGGCATGGAGCCTAGAAAGTTGTGATCTTAATAAGCACCCAGGTGATGATAATTATTACCAAAGTATATGGTTACTATATAGAGTCTAGTATATAGTATTTGACTTATCAAGGCAATGATTTTTCCAAAAGCAAGGGACCTATTCTCTTTAAAACAGGAACAGTACAAATATCATGAAACTATGGCTTTAATTAGAGCTTAAATTCATTGTCCACAGTTAGATTTATCCTACTACAGCAGGATTTATTTTATTATGAATATATATATATTCACATCTTGTTCTCTTTTTTCCTAACAATTCCTTTCGTTTCAAACCACAGTGTGAATACAGCTGAAACTATTTATCTCTGCATGGTCACCCCTACCATAAGCATCATCCCTTAAATAATTTACTTTCTGTTGTGCCATAATGCTGCAGATGCTATGAAATTTTCAATGTAGTTATAGCCCAGCATCATGTTAGCTTCAGGAAACCTTTAGTCCAGGAAACAAATTGTTCTGTCATGTATAACCAGTTCACTTCATAATTTGTGCCTGAATCATGAATAATCATGAATAATAATGTCTTCTTAGCAGCACTTTTTAATGAAAGAAACAGATACAGAGATTTTAAATCATTTTTATGTTATACGTTTGTGAGTTCTTCTCCTGACATTTATAATTAGTGGGCAGAGCAGATGGCAAAGCTAAGTATCAGGTAATGTAATCATAAAACACCATTCCCTGCCCCCCCCCAAGAAACCCCAGAAATGTTCTATATTGGAGACTTATCACATTTACTGAAAGATTTTTTACCCCACTGGAATACATTGCAAGAAATTATGACATTAGATAAAAAGATATTTCCATATCAGGAAGTTCAAGAGATTAAGATGTTACTGAAATTTAAGTTAAAGGAATTCATAAATTTTTCAGAATACATTATAGTAGAATTATTACTATAATTTGAGAAAGTCAGGCTTTGCAATAAAGTGAAATTCATTACAAAGCCAAAATATTTTTCAAACCTCTGACATATTCAGATAGAATTATCATGCCAAGACAAATAATTATGAGATTTAAATATTGCTTGAAGGAATGCTTGGCATTTTATGCTAATAAGGACTTAACTTCAGAGGATTGTTTTTCTCTGTGAAACTGTTAAGTTTTATAATTTCCTTCCAAGCTCTCAAGGTGTATACGTGTGACAAAATTTCTGTAAGAAGTGAGGTAAGAGGAACTTACTGAAAATACTTATTCAAATGTTTCTTTTACTCGTTCATTTATCTCTTCAGCAAATACGCATTGAGTCTTTGTGCCCAGCAATGGGCTAATTTCTGGGTGTGCAGCGGGAGGACACAGACAAGGTCTTTCTGCCTTGGGACTATCTTCTACTGGGGGAGCTAGTCAACAGCAATGAGTCAGTAAACAAGGACATTGCAGACTGCTCAGGAGAGGGTTAGCTCAGCAGGCCCAGGTAGTTCAAACCTTGCATATTCTTAAGAAAGGCCTGTCTTCAGGAGAACTGGTGAAACCCTGGACACCACGGCTGGGTGCACTTCCTGGTTGGCCACACTTCCAACGTGTTGTCACACACTGGTGCTGGGAGAACTGAGGGCACCTCTGTGTGAGTCCACGGGAGGGGCACCTGGAAGCATGCACCTGGTGTCTCCGGGCTTCACCCATGCACCTTTCCCCTTGGTTGGTTTTAAACTGTGTCCTTCACTATAGCAAACCACAGCCATAACCATAACTACTACTTCAGCTCTGGGGTTCCTTCTAGAACATCACTGAGTGAGTGTGGTCTTAGGGACCCTCAACCAAAGACCATGTTAGATGAAATAAAGAGGGTGATGTGTTAGAGTAACTGCGTGGGGGTTGCCTCGTTAAGATGGGGAAAAAATGGACGCCGGATTGATAAGCTTGTGCTGAGCTTTGAAGAGCTTAGGGACACGTGTTCCTGGCAGAGGGAGCAGTAACTGCAAAGCCTTTGGCACAGGGAAGCGCTTGGTGCGTTGGAGGGACAATAAGGAGGCCAGGAGGGAGCTGGTGAGGAAGGCGATGTGGCACCAGATGGGGTTGGCAAGATTAGCCAGGACCAGATCATGAGAAGCTTTGGGGCCTCAGAAAGAAGCTTGGATTTTATCGTAAACAAATAAGTCTTGTAACTGGGTAAGGTTACACCCAGTTCTGTTTCTGTTTTTACTACATTCGTGAACTGGAGGCATGTGAGGTCAGTTTTATGAAGGGGCTCATAGGTTGCAAAGACACACAAATCTTAAAAGAAACAACCAGCAAATAACACTGGATACAGATTCAAAGAAGGGAGAGGTTACTTCTGCACACTTCCTGCTCTGAGTACCAGTCACCCTAACTTCAGCACTGTGCAGAGTCTTAATTTTAATTTGTTAAGAAATACAGATGCCCAATATATATGTCCCATATCCTTCAAAATGAGCTAGAAATCAAGTCCAGGTGATATCATATCTTTTCATGTATCAGACGGGCAAAATGACATTTGTAAACTGCAGTCGTGGCCAGCACTTGTTAGAACCCCTACACACTTTTAGTGCAAATGAAGATGAGTGCTACCTTTTTGAAGGGACATTTCTTAATATTCATCCATTCTTGTATCATATTTGATCCATTATTTTTATTGCTGGAGATATATCTCAAGGAAATACTTGCAGAAATATACACGAGGATGTCTGTTGTGGCATTGCCTATAACAGCGAACAGCTGGTAAAACCTAAATATCCACTTGTCGGAGAATGGTTGACCTAATTATGGTTACCCTATATCTTGGAATCCTTATCTGTAATGGCAAGAGCATGAGGTAGAACTGTGTTTACAAGAATAAAAGAAAAAATAAGTCATGAAAGCAAAGCTTTATGTCCCAGATCACACCATTTGTGTGTTGCATACTTGTATGTGCTTAAATAATCTTTGGAGAAAACATATGACTTGTATTTCTCTTAAATGAAGTAAGACATTCATTGTAAAAAATATACATAAATTAAAAAGTGTCCAAATCATCTGTGATTTACTACCCTTATATATAACCATTGCTAACGTATATTCTATATTATTCTAGTCCTTTCTCAGGCACATAAAGATATTGCTTTAAATCTTAAACAAAATTCAGAAAACTTCCCCAGACCGAATTAAAAGGTACGATTAAGTGATGATGGCAGAACAGACTTCCTGAAACAACGAAAGGGGAATGTAGGAAAGGCTGTCCCCCAGAGGCTTGAGCCGACGAGAGGATGGAAAGAGGCATGTGGGGCACCAGCAGGCATGCGGGCCATCAGCCTCTCGGATAGTGTTCCCTTTGCGTGCAGTGGGGCTCCGCAGGGCGTGTTCCACCATGTGCACAGGAGGCAAGGTGTTCAGATGTCAGTTCTACTGGAGACACCGGTCAGTCTGCTTCAAAGCTTTGCAGTCTCTGGCTTTCAAGGGTTGCACATTAGCCAGCCTTTGACTGTGCCCTTCCCACGGGACCTGGAATCCATAAGGCCAAGGGGACATGATCATCCAGTGCCCTCTGGACTGTGTTCTGGGTGCCCACGTCCCACAAGTTCCTGCTCATCAGCCCAAGCCCAAGCCCATCTTCCCAAGGTCCAAATGCACTTCCAAGCCTATGTGGTTGCCAAGGGGCCTCAGTCTGCAGAGGATTTGACCAGAGCTGGGCATGTGAGTGGTGTGCCCACTGGGGTACATGAGGTCCAGGCAGTACAGGAAGGAGCCAGAGGTGGGAAAAGCATCAGGATGGGTTGGAAGTCAACTTTCCCTGTTTTCTCAATTCCTACCTGCCCTTCCAGATTGTTAGAAAGGTCTACTTGTCAAGACAGGAGGACAGAACATATTTCATTTCACAGTTTGTTGCCTTGATTTATAACTTTTAAATAATTAGACATATGGTATTTGTCTTCCATTCCTATTCTCACCTCAGGGTCTCCAAATATACAGGGATAGATCTGTTGTATATCATGTTTATTTTTTCATCAATAAAAACTTTATTGTATATTGGTTGTATATAAATATATCAGGATAAAAAGGGAAATTTATGAAATTACCTAGAAAAGCCTCAGGAATCATCTCCAACATGTTTTCCCTGATTTTCTTCATTTCTCAGGGGAAGTGCCTCTCAGGCTCAGATCATCAAGGTAATTGGTTTCACTTTACACTCCATTTGTATAGCTCTCATCAGCTAGTCCAACTCCTGCATCTTACAGATTGAAGAAATGAATTCCAGAGAGATCTGGAGTCTTTTCCAAAGTCATAGATTTAGTTGCAAAATCAAGCCTGAAACACCAGCTATTCCCTAGTCTGATTCTCATACCATAATGTTGTTTCAGAGATAAATAAAAAAAGCTGAGATCTGGGCTACTGCTCCCAGACTTTGGGATAGCACTAAATGTGATGCATAGTCTGCATTTAAGGGGGACAGTGTCATCTAGACCCTTAGGAGGAGAACTGTAAATTCACTCTACCATTACTGACCAGGCACATTGAGAGATCCTCTCTTTCCCCCCACCCCACCCCCACTTTCTCTTTTTGGCTTATCACTGTTCTCTAGTCTCTCTTCCCTTTGTTTACAGTCCTCACCTATCCAGAGAGATGCCCTGGAATGTCAGTGCTAAGCAGGTTCCTCAGAAGACCTCTGGCCTGAACCCATTCTCCTCACGCACCATGGAGTAGCTGATGTTCAGGTCCCAGAACATCCTAAATACTCTGGCTGAGAAAGCCAATAGCCAGCGTGCTAGAAACCCACCTGGGCTATATCCCAGGTAACATAAGGGGCCCAATGCTTTGGTCCTGGTGTTTGCAAGACACAATATGGCCTAAGCCCTGGTATTTCCGTAACCTGTGTTATTTATATGATGCTCTGATTAGTAAAGGACTCTATAACCATGCCATCAAGGCAACGAATAGAATCCGTCCTGTGCTGTGTCGTAGGTTTTTAGACATTCTAAAAAAATAGAAATTGTGATCAGCACATTTCAGCCTTTTAAAAAAAGCATGATTTCAAGAGGCAGTGGTGCTTAATTTTAAAGCTCACCTGGGCAAGTTTTAACAACCTGAGATCTCTAGAAGAAAGGTTAAGTGTCTCTATTTCTTCCTTCCAAAGGACACAGGGCTGCTTATTAAAACTCCCCGCCTTGTCCTAAAAACCTTCAAACATCACATATCTAAGTTTTGTATTATAAACACACCCATGTGACTCTGTATTACCTTTACCATGTACTATCTCTTTAGAGGGATTGTTTCTGTCCCCAAACTGTGGACCACTCCCTGTCCCTACACGCAGTTCGTGCAGTTCTGTCTGGTCAATTCTAAGCTTCATCAGGCAAGGATTCGTGTCTCCTTTGCTCATTTTAATCCTAATAATCATATGTCAATATATAAATATCTACTGAATGAATACACTGTTTCTCACTCTGGGATAAGCTTTTTTTTACATAAAATAAATTTATCTAGAACCTATTCTTTCTTTCAGATGTGCTCTGGCCCCGCCTTCTTTGTGGACTGTTCCCTGAATTCTAAAGCGGCCCCCAATAACCCTCACCCTTGGGTATCCTCCCCTTTGTGTGGGATAGAACCTGGAGATGTGAGGAGCTGTCACTCCTGTGATCATGTTACATTATTGGCACAGTGGAGACCATCTGGGTGGGTGCAACCTAAGTACACAACCCCATTAAAAGCAGAGAGTTTTCTCCATCTGGAAGCAGAAGAGAAAGTCAGAGAGATGCAGAGGGTGAGAAGATTCGCTGCACGGGTTGCTGGCTTTGGAGATGGAGGAAGCTAAGGCACAAAGAGAGAACCCAACTGACAGCCAACAAGAAAGTGGGAACCTCAGGTTACAGTCACAGAAAACTGTGTTGTGCCAACAACGAATGAGCTTGGAAGCAGATTCTTCTCCTGAGCTCCACATAAGAGCCTAGGCCACCAAGGTTGTGGGTTTGAGATCTGGTCAGGGCACATACCGGGTCAACCAATGAACGCATAAATAAGTGGAACAACAAATCAATGTTCCTGTTTCTCTCCCTCTCTCTCTCTCTCTCTCTCCCCCTCCCTCCCTCCCTCCATCTCTCTCTCTCCCTCTGTCTGTCTCTCCCTTTCTCAAATCAAGAAATAAATTTTTTAAAAAAGAGCCTCATCCACCTGACCCTCTGATTTTGCCTTAGGAGGTACTGAGGAGAGAAGAGTCTGAATATCACCTGAGCCTGCCTGGACCTCAGAACTACAAGTCTGTGAGCTAACAACTGGGGTTGTTTTTAGTCTCTAAGTCTGTGGTAATTTGTTACACAGCAATAGAAAACCAATACATCTGCCTACTGCATAATTCTGCTTCCAGTTGCCCTTGAAATGTCTACTCAATCCATTTCCACTGAGCACTGAGTCATAAACACTTTTAATGCTACTTGTTTTCATGTATATTTCAGTCTGAGCTGCCCTCCATATTGTAAACTCAAAGGAACATAAATAAATAAATAAATAAATAAATAAATAAATAAATAAATAAAAACTCAAAGGAACCTAGTGTGTGTGTGTGTAGGGTGTCTATATTCCTTTCTAGTTTCCACAAGTCCAACCAATAAAGTGCTTGATTAACTCATAGCTATTTTAAAAGAAACATTGCTTTAAATCTTTCAAAAAAAATAAAAAAGTAATCCTCTTGTTATAATCAAACTGCATCAATTATAAAATATTTTGCGACTAGTAGAGTGATTCATACAGAAAAAACAAAACCATAAAAATATCTCCTTCCAAAATAAACATGATTAGTTTGTTTACCATTTGAGAGTTCTATTTCCCTTAGGCCCACTAGCATTCTCTATATGCCAAAATAACATGAGGTAAATGAATATTTCTATAAATTTAATATATATTCATAAATGTATTAAATTTCTCAAAGCAGAAATTGATCACTGGTTTACTAAAGCACAGCATTGTTATTTCACATGTTGTGTATGTGTGTGTATACAGGACACTAGGATGAGAGAACCACTTAGAGCTCTACTTCAGTTAGGTAAGAGAAATTTTCATTTGAGTCCAATGAATTGAAACACTGACAGCGATACAATAATGGACAAGAAACGCCACATTCTGCTAAGTTCATCTCCAGGAAGAATGAATCTGAGAACTTGTCAAAAAGATTTGAAGATATTCCTGTGTTCTATTTAATAGTCTATGTGAGCCCTAAGAGCCAACACACTTCTTTCAACGCTCTCTGATTAAACATTATTAAACTAATAAGCCTCTGGACCAGCGCTCCATGCCCTCTCTCCCTGCTCGACAATGACAGCTGACTCAAGCGCACATTTCCTGAGTTCAGAATGACTGGTTTTCTTTCAATACAGGTGCTAAATATTGCACAACATTCATACATGTATTTTTCTCTTTCTCATTTTTATCCAGATGGCAATCCAATCTATTATTTGGCAGATGCATTTTCTGAAATCAAGAGACATGGAGCCAGGCTGGTGTAGCTCAGTGGTTGAGCACCCACCTATGAACCAGGAGGTCATGGTTTGATTTCTGGTCAAGGGCACATGCCAGGGTTGCAGGCTCAATCCCCAGTAGCGGGTATGCAGAAAGCAGTCCATTGATGATTCTCTCTCATCACTGATGTTTCTATATCTCTCTCACCCTCTCCTGTACTCTCTGAAATCAATAAAAAATCTCTCTATATAAAAACCTAAGTGACCAAATGACTGAACGACCGGATGACCAGTCGATCAATTGCTATGATGCACACTGACCACCAGGGGGCAGATGCTCAATGCAAGAGCTGCTCCCTGTTGGTCAGTGTGCTCTCACAGCCAACCTCCCGTGGCCCCTCCCCACGGCCAGCTGGTCAACCTCCCACAGCCCCAGATCGGCCCTGATCGCCTGCCAGGCCAAGGGACCCCACCCGTGCATGAATTTGTGCTCCGAGCCTCTGGTATAAATTATAAAAAAGAGAGAGAGAGAGAGACATGGAGACTGGCTGATGAAGTCAATGCGGAGGAACACAGATAATCCTGTATTCTCTGGAGGTGTTTAAGGTCAGTTTGGAAGAAAACATGGAGACCAGTGGAGAGGCAGGAGGCAGGAGACAAGACCACCTGGTCTTAGAGAGCTCATTACGGGCTCGGTTGGGTGGCCTCACATAGCATTCCAGACGTAAGCAGGAAAGAACGTACCGCCAGTCTCTTCAATTCATTAACAAAGCAAATTTCTATATTTTTAAGATAACCTTGTTCAACTTGGACCTGTGTTCCCTCATCCCCTTCCCTATCTTGTGGGTTTATTTTTAAACAGTGTATTGTAAGGGCATATATTTACACATTCAGGTCTCAGCTGAAAATTTATTGGAAAATTTCCAGGCTGAAATCACCCTCGAATATACAACCTGAATTTCAGTGATCATCCCAGGAGCACAAAAATCACCTTTATGGTGGATAGAGTGTGAGAGGGCGAGCCCCCCTCTGGAACTGGTTTGCAGAGATAAGCAGTCTTAAAATATATACTGACAACTGGGTTGGCTCTACACATTTGAAATGGACTCCAATAAATTTAAGAATGTGCACATTAAAATTGAGTTTTAGGAGCTCGTAGTACAGACTCTGCAGCTGAAATCTCCAGGTTTGAGGCCCAGCTCTGCCACTTACAAGCTGTGTTATCTATGAAAAGTCATTTAGCTTTTCTGTGCCTCAGTTTCCTCATCAGTAATAGAGAAGCAATAGTTGTACATTGCTCATGATACTGTGAGGATAAGAGAAATTAGTGTGCGTTTAAAATAGGGACTGGCACTTAGTAAGTGCTAAATAAGGGTTAAGCTGCTGTTCTTATTACCTGCATGGAGGTCAGGTGCCGAGGCCTTAGACCAGCGGTTCTCAACCTGTGGTCGCGACCCCTTTGGGGGTCGAACAACCCTTTTACAGGGTCACCTAAGATCATCGGAAAACACATATATCATTACATATTGTTTTTGTGATTAATCACTATGCTTTAATTATGTTCAATTTGTAACAATGAAAATACATCCTGCATATCAGATATTTACATTACGATTCATAACAGTAGCAAAATTACAGTTATGAAGTAGCAACGAAAATAATTTTATGGTTGGGGTCACCACAACATGAGGAACTGTATTAAAGGGTCGCAGCATTAGGAAGGTTGAGAACCACTGCCTTAGACCAAGAAGGTTGGTCTGGGCTCTAGTCCTAGCTCTAACACCAACTTATAGAGTGACTTTAACAAGTAACTTAAACTATCTGTGTCAGAGAAAAATGCCTAAAAAGGCTGTCAAAATATTAGCAGCAGTTTTCTCTGGTAAAAAAAGGAAAGTGATCATCTATGGGTGACTCTTATTCTTCTTTATACCTTCTGTCTTCTTCAAATTTTAAAAAATGAGTATATAATACATTTATAATGATAATAGAATAAAATGGTATTATTTATTTATATACTTAAATAAATAACCTTTATTTCTGGATATCTAAAAACTTACTTTTAAAACTTGAAGATTGCCCTAGCTGGTTTGGTTCAGTGGATAGAGCTTCAGCCTGCAGACTGAAGGGTCCTAGGTTTGATTTCGGTCAAGGGCACATGCCCAGGTTGTGAGCTTGGTTTCCAGTAGTGGTGGTGGTGGTGGTGGTGGGGTTACAGGAGGCAGCCAATAAATAATTTTCTCTCATCATTGATATTTCTCTCTCTCTCTCCCTCTCCTTCCTCTCTGAAATATATATATATATATATATATATATATATATACACTTAAGATTAATTATTGATATTGAGGTTTTCATAATTAATTTTATACAAAGAAAATGATTGATATTGGAGTTTTTAGGATGATAAAAATTATATGCCAAGCATTGTAGAAGCATTTTTAAAAAGTAACTATTTTTTAAGAATAATTTCAAATTTACAGAAAACTTGTGGTGTAGAGTTCCTATACCATACCCATTTTCCCATATTACTAACAGCTTACATTAATATGGTACATTTTCCACAGTTGATCAACCAATATGAACTCAGTACTATCAACTAAAGTATAGAGGCATTTTTAAAGTTATACTATGTGGCTATGGGTTTTTCTATGACTATTTGGTCAACTTTAATCTTGCAAATGCTATGCTAAAAAACAACCTTCTGCTGCCATCTACTGTTCTAAATAAATTTATATTTCTCAATTTTGATTTTCCTACAGTTCATTTTTTAATCACCTCAACAAATCAGAGAATACACTGAAGTTCAGAAAGGACACGTTTCACAGGAGAAGAGCTATTGGCATAGCCATTCATTCATTCATTCATTCATTCATTCATATATTTAGCAAATAATTCCTTAATACTGCATTGGAAAAGGTCCTGGGGATGCAAAGATGAATAAGACATGGTAACTTTCTTCAAGGGCCTTCATAGTCGAACAGAGACATAAAAAAGATTATTATATAACAAAGTGATTGCTACATACGCTTCAAGGGTTCTGGGAGCATAGAAAAAAAGCACATCATTACCTTAGATTGGAGGTGGGACTATAGGGAACATGCCAAGATTCAGGGAAGTTTCCTTGGGAGACATGTGTATGAAGCTGATCTTAAAAGATCAGTAGGAAGTAACTAGGTAAACATGACGGGCTGGAAATAAAGGATTCCAGAAATAACTTCAAGAATAAAGGCAAAATGGGTAGCCTGTAAGAGAGAGAGGGAGAGAGAGAGAGAGGGAAAGAGAGAGAGAGAGAGAGAGAGAGAGAGAGAGAGAGAGAGAGAGAGAGAGAGAGATGAGAGAGAGAGAGAGAGAGAGACTGGAAAGTGTAAGGTAAGCAGAGGTGACAGATGAGACTGGAGAGGCTACCAGGGGCCAGACCAGCCGTGGGCAAACTACAGCCCGCGGGCCAGATCCGGCCTGTTTGAAATGAATAAAACTAAAAAAAAAAAAAAAAACCGTACCCTTTTATGTAATGATGTTTACTTTGAATTTATATTAATTCACACAAACACTCCATCCATGCTTTTGTTCTGGCCCTCTGGTCCAGTTTAAGAACCCATTGTGGCCCTCGAGTCAAAAAGTTTGCCCACCCCTGGGCCAGACCATGGAGGGGTTTGTGTGTCACTTTTAAGAATTTCATTCCTGATGATAGTAGTGATGACGAATCAGCGAGGTGCACAGAGGGGAGTGTCAGGGTCAGATGTACACGTAGCTGGATCATTTCAGTAGCCTCAGGGAAGATGGACTTGGGAGAGGGGGTGTTCACAGCTGTAGACAAGGAGGGCAGTTGAGAAGCAGCTGGGCAGTTAAGGCAAGGATAGAGCAGAGAGTCTGCATTGTAGGAACATTTGAGAAATAGAGGGCAATTTTTTCAACCACTGCATACAAACTGGATATAAGAGAAAGAGTCAAAGATAATCTTAGATTCAATTTTGGTGGATAAGTTTCTGAAGGTGCTATAGAGCCTTCAGGAAGAAGATAAAAAATGGTTTAGGAGAAGAGAGGGCAATTTCAACTCTGTACTGGCTGAGATTAGAGTGCTTGAGGGAGAATCCAGGTGGTGCCATCTTGCAGGAAGTTGAATATAAAAGTTGGAAGCACAGAGGAAAAGTGTGAGCTAAAGACACATATCTGTAGGTCGTGAGTATGTAAGCAGGACCTGAAATCATGAAAGTAGATGGTGTAACACAAAGAAAATGTATAGAATGAACAGAAGAGTCGTAAAAGGATAGAAACCCAGAGAAGACAATATTGGTGAGCCAAGGAGGTAGGGGGGGGAGGGAGAAGGAAGACTAGCACATTCAGGAGAAAGGGAAGGGATGGATAGAGAAAGAGAAAAAAAGAAAGAAACAAAGAAAGAAAGGGAGGGAGGGAGGGAGGGAGGGAGGGAGGGAGGGAGGGAGGGAGGAAGGAAGGAGGGAGGGAGGGAGGGAGGGATGGAGGGAGGGAAGAGAAAGAAAAAGAAAGAGAAAGGAAGGAAGAAAGAAACCAGAGACAACCCCTGACCGTTGGTAGTTGGCCTGGCAACCAATAGCTAGGCCATGATGATCCAATGTTGAGCATAAATAATTTCAGAGAATATGAACACCACACAAGATCACTCTTTAATTGTGATAGCACTAGACAAAAACAAGACCACTCTCTCCAAGTCACCTAACATTAGCCTAAATCTTATGACTAGGCCTCCCTAACGCCCTCTCACTGAGACATCCCGAGTGCCTCATGGTTTTCAGTTTCCTTTGCTGCAGGTGTGTTCCTGGTGGTCTTGGGGCACTGGGCTTTAGAAGCCAAGAAGGTAGAAAGTCAAATGTAGAGAGACATCAAAGTTCCTGGTACAACAAAGAGGCCAATGACACCTATTGAGTTTGGCAAATAGGAGCTTATTGGTGACCTTTGAAAAACAGAACAGTTTGTAGGATATGGGGGTAGATGCAGTAGAGCTCATACTGGCTTGAGACAGATGATTACACATATTTCTTCCTACTTCTGTATCCAGTGACATCAAGTTGGTAGCTGGAAATCAGCCATTGGGGAGTACTTACACTATGGAAATTGGCAATGGCTATAAATCAAGGATTTTTTTCACCTTCAGAAAGTTGGTTGTTAAGCTTTTTACCATCACTCATGAGTAAAAGAGAGACTGCAGTCAGATGAGGAAGGAATAAGGGGTGAGAAAGTAGAGATAATTAAATGTTTGCACGAGCAAGGGGGATTGGACAGTGATTAGAGGGGAAGTTATCACAGGGTCAGTGAGAGCTAGAACTCAGAACGTCCGAGTTCTGTTCAGTGCTTGTTCTACTGCACTCCAGTCACTGGTTTACTACTGAGAGCACAGAAGCTTGTACGGGGGTCATTTCATTACAGCTTGGGAGAGAACTGGTAGTGGGTTGGATGTTTTTGAGGTAACGGAGAGAAAGAAGGAAACTTTTGGAGAACTATAACCCAAACTCTTATGAGTGGTTAGTGTAAATACTACTGTCTCTGGTGTCAAACTGCCTAAGGTGGAGTGTGGCTTTGCTAGTCAAGGCCTGTGCAGTCTTGAGCAAGATGCTCCATTTCTGTGTGGCCCAGTCTTCTTGTCTATAAGATCATAGCAATGCATACCTCACAAGGTGGGTGTGAAACACTTACTGGCACATAGTAAACTCCCAGAAAATGTTATTGTTATTACTTTCTCTGGACAGGAGAGTAATACAGCTATGAATTTTTATTCTAAAATTATATATTTAAGCATTTTTGTCTGTACTATTCATTTGGTTTAGAACCACAAATCCCTAAAATTTATTGAAGTAAAAACTTTTTGCAGGTATAGTTTACATAGTCAAGTGCTGAGCAATCCCTAAGTTATCCAGCAGGGAGAGCTATTTAACTGTCTTCTTTCTACCATAGCCATCGTTTCAGGAATATGGCTAGGATGAATGCTTGCATTGTCTAAGATACTAGTAACTTAATGACTTACAGTTGGTATTCATATATAGAATTTGCTTCTCAAAAACATGAAAAGGGCCCCTTCTGATCTTATTAAAGTGAGAAACCTATGTGAAAATTGTCACCATCATCAACCCTTATGTTTGGTTTACTATGTACATGCATTATCCTGAGCAGGTTACACATATGTATTAGTTATTTCAATACTCATTACAACACTATGGGGTGAGCACTATCCATTTTACAGATGAGGAAACTGAGGCACAAACAAATTAAGTGGACCAGTGTCACACAGCTTGTATGAGAAATAATCAGAACCTGAGCTATCTGGTTCTATAGTATGTGAGTCCTGTGTTATGTACATTACTGTTGGAACCTACCAGTAAGCATGTTGGTTTAGTCTCTTCCAGAAGTTCTAAATACCTTTCTTGCTTTCACCTCAGCATTAATGAGCCCTTTTCCTCATATTCACTGAAATATTATTCAGAGATATTAAGATACCAACGAAACTTTCTTTTTGTTTGAAACCACTGTTCTCATAGTCAGTATTCTATTTGTTTCGTAAGAATATGATTTGTCTTGCCTGGCCAGTGTGGGTCATTGGTCATGGTTTGCTTCCCAGCCAGCGTACATGCCCAGGTTGCAGGCTTGATCCCCAGTAGAGGGGGGCATGCAGGAGGCAGCTGATGGATGATTCTCTCTCATCATTGATGTTTCTATCTCTCTCCCTCTCCCTTCCTCTCTCTGAAATCAATATCAACATATTTTTTAAAAAAGAATATGATATATCTCACAACTGTATTATAGACAGCCAATTAAACAAATATTTTCATTACTTTTGAAAACCCTAAGACAGTGGTTCTCAACCTTCTTAATGCCACGACCCTTTAATACAGTTCCTCATGTTGTGGTGACCCGCAACCATAAAATTATTTTTGTTGCTATTTCATAACTGTAATTTTGCTACTGTTATGAATCATAATGTAAATATCTGATATGCAGGATGTATTTTCATTGTTACAAATTGAACATAATTAAAGCATAGTGATTAATCACAAAAACAATATGTAATTATATATTAATATGTGTTTTCTGATGGTCTTAGGCGACCCCTGTGAAAGGTTTGGGGGTCGCGACCCACAGGTTGAGAACCGCTGCCCTAAGAGCATATTTTCCTTACACAATCTCCACTGTAAACGGTTAATTCTCGCCAAAATACCCCTTGTGCTATTCTTTGAAAGTGAAAATATTTGCCTCTAATGAAAATATGTGAACTTGGTTTGTATAAATGAAGGCTGGGGAAATGATTTCTTGTGGTTTCAGATACTTTCTCAGTGCTTTTTCTCATTTGTCCTAAAAAGTTACCAGAGAACTGAGTTAGATAAGAGTATTGTGTCCACTGAGAACACCAAACTGAAGTACAGAGGACTCAGTTTTAAACATCGCCATGTATTTCCCACTCCTTTTCTATTAAATTAATAGAAAAGTAAGGGATTCAGAAGAAATCTTTAGAGGTACAACGTAAGATGTGACCCTCATTGGATGTTTTTCATGATTTGCCCAACACCCAGAACTCGCTTCTCCTTCAGAGCCACGCCCAGCTGCCACCCACCCTCCCTGCCACACCTGAGGAGTCGTGTGGTGACAGAAGCAGAGCTAGGACACTGAGGTGGCATTTTAGGTTCTGAATGCCTATTGGCATATGGTTTCTATCTGGAGAAACTTCAATAGTAAATGAAAAGAGTAGATATAGAGTGGGGTTTGAATAGGTAGAGATTTGTGGTAGGGAGGGACTGAGGCAAACAGGATGAGAAGCCAGATGAAGCGCTTCTGACTTGGAAGTGAACATATGTTAAATTCAGTGTGCTCACGCATCAAATGTCAAAAGAGCCAGACACAGTGCCAGACACCAGGGACACACAGACAAGTAAAGCGTGGCCTGGCTGTCGCAGAGCTGGCAGCCCAGTGGGAAAGGCGGGCCTGTAAACAGATGAGAGTCCGAGGTACAAAGGTGAGCCCAGGAGGCAGTGCCCGGGCCGCACCGGGGTTCGCTAACACACAGGTACAACTCCAACACCCATCTCAAGCTGCCTGCGACTTAGGATGGCATGGTTGAAAATCAGAGCATTGCCCGACGCCAGGGCTTAAATATTTAGCTAGTGCTGGGCAGATTGAAACGGGCACACGTGGAGAATAAAAACACACACAAACGTTTGCCCTAGCCGGTTTGGCTCAGTGGGTAGAGCGCTGGCCTGCGAACTGAAAGGTCCCAGGTTCGATTCCGGGGCACATGCCCGGGTTGTGGGCTCGATCCCCAGTGAGGGACTTGCAGGAGGCAGCCGATCCATGCTTCTCTCTCATCATGGATGTTTCTATCTCTCTCTCCCTCTTCCTTCCTCTCTGAAATCAATAAAAATATATTTTTTTAAAAAATTTCCAGTGAGGGGATCCTGTAAGAGGAAAAGAAGGTCGCGGGGAAGCCCAGAGGCGCGCCCGGTTGCAGCGGGGCAGTGCCTGGGTTCCCGGGCCGGGCGCTCCAGGTCGGCCCGGGCGGACGGGAAAGCGCAGCCACACGGGTGTAACCTGAGCCCGCCCCGCCTCTCCCGGTGCGTCCCGCCCGCGGACAGGTCCGGGCGGCGCTCTGAGTCACCGGAATCTGGGTGGGGCCGGCCGCCGCCTCGTCCCTTTTGTCCCTCGGCCGGCGCTCGCGGGCCACTCTCCGCCGCTCCCGAGCCCCGCGCGCCCCTCTCCTTCGCGCCCCGCCGTCGAGATGCTGCGCTGCGGCCTGGCCTGCGAGCGCTGCAGGTGGATCCTGCCCCTGCTCCTGCTCAGCGCCATCGCCTTTGACATCATCGCGCTGGCCGGCCGCGGCTGGCTGCAGTCGAGCGACCACATCCAGACGTCCTCGCTGTGGTGGCGATGCTTCCACGAGGGCGGCGGCAGCGGGTCCGAGGCGGATGGCTGCCAGAGCCTCATGGAATACGGTGAGTGCCGCCGGCCGCCGCCTCCGGGAAGTCCTCCGGGTCGCGGCCGGGTGTGCGCCGGCGCAGTGGGAGTGCCCGGCTTTCGCAAGCCGCCGTTTGGGAAGGGACTGCACAGGGTTAGGAATAATGGGTGACTTAAAAAAATAAATCTGTTCAGAGTTTAGCTTTAGCTTCATACCTCCGATCTGAACAAAACATAGCAGGAGCGGCTTTGAGTGGTCCAAGCCAAGCTCAACTCTGGAAGAAAATGACCCAGTTCAAACAGAGCTTCTTCGTAGGGTTTGTCAGTTCTGTGCAAAAGATGATTTCAATCATTTGAACAGGCTCGACGAGTAAATACAATAAACAAAGTATATATTTTTTGATACCTACTGAAATTTCTTCCCATTCCGCCTTCTCCTATGGTTCTTATGATTAAAATATATGTGTTAAATACCGGCCTTCCCTAATGTTGGCGTGAAAGCTCTCTTGGTGAAAATTTCAGTTGTTACGACTTCAGGTGATACTGTACTAATTTCAATGCTTCAGGCTAGTTTTTGTCTGGGGGGCGGGGGGGAGTGGTGTTTTTTTGCTTTAAGCACTGCCTTGCTGTTTAGAAAACTTTATTTGAATATCATTTTAAATCGAAAAAGCAAACACATCTTCCACACCAGCGAAATGAAGCAGAGTTAACACATATAGAATGTCTCCCTAAAAATGTATACACACACTTTGAATAATCACAAAGGCAGTGTTTATTAAAATACATTTCATTTTAAAATGGAGCTATTGGCTGTTAAAGCGTGCATACATTTTTGGGGACACTGTATATTGAAGACGGAGTATTTCATTTTTCCTGCATGGAGGAAGCCTCCGTGCTTAACATGTTGATAGAACAGACCCCAGAGGAGCCTGGTTTTGTCTGATGCTACCCCTGCTAACTGGTAGATGTGAAGAACAGCCGGGTTTAAGTAGGAGCAAAATCAGAAGTTTAAAGCCAAATATTACTCACTGGGACCTTACCAGCCAGGTTTAATAGTTTTAAACCGAAAAAGAGACAGGTCACCTACCTTTTTTCATTTCCTTCTGGGACCAGAGACTTGACTGGCCCCTCCTCCCCTCCAACCCTCAAATGGCCCAGAGCTTCCAACCGGAACTGTTTGTTTCTGAGGCCCTCTATCCGGGGCTTGGTGTTGATTCTTACCGACTATGGAATTGTTTTCAAGTTGCCACCGTGACCTTTTCTCTTCTCCAAAAGGAGGCATGGTTCTCATTGGCAGGTCATAAAAGGTAAAGACTGAAGGGAATTCCTGCTTTCCTTAAAGTGTGTTTTTCTTTTCTTAAAACACAAACAGCATTATTGAATTATTGAAACAGCATTGTTGTATTATTGAAAGTCTGTTAGGTTTTTAATCGAGTTAACACACACACAGACACACACACACACACACACACACATATATAGAGTGTCTAATATATAGAGAATTCATTTCTTTGAGATAATATATCTGTATCTTAAAATGCATTCGAATTTAGTAGCTTGTAGGGGATTTAATAGGTCTGCTTAAATAGGTGTGTTTTTTAAACAGACTATGATAATCACTCCAAAGACTAATACAGACCCCAAGAATACTCAGCAATACTGTACACATGAAATAGAAGTCAGTGCCCTGTGGGGATTGGGGTGCTGGCAGAATCCCATCAGCACTATTGCTGGGATGGGACCTGACCTGCAGGGCGTTGCCTGTGATCATAGCCCTCCTGAGAAACACACACAATGCAGTTTTTCTCTTCTTTAAATTGAATTGTACACTTTTTTATTGAATTTATTGGGTGACATTAGTTAATAAAATTATATAGGTTTCAGGTGTACAATTCTATAGTACCTCATCTGCATATTGTGCGTTCACCCCAAGTCAGGTCTCCTTCCCTTTTTCCTGAACTTGCAGAATGAGCTCACTTTCCTAGGGTGTGGCGCTTTCAACCTCAGGTTGATAGACTGCTTTGTATTTGGAAGGGAGTAAGCAGGCTTTGTTTCTTGGTTTAATTTTTTTAATTAGAGTCTAAAGCATTAACTCTTTTTTCCCAATCTTTAGTTTCTTTATTGATTAAGGTATTACATGTGACCTCATTCTCCCCATAACTGCCCCCGCCCCCCACCCCCCCACTCATGCCTTCACACCCCTGTTGTCTGTGTCCATTGGTTGGGCTTATATGCATGCATACAAGTCCTTTGGTTGATCTCTTCCCCTTACCCCCACCCTCCCCTACTTTCCCTCTGAGGTTTGACAGTCTTATTGCTGCTTCTCTGTCTCTGGATCTATCCCTGTTCATCAGCTTATTTTGTTCACTATATTCCACAAATGAGTGAGATCATGTGGTATTTATCTTTCTCTGACTGGCTTATTTCACTTAGTATAATAAAGCATTAACTCTTGATTGTAAAGAAAACATTGATCCAGTGTATATAGATCCATTTAAAAGAGAAACTGGTTTTTGGAAAGTTCAGTTTTCCAAGTGAGTCTTAAATCTATTACTATAGATTAGGTGACTACGGGAAGGAGAAAATAGATATGAATTCACCAGGAGAGGTCCGTTTAGGGCTGTTGTAGTCAAGGATGAGTGGGAGTGTTTATTATACTTCTGCTCCACTTCCTGGCAAGGACTGTTCATTAGTTTTGCCTCACAGGTGCAGCCATTGTGCCTACATTGTAGGGCGATGATTTAGGCATCTCTGAACCCTGGAGATTTTCAGAGAGCCTTAATAAGGTCTTGCTGAACATAGTATGTTTATACTACTTTATCTAAAATGTAGTAAGCAGTTTACACACACTCCTACATATGAATAAACACATAAGGACTAAGGTGGATGGCTCTAATTAAAATGATATCTCAATATAAAGAATTGAGTAGGTACATCCATTTTTTTTAAAAAAAAAAACTTCTCCATATGTACTAGAAAATAAACATTGTGATTTACCTCTGAAACTAATAAGTTTATCTTTTTATTACAAAGTGCTTCACCATTTCTTATTGATATTCATAATGTTTATTTTTAAATTTTTATATATTGATTTGAGAGAAAGAGAAACACTGATTTGTTGTTTCACTTATTTATGCATTCATTGGTTGATTCTTATATGTGCCCTTGACCGAGAATCAAACCCACAACCTTGGTGTATCGGAACAATGCTCTAACCAACTGAGCTAACCCGGCCAAGACCATAATATTAATACATTAATTTTGGTTTAAAGACAGGTTATTCTTGGCAAGTATTGGCATTAATACTAAATAATACCGACTTTTTAAATAGAGAGGTATGTAGTTCCTTAATATTATATAAAAAGCAGAATATTATATTCTTTTCCATTATTAACAGTTTCTTAAGAATTTCAGATTACCATATTACCTCATTTTTCCTATAAATGAACCAAATTACATGCTGAGTATGTTCTTTTCATGATAGTAACAACTAAATAAATACCCAGCTTTACAGATACTTGTTTGAATTTTTAAAAACTCCTGGTTTATATTTCTCAAAACTGGAAAAAATATCTAGATTTAAGTATTGAAATGATCATTCTTATTTCATGTATAAGTAAAATACCTCAGGAGACTATTTTAAGCATCAGTGGTGTAGATTTCAAATCTTAAGCAAGCTCCAGCTTGTCAGGGCGGAGAAGAATAGAGAGGAATGTGTGCACCAAGAATGAAAGTGGGGAGTCGGCGTTGAAGAGCATCTGCCTTGTCTGGGCAGAAAGAAGCGCAGAGCCTCATTTTTACAAAGGTGCCCTTTGATCCCACAGAACGCACTGAATGGTTTGATTTTGTTGTGTGTGTGTGTGTGTTTTAAACATGACATCATTCTTGGATAAGTCAAAGAATCAGAGGATTATCTGAAACATTTTTAGATCATTTAGCCCTATGGTTCTTAAATGTACAGGAAATGAGAAAGATAAATATGAAGTTAATATGTTTACATTAGGCTAAATTCAATTTAAGGGACTGCATTTTGAGATGATGCTCTTGTGGCTTTTGGTGGGGGCAAGGTGAAATATTAAAATGTTCTTATTTTATGAAATTGGGTGTTAGTAGATAGATTACTCTTTGCGGGCATGTGTTTACATCCTTACATGGCAAAATTAAATAATCGGCCACTCTCAATTGATTTTCATAGTTTAAAAAATATGTATAGTGATTTTTACAATCTTGAAGTCTAGGAACCAGTGATCTAGCCCAGTGCACTCCACATTTGCCGCACGTAGCATTAACCTCAATCCCTCGTTAGTGACCTGAGTTGTCTTTTCCCGGTAAACAGACACAGACTCCTAGACAAGCAGAATTAGAAGGGAATAAGAGTACACCTATTCCAGCTTTCTCCAAGCGCTCTCAACACCACCCACGACCCATCTGAGCTTCTTCCCTTTGTTCAGCAACTGAATTCAGTTCTCTTCTTGATGCTATTTGTTTAAAAGTACTTCTCTTCTACCATCTTCTACCCATGGAGCTGAAACACGCTTCTCTGTAAATCCTACTTTGTGGCCTTCTTCTGTCTGACAGACTTGTATGTAAGGGTAGATCCTAAATTCGCTGCTGTTTATCTTGTGTGAATTCAGGGTACAATTCCCTGTTTTTGCATCTTCCTGTGTAGGAAGCTTTCACCATTCTGCCTTTAAAAGACCATGAAAGGGTAAAGTCTCATAGTTCCGTGAAAACACCATGGTAAGGCGTTATCATCTGGCTCTGCTGCAGGAGAAATGCAGAGTATGTTAGGAATCTCACACCAACTGTGGAACTCGCCTGGTGACCCTGTCGTTCCTCCCTTAAAGCCACTGCTTCTGCCTTCCAAAACCTGCAAAATTGCTTCTCCCCGTGCAGATTTCTTTGGAGGCCTCTTCGGTGTTGCCCTGTAATATTTGCTACTCAAAGTGTTGAAGAACAGCAGTATCAGCATTATCTGGAGGTTACTGGACACGCAGTGACTCAGGTCCCACCTGCTGAATTGGAATCTGTAGTTGAACAAGATCCCCAGGTGATTCCTAAGCACTTTTAAGTTTCAGAAGCACTGGCCTGTATTCCTGCAGATTTCTTCCTCATTGAACATGCAACGGTCTTTTTGAATATGTCATCCACCCATGCTTATATTTATTTATAGATCGGATCTTTTATTTTTTTCACATACGATTTTATCCAGTTTTCAGTTGTGCCTGTATATCATCTAAAGAATCCTATAGAAACAACATGAAGAGATCGGACAACATTCAGATTCAGTAGATGGGGCCTTTGATATTATTAACAGATGAATCCTTTGTTCTGGAAAGGGAACCTACTCTGGTTGGGTAATAGGTTGGTATCTGCAGGGCACTGAATAAGGGGCTAGACTACAGGCTGTTTTGGTTAATGTGTAGTGTCCACATGTCAAACTACTGAAGAATGCAGAAAACCATTAAAGAAATGCTAACTTTAGGAGAAAAATTAGGGAGTCTCTAAAATATTACCAACAATATTAAAAATATCAGCAATGCTCATCTTAAAATAAAAGTTTATTTTTTTCTTTTCACAAACTTCAGTTTGATTTATGATTTCTAGCTTGACATTCAAGGTATTTATTTTTACTTTGTTTGCTCTTATCAGTTGACCTTACTGATCTTTTCCTAGTCCCTTTTGCCTTGTAACATTGTGTTTTCGCATGTAATCTCTGGGAAAAGATATAGTATTCATTTTCATGCAAACAACTCAAAAACATTTCCTATGAAAAGCTCAGAGTTTCTTTAGCGACCATAGAATTATTTCCATGTTGTTGATTTAATGTTGAATCTTTGCAAGCCAGAGAAAAATTTGATAAGCTATTCTTCATCTAAATGGATCTTAAATGAACCTTATTTAAAAGAGGATTTATAACGCTGCTGGTTTCTTTGATAATGTGAACTTCTCCAAGTGGTATTTAGAAGATAAACTTATGACATAATAGATTATGTATATAAAACACCAAATGTATTTTCCCTTAAGGATACAAAACAAATAAACAAAAAGCTTTCCTACAGGGAAACTGTTTACCTGGAGTATTGTATGCTTTTGTGGCCTCAGTTCAGAGAATAATAATTGACAATGAGAGTCCTGCCTCCCTACACACACACACACACACACACACACACAATTAGGAAAGGCAATAAAATTTAAAGTGCATAAAGTAATAATGTCTTCACAATAGATCAAGATGGACAGTCTGCCTTTGAAGAACTGAGAACCAGCTGTTGAATCATAGACAAAGTAGCTTTAGGACAAGTTTTAAAAGTCAACATTTTCCATTAGAGTTGGTAAATATGGCTTAGTATAGACCAGTGATGGCGAACCTTTTGAGCTTGGTGTGTCAGCATTTTGAAAAACCCTAGCTTAACTCTGGTGCCGTGTCACATATAGAAATTTTTTTATATTTGCAACCATAGTAAAACAAAGACATATTTTTGATATTTATTTTATATATTTAAATGCCATTTAACAAAGAAAAATCAACCAAAAAAATGAGTTCGCGTGTCACCTCTGACACGCGTGTCATAGGTTCGCCATCACTGGTACAGACCATGATACAATATAAAAATGTAAATACTTCCCAAAAGAGTTGGGTAATTGTAGATATGAGGCTCACTCTGGGTAATTAAGTGAGACCAAAGCTACTTAGGGTACAAGTTTTTGAAATATATGTCATGGGGAATTGCCATGTCCCAAGTCTTCATGACAGTTGGTCCCCTTTTAGGACAGATTATTGGCCTGGGAGGACCTTGCTCAGATCTGGTAGGATCCATTTCATTATTTTACAACAAAATAGTCATTGACATGAGAAGGCAGTTTGCCTTACTTGTCATTCATCAGTCAGAATAGAATCTTTAAAACCATGCCAAGATTTCTGTCTTAAATGATAGTTAAGTGAGTCATTGTGGGTGTTCCATCTGCGGGACCAGGTTTTACAGGTCTACTTCCAAGGCAGCCTTTGTCAAAACAGAATGTCCTTAATTTTCCATTTTGATGATTCAGCATTGTAAATAAGCAAGAGATTAACTGAGTTGATATAACATAGCATAGGAAACATTCTTAAAACGCTCTGTGTTTATACTTACGTTCACAGATTACATGCAGATTCCTGGGCACTACGCCTCAAGCTCTGATTCAGTATTTCTGGAGGGAGGCACAGGAATCTGTATTTCTGATAAGCTCCCCGGATGATTTTGACTCGGTGGTGTGTGGGCTAGACTTTGAGATGACCTGATTAATGAATGCTCTTCTCAAAGCACGGTTCCTCTTCTATTGAAAGTGACCTTGCTTGAAGAACAAAGCAAAAGTGAGAAAAGAGACTTACTCAATTCCATTTTTTTACTTTATTCATTTCTATTTTAAAAGAAAACATTTCTATTTTACTTTGCCCCTAAAATATCTCATTGATCTCACAGGAAGAGGAAGGAGACTTGGAGGGAATAAACCTTGTAAAGATAAAACTAGGCCCACTCATGTACTCTCTCAGGCCCATCTTGACCATTGCTGCTAAGGGCTAGTTTGTGTAAACACATGGTATTTGAGCATATAAAAATGTGTCTTCTCCTTCATTACCTGGGTCCCAGTCATTCATGGATGCAGAGGAAGATCTGGAGGACATGGGGGCAGTGGGGGGTTTGCTGCTCAAGGGAACAGGGGAACCTAGCTCGGGTTTGTCTGTAACAGATGGAGATATGAAAATGCAGTGGGGGACTGAGGAGCAGCCTTTATGTGACAGTGCGGAACCTTGCGAATGTAGAATAAAATGAAAACTTGAGTTCCTGGAGAAACATCATAGAAATACAGGAGGAACTTTTTGAGCTATGTGACTTTTCACACACAGGCTCTCATCCTTACAGGAGTCTTGAAAGAAGGTATTTTTAGCCTTGGGCAGCAGAGGCGCAGATGGACAGTGGCTTATAGGTGGCAGAGGCAGTGTATAAATGAGACCCAGTTCTGCCTCCAAAGCCCTTGCCCTTTCTGCTATCCCACCCGTATCTTTAACTTTGACCAGCAAATGCCCTAGAATTAAGTGAAGATGAATTTGTCAGCTGAGCTGCACTGCAGTTGGAGTAATACCAGGGCAGAGGTGCACACGACTCTCCTTTTCAAATGCCACAAAGAGTAATCGGTTAAGAATGCATGTTCATCCATTAATGAAAGAATGGATAACCAACCTGTGGGATATCGATGCAATAGAATATATTTTGGCCATAAAAAGGAATGAAGCACTGATGCGTGCTACAACATAGATGCACCTTGAATACATTATGCTAAATGAGAGAAGGCAGTCAAAACAGCTGCATAGCGTACTATTCCATTTATCTGAAATGTCCGGAATAGGCAAATTTATAGAGACAGAAAGTTGATTAGTGGTTGCCAGAGCTGGAGGAAGGGGGAATGGAAGGACATGGAATTTCTTTTTGGGGTGATAAAAATGTTGGAATTGTAAGTGGTGATGGTTGCACATCCCTGTGAATATAAAAACCACTGAATTGTATACTTGAAAAGGGTGAATTTTATGGTATGTAAATTATAGCTTTAAAAAAAGTTGTTTTGGATTCAGGCAGGCTCTAAATCAAACTGCCTACATCACTGACTGGCTGTGTGGCTATAGCAGGCTATTTGAACTCTCAAAGCCTTAGTATGTATATAGCTTCATTTCTAAAGAAATTATATCAGTATGAGCCCTAAAAAGTTATTGTGAGGATTCAGTGAGCTAAATATGTCCAGTTCCTAACCCAGTGCCTGGCACAGAGCAATTACTTCCAACTGTTAGTTATTACCTCTAGAGAGAAGGTTGTGTGTGAAGAAATCTTAAAAACCAGAGCAGGTTGGACAGTAAGAATACTGGCTGGAATCACGAGCCTGGGCTCATGGCTCTTCACTTCCACAGGCGGAGGGTAGCATGACACAGGACACAGGGCTGGAGGAGCCCCTGCAGATTTTCAAACTCAGAGCTCATTTTAGGGCCAGCATCGATGGTTAAGAACTCTTGTGCAATAAATTCTGAATACCCCAGAGTTAAAATTTAGGCAAAAGTCTAGAAAGACTGTGCTTAACTGTGTTATTTTTTTTTTTTTTCTAAATCACAGCTACTTTACAATTAAATTGTTTTAGTTCACATCTCTGCCTACTCATAAGTTTATGTTTTCAAAGATTATTTTTGCACAGAACCAAGAACTGATATGAAACAAAGATCCTTTTAGAGGTGGTGGGAACATTTCCTAAAGACATGGTACTTTGGATTGTTAATACCCAAAATGCTGTTTATTATGGTCGTGCTGTGTTAGAACTTGAGTGAACCTTTTAAATCTACTAGTTTATATGGCCAGTTTATTAAACAAGAAATAATTTAATGAAATTTAACTTTCATCTCAGAGATAGAAACACTTGTCCTAAAACTGAGGGGATGAGGCATTATTGCGGATCAGTATATTAGTGTCCTACCTATGGTTTGCCTAATTCCCCCGGGAGACATGGAGATGCTTGAGTCTTGTCAAAAGAAAAACTGTTCTTCCATCCAAATGTAATTAGTAGAAAGAAAAAAACACTGCTACCCATACTTTGATAAGTGGTTGTTGAATTTGGCACATCTGTCTTATTGATCACTGTTTCCTTTCGCTCGCAGCATGGGGAAGGGCAGCCGCTGCCACGCTCTTCTGTGGCTTCATCATCCTGGTCATCTGCTTCATCCTCTCCTTCTTTGCCCTCTGCGGACCCCAAATGCTCGTCTTCCTGAGAGTGATCGGAGGCCTCCTGGCCCTGGCGGGTAAGTCTGTGTGTCAGCGATTCTCCATTCCACCTTCCCTGGAAATCAGTGAAGGGGTGCCCGGTCCCCAAAGAACATCCCTGACAATTGCAGTTCCTGACCTGTTCTCAGAAAGTGTGTTACCAAGGGCAGAATTCACGGAGGAGAGATGTGTTTTAAGATCTAGAGCCGTTGGCAACCAATCGATGTGTCTCTTTAACATTGATGTTTCTCTTTCTCTCTCTGTCTCTCCCCCTCCTTTCCACTCTCTCTAAATATCAGTGGAAAAGTATCCTTAGGTGAGGATGAGCAACAAAAAGCAGAAGATCTAGAGCCCTTTCCTCCTCTGTCTCACCTGGTACTCTTTGCTCCCCTTCCAAATGAGGAAGGTTGTCATTCTGTATACCAGGGGTGGGGAACCTTTTTCCTGCCAAGGGCCATTTGGATATGTATAACATCATTCACGGGCCATACAAAACTATCAACTTAAAAATTAGCCTGCTGTATTTGGTCAAACATTTAATTAACTCACCCCTAATGCCTTGGCAGGGCCAGACCAAAGGATTTTGCGGGCCTTAAAGGCCCTCAGGCTGGACATTCCCCACCCCTACTGTATACCATCTCTTGTAGGTGATGCCATGTCCAGTGGCACCCCTACGCTGAGGGACTGGGGCTGAGTCAGCTCTGTAGGGACAGTGTCTCTGCAGTGGGCCCATTGCCGACCTTCTGGGAGCCCCATGCTGGGGGGTGGCTATGTCCTTGAGCCATTTTACTTATTGAAGGAGTTTTGTGGTCTTATGATGCGGGGGGTCGTGAAAGGGTTTTCTGTAGTGGGATGGGGGACCTGGAAGAGGCCAGCCCTGTAATTGCCTCATCGCCGGTGCTGGGGAACCAGAAATTTAGTTATGCAGGTGGGTGGGGCTCAGAGTAAACATTTATTCATGGAATATAACAACTAGGACTCTGGGAGCAAGAATAATATGAAATTTTAGGAAGGCACCTGGCCCTAGGGAAGTCTCTCAAAGGGGCAGGACCCCAGCCACAGAATGGATTTAGATGCAAAACTGGATTTCCTGAGGAGGGGAAAGAAGGAGCTGATGATGGCAAAGTGAGGCCATAGGTCATGTCTCAAGATAAGGTAGGCTCCTGGGAGCAAAGCAGAAATCCAGCTACAGACGTGGAGTACAGACACAGAGTGAGCAGAAGGCCTTGGACACGGGTCAGAAGCCTTGTGACTAAAGGTCCATGAGATCGAGCATGAGCCCAGAGGGAGACCACTTTGTGCTGGGTTCCCACAGAGCCTAGGGCAGGACAAATGGCCCTGGCTGAGAGGCAGGGGGTGGCCTCAGGGAACTGGCCCATGCAGGCTCTGCCCTCGCTTGTACATTTAAAAATTCCTCCTGATTAAAGATAAAGTTTACTCCAGTGTTCCTCATGCTTGAAAGTTTGCTTTTGGAATAATATTTTACAATCAGAAATTACTTGGAATCACAAAAGATATGAGGAACCTTGTCAAATCCCACCTCTGCTTCTATTTGGCTTTTTGCAGTTCAAATTGTTTTTTTAAAATGCTCAAGCAGAACTAAAATCTGCTCATACCCTTTGACATGGCAATGTACATATGAAATATTAAGTCAATAAAATGCAGAACATAGCACAGAATGGATATACTCATTATAGCTTTATAGAAGTATGCATATTCACTGAAAAAAACTATAAAAGAAGGTTATGTTCTTTTTACTTTTGAGTTGCTTAAAATGTTAATATGATTAATAATGATTGTAATATTGTGACTCATATGCCGAAAAGATTAGAAATTGACACATTTCTTTATTTCCTCTCTTACATTTCACCAAAGCCCATCTTTCATTTCTGCTCCCTGAGCCTGAAAAGCTCTTCGCCCTCCATCTCTCATTTATTCTTTAGGTCCTCACTTCCTTTTCTGGTGATTCTCTGCATTGATCATTTTGCATCATTGGTTCGTCATTTCATTTAGGCATTCATTTATTGAAGGACTATTCCAATGGTGTATTTTGAATGGAGTGATAGATGTGTGTGTGCATGCACGTGTGTGTATGTGTATATATACATTATTTTTGCTAACAGTGAAAATATTAACTATGTCTTTGGCACAGGAAATACAAAGGTAATAAAAATACTCTTCATTACCATCCTGCTTTCTATTATATGCCACAGTTTTGGCTTTTTGCTTCAGTATATAATACTTGCACCTGGACTGTGATTCTCTAGTTGTCTCCTGTCCGTATTTCTTATATTCAGGATTCCGCTCAATGCCAGCTCTCTCAGACACACAATATTTAAAAATCTCTTTTGGCTCACGATTAACTAGTTACCCTACAGTGGTCAGCAAACTCATTAGTCAACAGAGCCAAATATCAACAGTACAACGATTGAAATTTCTTTTGAGAGCCAAATTGTTTTAACTTAAACTATATAGGTAGGTACATTGTTATTAACTTAATTAGGGTACTCCTAAGGCTTAGGAAGAGCCACACTCAAGGGGCCAAAGAGCTGCATGTGGCTTGCGAGCCGCAGTTTGCTGACCACGGCCCTAGCCTTTTCCATTAGCATCATTTAGGTGGATTTAATACTTATTTAAAGGCAAAAACATTAGGAGAGGGATTTAATCTATTGTTGCAATTCATTCATTCATTCCTGCATGCATGCATTCACACTTTGGGATTTTTTTTTCCTTTCCTTTAGCTGTGTTCCAGATCATCTCCCTGGTAATTTACCCGGTGAAGTACACCCAGACCTTCACCCTTCATCTCAACCCCGCTGTCAATTACTTCTATAACTGGGCCTACGGCTTCGGGTGGGCGGCCACGATTATCCTGATCGGCTGTTCCTTCTTCTTCTGCTGCCTCCCCAACTACGAAGACGACCTCCTGGGCAATGCCAAGCCCCGGTACTTCTACTCCTCCGCCTAAGGTGGGGACGGATTCCTGCTGCCAGGATGGATTCCAGAAAAAGAAACTGTTTTTCCCAGAATACTTTGAACCTAATTGGCAGGGAGGGGAGCAGGGCACTGTTCATATCATTAGACTAGTCAAAGCGCTAAAACAATTTTCGAGAAACTATTTCTTAAATGGTGTTAATAGTTTCATATTCGTCTTTTATATATATTTTATAGAGTGAAACAAAACTTCTTTTAACGAATTACCTGTAATATGCCAATATTTTCTTAATATCTGTCCATATAATTTATACCACATTTGTAAAAGAATATGAATATGAAACTTACCATTTTATAAGGTAAAAATAAGAAGACTTAAAAGATTTAAGTAATCTGATCAAGTGTCTGTCCGTCCCGGATTAAACTAGATCTATTAAGGGAAAAGAAGAGGGAAATATTGGTAAAAAATTGTCAGGGACCAAATATTCTAAAAGAAATGTAAAAAAGTAAATATTTTTCCAGCCTTCAGCTAGTTAAGGAAGGCAAAAGAGTTTCCTAAATGCATATCATTTGTGAGAATTTCTAATTCACATCCTGAGTAATAGATCTTTTGCTAAGCTTCACATTAACTTGATATGTCATTTACGAAAGTATTCTTTCATGACCAAAACCTGTTGCAGTAGTAAGGTCTTCTATGCAAGGAAATGCTAAGATGAAATTTTCTCTTTAAAAATGGTTTGTAGGGGTGGGGTGTGGGAAAATGATATTTTAATCTGTACTGTTTTGTGTCTATATGTTAAAGGTCAGAGTAGATTGCGTTGAAAGATGGGCTGGGTCTAAGTCATTGTGACTGACAGGCATGATCAGGTTGTGCAGCAAAGCGTTAGGAAGGCCATTCGTAGCACAAAAGAAACATTAAAACAACCTTGGGAGAAGAAATGACTTGAATTTCTCATGTCAGTTGAGCAGACTCTACTCATATAGACACAGCTTCTGATAGATTGTAACTGTAAGTAAAAACTTAAATATAGTAAAAAACCTGGTCTTCTTTGATAAGCTGATTTAAAATATCTGGTATAAAGCATGCAACAGGAGAATTCAGGGATATGAGATCTCTGAATGGGAAATATATGATATATCACATGGGTTATTATTTTTTTTACCATTTGTATTTACATAACAAAAACCAATTCATTTGATATATCGAATTATTATTTTGTAAATTGCAGGATAAGCAATTACAGTTTTTATTATGAATTTTTCCCAATAAACCAGATATTCTAATCTTGTTTCTAGTTTGCAGTTTTTTAAAACATTTTTCTTCAAATCTGGGGAAGGGAATTTTTAAAAAATGCTTTGAGTTTAGGTAGTAAGAATCTATAATTATAAAAGCATAATATGCTAATTAGGCCAACATCCTTCCAGACGACCTTCCAGACGAAGCCAGGGCTGCCCGGTTCCCAGGTGCCAGGGGGAAGCCGGTGCCGGCAGAGGAGGGAAGGAAGGCCTACCCTTGCACGAATTTCGTGCATCAGGCCTCTAGTATTTGATAAAATGAAAAGTTGCTTCTTCCTTGAGATGGGGTCTTCTTCATTCAGGTGGTGGGACAGCAAGCAGTCTCTTTTCCTTTTTGATCCTGCTCATCTTCCCGTTTGGTGGTTTATTTTACACCACGGATTGTACCTTAATTCTGCTATGGTGTATAATGTAAAAAAAGGTTGTAGAATGGCATGGTGGGAGAAGGGAAGTATTTCTTCTTAGTTCTGTGAGCCATTTGGTCCTTGACAGCTAATTTTTCTTCTATGCTTCTCAAAATATCAAGTGAATGTCTCCACAAATTTAGAAGAATGTGGTCTGGGTTATTTACATCAAAAAAAGCCCAGACTTTGGGGGGATTTGCAGTGGTAACCAACAGTGTTAAAAAAAGTCATCTTCTAAAATAATAGCACAGCTAATTCAAGAAGATAATGGATACCTAAAGATTAAGAAACTGGGCCTCCCATGGTACATGAAAATGACTCTCAGATACAAGGTTCTCTAAGACATGTGCTCTTGTTGTTTAATTTTTTCCCACGCAACTTCCCTCCCCCCCCCCCCCTTCAATAAATAACATGCTGCATTCAAATAATGCACATTTAGGAAAAATACAGCTTCCTGGGACCAGTGAGCTGATGTGATGAAAGACAAAGACACACTGTCATTACTTTGGCTAAGGTGTTCTGCTCCTTTCAGCCTCATTCAAGTGCAGAGATCCTCTGTTCCTTGGTTCCCATTCACCAGGACAGATACCCTTGTGTTCTAAACAGCAAGAGAATTCCAGCGGATTCTTGAGAGTAATGAAGAATTTGACTGGGAAGCCATCTAAGATGAACAGTGCATTCTATGATATTTCCCATGGTAAAGCGGAGGTGGGTTTTGGCTCTGTAATTATATTAAGAGTCCCCACCCTTTAAATAAGCAGTTCTAGGTTCCCAAGCAATTATCTCATGCTCATACTACAAGTAGTCAGATATGCTAAGTGCCATTTACTGTTGAATATAACAAAGAAGTAGTATGTCAAGGTCTTTCAGTTGTCACACATGGTATCCATGGAGTGTAATTATTTTTAGCTTCAAAACCATATACTTTTGGACTAACAATGAAGTTTGATAGGCTTTCCTTTTGTAAGGAAATGAAAACAATGGAAGAGTATAGTCATAATAACTTAATTAGGTTGATGTTTGCTACAAGCTTCTGCTGAAAGTCAGCTCTATTAATATAACATACACAAATGCTGAATTGACTTACTTTGACTTATTTCTAGGCAGACCTGAAAAGAGCATATTTGGGCCTCAACCAACGTTGTTTAATGGAGTAAAGTTGGAGGTGGAGGGCTCGTAGTGTGAAGGACTAGGCCAGTGATGGTGAACCTTTTGAGCTCGGCGTGTCAGCATTTTGAAAAACCCTAACTTAACTCTGGTGCCGTGTCACATATAGAAATTTTTTGATATTTGCAACCACAGTAAAACAAAGACATATTTTTGATATTTATTTTATATATTTAAATGCCATTTAACAAAGAAAAATCAACCAAAAAAATGAGTTCACGTGTCACCTCTGACACACGTGTCATAGGTTCGCCATCACTGGACTAGGCCTGGGTAGGGACTGGTTCTACAGAGAGAGTGGGAATAAGAAAAGCAGCTGAAGAAAATGAGAAAGGAAAAAGGGGGCGGGGGTAAGGTTAAAAACCATAGGATCTATGTATCTCACTGCACAGCATTTGAAAACAGTTCCCATTGTTTTGAGATTTTACGATTAGACTATCTTCTTTTGGAGCACTTTTCTGTGATTGGACCCTGTGAGTAATTGCATCATACGCATCAGAGGTATAAGTCACTTTTCGAATCCTCCCAGGTGTGTGGTTAAAATCGGAGTGTCTGGCCTTGGTTTGATGACCTGCTGGAGGGTGAACACCCAGCAGCATTCATCCCGAAGCACTCACTGTTAGTCTTCTATGTGCTGCTTTTCTGATTATAGGCTACTGGTCCTTACTGAAGTACAACTTTTTCAGGCATTAGAATCATCCACATACTATACAGAATGTTGTATTTATTATTGTTTATAGGATATTTTGAAATATGTATTATAGTAAACAATCTGGCAAACATGATAATCACATAGATGGAGCAGAGTATGTAGAAATACATCATATTTTATCCTTTTGGTTCTTGTTATACTATAGAATATTCCTGATCAGAAATACAACTTCATGGAAGAAGGGCTCCTTTTCACTTTTATGCATCATGTGTCTAGATCATGTTCACCCAGGTACTCTAAGCAGAGAAATGGGAATGCACAGCCCCCATATTTTATTGTAAATCTTAGATATATAAATGTTTAATTTGAAATATGGCCATGCCTGTTTTAACATAAAAGTGTTTACTATCACAGGTTAATTATTGAACCCTCCACCTCTACCTACCCCCATAAATCTTCAAATAAAACAGAGCAGACAAGCTGCCTCCTTAGCACATCAGTCTCACGAAACAGAGCAGATATGAGGGAAGATTACCCAAACCTGCAACCGAGGTACGTGCCCTGACTGGGAATCAAACCCCTGCCTTTACTGTACAGGAAGACACTCCAACCAACTGGGCCACCCCGTCAGGGCAAGGACATTTCATAAAATTATGCAACAAGAATGTAGTGGGAAGTCCTGCCAATGCCTCCGCTGGCCAAGAGCAGAGTTTAGGGAAGTTGGGTGCAGAGGTTCAATGCCAGCTACTTCTTTTGAACGCTTTTCCTTGTTCTTTCTGCAATGGGTATTTCTGCAATGGACTGTTAAACATGGGTCTTTGGGGTTGATAGGTTGCTTTGTCTTATCTCTGTAGAGTGGTTCAAGGTTTTAAAATTCCTGAAGACAGACTGGGCTTGGGACCCACCAGTGTGTAGTCAGAGCCCTTTGATTTTTGAGATAATTCTTCCCTGAGATGGGCTTGCCTTTCTCATGCACACCATCCTTTGTTCCTGGGTTTTGCAATTCTGGTAAGTATCTGGGTGTGGCAGAGGGAGACTAACACACCTCAGGTGTGGGAAATAAGAAAAGGTGCAGATGCCGAAACCAGTTTGGCTCAGTGGATAGAGCGTCGGCCTGCGGACTGAAGGGTTCCAGGTTTGATTCCGGTCAAGGGCATGTACCTGGGTTGCGGGCACATCCCCGGTGGGGGATGTGCAGGAGGCAGCTAGTCGATGTTTCTCTCTCATCGATGTTTCTGATTCTCTATCTCTCTCCCTTCCTCTCTGTAAAAAATCAATAAAATATATATATAAAAAAAAGATTTAAAAAAAAAAAAAAGGTGCCGAGCCTGTCATATTCATGGTGTCCCACTTGTACTAGTCTGTGCTTTATGGTTTATCTCAACAACTTCCTCTCCTCAGCTGCAGAAATAAAGGAAGACTAAGAAGAGTGTGTGTGTTTAAAGACAGTTCTCTGGTGAAGGACTGGAACCTGTTGATTTAAATGGCATAAGATTGTCTTCATGATAATGAATCATTAAAGAATTATAATAGATGGTTGTGTAATGGTTTGCCCAGCCAGTTCTCCCAGCATGAAGATTCACACTAATTAACCTGTTACTATCACCGGTTTTTGAATAAGTTGCTTTTAAGAGGGAACACTAGATTTGAAATAGAAACTGAATTTGATTATTAAAAGTGAATTGCTGCATGGGACTTTGAATTCCTAGGAATTTCCATATTCGAATCCCGTTTCTTTGTTCTATGCTTTCTATTCTGGTTACTCAGTGGATAGTCTTCATTTGAAATGCTTCAGTGAAATTTGTGTTTCCAAATACTACCCCACCCAATTCCTAATTAAGCAACACCTCAATGCCTAACTCTTTCTTCAAGGAAAAGAAAACAAGTTTCTGTGCAGATGTTGAAGATAGGTGAACTGAAGTATGCATAGGAAGCTGGCATTTACTATGGCTAACTTTATGCTGATGGAATTTACCATTGGAATAATCTCGTCTGAAGATGTCGAGGTGACAGAAGTTGACTTCAACATTATGAAATGAATTCCTCATCAACCCCAAACAAATACAAATTCCTTTGTCTCTTAACAGTACATTAGCCATGCAGGATGCCTCCTGGTCCTCATTCTGGAGAGATTTTCCCAGTGGGGCTGTTATAACTTAGGAAAAGAATTAATGGAGCCTTCTTTGGGGAGCACCCTGTGCTGGGTGCCCTTGTGCAGGCGCAGCTGCACAGCCCCACCGGGCAGCCTGGCTGTGGGGTCAGGACATGCACACAGCCTGACACCCCAGAGGAGCCCTGGGACTGTTGAAGAAAGTCAGGCCTTCCATCCCCACTGCACACACTCCTATCCTGGCCTCCCCAGATTTCCTTCTATACGCTCAGAAACACAGAGGCAGCTCTTATTTCAGTATCAGGAATTTAGGGACCGAGTGAACACACTCCCCATCCCCCAACTTATGTCTTTAAAGAGTAAATTCAATATTCAGAAACACTACCAAATCATGTTTGCCTTTTTCTGTTTTCACACACTGCAAATACCCAGCACCTCAAGGGAAATTATACCTTTTTTTTTTTTTTTAAATGCCACCTTGAAGTTCCTCAGTGTAGAATGCCACGTCTGCACTTCCTGGCCAAGCAGATTAACAGTAAGCTTCCAGCTCCAACTGGCTAATGCATAGCCGCACTGTCCCAGTGGGGTTAGCAAATCGCTGGATGGGTTGTCTTCCTCATGCTGTCCTCGGACCATGTTAAAGCTGAGTTGTTAAAGGAAAGCCATTTCCAACAGAGTGCGGCTTCCAGCCTTCACCAGTCTAATCAGTCAGCTGACATATAAAACATGCCTAGTTGTTCACTTTCTTTTACATGATGGTGTTTTCTGAAGAAGAGGTAGGAAAAGTCTTCAGAATTTACAGCTGTGTGACCGAAGGCTGCTCTTGGAAATAAGTGAGGAACGGGAGGAGGCTAGACACAGCCTCCCTGTTGCTGTGGTCTTTCTTTTAGGCAGGTTGTGGGCGAGAAAGCACTGTTTGGGCCCCATGTTTGTTTTGGTAACAGCAGCCCAGTCCTTCCTTCAGCCTGGGGGTGAGTGAGTCAACAGGGCATGAGTTAGGACTGGCAGACAAAGTGTGGACAACCACAGGCTAAAACACAGAACTTTCCCCCGGAACACCCTTTACACTGAACAAAGTTTGGAAAAACAGACAAAATGAGAATCTTTGGCGAAGCTTCAGAAGGCCTAGATTCTGTTCTGTGCCAAACACAGTTTTCTCATTGGCAGGACTTAACTGATAGGAACGCCTTTTTCTTTTGAGCTCTACAAATACCTTTAAGGCTTTTGAGAAAAAGAAAGAAAAAAGTCATTGTATAGAATTATGACCTCATGTTCCTAGTACAAAACAAGAGGTCAGATTTTCTTCAGAGGGATGCATATGAAATTTTCCAAAAGTATTCACGTTCCAGATATTAATAGATGCTACTAAAAAGATTCGATAGTCAAGTATTTAAAATAATATGTACCATTTGTCATTTCCTTACTATGCGTCCAAATAAAAAGTGTGTCTCTACAATAGACAAAACTCAACTTTTGCTACAGTTTGCAGCCATTCTCACTTTCAAAATATTGTGAAAGCCTTTCCAGGACAGCATTGTAAGTGCAAACATATTAGTAGGTTTGTTTTTTAAATGTAATGCCTACTAACTCGTTTCCAGACACATTGAAAGTATTTCCCTCTAAGTCTTTGTGTCCTTTTAAAAAACAAGTCAAAATGATACATAAGCTGAGTTAAAGTCATGTAAACCAAAAAGCTTATCATGAAAAGAGCAGGCCCTGCCCATTCTCTCTTCCCTCTTTGTGCCTGGGATCCTGAAGCAACCATGGAAAATCAGTTTAGTCGTTTCTTCTATTTACCTTTATCCTTCAAAGTAACGTGTCTTTTTTTCCCCTTGAGTTTTTAATTTTATATTAAACTCTTACCACTCACCCTTACACATGCAGGTACACACACACTCACACATGTACAGGCATGCATGCATACATTCAGATATTTCTCCCCAATTTCTCAGTGATGTCATGTCACTATTTTTGGTTATATCAATATTCATATTTTATATTATTATGTCCATGTAAGTATAGTTCTCAGCTGAGTCTCATAATAATGATTTTATTTATTTTCTCTTACAATTTTTTTTTGTTTTTCTTGGACTTAATTTTTGACTCATTTTTCACCTGTTTAGAATTTTGGTTGGAAATAACTGCTCTCAGAATTGGAAGGTATAAGTTATCTCAGGCTTTTGAAGGCTTTCCTTCTAGATTCCATATTGCTCTTGAGAAGCCGGATGCCATTCTGATTTCCAATCCTTTGCTTGTAACTCATTTCTTCGTCTCTGAAAGATTTTAGTATCTTTCTCTTTATTTTTATGTTTTTAAATTTATGATGTGTGATCATGCTGGTTTTTATCCACTCATAGCACTTCACTTCTTTTTTTATCTCCTTCTGTAACTCCTATCAGCCATAGGTTGGACCTTATTAGTTACTTCTTCCAGTTTTCTGACCTTTTCTCTCCATTTTTCTATCTCTTTTTCTTTTGTTTTACTTTCCTATTCACTGTCCATCTCTTTGTGTTTTTATGCTTTCTTTGCAATGATTTTCTCAATATTAATCTTTCATTCTTTTTGTTGAATCTAAACATTGTCCTTCTATCATATATTCAATTCTAAAAGCTTTTTATTATTTCCTAATTATTCCTCTCTTTTGGAAAATTATCAACCTGTTTTATTTTGTAGAAGCAAAATTTTCTCTCACTTCCCATAAAATGTTAACAAGTTTTTGAAGTTTATTTCTGGTTCCATCCATGTACTTTTTTGGTTGTTTATGTATATGTTTCAGATTATCTTTTACAATTTGGCTTTTCTTGGCTGCTTGATGATCATTCATTTATATTTCAGAGTGAGACACGAAATAAAAAATTCTAGTTTGGAAGTTCCACATATGTTGATTGGGCTCATCTATTGGGCCTCACCACAGGTTAAGAAGGTGAATCTGGTTGTTGCTTTGGAAGGCTCTAAATTGCTAATATAAGTCTTTTCTCTTGGGCTAGTCAGTTTTCCTGAAGCAGAATTTTGCTATTTCTTGCCTAAAAGTCAGAGAGTTGGCTGGCTATCATTCTCAGAATCAGTGGGAAAATGACCAGCTCTTGCACCATTGAGCATGTAGAGTTTTCTACACGTGCTTCACTGTGCCCTCAGCTGTGATTTGTCCTCAGTACTTTCTGGGCACATTCCTAGTCTTCTGCTGAAGTTGAGGAGAAGTAGTGACTTAACTGTGCAGTAGAGAAGGGGAACTGGGCTTCTATATGCTTCTTGTAAAGACTTTGAGTCCATCCTCCTGTCATTAAACCCCTCCCCGCGTCCTTGCCTTCAGAGATAAGGTTTGTCTTTGATTCCTGAACCTATCTGAAGCAGGAATCAGCTTGCTTCTTGTTGGCTTACCTCTCTCCCTACCCTGCAGCCATTTTAAAGTTTAAAAGCTCTTAAAAAATTCCAACGTGTTCTGACATGGGAAGATCTCAATATATTCTCAAATTTAGAAAGGCAAGTTTGATTTCTGTGATCTTATTTTTTCACATTTACATATATAGTTACATATATATGTTATATAATATTGTGTGTCCATATGAGAGGGAGGCAGGGAGAGAGAGAGAGAGAAAGAGAGAGAAGGTAAGGGTTGAAAGAACAGAACTAAAAATGTATAAACAGTAGCTACCTCAGGATAATGAGGTTAACAATGTTTTTTTAATGATCTATGTTTTACAAGTTTTCTATATTCATTTTGCCATTTTGTCATTCATTCCTTCAGCACACTTTCATTGCACACTTACTTCATGACAGGTATTACTCTAGGCACTAAAGACCCAGAGGTGAATGAGACAGGTAAAGTTCCTACCCTCATGAAAATAACATTTGACAGGTAGAGACAGCCAGCAAACAAATAAAAAAGATGAGTTTAGACAGAAACAAGTGATATTTTTAAAAATCTGGTTAACAAGAAAGAGGATGGCAGGGCTGTGCTGGTTTCTTTTAGTTGACCAGGGAAGGTTCTCTTAGAAGCGGACATTTAGGCTGAGAAAAGAATGTTGAGGAGCAGAGAGCCAAGAGAAAGGGGTTATTGGCAGAGGGAGTAGTAAGATGGGAATGAACCTGGCATGCTTGAGGGACAGAAAGAATGCCAGTGTAGCAGGGATATAATGAATTAGGAGGAAGTGGTCGGTTATGATTCAGCAAGATAACCAAAAGCCAGATCATATAGAGTTCATATTTTATTCTACTTGCAGTGGGAAGCACTGGAGGGGTCAGGGAATGATATATAATTTATATTTTTAGAACATCATCCATCCACTAACTGGAAAGTGGACTGGGATCAGAGGGGTGTGCTTGGGGCAAATTGAAATCAGAGGGACCCACTAACAGACTGCTTCAGTAGTCCAGGACAAGGAAGGGGGAGGTGTGGACAAAGACAGTAGTGGTGAAGGTGAAGAGAGTGATTGGAACCCAGATATATTTCAGAGGTAAAGTTGATAGTACTTGCTTGGATATAGTTATGGATGGTGGGGGTGGTAAGTGATGAGGAAAACTGGGTAATAAAAAATGACTTCTCCATTTTTGGCCTGAGAAACTAGATGTTTGGTGAGATGGGACGTCTAAGGCAGAAGCATATTTGGGGGAGAAAAACTAAACATTTCTTTTGGACATATTCCACTTGAAGAGCCACTAGACATCCAAGTAAAGAAGTTGAATAAGCAGGTGGTGAATATATCTACCTGAAGTTCAGAAGAGAAATCAGGAATTATCAACATAAAAGTTTTGCTTAAAGCCATGGGACTGGATTAGATTCCATAGAAAAAGAGAGAGAGAGAGAGAGAGAGAGAGAGAGAGAGAGAGAGAGAGAGGAAGGGCGAGGACAGGACTTTGGAGTCTGTCAACATCTAGAGATATAAAGGAAGTTGAGAAGGAGCAACCAGTGAGGAAGGAAGAAAATTAAGTGAGCACAGTATCAGGGCAGCCAATTAAAAATTTTTGATATAATATGTGAAAAATAGTACCTAAGTGACTGTGTATTTGAAGGCTATGTAGCAAATGCTAATGAAGAGTTTCTAGATAATTGTTTAAAATCAAGGAAACAGCAGAGTAAAAAGAAACAGTTACTAATCTTGGAATCTGAATTTGGGTGGCATGCTTTGACGTTTATTCTGTGTTCTCTGGCCAAGCATTTCATCTCTATGGACCTGATTTTTACTCCTCTGTAAAACTGGAGATAATAAACACAGAGGCTATGTGAATAAGCTAATGATTGGTATATAAATGGAGAGTTGCTATTATCCCCTGGGCTGCCTTTGGGCAGGCAAAGAACAGTAGCAGAGCAAAGAGTAGGACACAGGTATCACCTCTACTGCATAAGGTCTTGTCCATCCATATTGCAGATGTTGCTGATGATTCTCTTTCTGTCTGTAACACATCCTAGACCAGGATATTCTGACACCAAACTTCCCAATTCCCAATTATGCAAGACCCCATTCTCCTGAGGAGCACAGAAGGACCCAACATGAAGTGGCCCAGGTTTCAGCTGAATCCATTAAGAAACTCTGAGCAAATACTCCCTCCTCATTCATGAATCAAATGGCTGTCATTGTTTGGTCCTATTTATATCCTTTGCTTTAAAATGGTAATGCCTTCCACAGAAATCAGGACATTTAATCTTTTGATTAAATTTATGTAATGTCCTAGCTTAGTAAGGATGGGCAAAATATTCTTAGCATCCAAGAAATGCCTTCCCTGAAAGACTATATGGCATTGTGGTGCGCAGCTGGTATGCTGAGGCACCTGACGTGCCTCAATTCTGTCACTAGCTTGCAACCAGATATTGATAAATGCATAAGTTGTTGTTGGTTTGCTATAATTAATGAGGTTAAAATGCATTTATATCAGAGAAAGATCTTACGTTTACTAAAACATATATAAGTTTTAATTATAAGTTTTGAAGTGAACATCATTGGGGCAGTGAGCACTTTCAAAAAGGGTACAAAGGCCACTCAATGGGGAAAGGATAGTCTCTTCAACAAATGGTATTGAGAAAACTGGATATCGCACGCAAAAGAATGATATTGGACCCTTACCTTACACCACCTGCACAATATTTATTAATATGGAGTAAAAACCTAAATGCAAGACCTGAAATTATAAAGCTTCAAGAAGAAAACATAGGGGAAAAGCTTCATGGCATTGGATTTGGCATTGGTTTCTGGATATGATACCAAATACACAGTCAACAAAAGCAAAATTGATAAATAAGACTATATAAAAGAAAACTTCTGTGCTTCAAAGACCACAATTAACAGAGAGAAAAGGCAACCTTCACAATGGTAGAAAATATTTGCAAGTCATATATCTGATACGGGGTTAATATCCAGAATATATAATGGAGTCCTGCAAATCAATAACAAAAAACAAATAAACCAATTAAAAATAGACATTTCTCCTAAGATGATATACAAATGACCACAAGCATATGAAAGGATGCTCAACATCACTAATTATTAGGGAAATATAAATCAAAACCACAGTGAAATATCACCTCAGACACATTAGGATGGCTACTATAAAAACACACACAGAAAATAACAAGTGTTAGTACGGATGTGGAGAAATTGGAATCCTTGTGCACTGTTGATAAAAATGAAAATGATGCAGCCACTGTGGAAAACAGTATGTCAGTTATTCAAAAAAAAAAACAACCTGAAAATAGGATTACCATATTATCTAGCAATTCTACTACTGGGTATATACCCCAAAGAATTGAAAGTAGGATCTCAAAAAGGCATTTGCACCATCATAGCAGCATTGCTCATGATATCCAAAAGGAGAAAGCAATCTTAGTGTCCATCAACAGGTGAGTGGATCAACAAAATGTGACACACACACACACACACACACACACACAATACATACCATACATAAAGAAATATTTTGCCTTAAAGAAGAGGGAAATTCTGTCACGTGTTACAACATGGACAAACCTTAAGAATATTGTGCTAAGTGAAATAAGCCAGTCAAAGACAAATACTGTAAAATCCTACTTATATGAGGTATCTAATGTAGTCAAACTCATAAAAACAGAAAATAGAATGGTGGTTGCCATGGGAGAAGGGGAAATGAGGAGCTATTTAATGGTGCATAGTTTTAGGTTTGCAAATAAAAAAAAATTCTGAAGATCTGTTGCACAACAATGTGAATACACTCAATACTATGAAACTCGACACTCAAAAATGGTTGCGTTGGTGATTTTATGTTATGTATTTTACTACAATTTTTTAAAAAAGATGTAAACAGCCTGCCATAACCCCCCAAAGTTTGAAAACCAATGAAGGGGAACATTAGGAGGTCCAATTTTCACTTCTGTACCACCACTTGCAGCTGTCCTGTTTGGGGAAAGAAATGTACCTTACCTAAGCCTCAGTTATTTGTAGTCTAGGATGGGGATCTCTGTAGGATAATCAACTTTACTTCATAAGGGAAAAAAGGTCAAACCTCTAAATTGGTTGGTTTCCTCCCATTTCCTGATGGGGAGGCCCAGCTGGACTTTCCCACTTTTGTTCTGTATCCTGAGAGTCAAGCTCCCCGTCAAGATTCAGCTACCACAGCACCTGCCTCTGAAGAAGTCACTCTTCACTGACCCATCAGTTACTGTGGACATCAGACCCTTCCCTGCAGCTCCTGAAGCTTGGCTGAATCAGGCTGGAACAGTCAAATAAAGCTGTACTGACACTAGGGGCTAACATGTGGGAAATAGACACATGGGTGGGTCTATAGGCCTAGACAACCTGGCTTATAAAATAAACTTAACTGGTTTGAAAACATGCCCTTTCTTGTGGAATGAGGAGGAAAGACGGATCCTGGATTGTACCCTTCCTTTCCAGCTCCCAGTCTGAGTGCATATGGCAGATACTATATTATTATCCAATCTTTTAGGAATGCAATCCTTGATATTTAGATCCAACTAAGAGATGTCCTTGATAGGGTTACTTTCATAGTGGGGGTTGGAGGGATGATACATTATTGTTCAAGAAACCTCTTTTTCAGAATTAAACTAATCAGGACCTAATCTCTCAGCAGATATCACTAACTGGATTAATGCAACACATAGTATTACTAAAATTCAATAATCAAATTAACTAATAAAACACATTTATATCTCCCTATAGAGTAAGGTAAATCATACTTTGATCAAATGTGTTTTGAAGGTATCTCCTGACTTTGTTGTGAGACCAGCATATTTACAGTCAGCACCACTGAGGAGACAGCAGCACAGAGCATGAGAAATAAAGTCTACATTTGATATTGCTGGTTTGTAATGTATTCTAGCTTTCCACTCTCCATATACTTTCTAGCTTCTGGGAAATCAATGAATAGGAGGAGCAGTATATTATTATGCCTCTGAGAGCAGGTAACGTACTTTCGTCTTCCTTTCTTATTTGTGGTACATTTCAATTTTACCTGTTAGGGGTACCCAGGAGGGTGAGTGTTACAAGGGATGGGTCAGTGTGTGCACTGGGTGGTACTCCTCTCCTTGATTTTTAAAGAAAACACAGGGATTGCGTCAAAAGTCAAATTTCCGATCTTAAACTCTCATCAATAGATGCTAAATAATAGTTGTTCATCTTTATGGAGTCTTATTTATATCAACATGGATGGGTATTATGCTACGTGAAATAAATCAGACATAGAAAGACAAATACCATATGATTTCCCTTATATGTGAAATCTAAAAACTAAAATAAATGAACAAGCAAGATAGATGCAAACTCATAGATACAGAGAACAAACTGATGGTTGCCATTTGGGGGGTTGAGGAGATGGGTGAAGAAGATGAAGGAATGAAGAAGTACATATTGGCAGTTACAAAATAATCATGGGGATGTAAAGTATAGCATAGAGAACACAGTCAATAATATTGTAATAACTGTGGGTGGTGCCAGGTGGGTGCTAGACTTATTGGGGTGATTACGTTGTGTAAGTTATAGAAATGTCTAACCACTCTGCTATACACCTAAAACTAATAAAATATTGATTTTCAACTGTAATTGAAAAATTAAAAAACTGCACATCTAAGGTTGAATTTTACTGTATTCTCTTTTTGAATTCATGTACATTTTTACATTTCCATAATAAAAGACCTTTAAATGGAAAAAAATTAATTGTTCATCTTTTATAAAAATTAAACCTTGAAAAAAAATAGCATTTTGATAATAGATCTGGAACTAACAGAAGGGAGTGCCGTACAGAGTGCTTTCTGGAACCTGCTATTTTTACATCAGAGCTCTCTCTATGCTGATCTTCAGAATTACCTGTAACTCTCGGCTCCTAAACACATTGCATTTAGTTTCAGCTTCCCACCTGGGGCCCCCCATCCCTACTTGAAGATTGACACCAAATGATCTTCTTAGAGCAAAATAGTTTGGGCTATCCAATTTATGAGAAGCTTCTGAAAGCCAAGGCAAAGATAAGTAGTCATTATATTATGCTCAGAAAGGGCACCCAACATGCTTTTGGCAAAATGCGTTCATCAGATGACACCAGGGACATTGCACAGTGGAAGAGGCTTTGAGCGTGGAAGGACAGTCAGTGCTGGGTATTTGGGCAGATGTTTTGTTGTACGGTTGAGTGAAGACACTAATAGATCCTGCAGGAAGTTCTTATTAATGTGGGACTTATGTATGGCGGAGAATGCTTAATGGAGTTGTTTTTATTTAGTTGTTACTATTCTGTGAGGTCTATAGCAGTGCCTACTGCACCCATGGACTTGTGTAGTAAGACATCCCTTGCAACCACAGTAGAAACAAAGTACAGCTCTGAACGCCAGCCCAGCGCACAGCTGGTGGTTCTTGTGATGCCTGTGGACTGTGAGGCAGCGATGAAAGAAATGGTACAAGACTGGCCCCAAATCAGCCACAGCAATTGAATGGAGCCACATTTTACTAGGGGGTTAGGGTCTAAACTCAGCATACAAGGAAGAACACTGGACAATCAAATTGCTCTTGAACATTTCTTACATTAATCTAACACTAAAACTCCATAGCAAACTTTTGGTCTCTCCTTGTATTTAACTGTAGCCTTCATTTCCCTATGGTGGTACAGGCCAAGGTCAAATTTAAATGGAGAGAACTACAGAAAAGGATAGGAGAAGATAACTACTAGTGTTTTCTCTGAAATTTTTATTCTGGTTTTCCTAGTTCAGTTTAATTCATATTGGTTATATATTCAATTCACATATCATTCTTCCCTTTGTCTCAGTTTCCTTGTTCTCTGCTTTTGGAGTAGCATATCACTTAACTACATAATTCTTGGAGTCAAGCTTCCTGAGCTCAAATCCAGGTTCTACAAATTATTAACTATACCCTGGGGCAAACTACTTAATATGCCCAAGCCTCAGTTTCCTTGTTTGTCAAAAGAGGCAGTAAATGTGCCTACATCATCAGGTTCTGAGAATTCAATGAATCAATACATGGGAGCCCTAACCACAGTGCCTGCTAAGAACAAGTGCTCGAAGACCTAAGTTATTAATACTTGGTGGTGACAGTGGGGGGTTGGGTGGCAAGGCAGTGTTCAAACTTAGAGACTCCTAAGTGCTTCATTAATACAGGTATTTTCCCTAGGCTGCAGAGTTCAAATAATTCTCATATGACTCTAGCTATTGTTACTTGAATATTACCCCAATGCAGCCCACATCGCCATGACATCAGCCTCCGACTCAAAGAAACCCCGAGTGAGTGATTGTTTACTCTTTCCATAGACATGGTTGACTGTGAAGCGGACATGTGGCTAGAGTCACAGGGCCTCCTGCAGGGCATTTCAAGACCTCTTCATCATCCGTCCCTCCTGGATGATGTACAGGCCGACAGGTTTTCATTAGAGGGAGTAAGTAGCACTTACTGTAATTATTTTCAGGAAGTAGCACTTACTGTAATTGTTTCCAGGGAAATAATGTGTTCCAGTGCATAACACGTGTAAATGTTGTTTGAACTTCTTACATGACAGTGACGTGGTCTAGAAAGTACATAAATACTCATTTGTGTAACTGCACACAAATCAGCTGATAGAAAATCAAGTGAACTGACTCCTTAAACAAAGGCCACCTCATCTGTTAGAACAATAGAGTAAGTGACTAACAACCCCAGCAACAAATGGGTGGCTCATTCAATTACAAGACCAGGGTTTTGTCTCACAGAGTCCCTGCTCTTATAAGATTTATGTGGAAATTTTGTGACTTGGGACCAATCTATATGTCCTCCAAGTTAGCAAGTAATGTCAACTTCAGAAGGCCTCTCTTTGATGTTGGGAAGTCAGTTGGCTAGGTAAATTGGGCCAGACTGAGGAGGGCCTCAAATGCCATCATAGCAGGGCCACGTGTAAATATTTATGTCAGGTTGATAATCCCACAGCTCTCGTAGCTTTTCTGCCTCACCTGGAGTCCTCTCCATTGCTTTTATAGTCCATAGCTCTCACACCCAGCCTCTAGTCTAGGAGAAGATTGTGAGAACTAAATAAACCTGCACACACAGAAGCTGAAATGACTCCTCCCCACCCTACCTCACCCTTCCCCACCCAGGTTTTGACAGCGTTCCCACTCTTCACTTCAGGCCCTCCACATGGGCCACACCCTTGAGCTGACTCAGGAAGGATGGACTCAGAAATATCTGGAGGCCTGGGAGTATGGTGCCCTCCCCCTCTCCCCCTGCCCAGGGCTCTGTGCCCTCTGCCCAAACAAGTGAGGCAGTGAAACATAACTCACTGGCATGGTAACTCTCTTGAGATGATTTCTCAGAGGCATGATGAGGATCAGGCAGATGGTAGTTTTTAGACTCTTGGGGATGTAAGAAGATACAAAGACATCTTGCATAGCCCAGCAAGGTAGAGCTGCTCTCAGTAGCTGCAGTAATTTACCAAGTCACAACATATTTGTTGAGCGCCTCCTGTGTGCCAGGCAAGCACTGTGTTAAATAAAGGCTGAACGAAGATGAATAAGATGTGATCTTTGCTCAATAGAGGAGGCACAGGCTACTCTCTGCACACCTCTGACATCTAGGTGGAAGTGCCTTGACTGGGAAGCCCTACATCTCCCCAAGATGTTATCTATCTCTATATATTGATATAAAAAGACATGTTTATATATGCAAATATCCCAAAGGGCTCGCAATCCCATGATTCCTCTGTCTCTGGGTCCATGTCTACCCCTGTTGTTTATGATTCCTTTCAAATACACCCAGATGCCAAACCCAAACTCATTGCTGCTTTTCGACAGTAATCTGCTTATTGTCAGGCTGGTTGGCTTTTCCAGAGGAAAGAAAAATAGATTGTGTGGCCTTTTGTATTCTGATGGTTCCACACTCTCCTGGCCCATGTTTCTCCTTCCTTTATTCTCCCTACTTGTCCTGAGGATCAAACAAATGCCTCTCTTTGTCTGATATCATCTTGACCTTTTCACTGAAGTCTTAGGACTATGCTATCTTTATTTCAGGAACACACTCAATCCAAGGGATCTTAACAAAATTTTTCCCAACAGAAATGGTTTTACCTCAAAAGAAATCTCATGCCTTCCAGTAGGGAAGAGAATATTCTCCACTCTGATATATATATATATATATATATATATATATATATATATATATATATATCTCCATATCTCCTCACTTGAGGATATTTTTTTTTATTGATTGGAGAGAGAGAGAAAGAGAAAGAGAGAGGAGAGAGAAACATCGATCAGTTGCCTCCCGTAAGCCCTGACAGGGGATCAAACCTGGGTATGTGCCCTGACTGGGAATCAAACCTGCTACCTTTTGGTGTACGGGACAACACTCCAACCAACCGAGCCACCCAGTATATACATATGAAAGTTATTATGCTGACAGGTGTCTTCATAGAGATCTATCCAGTGTACTCTGGGTTCACCAAGGATGATGGTCACCTTATCCTGGGGAATTTAAGAAAACCTTCACAGTTGTAAGGCAGTAACACGACTCTACGTAGGGTGGAGGACAGAAGTGCAGCTTGCTGACCTCAACATGGATCAAGCTTTTGTTCTAAGCAGTGGCATAGGTGATATTTCAGCTCTCAGGAGGTGGTTGCTCCAGACAGACCAGAAAGAGAATCTGGAGCTGGGGCACACCCATCCCAGTGGGGCAGGGCAGAGTCTGGAGCAGATTCAGCTGCAAGCAGTGGGAAGCCCAGGCAGGTGGAGCATGGCATGTGAAAAGCATGGGAACTCATGCCAGGTAGCAGTTCGGGCAGGTGATGGCATCAGGAAGGGCTAGCCAGGCAGGTTAGAGAGCAGAGTGTGGGGACGTAGTCGCTGAGCTAAGACAACCTGTGGGGATGTGGTTAGGCAGATGATCTGACAGAAGCTAACCAGATATGCCTGAAACAGGGGATTCAGGAAGAAAGATCTCATACTGGGAGGGAGAGAAGGGACTGAGAGAAGCTAAGGAGGTTATTGGCTTGGACCACCTGGGATGCGGCTGGGGGTTATTTAGAGCACAGAGTCAGGAGAAACCTGACATTCAGGTCAACATCTAAGTAAGCTGAGTTGCTTGAAGCAGGGCCCCTCATCTCTCTGATGAGGTTCAGAGCACAACTGAGTTGGTGGAGTGGGTGCTGAGGGGGAGGAGACTCTGGCTGATGGTAAAATTTGAAGGTGAAGGAAGCTGGGTGGGGAGCCGGGCAAATCATTGCTGTCTCCTAACCTACTCATCTGTCACCTCCCAGCATCAAAGACTCCTCTAGTTCCTCCAGAACATGGGGTATTTCAACTCCTTCCTTTTCTGGACTTGCATCTTTATCATAATTTCAAGGCTTGATTGTAGGCCAAGGGGTACTTTCCCATTTTCTGTTGTCAGGGATATTTGTCACTGGTGCTGTGTGAGACACAGCAGTGCTCAATCCATGTATATGGTCTTCCCTGGGGAAAATGGCGCCACCTTTACTTACGACTGCTTGGGCTTTAATCCTGGCGCTACTGCTTACTCGTCATGTGACCTTGGACAAGTTACTTAACTGTCCTTTGCCTCATTGTCCTCATCTGTAAAATGGGGATAATAATAGTGCTTACTTCATAAAGTGGTTGTGAGGAGTAATTCAAATAATTTAGATGTTATAAGCATTTGGAACAGTTCTTGGCACTTAATAAACAATAAATGTCAGCTGCTAATTCTTCAATGGGGAGGAAGCCTGGGGAGAATTCTGGGTTGATCTGAGGCTGTTAATTACTTCATAAATCTATTTTGAATGCCTTTTATGTGCTAAATATTATTCCAGTAACTTGGGGTGTATCAGTTGACAAAACAGACATTTACCCTTGCCCCACAGTGTCAGCTTTTTCTGTTGACTCTGAAACAAATAAACAAACAAAAAGGTCTTTTCAGAATTGTTCTCTAGGGGAGCAGCAAGAATTCCTTTCCATTTATTTTTTCTGTATAAATAAGGATTGAAGTAGCAGATACTAGCACAATGCAAAGGCCTCTACCAGGACAGAGCCAACCACATTAAGACTACCTCCCTCCTTTGGGGAGCACTCACCCCCTGACAAACTTCTTGGGGAAGCGCTCTGCTTCCTTGAGAGCCGGTGATTATTTTGTGATCTTCTCTTCCTCCCTTCACTCAGGGTGGGAGTGGGGGCATTCTCTAGAGCAGGGTGTCTCAACCTCGGCATCATTGACACCTTGTGCCCGATGAGTCCTGTAGGATGTTTAGCAGCATCCCTGGCCTCTACCCCCTGGGCTCCAAGAGCATCCTCCCAGTTGTGACAACTGAGCAACTCCAGATATTGCCAAACGTCTCCCGGGGGTAAAAGTGTCCCTGGTTGAGATTCACCGCAGACCGATTTCACAGTGGACAAGCCTGCCTCACGCAGCCTCAGGGACCATCTGTTTCGGTCTCCGTCACTAGTGAAGCTTCTCTGGCGCCCAAATCTGAGCACCTCTCCTGGCCCAGGGTATCCTGTGCTGTCTGCTCATGGCTTCTATGCGCTTACCACCCAAAGGGGCAATGTCAGGAGCTCTCTAACTCTGCTTCATGACACGAGGGCGGGTTTGTAAATGGGAAGATAGAAAGAGGGAGAGACAGCCATTCTTTCCCTTGTGTGTTTTTTTATGGGTCTGGATTGTACTTACAGTGGGCAGGCCACAGCAAGAGTAGCATCCAGATCTTCCCTACATGTACTGAGCTCACCACACCTGGGCAGAGTCAGGTATAATCAGAGGCACTTTTTTCCTTTATATTGTTTCTTCTCCATGTTACAATCCTGCCTAGGCTGGATTCGACTTGCCTGGGTGTGTTCCGAGTTGGTTTGATCTGCCTCAGGGGCCCTAATCTAGCCAGTTCTGAAGTTCCTAAAAACATTTGCTGAGAGCGAACCCCAGGAGCTCTAGCTTAAGGCAGGGCTCCCCAGACTGCTGGCTCTGAGGGAAACTGGAAGGTCCAGGGAGCCCAGCATTCACCATCAGGTCTCCAAGGTCATCCACTGACCCTTCCATAGAAGTGTCTCATTCCATTTGCATTTCTGAACGATGTTTATTCTTCTAAGGTGACCACCACATGACTGAGTTATTTGAGCGTCAGAACTGAATCTGATATTTGTTAGGATATTAATTTTGAGGGCCCACCTCTTGTTTTTTTTAAGTCAAATCTTGTTTCTTTGTAAATTGCCCTTTGAATGCTGCCGGCGTGCAAAGCTTGAGGGACTCACTTCTTGCAATATAAATATTTTGTAAAATATTTTCCCAGGTCGGCTCTATTTTGCCCTAGTGCTGTCTTTGACATCTCTGCTCTTGAGCCAGTCCCCAGTGCTCTCAGTTCTTTAATGAGCTCAACCTCTTTAAAGGGCCCCGTCACAAACCATTATCGTAGGTGTTTTAAATATATGGTTCCGACATTAAACGAGTGAAACCAAGGAGGCCACATTGAAAAGATACGGCGAGGAGGAGCAATAGTGGAGGGTTTTGAAATGGTGGGTGTCTGAGAGCCAGCACCTGCTGGGAAGCCACTGTATGACTTGCTGCACGGTGGCGGCGTTCTTGCCTGACTGGTCACAGCCATAGATGTGTTAGAGGAACAATTTCATGCCAAAACTTGTTTCCTCTTGGAAACGTCATTCAGTATCTCTCGTTGTAGTTCGCTCTGAGTTGTCCAGCTCAGCTAATAGAAATGTGAAGAAACCCTGAGTTTGTGGCTTGCTCACGGTTACTCAGATCTGAGTCTCACAATATGTGAAAAGTTTCTATCCTGGAAACTGTCCTTCAAGTCGCCTGAATGTGGCCTCACGTCCTGTCCCAGCGTGGCAAAGTTCTTGCTTTAAACTTGACAGAGTGTTAAAAAAAATTTTTTTTTTCATTCACATAGAATGTGCTGGTTCCAATTTGAAGTTATCTGAGATTATCACTGACCAAGACCTAGAGAGCCTAGGGCATGGGAGGTTTTAGACAGTTTTTCAGAGACTTTTTTTCTTCCTTTCTTCAAATAGCACTGCTCTTAGCTATGCTTCTTCAACAGCGACTTCCTTCTGGGAACTTTCTGTTCCCACTGGTGAATGGTGGTATGCACCTGCTCAAACTTGCTCCACTGTATCTGTCCACATCACTCAGGAATTCAAAATTAGTGCACCATAAGCAAGGCTCGCATTGTAATGTTTCACTAAGTCAGGCCAAATGCAGCGCTGGGTTCTAGGAGACACTCTACAGCTCGATTTTTCCTTCTTTGACATGAGATTCACAGGAAGGGCTCTTTTCAAAACACATGTTTTCAGGCTTTTGGGTTGTGCACTGGTGAGCGAATGGATTGCAGAACAAACAGGTATAGAAAAGAGCTAATTAAGTCAGAAGGAAATAAATAGTTCAGCTAAGAAAAATAGTCTCATGAAATTATGGAAAGAATAGAAAAATGGTTTCAGAATTATCCTCTAACCGGGGTGGGGAACCCCTTTTCTGCCAAGGGCCATTTGGATATTTATAACATCATTCGAGGGCCATACATAATTATCAACTTAAAAATTAGCCTGCGGTATTTGGTCAAGCATCTAATTATCTCACCCCTAATGCCTTGGCAGGGCCAGACCAAAGGATTTCACAGGCCTTATATGGCCTGCAGGCTGGACATTCCCCACCCTTGCTTTAGAATAAGCATGCTACTGGCTAATGATTGCAGAAATTTAAAAAGTGCATGTTTTTATAAATAATTCTGCATGAGGGCAAAAGAGGTCAGTCACTCAACTGACAAATTTCAAATGGCAGTAACCACATTTTTGCAGTTCAACTCTGCTCTCCTTCCCCAGTCTCCTCCCGGGCACAGCCTCTCCCCATCCCACACTACCTCACATAGTCCCATCCAGGCTGGCCTTAGCCCTCCAAACGCCCAGACCAAACCCTAACTTTTCTTCATTTCCTTTTTGTTTTCTTTTGTACTTTGAAATTAATTTTCCCATGAAACTAGCTACTGGAGATCCTCTATGGAAAGAGAACACATAAAATCCCATATGCAACAGGGAATGTTGGTGGCTGAGCTACGGTCCTTCTTCCTTCTCCACACCCTCTCCTTTTCCCATACCTATTTTTCGCCAGATACACACGAGAGATTTCATTTTGTAGCTCAAGGTGGAGGGAAGAGATTTTCTTGGGATAGGGTTTGGTTGGAGAGCATGGGGATGAGGTCTGTGCTTCTTCCAATTCTGAGTTGAAACTAAAATGATAGTACTTTTCTTGTGTGAGACTTCCGATTCTAGCAAGGGGCATTGGCTGGGATCGAGACTTTGGAGAGCTGGGCACAGCGGAGAGCAGCTTGGGGGCCAGGTAGACCGAGTGGCACCGAATGGGGGCTGCAGTGTGTAGCAGGGGTTTTTGAACTGTGCTGAATTGGACTTGATGACTTTGAGGGGCTCTTCCAATTCTAACAATGTTATTTCAACATTGAGTTTTCTTAGTAAGTTCATAGTTTTTGTTATTAAAAACACATTATCATAAGGTAATACTTTTTTTAAAGCAGGAACTTTTTTTTTTCTTGAAGTTAATTTGGTTAAAGGCTCTCTTCCATTCCAATTATGTTCTTCCCATCTTTAGATGCTATTTTAAAGGACATTTTGTCCTTTCATTGAAGAAACAATGGTGAGACTAAATGGTAGGGTCTTTGTTTATTTGTTTGTAATGCTTATACTTGATAAAATAAACTCTGCCATTCCTGAAAGTTTTGTTTTGTTTTTGAAATGTTACTAGCTTGGGAATCACTATTATAGAGGTAGTTGCCCACTAGATTTTGGGGGAGCAAGTCTTAAAGTTTACCATTCTATTGGACCCTGGGCTGTGAACTGGTCACTGCCAACCTTCTCAAGGCCTTCTGATGCCTTTAGTGCTGTGCTAAAAATAATAATTAAGTTATGTTCACACCTCTCTTCCCCCCAAAGCATCATTTTCACTTAACTGCATTTTTTTTCACTGTTTTCATTCTGGGAAACAAAGAGGAATGGGGGTAGGAGGATTTCTCTAGGATTCATGTAGGGAGTTAAACTAAGAATGCAAAGTTCAGAACTGCACTCATATGGTCCACATGAAATAAATCGTGAGGAGTAGAAGTACCTGGCATTCACTCCAGATGAAACAAGGAGTGGCCCCTAGGGAGTGGTGCCATGTGATAGGTGGGGCCGCTGCATGGGATTGGGTCACTGGCTCCAGGGCTGGGAAGCAGCGCTTGCTGTGCTACAGGCCTTACCTGTCCGATAGCTCAGGGAGCCTGGGAGTCCACGGAGGATCCCTGTCTAACCATCAAAACCAAGTGTACCAAGAGAAAACCTGAATTAAGATCAAGCAAAGCCAGAGCTGGAAGAAAAAGAATACTGAATGGCTGCCCACAATGTAGAAGACTCAGGGAAGATTTACATTGGCTATTTGGGGGAGAGTCTAAGCACTCCCCATAGCTGGAAGGGACTTAAATGCTAAGCTCTCTTGCTTGATCCAGGCTTGCCAAGGGGGCTTTGGTAGGTGTGGAGTATCGGAGTCTGTTAATTGTGCTCTGATGTAATTACCATAATTATTTGGGGCTCAAAGACAGAGACAAGCCACTGAGGATGCAGTGGGTGGTGGGAAAGTCATCTGGGATTTCTCCTCAGGTGAGTGACACTGTCAGTATCAATTATTGGAGTAGATGGGGTTTAGGGGGTGCAGATAGTCTTAAAGAAGACTGTGAAGAATTTATTCACTCAGGTCACTGTTACCATTGATTACATATTGATCCTATGGGACATTAATTCTCCTAAATTTCTGGGTCATGTTTGCATGGGTCCCCTGAGAAGTTCTCTTGGTGCTTGTTGCCTCAGCCTCATCAGGAAAGCCAGGGCAGAGAGCAAAAAGTATGTGGCACTGACATGAGACAAGTACTGTTGGGTAGTGGCTGCTTGACATGGGTCAGCCCTTTGGCCTTTTCACATGCATAGATGTGAAAAACTTGGTAATGCTCTCAGAGACGGATGAGGCCAAAGGATCCAAAGCAGCACCTAAGAAGTGTTTGATACAGCCCATGAGTTGCCCTACTCAGATTCAGTTGTGCACAATATTTACTCACTTATTCTTCAAGAAAGGAAGGTCAATCAGTCATAGTGTCTATTTCAAGGTGGTAGGCAGTTATGTCTCTGAGAAGACTGAAAGCAGGAAAATCAGTGAAACAAATAATAGTTCCTAAAGATGCAACAGGTTCTATGGCCATAATTGATTTTCATCATCTTCTTGCATCACCATCCATTCCAGAATTCCCTTTTACTCAACCTCTATTAAACTGGCCTGAACGATTTTCCTGATTGTTGACCCAGATCTTTATCCTCAAGGGATATGAGTGTTTAGGTTGTCTTGCTTCCATTGCCTTATAATAGCTGCAATTGCCCACTTATCATCCTCTGGGGCATGGAATAACCAAGAGATGCTCCAATATACCTCCTAGATTGTAAACGTATTCTTTCCTGACCTGTGTGTAGAAGAAATCCCAGAACTTCATGTTAATCACAGTCAGTTACTTCCATGGTAGCATGATTCCTTTACTTGGTAGTTGCTAGATGATCTGGGGTTGTTATCGCTCCAAGTTCAATGGAATCATTATTGTGTCCTCTGCCTAAAGGTTTCTCCCAAAGAAACTAACCTAGCAGAGCCAAAGGCTACAAGGAAGGGAAGATAGATTCTACAAGTGAGATGCCAGGAGAGATGTAAGAAGGCCCAATTCTACTTACACTACTGGGTTTCAGGACCCAAGCATTCTAACTATTGGGGATGTAGCACTCTATATCAATCTTTGTTTGATGTGTCTACCACATTCCAGAAGTGAGTATTCCAAAACCTTTGGGGTTTTAACCCTGAACTGGCTCCTTGCCTGAATCTTTAACAGATTACCAAATGCTTTAGAATGATGGTGCACGTGGTAAGAACAGTGGATACTGTATTCATGTAGCTCTATTCTTGTGCCTCTTTTACTGTTAAAAAGATTCCTTGGTCTAAGGCAATGTTGTACAGGGTATCAAGCTAATAATTCAGCTCTTTGCTTTGCTCTTGGTTCGTGATGCTGAAAGCAGAGAAAGTAAATGCATATCTGGTGTTGGTATCAATTCTGGTAAGAATTTTCAAGTATGGGATTTAATCTTAACCTATTTTTAAAAAATATATTTTTTTATTGAATTCAGAGAGGAAGGGAGAGGGGAGAAAGAGAGAGAAACATCAACGATGAGAGAGAATCATTGATTGGCTACCTCCTGCATGTTCCCTACTGGGGATAGAGCCTGCAACCCAGGCATGTATGTGCCTTTGACCGGAATCGAACCCGGGACCCTTCGGTCTGCAGGCCGACATTCTATCCACTGAGCCAAACCAGCTAGGGCTTATCCTATTTTCAAGCTAATAAATTAACTTGTTACTATTTTATGGATACTGTTAGAAGTCATAAGATTCTTAGATCAGAGACAAAAACTTTTCACTCTCAACACAGCAAGCAGCATGATGTAAGTCAATTCCCTTTGTCTTCAAGTCTCATGGGGGTGTAACTGAAGGCCCCATAGATACAGTAGATTTGCATCACAAGTGAGGAGCATTCAGCTCAGGGAACCTGTTGTCTTACAGCAACCTTCTCTTAGTCCTGGAGGGAGACATGACCTCATTCCTCAAGGCTGATTGCTGCAAATACTACCCAGAGAAATGGCCCGGGTAAGTGCTATGAGGGCACTGTAATCTTGGCATATACCCAAAAAGAATGTGCAGGGATGCTCCAGGCTCGTGGCAGATCTTCTCTTCAAACAAGGATGAATCCTTGCTTCTTCCAAGGCCGAAGGGGCCCATGATAATCAGCTTGCCATCAGGAGGCTTGGTGGGCTCCTTAAGGAAAGGTCCCATCTTGAGGGTTCAGCATCCATTGCTGCTGCTGGAAGGTTAGGCATTCATTAGCAGCAGAAGCTAGGTCAAACTTTGTGGACACAATGAAAGACTCTCTTTCCCTGTCCCTTTATAGTCGGTGAGGATTTGCAACTGAATTCTGGCCAAGGAAATGTAGGTGAACAAACCTAAGATACCACCCCCTTCCAGACCTGGCCTCCAAACCGCACACACACTTTTCTCCCCCCATCAATTCCCACGCGTGCACACACAGACACATATGCAAGCATGGTTCTGTTTTATATTAGTAAACATACAAACACCAGATGAGAGAAATACAAGTTAAAACAACAGGGATATGTCATTTTGAGCTAAAAGTAAAAAATATTAAACATTGGCAAAAAAAAAATGCTGAGAAAGTGTGTGGGGGAAAAGGTTCTCTCATACTGCTAGTGGCAATATAACAGAAACATGATTGGGGCAATTTGTCAGTATTCATTATGATCAAAATAAAATATGCTTTCTTCAACATTTGCTCTTTCTTGAATATACCCACTTGAAGTCAGAATAACACATAGAAAAGGAAATTCATACACAGCAGCATTTCAGTATCAGAGAGTTGGGAACTGATCACATGGCAAACAATAGAAAAAAATGATTAAATAAAATATTATATTTTGATACTGCGTAGCAATTTAAAAGAAAAGGTACATCTCTGGATGGCAAAATGCTAAGTAAAAAATAAGCAAGTTGCTAAATAATAGGTAAGATGTTTGAGATGCCTGTATATGTAGATATCTAAGTCTATATCTCTATATACATATATGCACATTTTTTACAACTTGTGTATTGACATTTTAAAATAATTCATAAATTCCTCTTTTACAATAGTTCATATGCATATATTATTTGAGGACTTACAATTGTAATGAGAAGTACCAGGCAATTTCTCTCCATTTGCTTGAGAATAGAGAGGAATGATTACTCGTGCCATTTCTTGGTAACTCTAATAAGTCCTGGTTCTACTGTCGTTGGGTCACTCTGAGAGGAAGGCTTTGATGTCCACAGATCTGGCAATGCCACACTGGCTCTTTTGTTCTCCAGCCTCACATGACACCTGCCCTATGCTCTCAAACAGAGTGGCAGGAAGCCAGCACGGTCTGACGGCATACTTCTCAGCAAAGACTAACTTTTGTGGTAAAGATAAACAAGGTGTTGGGTCCATCAGCATACATTCTGGCTTATCTTGTAGAATCTCTGGGTGTCTATTGATACAAGTCTTAAAACATGAGTAATCCCAATGGAATTGACTCCTGCTACTGAATAATGCCAAGTCTCAGCCATCCCTTTAGCCATCTCTTTTGGAGCAGCTTGACCTGTTTATATTACACTTCAGTCTGAGTGGTTATGTGAGCATAGAGATGTATGACTGGGATGACGTGGATAAGGCTTTAATTTTCTTAAATTCAACTACAGACTCACTCCAGAAATTATAATACCAGGTAGTCTGCCTTATAAATGCTAGCTTGAAGCTGTGGTTTTTAAGTGGAGTTTTGATCATATAGGAGCATGTTGAACCATTTTAGGAACTATATAGCCCAATCAACTTTTAAAATATGTGTTTATTGATTTTAGAGAGAGACGAAAGGAAAGGGAGAAAAACATCGATGAGAGAGAAACATTGATCAGCTGCCTCCTGCACAACCCCTACTTAAGATTGAGCCTGCAACCTGGGCATGTGCCCTGACCAGGAATTGAACCGAAAACCTGTTGCTGCATGGGATGAAGCGCAACCAACTGAGCCACACCAGCCAGGGCTAGCCCAATCAATTTTTTTCACAGGGTTAATCTTATAAAAACCATATTAATCATGGAATAAAGATACTTTATCATTTTCTGCAACCTCATTCTCTGGCCTCCCCTTAAATATTAGTGTTGTCAAGAATTTTGTTCTCAGTCTTCTTCTCATTGGAAAAGCCACAGATCCAAATATTATTAGTAATACCTGTTGTTCCTAAATTTCTGTTTAATTTAGGATTTCCTTCTATAGCTTCATATTGGATCCAGACCTGGATGTCCTTAATGAACATTTTTTATTATGGAGAATGACACTGTCATTTTTCTCGATGACCCAGGCAGAAGCCTAAAACATAATTTTTCCCTCCTGCCCTTCCCTCTGTCACCCACACTCCCTGTTCAATCATATCCACTCTATCCTTCTATTTACCTCTCATATTTATCCTCTATCTATCACATAAGAGCTAATACTGAATAATCAGTAAGGGCAGGTGTTGCATCATATATCTTTTTATCTCTAGTGTATAGGATCCTGGCACAATCTCAATATGTTATGTGGAATATACAAAATAATTAATAAGTGTTAAACAATTCAGCCCTTCTGATTTCAAGAAATGAGACTTTCATAACATAAGTCAAATAAAGTACAAAGCAAGGGGGGGGGCATTAGGGTTTAGTCTTATAAAGAAACAAGATAGGACGATGAGCTAAAATGAAAAATAACAAAAGAGTAGGTCAGTCAGGATCTGTTAAGGCAACAACTAGCTGGAGTTCCTGAGACTTTAGTCTAATTCACCTCCATTGTGCAGGTCTGCCATTTTCCAGGGTTTGCTCTGTTCACCTGTCACTTTTCCCCTCACCTTTGCACACCTTTCTCGTACATCACTGAATCTGCCTAGTCATAGTTTCTGCTTTCTCATGACTGGTTGGCCATGACTTATTCTGACCATGGACTTTCCTCCTGGCTTCATCCAGGCATCCCTTCAACTTTAGTGCCTGCCAGCTGCTTGTTCTCTCTGTACCTCCCAATTCAAGTTCCTGAGGGAAGAACCTGAAGGGTCTGGCTCAGGTTTAGGCCCACTGATTAACTTCTCTTGAGTAGATGCCTACTCTAGTCACTGCAGTCCAACTACTACCATTCATGGGTAATAAAGAGTCCCATGATACAAACCATGGCTGTGCAGGGCTGCACTTGGCAGAAGCCGTGGTCAGAGCAGAAACGGTGACTAACATGGGAACACAAACATGTGATCACATTGATCCTGAGGATATAATAAGAGTACAAATCCTTATTCCCCAGGTGAGTTCAAGATGGAGGCTACCCAAGGTAGTGGGAAAGCTGGAGCTGCAAAATGGAAGTTCAATTAGGAGTGTGGAGATTGTACATAACAGCCTGGGATTCCAGAAAATCAAGAAATCTTGATGGGGGGCCAGAGTGGGTTATTGAGCAGGTCCAGAGAATTTCCTGGAACACTGCTTTCCAACTTTGAGTTGCCAGCACAAAGACTCAGAGACCAAATAGACACTTAATTCCAACTAACTGATTTTTCTGCTTTTGGTCTGGCCCCCTCTAGATGCCAGTCTTACATTTTAGGTAGCAGTTTACCCCTGATTATAAAAATTCTTACACAGAAATTTTGGAAAATAAAAATTATAAAAGAAGAAAATAAAAATCAGTGGCATTTTTACTACCTACCAAGAACTGCTATTATTATTTCATAATTTTTTCTAGACTTTCCCTCCATGTTTTATTTCTCCTGAAAAAAGGACGTTTTATACTGTGCATTTTTCTTCATTATTATGTCACTGTATAATAACACATCCCCTAAAAATGTGGTTGCAAAAAAGTTCCATCATAGGGTGATATCATAACTTATTTTACCATGTCCTATTGGTGACATTTGGATGGTTTCTGATTTTCCCCTTTCATAAAATTAAAAGGATTTGAATAAAAAAATTTCTAGGAGTAACATCTCATATTAAAGGGCCATATTATCCTTTTAAAATATAAATTTGATCATGTACCTTCCCAGCCTAAAATTCTCCTAAATGTACCTTTGTCTTTAGGATAAAGTTCTAATTCCTTTAGTTACCGCAAAGGATGCTTGAGGAGCTGGTGTGTGCCTGCTTCTGCAGCTGCACCTCCTCTCAGCCTCAGATGTTAGCTCTGCCCTGAGCTCCTGTCAGCCTCTGTTGCCTGTGGTTTCCCACATGTGCCCTGCCTTTTGGTGCCTGTAGGTATCAGCCCATGCTGTTCTTCCGCTTAGACCCCCTTCATCCCCATTCCTCCCCCATTACCGGCTTGTCTCATCCTCTAAGATTCAGCTCAGTCATCACTTATTCTAGTGTGGGTAGGTAGTAGTGGTACCAGTTCGGCAGTTTAGCTTACATTCGGCCGCTCATCAGAGAAAACGTGACATACACGCCTGTCTACATATAGCGAAAGCCTCTGGTATTAGTTTAGCGACTAAAAGAGGCTAGAGTGACTGTAACTGTGATCCTTTTGGCATTTTTAACTCATGGTTACAAAACGGCTGTGGCAGCCTTGGGGTCCAGATAGAAATAAGACAGGCTGGGGTCTTTGGTTTTTTAATAGAAAAAGAGAACGCCTTTTGGAGTCCAGTAGATTTGGGCTTATATCTCTTCACTGGGTGGAAGCGTCTCATTGCCACGCCTGGCTTCATGGGAGGCCGTGGAGGGAGCATTAGTGTTCCAGCCACTACAGCGAGCGCAGCAGGGTGGGCCGACTGCGGGGCTAGCCCAGGAGCAGGTCGGCCCCAGCCCTCTCTGTGCTCCTCTCCCCCTCTCCAGACCTGCTGCTGACACCGCCCCTATCCATACTACATTCCCCCCCCCCTTTTTTAATTTCAGAGAGGAAGGAAGAAGGAGAGAGGGAGATATACATCAATGATGAGAGAGATTCACTAATTGGCTGCCTCCTGCACGCCCCCCACTGGGGGTCGAGCCCACAATCTGGGCATGTGCCCTTGACCAGAAATCAAACCCGATACCCTTCAGTCCTCAGGCCGAAGCACTAGACACCGAGCCAGTTTACACGCCTCTTGAAGTTAGAAAATGGTTGCCAACCTGCTACCTGCGGGCCCAGCCCGTGCGTTGAACTCATTATTTAACACCCGCTTTTGACTAAACAGACTACTTTTAGATACATCCACAGCGCACCTCCAAGAGGCACCTCAGGTGTGCGAGCAGGAGAAGCTTCCCTGAGCACATTATCTAACCTGGCGACAGTATTTTACTTTAATCCTCACTCAAGGATATATTTCCATTGATTTTTAGCGAGAGTGGGAGAGAGAGGGAAAGACAGAGAGAAACTTCTATCAGAGAGAAACACATCAATTGGTTGCCTCCTGCAGGAGCCCCGACCAGGCCGGGCTGGGGAGGATCCTGCAATCCTGCCCTTGACCAGAATCGAACTGGGACCCCAGATCGACGCTCTATCTACTGAGCCAAACCGGCTAGGGCTGGCGACAATATTTTAAAAGTAGTGCACTGACCTGTCACTGGTAAGCAGATGGTCAAAAGATGTTAGCAGAAGCAGCCAGGCAGCCAGCCACGTGGACAGATCCGGGGCTCTCAAACATGGCTGCACATTAGAATCACCTGGGCTTGTTTCCCACCCCCACCCCCCCTTGCTCAGGCCTCACCCCTCCCCTCTTAAAATCCCCAGTGAGGCCCAGTCCCAGTTGCTTCGGTGGCAGAGCTGGGTGGTCCCCGCAGGGCTTCTCTTCCCACCTCTGTGTTCAGTGACATGATGTTGGTGATTTAAAGTCGGCCACCCTGTAGCATTTTCCCCATAGCAACGGGCAAATAGTGCAAATCACAGATCAGCCCTTCCCCAAGGACTGGCTTACAAGCATACCACTGTGGTGGTTTAAATAACCCCTCAGATGTTTCCAATGGGCAGCCAGGTTTAAGAACTACTGTACCGGTCACAATAAGCTCGTCTTGTGGCCTATAGTTTCCTAGCAAAGAGCAATTTTGGGTTCCTCCGTTTGCCTATTCCAGCCTGTGGGTTAGCATCCCTGCATGGTGACTCTGGGCTACACTGAAGCACAGAAGACAGAGGAGAACTCTAGTTGCATTTTTAGCTGTCATCGAGTTTCTTTGCATACTACTTGATTTCTTTTAAATCCAGCCAAATCTCTTTCAGTATACCTTTAGGGCTGGATTGACAGAGGCATGCTAATTCATCTACGAGGGGAGGGTGGCTCTGAACGGTGTTGTGCAATTAGGAACCTTAATTACCCCCTCCTGAGACTATAATTTCTTGTTTAGAGACCTAATTGTCTGTGGTGTAATTTGCTAGGTCTGACTCCCTTGGCTGGATCTGATTTGAGCAAAGTGGGCCCCACCCCATCCTAGGGTAGTTTCACTATAGCTACTACACATCACACTATATATATTTCCCAGTCAATTTATAGGTAGAACATTAGAATAGAGAGGTTTTGTAGCTTTCCTAATGTCCCACAGTAAGTAAATGGATTCAAACCCAGGTAGTCCATCTCCAGAACCTGTGTTTCCAAGCACATTATCATACTATCACAGTGGAAGAACAACTCAGAATGACTCTTCTGCATCATAAAGACACACTACAAAATGCCCATTCATTCCTCTCTCACAGGTCACATTGGTCATCTTCCGTGGGTGTAGTAGACTGCAGCGTTCACTTAAATAAAACCAGCACTATGTGATGTCCAGATCTGGGTGGAGAAACTTGGATTCAGCAAACTTACAATGCCCCATGGTAACCTGGAAATTCCAGGGACAGAGGGGACCCATGAAGCCAGGAAGTGCTCTCTTCAATGCGGGGGACGATAACCAACACTCAATGGTGGTGGTTGTCAAAGGAGACAGAAGGATGCTGGAGGGCTGTTCTTCATGGCATGCAATCGAGATGGGGGTATTAGCAGGATCTATTCACGGGACAGGACTGGGGCAGTCCAACTGTCCTACTTCAGGTGCAGACCTGGGCTCCTGGGGGAGCTGGGCTGCCACAGGAGATGATTTCAAATGCTCTACATAGATTTCTGTCTGAGTTTTGTTGCTCAAACACCACCCTGAATAGCAAGAGGAAATTCCTCTTCAAATGTTTTTCTTATTTGAAAACAAATTGTGATTAGGAAGAATGAAAAATAATAAACGTATGAATTAAAATACAGGGTGTCCCCCCCACAATGTATACACACTTTAACAGCTGATAGCTCAATTTTGAAAATGAGATGTACTCTAAGAAACACTGCCTTTATAATGATTCAAAGTGTGTGTATACATTTTTTCGGGACACCCTCTATACTGTGCAGGGTGGAAATTTTAAGTAGAAACTTCTAAAGAATGTTTTTGTGACAATAACAGAATAGATCCAGACACGGGCTAAATTATGGATGTGAGGGAAGTTTTAATATGAGGTCTTAACGCTTTAATGAATGGTTCCTAGTGCCTTGTGAATGTTATCACCGCCCTCTCATCAGTGTGTAGGCAGAGGGCCAAGAACTGACCAATTAACAGCCTGTTGCCAGAGGGGCCCCGAGGGAAACATGTCCTTTCTATTCTGTCTGCCATCAAATACCATTCATTTATGATTCCATTTTTTTTATTGTTTTTGGGCTTTTGTCCCCCCCCCCACCCCCCCCCCCCAGCCTTTCTGTTCTCTGTAACAAAGTGAAACACATTTGAGCTATTATCTCTGGGTGTATTTTAGCAATGCTTTTGTACTGTGACAGTCTCCATTAATTTATCTGAGAGAATATTTTATATTAGTTAAATTTCATGTTAACTTTCTCATTAGTCAGCTGTGTAGGGGAAGAAAAAAATCTTTCTCCTCTGCCCATGTTAGGTTCTCTGGTTGGGGCCATAAACCAGACAAAGAAAAGACAGATGAACAAGTTCATTACCATGTGCAGCCTGAGAACACTCAGATCAGTAACTCAAAGGGGTGTTAGAACTGGGGCTTGTAGAGCATCTCAACAAAAGAACATTAAATTTGCAGAGACATGAAAGACCAAGAAAAAGGACTTTGAGTTTCTGAGCAGCAAATTGCCAGGAGGTAAATATATGGGAGAACTAATGGCGGATAAGCACTAGTTAATACAGTTTGTTATGTCGGTTCCGGTTCCGTGGTGCTGTCTCTGAGCTGATAAGGATCTAGAGTTGTCTCTGGTGATTAATGTCTGTACGGCTTGTAGGGAGGAGATGGGAGACACCTTTATAAGTTTATGTCCTACTTTTAGGCACATGGGGAGGGCAGAGAACTTCTCTTGTATCGGCTTTTTCTTATTTGCCTTTAACTCAAAACAAACAATATGCTAAGGTGGCATTTCCCCAATTACTATATATATAGATGCAAAAGTTGAACAGTGAAGAAGGCTGATAGAAAAAAAACGATTTATTTGCAGTATGGTGTTAGAGAAGAGCTCTGTGGATACTCGGGAATGCCAGAATGGGTGGGCCCTAGAGCAAGGGAAGCCTGAAACATCACTGGAGACAACAATGACAAAAATGGGAACTGTCCTACTTCGGGCTCATCATGAGAAGGCAGGGCTCTTTGGAAAAGATAATAATGCTGGGAAAATAGAAGGCAGCAGGAAAAGAGGAAGAGCAAATATGCCATGGATGGATTCCATAAAAGAAACCACAGGCACAAGTCTACAGGAGCTGAGCAGGCTGCTAAGGACAGGGCATGGGGGACCTCACTCATTCATAGGGTCACCAGGAGTAGAGCCTAGTGTATGGTAATAATAGCATCTCATAAATGCTACCCTTCAACTGGGTAAACCATTCATTTCTTCTTGTTCTCATCTTCTGGCCAGAGTAGGTTGCTAAAATGAAATCTTGGGAAGAAAATATTACCAATAAAATGAAGGTTACCATTTTTCCCCCCTTTCTTGGGTTTTACTTGACAGTGCCCTTCCCTTGCAGTGATGGGCCTGCATCCTTTCATCCCTCCATCCACTGTAGGTCTAGGCAGAACCTACAGGTTTTGTTTCTGTGGTCATTTTTCTCCTTCTTCACCTCCCAACCCTAATCATCCATGTGAGACATTAAATATGCTTAGGCAGAGTTTCTTTAATATGGGTGTTTCCCCACTCTCTGTTGGCAGCAGTGTTAAAATCTGCTTTCTGAAGACGTTCAAGTTCGCCATTTATCATGGAAGTAGCTTTGTCACTCAATGGCACTCATGAGGGAAACGTCAAGACGAAATTGTGAATCTGGGAAGTTTCAATTTTAACTTTCTCAGACTGTTTTCTTCTCTTTAATAATTTACCTTCCAAACACCTCTATTTTCCTAAACCATTTGCATGCCAAAAACAAAATGACATCACAAAATCATCCGCACTCTGGTTTAAACTTACATCATCAGGTGAGTGAGAACATGATTGTGTATCGGGAGAAAAATGACCAAATGAGAAGAGGAAATCTATAGGTGTGATGTGAGTTAAAGCAATATTAATTATGGCAATGGTGCGGCCTAATTGCCATGCGGTGCATTATTGATGAGACATTGTGAAATGATAGCTCATTTTGCTACAAGTTTTATTTGATTACCGTTGTGTCCTGAAAAATGCCTGTTCAGCCTTCAGAGTTTATTGCCCAACAAGCAAATCCACAATTTTAAAAAGTCCAAGTAGGGACACATTCCAGTGTTACATTAGGTAGGATGAGGTTTTCTTCAGTGGGACGATGGGGGTGAGGTAGGGTAGGGAGTGGAGGGAGTAGTGGGCAGGGGGTGGGGGGAGGCTTGGGCCAAATTCTGTAAAAGGTCACAGATTTCTTGCCCCAGACCCTTGATACTCAAAGCGTGGTCTGAGGACCAGTAGCATCAGCACCACCGGGGAGCTTGTTGGAAATGCAAAGCTTTAGGCCCCACCCCAGACCAAAGAAACCAGTGATTCCCCAGTGATTCAGTTCGCATAACATTTGAGAAGCACCCTGATAAATCACTCCTTCCTTTGTCAAGGGCAGTTGACAGAGAAATGAGAGCAGGAGGAAAAACAGGCTGCTGCTCTCACTGGTACTTAGCGTGGGAACAGAGCCTGTGGCTTGTTCAAAATGGAGATCCCCGGCCCCACGCCCAGAGCTTCCCCTTCAGAAGTCTCAGGTGGGCCCAGTCATGGGCTTCTTTGACAAGTGCGCCCAAATGTCTGAGACCCACTGTCTGTGCTCACTGAGAAAGGGGGCGGGTGGGAAAGGCTGGGATTGATATCAAAAACCACGCAAGAGGCTACGGCAGGAAGAAAGCTATGGTGAGGCCTGTGCTCGCTAGAAACCTCTGTATTTGCACTTGCATCCTAATGACCCATTTAAAAATTCTCTCAGGTAAAGAATACATATTTTTACTAGTCAGGCTTTCAGTGACCCTGAATCTTAAAGGAAAACCACATATTCTGGAGGAAGTGCCCACAGTACACAGATGACCTCACCCGTCACTCCTACTTAAGGAGCTGTGCTCTAATTAACCAAGTCCCTCCACCAATAGGCACCCGTCTTTCCCCAGCATTTTCAACACCATTTATTCTCATGTTTGTGATATCCTTGCTTGGGGAGGAGCAGGATTTGTGGGAGAGGTGCCTTTTGAAAAACTCCGTGAAACTGTCTTCATTTCAAGCAAGACTTACTTTTCTTCAAAATCAAGACTATAAAACAATACTAAAAGACTGTATAATTAATATTAAAATATCAAATTAAACAGGAAGAAAGGCTGGTTAGAGAATATATTCTATACATCCTTTTATATGAGTTTATCTGAATTTAACTGCATTGTTCAGGGATTTCCTGAAATAACCAAAATAAGAATAGTGTTTCAATATTTGAAGGCAGGATGGTTCAATAGCCTATTCATTTCTCTCATTTATGATGCATTTCTCTCCAGGAACCACCAATGCCTTCCCATAGCCCCACCCAATGCAATTTCACTCCATCATTGCATCTCCACCCACCCCAAATCTCATGGAAACTTTACTTATTTGATTTTGAACCTGTGTGACCAAGAAGCACCGTTGGTCAGCAGTGCTTCTTAAGGCTCCATCCCAGAGGATAAGCATTTAATATTTGAAGGCAGCTGCATCCATATTTGCTGAATATAGCTTAAATCTCAGTGTGCCATGGAAAGAAAAGCTCAGCTAACTTGAGCCCAGAGTCTGATTCATAGTTTATTAAATGATTAACCCCACGCCCTTCCCCACCCTAGCTGGCCGGTAGCGAATCATCTTTTAGGGATTTAATGAGTTAAGAGAACATGTTCAACATAAAGGAATATGTCATGAATTGTTGTAAATGCGCTTGGTCAGATATAATATGTTTAAATACAGTTTCACATATAGTGTAATTTGTGTTTGCATAATTTGTTAAACTGTGAAATTTTTATAATACACTGATATACAGCAAAAATTATTCTTTGAAATGTAGTCCTGAATTTTTCCAAAGTCTCATTAATTATATGACCTGTTGAGAAGATATGAACCACTTGAAAGAAAAAAGTGTGAAACTTTTGGGTAAATGTGATCTATATAGAGAGAGACATTAGGTAATGTAAGAAAAAATTTTGGAAATATAAATAAATAGATTAGTGTATATAACAATGCATAAGGAAACACACTTGGCAACTTGTTTAAAGGCTTACAACTTCCTGCAGACTGGTACAGTCACTGTGGAAAGTAGTACGGATTTAACTCAAAAAATTAAAAATGGAACTGCCTTATGACTCAGCAATTCTAATTCTGGGAATATATCCAAATAAACCTGAAATACTAATTCAAGAAAATATATACATCCCTATTTCATTTCAGTTTTATTCACAATAGCCAAGATTTAAAAGTAGCCTAATTGTCCAGTAGATGAGTGGATAAAAAAGCTGCGTACATTTCCATACTGGAATACTACTTGGCCATAAAAAAAGGAAGGAAATCTTACCTTTTGTGACAGCGTGGATGGATCTGAAGAGTATTATGCTAAGTGAAATAAGCCAGTCACAGAAAGACAAATACCATATAATTTCACTAATATGTGGAATCTAATGAACAAAAGAAACTAAAACAAAATAGAGACAGATTCTTAGATACAGAGAACAGATTGATGGCTGTCAGAGGGGAGGAGACAGGAGGCTGGGTGGAAAAGGTGAAGGGATTAAGCAAAAACAAACAAAAAAAGCAGCCTCATCTACAGACAATAGTATGGTGATTACCAGAGGGCAAGGGGGTGGGGGGAGGTAAGAGAGGATAAAGGGAGAGCGTAAATGGTGATGGAAGGAGACACAACACATGGTGATGTATTATAGAATTATACCCCTGAAATATACAAAATTTTATTAACTGATGTCACCCCAATACATTCAATAAAAATAAATTTTAAAAATTGATCATATAAAAATATATTTTTAAAAAGATCACTTCCTAATTGAAACTGATATTGAAGACTTTCTTTTTTTTTAAAAAAAAAAATATTTTTATTGATTTCAGAGAGGAAGGGAGAGAGAGATAGAAACATCAATGATGAGAGAGAATCATTGAGTGGGCTGCCTCCTGCATGCCCCCTACTAGGGATGGAGCCTGCAACCCGGGCATGTGCCATTGACCGTAATCGAACCTGGGACGCTTCAGTCCACAGGCCAACCAACGCTCTCTTCACTGAGCCAAACCAGCTAGGGCTGAAGACTTTCTTATCACTCATCCATTTACTCAGTACAGAGGATCTGCTCTGCACTGCACACTGTTGGGGTATAATGCGCAGATGTACATACTCTGGATTTCTGCTGTCAACTGGAAAGTGAACTCCTAGAAGCGCTGGGGAGAGATTATTGCTGTAAAAATAGCATTTTGAAATTAAATACAATGACCACCACCACATCAAGGGCATTTTAAATTGCACAATTCGATTTACACATTTCAAATTCATTAAGTAACTTTTGCCCTGTTTTTCACTCTGCTGGAGTTTCAATAATCACAGAAGCCCCTGGCTTTTCAGTTTTAAATTGTGGTGCAGCATTTTTCTGCATTGTTTTAAAACTTATCAAGGACTCCTGAGCATTTACTGTATCTAGCCAGGAGCTGGGGAAATACACAAAGAGAAATGGAACCTCCCGGCAAGGAGATTATATTTTAACTTGGACGATAAGAAATATGCATGTGAAAGCTGATACTTACAGAAAGGTAGGGCCAGATTATTGAATATATTAAAATGCAATTTTTAATGATGGTGAGAAATAAAACAGAGATGAACAAGCCACAATCTACTTCTGTGTGTAAATTTTGTTTCCTCTTGCTTTACTTGTTGGTAGAAATCTGCGGTACTCTGGCGCCACCTGGAGGCAGCATGGCACCAGGATGAGAAGGACAAAAACAGTTTCAACTGTAATTGAAGCAACTGTTTTTACTTTTGTTCCTTCACAAATCACTTTCTCAAAAAACAATAGGGAGTTGTGATATAGACTTATTAAACAATATTTTTTCCCTAAAGTACATGTTTTCCGAGGAGAGTAGAGTTAGTAGATGAGAACTTTAAGGGAGGTCATGGATTCTTCTAAACGCACTTGTACAGCTATACTTAAACAGTTTCACACACAGCATAATTTGTATACTTGCATAATTTATAAAACTGAAATGTTTATTATGTACTCTAAAATATAGTGTTACCTATATCTCAATAAGAATAAAATACAGCAAAACTTATTGTTAAATAAATGGATGAATAAATGAATTGCCATGTTTTAGTGTTCCGTGAGGGAAATATATTCATTAAATATGCATTTTTAGTACTTTCTTGGAAACTCTCCCATTCACAAGGACTTGGCACACTTTTGTTTGAATGCAGTTTCTGAGTTTAGTTAATGTTCACAGATGGACGGAGAGGAAACAGGAATGTGTAAGTCCTTTGTAAATGACTATGAACCTTTATATTTGGTTGAGAGCTATTCTTGACCTCAGAAGAAAAATCCTTTAATGACATGATACATAATACACATATTAATTTAAACAAAATAGTTTTGGGAAGGAATAAATTCTGGCCTCAAACTCATCAGCTGATTTGAAATTTCTGGATCCCAGGCCCCTACAGATGCTGTCTGCTTTAGTTCAAGAAAGTTCCCGGCCTCCTTTCTTAAGAGGTACTGGAATTCATCATTACCTATGACACAATAATGCCATCAGTTTCAACTTTATTATGCACTGGAGGCATTAAACTTGGTTTTCTAATATGATCGGAAACCAGCATTTTAGTTTGTTGAATCTTATGGTTAATAAAAATTTATCACTCAAACACATACGGTATGCCAATTTTCAAAGAATCAGCACACAGCAAATATAATTGGTGGCGTGTTAAGTATGTGTAACACATTCTTAGTTTAGAAGATGTACTGAAAGTTTAATTGGCTGTTTGATCTGAAAGTTTTCAATTGAGATAAGCTATTATAGAAAAGGAAGAATATAAATAAGCACATGTATGAGTTCTTATTATATTAATTATAACTACTTCTACAAGGCTAAACTGAAGTAACATTTTAAATCATAAAAAATATTTCTCACTCTTCCCTACTGTAACTATGTATATATTAGTTTGAAGATGGATCTAAATTTGATGATAAATGCTCACCTGTGGCCAATCCTTTTATACAATCCAGCAATTGTACTTCTTTGTGTTTACCCAAATGAGTGAAAAATTTATGTTCACACAAAAGCCGGCACATAGATGTTTATAGCAGCTTTATCCATCATTGTCAAAACTCGGAAGTAACCAAAATGTCCTTCAATAGAAGAATGGATAAAATAAACTGTGGCATATCCCGCCAATGGAATATTATTCAGTGTAAGAAGAAATGAGCTGTCAAGCCATGAAAACAGGGATAGTTATAGGGAGGAACCTTAAATGCATATTACTAAGTGACAGAAGCCAATTCGAGAGGCCACATACTGTATGATTCCAATTACATGACATTCTGGAAAAGGCAAAACTGTGGAGACAGTAAAATGATCATGAGTTGCCTGGTTGGAGGGAGGAAGGGATGAATAAGCAAAGCACAGAGGATTTTTAGGGCAATGAAAATATTCTGTATGATACCCTAATGATGGATACATGTCATTATACATCTGTCAAAACCCATAGACTGTACAACACCAAGAATAAACCGCAATGTGAACTGTGGACTCCAGGGGACTACGATGTGTCAATAGTGGTTCACCAACTGTAACAAGTGTACCACTCTGGTGGGGATGTTGATGGTGGAGGAGACTGTGCATGTGTGTGGAGACTCTGTATTTTCAGTTCAATCTTGCTGTGAACCTTATATAAACTGCTCTAAAAACATAAATTGAAATTTAATTTAAATTAAAAAAAACCATCATGTGGTATATAACTATCCCTATTACGGATTTGCATCTACAAATGCATTAAGAACTTAGGCAGGCACATGCCTACTAAATCACAGAATTGGGATTTAGACACAGCTACTCAAGGTGCAGTCTTAACGCCCATGCTGCACTCTCCTCTGCTTGTAAGGTCGAGTGTCAATCATCCCCATGTTAAAGACGAGGAACATGAACTCAGGATAGTTCAACAAACTGCCCAAGGTTGCCCAGCTAATGATTGATGAAACCTACATTCAAACCCAAGTCCTTTTGATGCTAAAGCCTACACTCATCTTAGCAAAAGACTGGGCCAATAAAGCAATTTTGGACATGACATTTCAGTCCAGAGCACCAGGGCCAGCACCTGAGGAAGGTTCCTCCCCCTCATCCAGGGCAGTATGACTCTCACAGCACTGACCCCAGCACATCAACGTGACCTCCTCATGTTTATTCTCACATCTCATTTCTAATCTGTCCCTGTGCCTGGCGTCCTGTCTGATGCACTCAATGTGAGTAGTGAATGCTCACTGAACCAGACAGAATCGTTGAACTAGATGTCTACTTCTCCAGTTCTTTCTGTCCCTCTCCCTCTCCTTACCAAAACCTAGCCTCAAAGTCATGTTCACGTTACAGTAATGACTATCATCCTTCTGAAACAAAGATCAAGGACCTTCAGCTGACAAATATGGGAATGATGGGAGAGGATATTTTAAACCTGTGCTACTCATATGCATCCTTGACCTTAACTGAAATGTGAGCTGGATTTTCCAGTTTTCAGTTAAACTAATTTAACTCAAAAAAAAAAATTAGCACTTGGCAATTCTAGTATCAGCACCTAAGTGCCTCCATAAAGCTGTACCTCTAGATTTGCAGCTTCCTATTGAAGTAATGTCAGGATCCTTTAACACCCAGTTAGTTACCAACTCAGTGTTGAGAGATATTCACGGTTCTATATAAAAAGTCATTCTCAAGGGATGTCTATATTCCTCTGGCTTTTTCACGGACTTATTTCAGACTCTGTTCTGGGTACTAAATGCTTGAAAATCCATTTGTGACTATGGGATCACTTTGAAACAGGGACAACATTGAGTGTTTGAGTATCCACTACCAGGGATCCCAAACTGTTCTAGGTTCTGGGGATTAGGTAATGAACAAAACAGGCAACGTCCTTCCCTATCAGGGCTGAGATTCTGGTGAGGAAGAGTGACAAGAAATAACCATATAATAAATAAATAGCGTTTCGGGAGGTGATAAGTGCTGTGGAGAACAGTAAAGCAGGGTGAAGGGAATCAGCGGTGCCAGGGGTTGACTACAGACTGTAAGAAGCCAGGGGCCACCATGTGTGTATTGAGGAAGGAGATCTGGGACGGGTAACAGCTAGAACAAAACCCAAGACGGGAACATGCCTGGTGTGTCTGAGGAGCAGCATGCATGGGCTGCAGCAGGGCGAACAGGACAGAGTTGAGATCAGAGAATAAGTAGAGGCAAGTCATGCAAGGACTTGTAGGCCACCCAAGGCCTTGTTTTTTTTTTATGCAGAATATGAGCCATTGCAAAGGTCTGAACACAGATGTGACCCGTTCTGACTTATGTTTGTAAAGGATCATTGGCTCCAATGTTGAGACTAGATGGAAGCGGAGAAGGGCAGGAATCAGGACCTGCTAGAACTAGTACAAACTTATCTTTGATTCGTTACTCAAAACATTATAGTCTAGGTTAGGGGTTCGATCCCCAGTCAGGGCACATACAGGAGTCAACCATGAATGCACAAGTGGATGGAACAACGAATTGACGTTTCTCTCTCTCCCTTCCTCTCTATTTCTCAAACCAATAAATAAAAATTAAAAAAAAATACTATTGTAGTCTAAACTCAAACTTCAGTAGCATCTTACTTCTGGAGATAACCATGATGTTCTATAAACAAGTTTGTCCTCAGGTTGACACCTGAACTCCTTTCCTCACCTCCCAGGTGCCCTCTACTGACCATAAAATAACTGAAATGCTCCAGCATTGATTCTGTGCACCCAGCCACCTGCCTAACACAGAGGAACTCAGGTGAAGGAAAACTCATAGCTTGGAATTCCTTATTTGAAAGGCAGGTACAAATACCACATGGATAGTATTTCCCTAAAGAATAAGTTTTAGAATCTGGTTGGCCTGCTTCCGCAACTACAGAAAAGTGCCAGGGAGAGTTGAGTCACAGAGTAAATACTCTCAAATGTTTTATACAAAAAAGTGAGTAGATGGGTTGTGTAAATTGTGACATGCCTGGCCTTGGCCAACAAAATGGGAGGGTTTTGGAGAAAGATCTCAGAGACAATGTGGGGTACACTGAGGCAAGCTTAATCAAGATTAATGAGCCTCCTTCCCTCCTTATCTTTCTCTCTGATATGTGAGCTAGAAGTCCTGTCTAGAATTTCCTGATGTCTGGAGGAAGCTGTTTGCTGTCAGGTGGGTAGCTCCTATTGCTAAGTAGCAAGGTCAATGATGGTCACTCTCTAAACTAGTGAATGACTTTTCTCAGCAACATTGTGGGTTTACAGAGCTTTGCATGGGGTAGTCTTCACAAATGCTTAGTAAGAGAAACTGAAGACTCTGCTGAAAATCTTTTAAACAAGTACCTCTGAACTTTGTCAACAGTACAATGCTCTGTAGAAGAAAAATGTCCAATAAATCATAGTCAATAACATGACTTGCACTTATATTCTAACTAGAGGCCTGGTGCACAAAATTTGTGCACTCGAGGGGGGTCCCTCAGCTTGGCCCGTACCCTCTGGCAGCCCGGGAGCCCTCGGGGGATGTCCACTTGCCAGCGGGGAGCAGGCCTAAGCTGCAGTCGGACATCCTTAGTGCTGCTGAGGAGGCGGGAGAGGCTCCCACCACCACTGCTGTACTGACAGCCATCAGCCTGGCTTGTGGCTGAGCAGAGCTCCCCCTGTCGGAGAGCATTGACCATCAGGGGGCAGCTCCTGCATTGAGCGTCTGCCCTCTGGTGGTCAGTGTGTGTCATAGTAACCAGTCATTCCCAGTCATTCTGCTGTTAAGGACAATTTGCATATTACCCTTTTATTATATAGGAATGCCTGGCCAGCCTGGGTGAGGGGCTGATGGCTGTTTGCAGGCTGGCCATAGCCCCTTCGGGTAGGCGTTCCCCCTGGGGTGCCTGGCCAGCCTGGGTGAGGGGCTGATGGCTGTTTGCAGGCTGGCCACAGCCCCTTCAGTGTGGGGGTCCCCACTGGGATGCCTGGCCATCCTGGGTGAGGGGCTGAGGGCCATTTTCAGGCTGGCCACACCACCTTCAGAGTGGGGTGGTCCTGCTGGGGTGCCTGGCCAGTCTGGATGAGTGGCTGATGGCAGTTTGCAGGCTGGCCAAGTCCCCCAGCGGGGACCCTCACCCCATGAGAGTGTGGCCATCCTGGGTAAGGGGCTGATGGCTGTTTGCAGGCTGGCCATGGCCCCCAGCCACCTGAGCTCCCAGTGGAGGCTGGCTGGAAGCAGGTATCTGGGATTTATTTGTCTTCTATAATTGAAACTTTGTTGCCATGAGCTGAGGCCACAGCCGGCTCAGGGCCAGTGGGAAGCTTGGCTTTCTCCATTGCCTGGGCAACCAAGCCTCCTGCTTGCTCCAGCTCCATGGCTGCCGGCTGCCATCTTGGTTGGGTTAATTTGCATATAGTTGCTCCGATTGGCTGGTGGGTGTGGCTTGGGGCATAGCAAAGGTATGGTCAATTAGCATCTTTGTCTTTTATTAGTGTAGATAGAGTGAATTTATCATATAAATATTTATGTGGCTATTCAGGAAAACAAACTGATGAGCTTGGAATTCTATAGGTAAACCAATGCATGACTTACAGAATTGAGTTATTTCAAACAGGTGAATGTATGTAAATGTAGAGTCCCAAGTAACTTAAATGTTTGAGAAATGACAAAAGTATAACTTTCACAGTCAGATACAAAATTCAGGAATATTCAGGTTCTTACCCCAGCTCCTGTATTACCTAACTGTACATTCTTGGACATTTTTGTTTGAGATAATATAATATTTATTGGGCATTTACCATGAGCCAGGCACTGTTCTAAGTTCTTTATGTGTATTAACTCACTTAATCCTCCCAACAGCTCTATGAGTTGGATGCCATTATTATTCCAATTTACAGATGAGGAAGCCAGAGCACAGAAAGATGAAGTGACTAGTCCAGAGATACTTGTGTGCTGGGCGTCTCTGAAACTGCCCCCAGGTTCGATGATTTGCTAGAACAACTCTCTCACAGGACTCAGCATGTAGTCATAGATGTGGCTGTGACTTATTACAGTGCAAAGACACAAACCACATGAACAAAGGGAAAAGGCGAGGTCAAGGGAAACCAGGCACAAGCTTTCAAGAGTTGTCTTCCAGGGCAGTCACCAGGAGGTACTTAATTTCCCCAGCAACCAGTTGTGACAACACATGCGAAAAGTGACTACCAGGGAAGCTCATTAGAGACTCTGTGCCCAGGTTTTGTATGGAGGCTGGTCACATAGGCAGCCTCTGCCCAGCCTGTATCAAAATTCCAACTCCCAGAGGAAAGAAGGGGTTCAGCATAAATCATATTGTTTGCACAGACAAGGCACAAGGAGCCACTCTTATCAGTTTGGGAAATGGAGGGAACCTTTTGAAGTTTAAGTTCCCAGAGGCCAACCGGGGTCAACATTGCAGGGCAGCCTTTCTAAAAATAGAACTCAGGCTTCACATGTCCACACGTTTCTCCACGTATGTCTACTAAGTGGAAGAGCTGGTCTGCCCTCATAGATGGACTCTGGAGGCCAAACACAGAACTAGTATGATCCATGGGTTATGCGAGATGTTCAACAGACATATTTAGGGGGCTGGAATTCAGAAGAGAGGTCTGGCTGGAGATGTCACTGTGGGAATTCCTGGCTTATAGTAAATTGGAAACTAAGTTCACGTAGGAAGTGAATGTAGCTTGAAAATAAAAGAGGTCAGAGGACTGTGTCCTGGGGCACTCCAACATCCAGAGGTCAGGTATGTGAGGATGATGCTCAGTGGACACTACAAAGGAGATGCCAGTGAGTTCAGAAGAGAACCAGTAGGAAGTCATGCCCTATAAGCCAAGTTAAGTGTTTCAAGAAGGCAGAAATGAATAGCAGAAAATGTTGGTAGATCACCAAGAAGACTGTGACCACTGAGCTAACCACATGGAGGTTGCTGACCTTAACAAGGACTGTTTCAGTGGCATGGTCAGGGAAGAGCCCGATTGGAGTGTGTACAAGAGAGCATGAGAGGAGAGGAAGTGGAGATCATCAATTTATTAAAAACTCTTAAGGATTTTTGCTGTAGGAGGAGGAAGAGACATGGGATGTGCGTGCGTGCGTAACAGTGGGGATATTGTAGCATGTATGGGACTGGTCCCATAGAGGAGGCAAAAATAATGGTGTATGAGATAAAGGGGATAATGGTGTCCTGGAGGAGGTGAAAAGGAGGGGACATGGTGGACAAGTTGGCCATAGATTAGACCATAGACTGTCCATCCAGAGTTGTAGAATGGAAGGCAAATTATTTGAGCACAGATGTAGGTGGGTGGGTGGATGTGGCGGTGGCTTTGTGTGGCATTTCTTTTCTATTGCTTCAACTTTTGTTGTGAAACGGGAAGCAAAGCTTTCAACTGAAAATGAGGAAGGGGAAGGAAATAAGGAAGAGTGGAGAGAAAAGGAGGAGCAGGAGGAGAGAGATTGCAGATGTGAACTCATCTAAAAGGTTACAAGATGAGCTGATTAGCGAAATGTGGTATAGCTGCTTGGGCTACCGTGGGCTGAAGAGATACTTAGACATTTGCTGCTGTCAACTTAAAAGAAGAACATTTGCCACGGTTGGGCAGTTTTTCCAGCCCCGTGCAGCTGCAGGGTTGCAGGCAGAGAGTGATGGAGGGTTGGATTTCACCGGGATTGGATTTTGCCAGGCAAATGTGAGGAAGAGAGGAAACCACTCAGGCATTGCGGTAGATGCAAGGAAGTTTATTTACAGAGAGAGTAAGATGGTCGTGGACAAGTTCGAATCCTTTCCTGGAGGTTGCTGTAGCAGAAAGGTTGGCACTGGAGTGCCTCAACAGTTATTTCCCTTTAATGCACAAGTGTATTGTGCAATAAATATACAAAACGTACAAGATTAATCTGTGAAATACAGTCTATTGCTTTAGTTGACGGTGACTCACCTTTGAGTCAGTTGCACAGTCTGGTGGCCACCAGTCTTCAGTTTTGAAGACAAAGAACTGGTGACAGATGCCACTTTATCAGGTGCCACTGTCCATGTGGCCCTAAACAAGCGCAACTGTACTTTCAGATGACCTGAACGCTTTACAATCAGTACACCATTCACAGAGCAAACCTGGCATCCGCCAGCCTGTCCTTTATGGGAAACAGGTTTTGAGAGGTTTGGTAGTGTTCCCACCCAGGTGTGAACCCCAGTTCTGCCCTTTCCAGTGCTGCACCTGTCAGAAAACTTTGTACAGCTTCTCTCCTTCTTACTCATTCCTGGGCTTCTTTCAAGCACACACCTCTGGGTTCTTCCTTTACTGCAGGCTCCAGTGACTCAGCTGCTTCCCGACCTTTACTGTCCCCTGAGGGCCAGGCCCTCCCCCCCTCCCCCCAGCTTCTTCTCTTTCTAGTCATCTCCGAAGACAAGTTCTCAAGCCCTTTTGATTTTAAATTATTTATTGCATTCCACAAATATAGAAGACACATAGCAAATATATCACAGATATCTAAAATTGACATAATACAGAACTTCTAGAATTCCAACAGAATTTATATAACTATGTCCAATTTATGGTTTGGGCTCCTGGCTGTGATGGTGAATTAAAATACCACCCAGTTTTCCCTTCTGTGTTTCTCTCCTTTACTCTCATACTCAAAGCACTTCTGACACTTCTGGTCACCAAATGTGTGGGGGATTTTCCCCACACTGAGCAATTCTCTGTTACACCAGCTGGGTATTCTACAATTATTTTCCAATTTAATTCAGTTCTGACACTGTCTTCCCGGAGGTAGCATCAGATCTCAGAGGTTAAGGGCTCAGTTCCACAAGACTGCCCCTCGGCCATTGCAGATGCCAATTGCAAGTAATAATGTCCCCAGGTTACCCACAACTTCTTTCCAACTTTGCTACACAACAGATGTTCCCATGATTCCCTCCCTCTTGGATTGGATTATTTGCCAGAATAGCTTATTGAACTCAAGAAAACACCTCTGTTTACCAGTTTATTGAAAGATATGATAAAGGATGCAGATGAACAGCTAGATGAAGAGATATGTAGGGTAAGGTCAGATAAGGTCTCAAACACAGGAGCTTCTGTCCTATAGAGTTGGGGTGTATCACCCTCCTAGTACATGGATATGTTCACCAACCTAGAAGCTCTATGAACCTCAAAATTTGAGTTTTTTATAGAGGCTTCATCATGTAGGCATAGTGAATTGTTAACTCAATTTCTAGCCCCTCTCCCCTCTGTCGATAAACGTTGGGGGTGGGTGAAGTAGGGCTCAAAATTCCAAGCTTCTAAACATGGCTTGGTCTTGCCATTTTTTACGTCCCCCCTCCACCTTCATAGCATGAGTGGGAGCATGGTCCAGATGCTCTGGCTGACCTGCCAATGCTCACAGCAGCTCCAGCCATCCCCTATGGGTGTCCCCATTGTGGATTTCTCAGGAAACCCCGTCTTGTACCTGATCCAGTTATCCCACCAAGGCGGCCCTAACACTGTGCATCCTGGGAGCTTCCTCAACCCACCCCCCATTTGTGCCTGCTCCAGCTGGTCTGCCAAGGCCACTGGCACACCATCTACCCAACGGTTGTTCCTATAGAAGGCCACTCCTTCATGAGCAGAAGAGGGGGCTGTTTGCCTACTTCATAGAAACAAACACAGAACTGGAATAAAATGAGGAGACATAAGAAGATGTTGTAAATGAAAAAACAAAACAAAACAACAACAACAAAAAAAAGATAAAGCCTCTGAAAAATCCCCAATGAAACATTGATAAGTAATTTGACAAAGAGTTCAAAGTACTGGTCAAAAAGATGCTCACTGAACTTGGGAGAAAAATGGAGGAAAATAGTAAGAACTTCAACAAATAGAGAAGAATAAAGAAAAACAATTAGAGCTGAAGAATAAAATTACTAAAAAAAATAAATAAATAAAGAAAGAAGAAAGAAAGAAAGAAAGAAAGAAAGAGAGAAAGAAAGAAAGAAAGATGTACTAGAGGAAATCAATGCCTATTAGATGATACCGAAGAATGGATCAACCATCTGGAAGACAGACTAGAGAAAAACCACCCAATCAGAATAGCAACAACAACAAAAAAATTAAAAACATAAGGAGAGTTTAAGGGGTCTCCGGGACAACATCAAGCTTACTAACAGTCACATTATAGGAATCTCAGAAGATGAAGAGAGAAAAGGGCATCAAACTTATTTTAAGAAATAATGGCTGAAAACTTCCTTAACATCCATGTCCTGGAAGCACAAAAAGTCCTAAAGAAGAGGAACCCAAAGAAATTCACACCAAAACATTATAATTAAAATGGCAAAATTTAAAGATAAGAAGAGAATCTTAAAGACATCAAGAAAAAACACACAAAACAGTTCTAGCCAGTTTGGCTCAGTGGGTAGAGTGTTGGCCTGCAGACCAAAGGGTCCTGGGTTCGATTCAGAGTCAAAACATGTACCACAGTTGCATACAGGAGGCAACCAATCCATGTGTTTCTCTCACACTGATATTTCTCTCTGTTTTTCTCTCTCTCTTCCATTCTCTCTAAAAATCAATGAAAAAATATCCTTGGGTGAGGATAAAAAAGAAAAAAAAAAGAAAGAAAGGAAAGAAAAAAAAGAAAACAAAACAACTAGTCAGATACAAGGGAAACCCCATAAGACTAGCAGCTGATTTTTCAACAGAAACTTCGCAGGCCAGAGGGAGTAGCAAGGTCTACTTAAAATGCTAAAATGAAAAAATTATAACTGTGAATATTCTACCCAGCAAGGTTATTACTCATAATTGAAACTGATAAAGAGCTTCCCAGATAAGCAAAAACTAATGGAGTTTACAAATTTTGGGAGGATTTGAAGAGAAGGGAACCCTCTTACACTGTTGGTGGGAATGTAAAATGGTGCAGCCACTATGGAAAATTTTCTGGAGTTTCCTCAGAAAATCAAGAATAGAACTATCATATGATCGTGCATTCCACTTCTGTGTATTTATCTGAAGCACGTTTATTGTAGCATTATTTACAAAAGCCAATATATGGAAGCAGTAGATAAAGATATAATCTATATTATAAAAGGCCTGTGGCCCTAACATCATAACGACCAAAGACCAGCACGGGTGGGTTGGACACATGATTTCACGTGCTGGGCTTCATATATATATATATCTCCAATTGTTACAACCGAACAACTGGAATGACTGGAACGACCCATGGACCAGTTGCAATGATGTGCACTAACCACCAGGGGGCAGACACTCAATGCAGGAGCTGCCCCTTGGTGGTCAATGTGCTCCCACAGCCAACCTCCCATGGCTCCTCCCCCCAACTCCCCCCCCCCATTGGCCCTGATTGGGGTGGCCAGCCAGCCAACCTCCTGCGGTCCTTCCTCCTGGCTGGCCAACCTCTGAGGCCCCTCCCTCCAGGCCCTGATCTGGGGGACAGACCAGCCAACCTCCCGGCCAGTTGGCTCCCCGATAGGCCTCGATCACCAGCCAGGCTGAAGGACCCCACCCATGCACAAATTCGTGCACGGGGCCTCTAGTATATAATAAAATAAATAAGTCTTGAGGATGTAATGTATAGCATAGGGAATATAATAAATAACACTGTAATAACTATATGGTGACATGGTAACTCAACTTAATGTGGCATCATTTTATAATATACATAAATATAGAATCACTATGATGTACACCTGAAATTAATAGGATATTGTATGTCAATTATGCATCCATTACAGAAAAAGATAGTGATATGACCAGATCTGTATTTTTGACGATAATTCTGGCTGTAGCCAGAGACCATAGTGTGCATGTGTGTGTGTGTGTGTGTGTGTGTGGTGATGAGAAAAATTGATGAGTCAATTCTGCTCTGAACTTGCTGACTTTGAGGTCTTAGTATTACCTGAGGGATCTAGACTGTCTAGAGCTTTCATTAAATATCAACTTTGTATTTTGTGTAACTCACCTGCCACAATAAGGGAATAGACATTTGTATTGTTTTATTGACAAATATTATTTTGACCTTTAAAAATATTATGCTTTTTGTGTCATTTTCTGTCTTTCCCAAAGTATTTAACTTTTGGTTACTAATTTAAGTTAACATCGACATCATGATTTAAGTGGGCAATTCCCCTATGCTAATATAAGTAGATCTAACATGTTAATTAATATAGTCGTACTGATCCCCGATGTTAATCAGTAGGTCTACAGGGATGACTTGAGAGAAAGTAATTTTGAATACTCAAATCTGAGAAGTTTCTTCTAAAGACATAAAATATGCCTTAGACCTGTGATAAAGGTTTTCCTGTACTCAAGTTTTCTATACTCATGTTGTGGTCAATAAGTTTGCCTTCTTCCTGGGAGAAATCACTGGCTTTGGGAGGGAGGAGGAATGTGGAGCTTGAGGGACCCTGAGATCTGGGTCTTGGCTCTTAAACCATGAAGTGAGATGACGTCCATTCTTCCTTAACTAGGGTCCCAAGTGCATGGTTGTGCATTTTCAAGTGTTTCAATAATTTTGAACACTGCATTCATTTGACCAACTGAATATCTCAATTTACCACAAGATGGCAGCACAATGTTGTTTTAAAAAAGTAGATGATAAATTAATTTCTAGAGCTCAGATGGGTGTGTGGGGGAGTAGGGGGAAACCATAACTAAGAAATTTTCTTCTTGTCCCTATAATTGGAGAGAGAGAGAGAGAGAGAGAGAGAGAGAGAGAGAGAGAGAGAGAAAGATACAGTAAGAAAGGAAGCAACAAAGGAAGGAAGAAAAGAAAAAAGGGGGGTGGAAGAAAGGAGGGACAAAAGGCAAAGAAAAGAGAAAGTGAAAGAATAAAGAAAAAAATTCACAAACATTCAGCTATATTGTATTTAACCAGAAAAAAAATAACCAAGCCACTAATGTAGGAAATTTCCGAGAGAGAAGAACAGTGCTATTACCACATTTGTTCACAGCCTCAGTGTGTGAGTGTAAGATAGACATTTGACCTTATAAAAGCAGTTGTCTCTGGAAAACTGTGATAGTAAGTTTACATTTACAAAGGGTTCTAGTCCCTTTAAGTCTTAAATTAGCATAATTATCATCTGGGATTCCCGGCTTATTTTACTCAGTGTCCTTCACATTGGCTTCAATTTTTAATTGTGTGGGGCAATAAGAGAGGTTACTTGAGAAGCGAATAAACTGTACTCAGACACACACTGACAGTGATGCCTTGGTGTGATGGAAATGAAAGGGTTGACATTGGTTCAGTGCACCTTGAGCTGAGGAGAATTCTTCCAGAGTTGGCTCTTTGATTCTTCTGATCACCCACCACTTACTTGGCCAATACTTGCTCTCCGTCTGATGAATTTGGCATAATAGAGAGCTGTGCAAAGGGAGAGATCTTAGAATGGTGATGACCTCAGGTTTAGAGAATCTTTAGACTGAGGTTTTTCAACTTCAGCACTAATGGCTTTTGGATCCAGATAATTCTTTTCTGGGGGTTGGGGGGCAGGGCTCTTCTTTCCATGGAAGGATATTGGGCAGCCTTCCTGGCATGCACCCATCAGATGCCAGTAATATCCATCAGTTGTGATATTCAAAAAACATCTCCAGACATTGTCAAATGTTCCCTGGGAGCAAACTTGCCTCCACCTCCCTATCTGAGGGCCACTGCTTTAGATAATAGTTTAAGTAAACTATTACAGGAGTGAGGGAAGTCCTGAATATTTTATCTTACTGTTTTGGTCATAGGCAAAACTCATAACTGAATCATCAGAGAATTGCGTGTTCCCAAGTCTCTGTTAGAAATTTCCAAGTATTAAATCCAGGCATAAAATGTCCCCTTCTTTCTTTCTTTCTTTCTTTCTTTCTTTCTTTCTTTCTTTCTTTCTTTCTTTCTTTCTTTCTTTCTTTCTTTCTTCTTTCTTTCTTTCTTTCTTTCTTTCTTGCCAGAATAATCTATAATCTTCTGTATATGAAACAAATAAACAAATATTTACTGTGAATATCCTTTTAAGCATAAACCTACGACCAGGCATTGTAGAGCACACAAAAGAGTTTTTATAGAAATAAAATCAATAAATGCTGGTTGAATCTTTATTATGTGCTAGACACTTTCTATCCATTAACAATGTCCATTTTATATTTTTCTCATTTAAACTTTGCACCCTCTCTATGAAGAAATATTATTTATATTTTATAGATGAAGAAACAGAGGCTGAGAAAAGTTCAGTCACTAGCTCAAAGCCACATTAATAATAGATGGCAAAGGCCAGATTAAAACTTGACCTATCACCAAGGCCTGTGTGTGCTCTAGTACCAGATACTCACTTTTGAGAATCTTACAGTTTAGTTGGGAGAACAATGCTTATTATGCATAGGAAACATATCTAATTTCATAAAGCAGTATTACAAAAGCCATAAAAATTACAAGACACATCACTGTAGACTAGAGTGAACTGAGAAATTGTGAGGACATGATGGGTCTTGATCTGTGTGTCTTTAAAAAATGGAAGATTAGAGAGATGGGTTATAAAGATGGGCAAGGTGGGTCCTATGCTACAAAGGGAAACAGTAAGACTGCCTAAGAGTGTTGAGAGAATAGGGTAGAGATGGCTAAAAGGAGTGGGAGACCCATGCTGAGAAAGAGGTAATACAGGTTGGAAAGGGAGGCTGGTAGCAGATGATAGAGAGCCTTGAGTAGAATCCAGATACAATAAACTGGCAGGCCAAATGAATGGATTTTGTTTAGCTCAAAGTTTTATATACTGAAAATTTTTTTTAAAAAAAAATGGATTCTGGCTGAGCTGGGTGTGGCTCAGTGGTTGAGCATTGACTCAGGAACCAAGAGGTCACTGGTTCTATTCCTGGTCACATGCCCACGTTGCGGGCTCGATCCCCATTAGGGGTTGTGCAAGAGGCAGCCAATCGATGATTCTCTCCTCACTGAAGTTTCTATCTCTCTCTCCCTCTTCATTCCTCTCTGAAATCAATAAAAACATATTTAAAAATATAGATTCTGAACATTCTTGAATGTGGTAACATTGTGTTTACATTTTTGTATCTCATCTATAGGCCAAGAAAGGGTTGCTATAGGGTACAGGTTCTCCAAATTCACCCAAATCCACATCTTGTCCCATTCTTTACCCTCTTCTTACTTCATTTAATTATCTGCTTAGTCCATGTTTATTCCCTTAAGCAGTGGAATTTGCAACTAACTTTAGAAAGAGGTGTTTTCAAAACTTACTGATAATACCAATAAAAAATCTACAATTTCTTCTAATAGTCCACTAGAAATGGATGACAAGAACTAAGTTTCCATTTAATAATTCTCCATATATCCAGAGGTTGTTCTTAGATTTTCCTTTCTGAAATTATCCCTGATAGTTTAGCCTTTTCTGGGGCTGTGCATTTTTCATCATTGTTTCTCAGCGCTGAAGCTGGTGTTAATTTCCATGTCTTTGTAAACTCTGAGCAGCAGCCTGTATTCACCCAGCATTAGACCATTTCCTTTATTCATGCCCGGTTTGTGACAACTCAACACAAGAATAAAATTTTTCTAGTGCCTACCATGGTTCAGGCACCATTTTATGAATGGGAACTATCACTGAATAACAGACAAAAAGCGAGAGGGTTTATATTTCTAGTGGGAGAGACAGACAATAAACAATGAACATAACAAATAAGTAAATTACAAATGTAGGAAAATGTTGTCTGGGAAGGATAAGAAAGATAGAGTAGAGTAAGGGTGCTAGTAATGGGAATTGCAATTTTAAATAGAGTGGTCAGGGTAGGCTCCACTGAGAAGGTGACATTTAAACAAAGCCTTGAAAGAGATTATTGTGGGAAATGATCTTGATGCAATGGGAACCTCCAAGCCCCAGGCAAACAGTTCTGTAATGGAACAGAAAAGCTTACAGACCAAATTAGAGTACTCAAAACATATAGATTATTGAACCAACCTAAAACACATGGAGAACAGCAATGGGGAAGAAATAGTATACGTTAACATACTTGAGATAATAAATAAGCAAGTAGAAGGCTCACACTATATGAATCCTGCATTATGCAATCTATATATATAAAAGCCTAAGCAACTGGCCAACTGGCCAACCAGCTGGCCGGTAGCTATGATGTGCACTGATCACCAGGGGGCAGACACTCAAGGCAGGAACGCAAACCACAGGCATGGAAGCATGGAAAAGACTGATGAATCTCAGAGGGAAGAGGGGAGGGGGAAGGGCAGGAAGAGATTTACCAAAGATCTTATATGCATACTAAAGGCCCAGTGTATGGATTCGTGCACTGGTGGGGTCCCTCAGCCTGGCCTGTGGGAATCTGGCTGAAACTGGCCCTCCAACATCCCCTGAGGGGTCCCAGATTGCGAGAGGGCACAGGCCAGGCCAAGGGACCCCACCGGTGCACGAATCTGGGCACCGGGGCTCCAGTGTTAATATATTCTCTCTCTCTCTCTCTCTCTCTCTCTCTCTCTCTCTCTCTCTCTCACACACACACACACACACACACACACACACACACACACACACACACAGAGAAGTACACACCAGCCTTCTCACTGATAGTGAGATTGTAAGGACCACTTGAACTTAACCCAGGGACTCAGCAGACAAAAGGTATCTGGGGCCAACATACACTTGCTCTATCTGAGACACTCAGGGCCAAGTACTCTTGGCTAACAACTGTGGCTCAATCTATTAATCTGTTGAGCAGTTATGAGCTGTTTCTTATTCTCTTGAGCAGAACACACGTTGAACCAGAGTGGGGACCTTAATATGTATCACCATAGGGTGGCCGATTTGAGATGACATAGCTGTCAACCTGGAGATGCCAGGATCTGTACCTTACTTGGTCCTTCCATTCCGTTCTTTATAGAAATAACAGTCTTGATTATTCTATGCTTTTAAAATCATATATCTCACTTATTATGTCTGCTTTTAAGATGTCTCATAGGATGCTTACTATTTTTAAGTTATCTTAGAAGTTTTACCCATCTCATTGTTTTTCTCATCTTTCAGAGCATACTTGAATATTCTCAAATAACATCTTAAGCCCACATTACAGAGGTGAAGGAGTTAACATGAGGATATCAGAGGGAGGATCACACCAGGCAGAGTATGGCAAAGGCAAGAGTGTACCTGGTGTGTTTCCAGGACAGCAAGAACAGCGTGGCTGGGTGGATGGAGTGAGTGGTGAGTGGAGATTAGCAGGAAAGGGGGTTAGGTTTTGCAGGACCTTATGGCCATTATAGGAACTTTGTATTACTAACACAACTCTATCTTTCACTGACTTACACTGTCAACTTTATTTTTCCATCCTCTAGGACAGTGGTTCTCAACCTTGGCTGCACATTAGAATCTTTTTAGATTCTAATTTTAGATTTCTGGGCCCCATCCTCCAGAAATTCTGTTTCTTTGTTATGGGACAAGGCCACAACATTAGCAACAAAGAAACAGAATTTCCATAGGAGGAGGCCCAGAAATCAGGATTTTAAAAAGATTCCCAGGTGATTCTAATGTGCAGCCAAGGTTGAGAACCACTGCTCTAGGAATTATCCCTTACTCATGAGTAGGAGGAAAATCACAGTAGTGCAGTGTCATGAAAGCCAGAGAGTTTCAAAAAGAGGTCAACTGTATCAGCTATCACCGAAATGACTTTGATAAACAATAGACGATGGGGGATGATGAGAACCGGGTGGAAGAAAAGGCCATTTGAATTAGCAATAACGATGTCATTGTTGACCTTCAAGGGACAAGTTTCGATGAAGCATTCAGGCAGGAGACTGAGTGCTAGTGTTATAGAGGAAACATGTGGGGGAGGAAATGGATATATCGCTTCCTCAGGCCCGGTGACCTTTGTGCCTCATGGTTGCTGATATGAGAAAGCCCCCCTCCCCTGGAGGACTGTGCCCAGGCAGCAATCACTTCCCAGCAGAGCCCCCACAGACCCAGTTCCCATGCATTCAGCTGCTGATTAAAGTATTTCCAGTAAAGTCTACCAGATTCTTTGAAAGGCCTTTGAGGTTGCTCATTCAAGTGAATCCTTTTACTCACTATTTTTTTTGTATGAATGGAGAGAAAGATGAGATTAATACTTGTATCTTCTAATTGATCATTTCTAGTACTTAAAAACCTATAATTCTTGTTCCAGAGTTTATCTGCAGATCCATCCATCCATCCATCCATCCATCCATCCATCCTCTTCTTAATTGCTATCTCTATGAAAGACAGGCTTGCTTTCTTTACAAGCCTAGTTTGTCTACCTGTACCCTGTTTCCAATCCCCTCCCCACCCTGTCCCTTCCCTCCCCCCTTTGATCCAACCCCCCAGAGAACTTGTAGGTGAGTGAATCCCTTTTCATTTCTGAATTCCAATCTTTCCCTTTCTTGAATAAACCTAAATTGTTTCCATCTTTCTACAAAAACAACACCTCTCCTCACCCCATATCCATCTGTAGTTATCACCCAAGGTCTCTTGTTTACTGAGAACCAAGTTCCTTGAATATGACATCTACACAAGGTTGTACCTGCCCTGGTCACTCCACTGAACGTGCTGTCCCTTAGGCCCAGCCATACCCATGCTATCTCATAACACCTTAATTTATTCCTTACATATTATATGTATCTAGAGGCCCAGTGCACGAAATTTGTGTATGGGTTGTTGGGGGGGGGGGGGTCCCTCAGCCCAGCCTACACCCTCTCCAATCTGGGACCCCTTGGGGGATGTGCGACTAAACTGGCAGGGATAGGGCCTAAACTGGCAGTCGGATCCCTCTTGTAATCCAGGACTGCTGGTTCCTAACCGCTCACCTGCCTGCCTGCCTGATCACCCCTAACCACTCTGCCTGCCTGCCTGATTGCCCCTAACTGCCTCTTCCTGCCTGCCTGATCACCCCTAACCTCTTCTGCCTGCCTGCCTGACTGCCCCAACTGCTCCCCTGCCTGCCTGATGCCCCTAACTGCTCTCCTCTGCTGGCCTGATTGCCCTTAACTGTTCTCCCCTGCTGGCCTGATTGTCCCTAACCACCTCTGCCTCGGCACCCGCCACCGTGGCTTTGTCTGGAAGGACATCTGGAAGACGTCCGGTCTATCTGGTCTAATTAGCATATTACTCTTTTATTATATAGATTGCTTATTTTCTTTTGTCTTACTCAATAAACTAAGTTCCTTGAGAGAAAGACAGCTTCATATTTACCCCTGTCCCTAGCAACTAGAACAATTGCTGGCACATATTAGACATTCAATATTTGTTGAATGAATGAAGCCATGAATGAATGAATGAGTACTGTTTTTCACCCCTTTTACATTTGACTCAGCCATGTCTTTCTTTTTTTAAAAAAAATCACTCTTTTACTAGTTGCTCAGATAATAAGATAATATTCTCTCTGGTTTTTATTCTAATCATTTGTCAATTCTTTTGTGGCTTATCTTTAAATGATGCAATTTCCTAGGCATCTATCTTTGTACTTTTCTCAACACTATCTACTCTATCTGGCAAGCTTATCAATAGCCAGAATCTTTACTTACAACAATATCTCTATCTGCAGCCCAGATCTCACTCCTGTTCTTCAAACCCATTTATCCAGCTACCTGCTGACCATCTCCATTTAACTATGTCATGGGGACTTCAAATATGAAAGTTAAAAAACTGAATTCCTAACACCTGTCTCAGTAACTATATAGACATCCATTCAGTCAGCAGAGCCAGAGATAAGGGAATTTTCCTAGATATCTCTTTTCCCCTCTTCTATCTCATTTCATCACACATTAATTCCTTTAGACCAGACTCCTAAGATGTTTCTGAAATGTGTCCTCTACCTCTCCAGTTTTGTTGGCATAGTTAATAAATAACCTTCCTCCAGTGACCTCTCTCTCTACACACACACACACACACACGCACACACACACACCTGTGCCTGAGCATACACACAGAGAGCTGCAATCAGAGTCAGGACATTACAAATACTAGGTTCCAGGCCCTCTTGCTATCTTTGAAACATAGCTATCAGCCCTCTCCCTGACAGCAGAGAGAAGAAACCGGGAAGGTAGTGTTGAAAAGACTGGTTAAGGCTAATGATAATGGTTGTCCCTCCCAACCTTCCCACTTCCATTGAAAAAACTTCTCCCTTAAATAGTGTCACATAAAATAGAAAAAAAAAGGGGGAAGTAAAAAGGAACTAAAAGATATTTTGGTTGGGGCAATTCCAACCACATATTTCAAAATCACTTGTTAACTTCCCTCTATTTCACTGTACTGAGTATTCCTCAATGAGGGCATGTCATTTCAGAATAGGACTATGTTGCCTCTTTTTGTATCATTTTCAAATGAAATCATCAAATGTCTGACACCCCCAGGCACTGACTGTACTACAGGAGCATGAGACTGGGGACAGCAGACCCATTGTGGGGGGACAGAGCTGGGACCTGGACAGCAGAGAGATGGTGGTGGTGGGGGGGGGGGGGGGAGGGCGGGGGTGTGTGTGCAGATCACTTGTTGAACTTCTCACAGATAATGAGAGTAGAGCTGGGACCCAAGTTCGTTTCAACCATCACCCTGACCCCTGAACCTTGGAAGTTAATAAGATGGTATTGCTGGGGTGGGTTGTTTTCCCATATGTGGATCTCTGCCATTCTTCTTGCTCTCTTTTTCACCATCTGCCCGTGTTTAAGCGGTATGACCGTCACAGTCAAATACTCCAGGCTGTCTCTTGCCTCTGGGCCTTGGCACATGCTGGTCCCCCTCAGGGAAGTTCTTCCCTCTCCAGCATGGCAGCCACCCCCTGTCCTCAAGACTGCTCAGCCCCCACCTCCTCCAGTCCACATTCTGGCTACCCCTTCCCGTTCCCTGGCCCAATCATAGGGATTAACATAGGTGTTCCCCCTCTTCCAGTACTGATCTTCAAACATCTTTACTTTGATTCCCTAAAATCATTTTAAAAACTATGTAGTGCCTAGTGTATTTTCAGCTTGATCTTCTGAAATTTGTCACCATAAACTTGAATAGTGGCAAAGGGTTAATTTCTTAACACCTTGTCAGCAATAGGTTTTTGTTTTTGTTGTTAATCCTCACCAGAGGATATTCTTCCATTTAGTTTTAGAGAGAGTGGGAGAGAGGGGAAGAGACAGAGAAAGAGAAACATTGATATGAGAGAGACATATCGGTTGGTTGCCTCCCACATGTGCCCAATCAGGGCCGAGGATTGAGCCTGCAATTGAGGTATGTGCCCTTGACTGGGAATTGAACCCAGGACCCTTCAGTCTGTGAGCTGACCCTCCATCCACTGAGCCAAACTGAGCAGGGCAACAATAGACTTTTAAATAAAATGTCACATCACTTTTTAAAATGTATCCAATGGAAAATAAGTGCTATATCATTGGGCATTCATCATCATCCATTGAAAATGATACATGGGCAAGGTTTTCTTTAACAACTGGGTTCTAACTGGAATGCTTGCATTGACTCCAGCATGAAAAACCCTTAACCACTAGAGTGGGATCGTGTCTTGAGGTGGGCAAAGTTCTAATACAAGGGTTGCCCAATGTTTTGGTGAAGAGCCAGATAGTATGTATGTTTGGCTTTGTGGGCCACAAGGTGCCTGTCCCACTTGCTGTTGTCCCGTGAAAGCAGCCATAGATGATTTGTCAGCAAACAGGTGTGGCTGTGTTCCAATAAAACTGCATTCACAGAAACAGGATAATGGCCTGTTCTAAAAGAAGGCCCCAAAAGGGTAAAAGTACTATACAGCCAAAATGACACTTTGAATCACAGATGTTCTTGCAAGGAGGAGAAAAACCTTTAACAATACAGGGGTGGGCAAAAGGAGGTTAAATTACCAGCCATCATTACCTAAAAGATAAATCATAAACAAGGATACAAAATAATAACAATAATAATTAGAAGACAAATAATACAATGGTTAATAAATAAATAATAATACAAGAATAAACTCTGCGTTTCCCATACTCACATTACCACCAGAGCACATTTACTTTGTCAGATTGATTTCCATAGCAGTAGCTCCCTCAGAATATTGGGCAGGTGAGAGAGAGAGAGAGAGAGAGAGAGAGAGAGAGAGAGAGAGAGAGAGAGAGATCTTTGCTCCCTGAGGAGGAAATGGGTATGATGTATATATGGTTGAGGCAGGAGAGGTGGGCTTAGGCCAGAGGCATACCTGGGTTCCAAACCTAATTTTGCTACTTTCAGCTTTTGGGATATGAACTTAGGAATTAAATCTCTGGGCCTCAGGTTCCATTTACATAAAAGGGTGGGAAGTAATTCTACCAGCTCTCTAAAGCAGTAGCCAGAATAAGGTGAGGAGAGACTAAAGGAGCACATGATACATAACACCTACCTTATGTGGGGCCCAACACATTGGAGCTCTTCTTACTAATGATGGGTTACAAGAGGCTTTGGTGCCAGGTGGGAGTTCAGTACCTTAGGGAAGAAGGCATCACAAGGTGGCAGGTGGTCCTTAGAAAGAGAGGTAGAAGAGGATCAATGACAATTGATCACTTCACAATTTTACTCTACATCATTGTCAAAGTGTTTTGGTTACACTGAAGCTTTGTGTCTTTTTTCCTTTTTATTATAATCTGGACATATAGGAGAGTGATGGCTTTTTATGCTTTGGACTCAGGCTGGTACAAACTGAACTCAAATCTGATGAAAAGGTGTACACAGCTGGGCCAGAGCTGTGCAGGAGGCTGGCAGGTGAAGGCCCTTCTCGACTCAGTGGGGGCATGGATGCTGGGGGAGGTGACTCGTGGGGGTACAGGGTGAGTGTGTGAGTGTGCAGCGAGGGTGACATTTGAGATTAAATGTTAATATCCACGATGACTCATGCCATAAAAAGAAAAAGAAAACAACAGAAAAAAAATCTCGTTCCAAAGAAGAAACCAGCTAAAAAAAAATCATGTTGTAAATTATGGAAACTTAGAATGCTCTTTTTTTTTTTAAATTTCTTTAATGCTTAAGGCATTACACATGTGTCCTTATCCCCCCATTACTCCCCCGACCCCTCAGTCATGTCCTCACCGCCCCCCCCCCCGCCCCCTGTTGTCTGTGTCCATTGGTTAGGCTAATATACATGCATACAAGTCCTTTGGTTGATCTCTCCCCCTTTCCCCCACTCTCCCCTACCTTCCCTCTGAGGTTTGAAGGTCTTATTTGGGCTCATGGCCCTGCTGTTTGTCTCATTTGCAATGAAAACAACCTCTTGCTTCAAAGAACACAACATTTTTTCCAAGTTAATACATTTACATGGTTCAAAATGCAAAATGATATAGAAGGGCATATGCAAAGAAGTCTCCTTCCTCCTCTGTCCCCATCTGCCTTATCCTCTCCCACTCCCTACCCTCAGTGCTAATTCTGGTTTATTGGCTTGTCTGTCTATCCTCCCAATATTTCTTCATGCTTATGCAAAGAGATAAAAACAGGACATGTTCTTACCCACCTTCCTCATTTTATTACACAGAATGGAGTACACACGACACTCCGGTCTTCATGTTGTTTTTGTTGCCTGACAAGTTAGACTGAACTTCTCTCTGTCTCAGTGCAGAAAATGTCCCCAGCATTTTTGCACATTAATGACGTACAAAATGGTTAACTTGGGCCCAACTATCACAATAAGTAGCCTTGTATACCCTCACTTACCACGTGTGCATCTATAATTGTAGGAAAGATGCCCAGACATGGGACTCCTGGGTCCAAGGACCACTGAGCCTGTAATTTTGGCAGGTAGTGTGAGATTCCCCTTCATGTGGGCTGGACCATTTTTGCCTTTGTGGTGAAGTAATGTCGTTCTAATTTGTATTTCTCTAATTCATTTATTTTTTATTTGTCCATGAATATTTCTTTTTCTGTGAAATGTCTGTTCATGTGCTTTGCTCATTTTTCTATTAGGTTATTTCTTAATTCTTGGGAGTGCTTTAGGAATTCATTATCTATTTGGGAGAACAGTATTTGTCATTGATACAATTTTCAAATTTTTTTTCCAGTTTATCATTTCATCATTTAATTTGTGTATGGTGCATTTGCCACGCTAACTATTTTTAAAAAGATATGTAATTTAATATACCTTCTATAATTTTATGACTTCTGAATTTTAAGTCATATAAGGGCTTCCCCTACTTCAAGGTTAGCAAGGAATTCACCCATATTTTCTTCTACAATTTTTATTTACTTATTTATTTGTATTTTTAAATATTTGCTATAATTGCATTCTTATCCTGATGTACAATGTGAAGTGTAGATCCAATTTTTAAAAAAATATATTTTATTGATTTTTTACAGAGAGAAAGGGAGAGGGATAGAGAGTTAGAAACATTGATGAGAGAGAAACATAGATCAACTGCCTCCTGCACACCTCTTACTGGGAATGTGCCCATAGCCAAGGTACATGCCCTTGACCGGAATCGAACCTGGGACATTTCAGTCCACAGGCCGACGCTCTATCCATTGAGCCAAACCAGTTAGGGCTAGATCCAATTTTATATGTTCTTCAAATAGACAATGGATTGTCCCATTAATCTAAATATTCATCTTTACTGACATGAGATGTCATCTTTATTATATACCAAATTTCTGAATGTATTTGTATCCTTTTAAATTTTTTTCATCTATTCCACTGGTCTTTCTATTCATGTATCAACACCAGACATTTAATTAAGAAGTCTCTGTGGTATTTTTAATATCTGGTAATCTGAATCTCTCATATTCCTTTTTATCTTTTAGGTTTCTTTTTCAAGCTATTTAAATTTGTTTATTTTTTCCACGTACATTTTATGGTATTATTTTTTATCGGGACAATGCTACACTTAGAAGTTAACTGACACTTTTTGGTTATTGAGTCTTCCTATTCATGATATCCAAGATATGTCGTCATAGCCATTGAAGCTGTAGGGAAGGAAATTACTTCCCCTCTATCCTTCCAGGTTCCTCAGCTGGGACACTGCCAATTAGACTGGCAAAAGGCAGATTAATAAGAGAAAAACCAACTGTTTATTAACACTTGCTGAGCTTGTGGGAGAAACCTCAGTGATGAGTAACTTGAAAGGGTGGTTAGAATGTGAGTTTATATGGTATCAACAACAACAAAAACAATACATTTATCAAAAAATTACAGAACAAAGGTAAAGGGGTTTAGGCTTTTAGAGGTGGCAAACTGTGGGAAGGTAGAAACTAATGGAAGATAAGGGCTAGTTAGTAAGGTTTGTTATGTAGATTCTCTGGGCTGATAAGAGTCTAGAGTTGTCTCTGGTGATTAAGAATTGTCTTGCCTTTCCTGGTAGATGGGAGGAGGCTGAGGGTTTTTGTGTGTTTGCTTCTTTTCAATTGCCTTTAGCCCCAAATAATCCTTAGGTCACCGTACCATATTTTGGAGTGTCATACTCTGAACTCTTCAAAGTCTATTGTTATGTTCTTTGAGAGGGCTTTAAAATTTTTCTCAGCCCAGCTGGGGTGTGGCTCGGTGATTGAGCATCGACCTATGAACCAGGAGATCAAAGTTTGATTCCTGGTCAGGGCACATGCCTGGGTTGTAGGCACCATCCTGAGTCCGGGTCATGCAGGAGATAGCCAATCAATGATTCTCTCTCGTCATTGAGGTTCCTATCTCTCTCTCCTTCTCCCTTTCTCACTGAAATCAATAAAAATATCTTAAAAATAAAAAATTTTCTCATAAATTTGCACAAATTTTGAAATTATATGAATGACAAAAAATGATACTATTGTAATTAGCTGGTTATTAATAATAGGAAAAGAGTAAAAGGGAGGCATATCATTTGGGCAGCTTCACCAGGAACTTGCAACTTTGCACTCACTCCCCAGGAACCACTGAGCCATCCCCTGCAGATCACTGTGGGGAGGGGTCCAACAAAGGGGAGATAGACCCATGCTCAGTGAAATTGGGGTGACTAGGAAGGGTGCTTGCCAGTCACATCTGGAAGCAGGCCATTGGCCAGAATGGATGTGACCACCGCAAGAGGGTAAAAATTTGGGAATACATAATCCCCTCTCCTGATCTTTGCTCTTGGTTCATGGGGCTCTCTCATTCCTGCTTCCTTGCATTCACCTGTGTTTCCTCCATAGCCATGTGACCCTGTGGACCCCACATGCAATGGACTGATGGACTGCAGTGGGGAAACACAAATGAAGCTAGCCTGATGCTGGGTTGCACTATGCAGACATGGAACAGAAACTCTAGCCATTGGCTTTGATTTTTATCCCTATAGAAGCTCCAGCTACACTTCTTCCTTGGTGGGCCAACGGGAAATGGGATTTTGGAAATTCAGGGATATGATTCCATGGAAATAAAAATCACTCATTCTCCTGTGTGACTCTCAGAAAATTATTTTTCTTGGGATATTGTAAGAATTCCACTCCCATGAGCAATAGGTGGGAACGAGGACCTCTCCTCACCAGTAACAAAACACTAAGAAGTACCATGAGACAAACTATGTATTCCCAATAAGTAACTTATAAGGTCGGTCATAGAAAGGCAAAATGAATCAGCTTCAGAGCCAATTCAATCAACAAAAGTTGGACAGACTCATGGGACAACCATGAGGTTACTGTAACTCATGCTATGTGTGTAGCTTCTAAACTCTTAACACAAAGAAACTATTGTTATTGGATATGGTAGCATGCCAAGCACAACTGGAGATTTAATTACAAAAAGGTTTTGTTCTTATTTTTAATGCCTCCCTGCCTTTTAATGGGTATCTTAATATGTGAAGGGCCCTCAGTTTTGCTGAGGGTCTAGGTGTGAGCATTCCTCTTTAGGAATTAAGTGACTTGTCAACTTCTTTGATGACAATGCCTTCTGCTGGAAAACCTCCCAAAGGGCCCGCCTGTGTCTCTTCCTGAGGAGGTGTCACTCTTTTCAGAACTATGTCCATGTGGTTTGCTTCTTTTTTTCATCATGGATTTGCTTGTAAGCAGATAATGCACCATGAACATTCCTCCCTATTAATGAAACTTTTTGGTGCTGGGCCCATGTTTTAAAACTTTTTAAGGAGCTTGTTGAGGTCTGCATACGTTTCTTCACTGTTAATTTTCTTGGTGTGTCGTCTTCTTATGGGACCACAGTTGTGTATGTGATCTGTCCTTCCCGAAATGTCACTATGTGGTCTCCATGACTGTATTTGGAGGTGAGGTTCTTAGGAGATCATGATGGTAGAGGCCATAGGATGAAATTCATATCCTTATAAGAAGAGGAAGAGAGCTAGCCCTTTCTTCCTCTCTTTATCCTCTCTTTCAGAAGACTGGTCATCTGAAAATTAGGAAGAAGGACTTCACCAAGAATCTGACCATGCAGGCACCCTGATCTCAGACTTCTAGCCTCCAGAGCTGTAGAAATAAATGTTCATTGGTTAAGCCACCCAGCCAATGTATTCTGTTATAGCAGCGCAAACTAAGGCAGTGCAAGACCAGGATGGCTGGTCTTTTTTGGGAGGGCTGCAGGGAACCATCCTCTAGGCTAGAGGCAAGCTGGCCTGGTGAGTGGGTGCCCAGAGGGGGTGCACAGAGGGAGCTGGCCTCCTCTGTGGTCGTGAGGCCTGGAGCATGCAGTGCCTAAGTTGGAGGGCTACATGAAGGTGGTCACAGACCCAGGCTAGGGCTGAATAGTGGCTGAGGGACTGAACCTCTGAACATGTGGCAGGGGCAGGACACCACTGGGAGGCCCTGGGCATGGCATCACTGACTAATCATGAAATAAGAACAAGAAAAAGCAAAACGGGGCACACCAGAAGTAGGAAGAGAAGCTCCTGTCCTCTTGCAAAGTCATTCCAATGCATGGCCTCACAGACAAAGCTTACATTGTGCTCACTGTAAAGGAGAACTGCTTAATGGGTCCAGTCCACGTGCGAAGAGCAGCTATAAAAGGAATTTGGAACTGAGAGGCAATACATTGAAATTCATCAGCTAGAAGTTCATTACAAAGTGCTAGTTGATTTTTATTGTTACGTATTTCTCAGCTGAGAGATACAAACAGGTCAACAATCAGCACTGAGATTTCCAAAATATTTTGATGTTCAACATGGGTTCTCCTCCTTTACAAGTTGGGAATATGGTGCTCCACCTGGGATTCACTGTCAACAGTGAATCCCAGGTGATGCCCACCTGGTGGTTCTAAAATAGCATCCTCCCTGTCAGGCTGTCAGGTTTCTGGAAATCTTGCGCTATTCGTTCTAGTGCGAATCATTTGGATAAATTATGATGGAGATGCCTGAGTCTCTTGTGCATCACTTTTTGACCTTCTGAGTCCCAGGATGCAATCAGCCTCTGTAGATACTTGCCTTTCCTCAAACGGCCTGTCCGTTTGGCTCCAAGGGCGGTTTGGCCTTTTGGTCCTCTCATGAGATAGGACAGCTGACTGAGTGAATGAGTGAGTGAATGACTGTTCAGTCAGCTCCTGCACAGTCTGAGCATTACTCTGAAGAACACATACTCAGCACATGTGGAAGTGTATGGAATAGTATAAATCATCATTATTGCTCTTGCTAGTAATAACATAACTTTTACATACGGGTTCCTTTGCATTTCAGTAGATTTCACTTACAAATTAGTGGGATGTATATATACATATAGGTACATATTTTTATAACCAAGTCCACTGGTAACTAAGCACCTCAACATTTCTGTGATGTCTGCATTACATAGAAGATTTTGCGCATCAGACTCTTCTCCCTCATAAACCTGTGTCTAAACATTTCCGCCACAGTCCCATGCAGTCCCTAATGCTGCAGCACCTGGTTAGGAAGATAAAAACAGTCTCAAGTTGTATCTGAGAACTCTGACCTGATTGACATTTCCAGGAAGCAGGCAAGCGTAGGGGAGAGGAGAGAAGGAGAGAGAATAAAGAGCAAAGGTTAGTTTCATTTAAAATGAAACAAGTGGGCCAGCAGGCAGTGTACTAGACGAGCCCGCTCGCTTAGCAGGTTAAAGTTTACCTTAAACTCAACTTTTCAGTAAAAAAAGAAGAAGAAAACTCTAGGATACAAATTGTGAAACTTGTAATGATAATGTGGTACCTGAGTTTGGTTAAGATGCCTGATAATATAAGGCAGTACAACTTTTGGCTGATACAAATGAGGAGTTTTGCTTCAGTGCACAGGAGCTTTCCCATGAGCCGCTGGTTTTTGGTTTTAATAAGGCTCCATCTCGCTAAGTGGATTACCAGTAAATTCGTGTGTTAGTTTAATGCTAGGAAACAAATGGGAACCTTGAGGTTTTCCCCCTCGAGATGCCCATTTCTAATATCAAGATTGCTACAGCCATTTGGGGTGTGGGCAAATAGAGGCAAGGGAGGACATAAAAAGTGTTTGGGTTGGGGGAGGAGCAGGAAGGAACTTACGCTAAGGAGGAATATTTTTCCAGGTTGATGATACTAGTATATGCAGCTAAGCAACCTAACAAGCTGATGTAGTGATTCAGGAATACAAGTCCTGAGAAGTTATGTAGGCAGCCCCTTCCTAGTGTGAATGATGACACTGAGTCCTGGCGCTCTACAGAGGAACTTGCTTAAAATCTCATAGCTGGTTGTTGGCTAGTCATTAATCTAAGAATTTGTGTCTATTGTTCATTTTGCCAAACTTCATTGAACTTTAGCACCAACATGGTACTTGTATATTTTTATTTTTAAATTACAGTTTACATTCAATATTATTTTGTATTAGTTTCAGGTGTACAGCATAGTGGTTAGACAATCAGGTACATCACAAAGTGGTCCCCCCTGTGGTTCTTGCATTTTTAATATTTTTATTAAGATATTAGTAAAAGTTATAGAACCCAAAGGATTATTTCCCATTTGGGATCTCAGTTGTGAGTGTTCCTTCCTTTAACCACAACATCCTTCTTGGTCTTCTCTCCCACTTTCCAAATCTATTCAACTTGTTTTCTAACCAACCATAGCAAACACTGGTCTCCATGGTCAACTGACTTCCTCTTTCTTTGGCCTTCCTGAGCCCAACCCAACTGTGGATCACCCTCCGTCAGCTTTCTCTACATCTCCATCTGTCCATGAAGCACAGCTATAAGAGGATCAGTGTGAAGTCCTGGCTCAATGAAGACTCGGACACAACAATGTCATTTCCCCTCCATGTTGCCTATCATTTCTCTGCTGAGGGAGCCTTTTTAGTGTTCTCACAGTAGCTCTTTGAGGGGCCTCTTTCTTTAAACTTCATCCTTCCCTCTCCATAGATAATCAAACCACTTATCTAATTATTTTTACCAAGATGATTCAAGCAACCATGTGTGAGCTTCATCAATTAAACTTGTCTCCAATTTAAATGATCTCTCTCTACACCCTCTTCTTGGTTCTTATTTTCACATTTCATGAAGAGGTGATCTCTCTGTGTCCTACATCAGTGAGTCTCAAACTTGGAGGCATGTTGGAACAAGTAGGGAATATTACATATGTTGATGCCCAGGCACTCTCAGACCAATGAAATCAGAAACTCTGGAGGTGGGATTTAGGCACCAATTGTTTTTAAAGTCCCCACTTAATTCCATTATGCATTCAAATGTAAGAACCATGTCTCTAGATCTCTTTAGTTTCAGCTCAGCATGTGCACCTGTTGTCATTCTCCCCCCTTGCCACATCTTCACTCTCTTCTCACCCCATTTGCATTCTACCTTTCAATACTTACAGGTTTTCCAAATGGAGCAAATATTCCCCTTTACTTGCTGTCTTCTCTAGCATTCATATTTGCCTACTTCTGTGTGCTATCAAATGTGTGGAAGAGACTGTATACCTTCAGTTTACACTTAATCACATATTTTGCTAGTAACCCAGCTTCTAAATTATCTACTGTCTTATAATATGTCTCTGAAGTCATATGTGAACCTAATTTTCTTTCCCCAATTTAAGAGACTTTTGATTCTGTTGACTTCCTCCTCCTTCTTGAGGTGTTTGATTTCTAGGACACTACATTATCCATATTCTCCTGTATTGATCAGTCTTTTATTCTTCATTCTGCCTCTTTTATTTATCAGCTTTCTCTTCCTTATTCCCCAAAAGTAACTTTTTCCAGCTCTTTCCTCAACTGTTTGGCTTCTCTTCCCAATTTTACCCTTTTTTTGGGGGGTGGGGGTGGGGGAGGCAGGGAACTCAGGCATAATATTTATATGTTTTTGGCAGAATAGCTTTCCCTAACACTCTTTTCTCTCTCCTTCTCACCTCAGATGGAAAGTGGGTCTTTGGAGAGATGAGCGGAGGGACAGAGCCTGTGCAACCTAATGCCTTAGAACAACAATGCTAAAGCCCTACCGATGGGTAGAACCCCAGCTCTCCTCTTACTTAGCCACTCTGTGTCTAAATCTCCACTGTAAACTAGAGAAAATAATGGCCTATACCTCGTAGAGTTGTTATAAGGAACAACTTAGTTAATTAGTGGCTGGCACATGATAAGTGCTATATGAAATTTAGCTATTTTTAGAGATATCAGTATAAGAGGAGAAGGAGTTTTCGTTGCTGTAGTTTGTTTTATTGTTTCATTTTAAAAAATTCACAGCACCCAAGCATGATCCTACATTAGAGGGTACAGACATACTTAGAGTCCTGAAGTCTGTCACATGCTTGAGGAACTCACAGTGAGCCTCCAAAATGGATGTGGGATACTGCCAGGAAGGGCCTAGGAATGGAAACTATTGAAGGAAATTTCAGTGGGCAGTGGGGTGGATAAAAGGGTAGGTAGCATAGAGAGAGAGAGAGAGAGAGAGAGAGAGAGAGAGAGAGCCCATCTGAGGAGGATGCACCATCTTTTGGCCTCAATGAGTGTGTGTGTGTGTGTGTGTGTGTGTGTGTGTTTCTGCTAATACACTGTAATTGCACAGCTTTCTAGATATGGTGTTGTGATCACAGTGGTGTTAATGCTCAAATCTTAAACTCCTGACTTCTCATCTGAGTAAAAGTTCTGTATCTCTAGTAGTTTATTATATCTCACTTTAGACTTCCAGCTACCACTCAGCATTACACATCTTCTCTGTGGAGCCAACTCTGGCCAGAACTTACTAATGCCTTTGGGAACACCTTTCCTCCAATTGCTTTAGGCTTGAGATCTGTAGTCACTTCCAACTCTTCACTCTTAAAATTCAAGCTTTAATGTGTACTAAGTGATCTTGAGTAAGCTATTTACATTTCTGATCTTCATTTCCTTATCTGCCTATCCTAGTTAATTTTAACTACCCCTAAGGGTTTTTAAAAAGAATAATGGAACTACTACTATGACTATTACTACTAGTCATAATAATATGGGAGAATAGTATTAGTAATAATAATAGTGACTAAATGTATTGATCTCTTAATATTTTCTCATTTTATACTCATAACAACTCTTTGAAGCAGGTTGTAATTTTATCTTTAGGTTACAGAATAAGATAAGGAGGCCTACAAAAGCTCATTCATTTACTTAACAAATGTTTACTAAATGCCTAGTCTGTACCAAGCACTTTTCTAAGAGATTCACCAGTATAAAAGATAGGGCCTTTGAACTTACATTCTTGTTGGGGATAACCAACTCAACAAATAAAATAATTACAGGCTGTAGAAGAGTCCTGTGAAGTAAACAACAGTCTTGTCTGAGAGAGAATCGGTAAATGGCCTACTTTGGATAGAATAATTAAAGAAGGCATCTCAAACTATGTGACAGTAAGCTGAGACATAAAGGATGAGAAAAGAGTCAGTCATGAAGGGACAGAAGGGAAAGTGCACAGGTCTTAAAAACAAAGCAGGAGCTGGCATGCTTAAGATTAAAGACAATCAGGGGTGCAGCAAAGTAGGGGTGGAGGAATTGGGGACAGTGTGGTAGGAGAGGCCCAGAAGATGGAGATCCCTATGCACCATAGCAAGGAATTTGGAGTTTGTTGTAATGTGATCGTTTGTGTAATGTAATGTAAAGGGCTGAAAAGAGTTGAAGCAGAGCAGTAGAAAGACTGATCTAAGTTAAAATTTAAAATGCCACTGTGGCTTCCATGTGGTGAAAGGCTTATAAGGGGGCAAGCGTGGAACATGGGCAAGCAGTTGGGTGGCCACTGTGGCAGTCAAGTCAGAGATGATGGGGCCTTGGGCTACAGGAGTGAGTAGAGATGGAAGTTTTTTTGTTGTCTTTGTGACTTGCTGGTACATGTGGAGGAAAGTGAAGACAAAGAAGGGTCCAAAAAGAGGGTTCTAGCTTAAGCAACTGGGCAAATGGCAGGGCCAATGATTGAGTTGGGAGAACCAGAGTAGAAGCAGATTTTGAGAAATAGAAATGGGACATGAAGTCAAGAGTTAGATTTTGGCCACATTAAAAAAATATAGCAGGCATCCAAATGAAGAGGTTATTTAGGCAGTTGGACAATGAATCCAACTAGAGAGATAAATGTAGGGTGATCTACATATGTGTGGTTTGTAGAGCCACTGGCCTGGAGGAGAAAATACGCGTAGAGAAGAGAAAGCGGTTTAGATCTGAGCACTGAGGAAATGTAACCTTTATAATTTATAGGTCAGGCAGAGCAGAAGAATCCCGAGATAAGAGAAGAGTCACTTGTCTCAACTCACCCAGTCAGTAAGGAGCCGAACTATATGATTACAGACACAACATTTGGGAGGGGTCCTGCAGAGTCTGGCACCTACAAAGCCCCCTCCCCACAACCTGAATTACTGCAATAGCCCTTTCCACCTCAGAACTCCTCGTCAGGCATTCAAAGCCAACCTTCATGGATTCACTCTTACTTCTCCCACCTACTTCTGGCACCACAGATGTCCCTAAATATTTGTTGACTAAGAAACGTTCTACAACTCCCAAAGTTGTAGATACTTGTAGAGCACTGTTTTAGGAAACAGTAACCACCATAACAATAACATTCATTCCTCCCACAAATATTGGGAGCTTGCTGTGTGTCAGGCCCTGATCAAGCCCCCGAGAAGACGCCAGAAGACAAAATAGATAAGTCCCTGTTCTTGTGGAACTGACATGGGGGAGAGGGGCCTCTCTCATCCAGGTTTCTCATACTGCCCCCCGTGAGCCATATCCATTCCCCTTCCACAAATGTTCCTTCTTCCTCCTTGCCCTCTTTCCTCCCCTTCACTTATTCAAATTCTACATTTCCATAGAAGCCAGTCTAAAAACAGCATCTGTTATGTTCCCCCAGGTGAGCACTGATGTATCTGAATGTAAACATCATCTTCTCACCTCCATTCCCTCCCACAGAAATACACACCCACCTACAGAGCTCCTGCTCCAAACAGAGACATCAACAGAGAAATCTCTGCAGAAATAATCAGATCTCCAAGTGCAAACTGATATAAACAGAGAAACCTAGAGTAACAGATCCTCTGAGGAGGAGGAGGGAGGGAATTTAAGGAAAATAGTGGGTATTGTAGAGAAAATGAATGGTAATAGAGGAGATGGATGAGAGGGTAAATGAGGGGTCAGCAAAACAAGTTTAGGCTACACGAACTGGCTAATTTCCTTTTATTCCAGCAGATGGAGCTATAGCCTGGAGGGTCTCAATATGTTTCAATGGCTGATGCCCACCTCTCTAAATAAATAAATAAATAAATAAATAAATAAATAACAAGAAGAGGTACAGGGAAAGAGAAAGAGAATTACAAAAAGCAAACAAGAAACAAAACCCAGATTACTTTGTATAGAACTATTCTGTGGTTTCACAAATACCTGTACCCATGTCTGACCTATAGCAAGCTCTCAATAACTAATGAATGAATAGATGTGACATAATCTGGTAACCAGATTGTGGCTCGAGCATTCTTAGAATAACAAATTTCTCCTCATTCACCTTTGTTTTTCCCTACAGTCCTTTTGATTATTTGCATATGTGCACCCTTTGGACACCCATTTCCCATCAGAATGTCATGGAAAAATTCTGTGAAACTTGACTGCAGGGTCAAACTAATGTCAAATGGAGGTGTCAGGCATGTGATAAAAATAGCCCTGTTGGGGTTCCCACCTGTTTCCCATGCTCTATCGCTGAGCTCCAGACAGAGTTTCTCAAAGTGTGTTTCCTCAGCAATCTATATCGGTATCATCTGGATTGTTTGTCAGAAATTCCAATTCCCAGGCTGCACCCCAAAGAATCTGATTCAGTGCTTCTGGGCAAGGGCACCCCAAGTGATTCCTCTGCCTACCAAGCTTGAGAATCTCTCTTGTAGATAAAGGAGAGTTGACAATCCCTTTTCCCTAATCCAAAGAGGACTGACAACTCTGAACACTAAGTTTTTCATAACTCATTTTGGAAGCAAAAATCTGACCCATGAAGTACCATGAAGCTATGCATGATCTTTATTTATTGCACATTATTGTGAACATTCATCTGCTTTATTACAGAGATATTAATGTGTTTGATGAGAAGGTGCTGCCTCAACTCAACTGAAGATGGCATAGGATGTATGGTATGTGCACTGAATTGTCTTTCTAAAAGCCAAGAGCTGCCTGAATTCAGAAACATATGGCCTTGAGGATTTCAGGTAAAGGGCACCTGTCCTGTGCTCTCATGTTCCATCTGTAGGTGGTGTTTGAAGCAGTAATATATGGGTTTGACAAGGATGAGAAAGCGTAATAGAAAGATGACTGGACAGGGAGCTGGGAGATTTCATCTTTCTTGGCCTTCATCCTCTCTCTTGGAAATGATGGAAGAGATGATATTAAGGCCTTCTGACTCTAAAATTTCGATGATCGCACCTTCTTGCTCTCTCAATAATGTTGAGCCATTACTGCCACAAAGATTGGATTGTGCCATCTTGTTATTTTTATTAAGAAAAATTTAAAAGGCAAAAACCTTTCTCTGCTATTTTGAGTTTCCAGACAGATTCTTGACTGACATTTCTCTCAGTGGTGGGAAAGGTCATTTACCCAAATTCTATAGATATTTTAATACATTATTGCACCAGCAGAAACTGCTAGGAAACTACTAGGATACAGAAGTCATCGTGAACACCAGAAAGGGCAATGGAACATGGTGAAAGAAGGTATTATGTTAGTTATAGAGGAGGCGAAAAGATACAGAATAAGAGGCCTGAAAAAGCAGCTATTACCAGCAGCTCTTGGAGCTTAATTCATCCAAGGGGCAGCAAACCTACGTGACTGGGGCCTGTCTAGTCTAGCCTGTTATGCAGTAATTAATGTTTAAATCATCATCCTAAGACACTGTCAAATCCTAAAGCAAGATTTTGAAAAATTAAAAACTCATAAAACACAAAAAAGTGAAACAAAACAACAAGCTCCAAGTTTGTTCCATTGGAAGTCACGTGTTATGGGTTGAGTTGTGTCACCTTAAAATACATGCAAATCCTGACCTCCTAGTACCTCAGAAAGCGATCTTATTTGAAGATAGAGTCTTCATAGAGGCAATCACATTAAAGTGAGGTCTTTAGGGTGGGCCCAATCCAATATGACTGTTGTCCTTATAAGACAGGGAAATGTGTGCCCACACATACAGGGAGAAGATCAGGTGGACAAGAAGATGGTTAACAAGAGTTTGAGGAGAGAGGCCTAGAATAGATTCTTCTCTCATAGGCCTCAGAAGGATCCAACTCTGCCAAGGCCTTGATCTCAGACTTCTCGCCTCCAGAACTGTGAGACAATACATTTCTGTTGTGTAAGTCGCCTAATTTTTGGTCTTTTTTAAAGGCAACCCTAGCAAAATAATATACAATGGCAGAGGGAGGGTCTCTGAGCTCTGGGACGTGCATTTGAGCATTCGTTTCACATCTGGCTTTATTTATATTCCATTCTTTGTTTTCCATTTATTTCATTTAAAAAATTTCTTCTCTTAATTAATTTTTAATCTTATTGTACTAGATGTTTCTTTATAAGCTGCCTGAAATTCCTTTCATTTTAGCAATGATATAAATTGTTAAGTAACTATTATCTTGCCTCAGTACACTCAGGTCATACACATTTGTCATGAGACAATTAAGTGCAAAATCCAGCTCTCCTGTAATCAGTGGGGAAGGAAATGTAAGAAATGACAAGGTTTAGTTCCATAGAGCAAATGATTTGTGTCCTCTGGGAAAGAATTCTTTGGACAATAGGCTACTTTTAAAGTGGCGATTAAATCACCAAAAAGTCAGGGCTGTCTAACTCTTCATGCTATGGAGCAGAGAGAGAGGGCAATCTTTTCTAAATGAAGGGCTATGGCAGGAATTTTATGAAGGCTGTTAAGAAGTGAAGCAAAAACAATGACCATTTACTGAGCACCTTCTACATAGCAGGCACATGCTCTGTAATCAGTAAAGAGTGGTTCTGATATTAACCTCCAATCCCTTCTCACTAAGGAATTGGTGAAAAACACAGTCTGGAGTTAGTTTAATCCTTGGAAAGTAGACTGTGACAGGAGTTAATAGATACCCTCCTGTATCTATTATCTCCTTTTAAAAGGGTTCGTGGAGCCCGGCCAGTGTGGCTCAGTGGTTGAGCGTCAACCTATGAATCAGGAGGTCATGTTTCCATACCTGATCAGGGCACATGCTCAGGTTGCAGGCTCAATTCCCAGTGGGAGGCAGCTGATCAATGATTCTCTCTTATCATTGATGTTTCTATCTCTCTCTCTCCCTCTGCCTTCCTCTCTGAAATAAATTTAAAAATATATTTTTAAAAACAGAGTTCGTGGATACCCAGCTGAAGTATTAACTGTGCAGCCTTTCTTTTATTTAAAATAAATTTTTTTTAAAAAATATATTTTTATTGATTTTTTACAGAGAGGAAGGGAGAGGGACAGAGAGTTAGAAACATCGATCAGCTGCTTCCTGCACACCCCCTACTGGGGATGTGACTGCAACCAAGGTACATGCCCTTGACCGGAATCGAACCTGGGACCTTTCAGTCCGCAGGCTGATGCTCTATCCACTGAGCCAAACCGGTTAGGGCTAAAATAAACTTTTTATTGTTGATAGTATTACAGGCATTTCTCCTTCCCCTGCCCCCCTTTCTTAAAGACAGGTGTACCTAGGGACTCAGTGTTGCCCGGTGGGATGAGCAGAAGTCTGTGTGCCACTGCTCTCTGTGCTCTTCGAGGGAAGAAAAGCCTTCCATGCCCTGTCCTCCTTTCTTTGGCTGGGAAGCAGGTGTGGTGATGAGAGCTGAACGGGCCGTTGTAGATCTTCACATGGAAACCAGATTTTGACGGTGAAAGAGCTACAAAAAGAAGAGACTCAAGATTGGGAGGCACGTCACTAGCCCAGATTGTCAACCTGTACTTTATATCGGAGAGACACAGAAAGTCTGTGTCTTCAAAGCCACTGTTATTTTGAATCTCGATGTTACTGCAGCCAAGCCAATATTCTAACTAATAAGCTATACTCTAATAATTAAACAGAAGCCTTCATTTCCCAAATCTTCTGAATATGAATGTATGTGAAAACTCTCCCTATACCATTATCTACCATAGCTCAGTCTCCTTCTTGTGGCCCCGATGCTTCCAACAAAGAGAGGTTTTTAAATACAGATGCTCCTTGACTTACGATGGGGTGATGTCTTTATAAACCATTGTAAGATGAAAAATAATCATTGAGTCAAAAATGCATTTAATGAACCTAACCTACCGAACATCACAGCTTAGCCTACCTTACACAAGCTCAGAACACTTCATTAGCTACAGGTGGGAAAAATCATCTAAACATGAATACACTGTAGAGCGTCAGTTGTTTATGCTCATGACTGTGCGGCTGATTGGAAGCAGCAACTGTCCAGCATCCTACAGGGCATCATATTGAATTTATTGCTAGCCCAGGAAAAAAACAACATTCAAATTACACTTTGTACTGAATGCCATCACTTTCACACCGCCATAAAGTTAAAAAATCGTAAGTTGAATCATCGTTAATTCAGGACCACCTGTATTGGGAGCACTTCACTTCCTTGGTTCCTGTCTTTAGGAAGGTCTCCCGAGGGGGTCCTGGCTTCTTAGGTTTTCTTAGGAGAAACTGAACTGGGCTCAGAAACCAGGCTCATTTCTTTTCAGTTCAGGATGGGAGCAATTGTGAAAGTGAAGGCACTTGAGGACGATCTGGTAATTATTAGTGATTTCTGCCATGATTTGACCTATAAGAGCCCTTTGAAACCATGGCAGGGTGTGGGATCAGGGCCTTCTCAGACTTGTCTGAGGTTTCTAGAGATAGTACATTGGCCGCTTCCGGGGGAGATTGGGGAGGGGTGTTATAATGAGAATTCCCCTGTAATACCCTTTTCTAAAATAGGGTGTAGGGAAGATGTGGGAGGTGTCCCCCTCAACCACTAAGAAGTCTCAGTTGTAAAACTGATGACTTATTGATGAGTACATGGGGTCCACTGCTTCAAGTTCTATGATCCATTTCAAGGATGAGGAAAAGTGACAGGGCATTTACCCTATTTCTATAGATATTCTAACAGGCTATTGCACTCAGGAAAACCACTAGGAAAGCTATTATAGAGTTTAAAGCAGAGGTAACTTTATGGAGTATCAGGAATTGCATATAAGCCTATTGAATTTTTTGTCTTCACTTTGTATAGGTTATAGCAGAACACAAGGGACCAGACTTACATAAGGGATGCTAGAGACGGGGTGGGTGGGGTGGGGAAGGCAGGAAGACTACTTAGGTATATTAGCTAGTTCCAAAAAGATGGGCCTGATCTTGGTTAAAAGTCCTCCCTGGAAATGAAGATATTAGATTTATGGATTTTTGTTTTGCTTTGCATAAAAGAAGAAAAAAAGTGAGGAGAAATTCATGAGGCTCATTAAATAAGAAAAAGTCAGTAAAAGAATATTGGGAGGGAATTATATTGTATATATATATCGGGTGAATTCCATTATTCTTTTGCCTAATACAAGAAGTCTATTAATCAATTTGATAAAGCAAAAAGCACTATGGTTGAATATTCAAATAATGTTTTCACATATTATCTCCAAGCTCTGGGCAGATCTCAAGTGGAAAAAAAATTAAACAGATATGGTCCCTGCCTTAGCCAGTAAAATCCTAGGCAGATAACAGTGACCTAAGCTGAGGAAAGCTATAAATCTATAAACAACAAAGTTGGTTTTTTAGACTGCAATATTATTGCCAACCTTCTTGCCATGCTATTACCCGTACAAAGGAATTTCTGCTGACCGGGACTGGCATTGAATTCAGCTACAATTCAGAAATATATGGGTTAACAAATTTTCTCCAGAAGAAAAACAAGTTATGCAAGAAGAAGGCTATTTTAATAGAAAGTGACCATAGGCATCCTAAGAAAAACTCTACATATCTTTTTTATTTTTTTTGGTAGGGTGTTGGTGTTAGAAAAATGGATATTCTGGAACAAATCCGCATGAGCAAGTCTCATATGTGGTTTTAAGCCAAAAGTCCCCTGTTCGTTTATGGCACAAGAAAATCACTGTAATTCTTTGAACTTCTCCTTCAGATGGCTTCAAGTCCTTTTCTCATTGGCACGAGGCAATGTTGACACGAGTTAGTCTCCAGACTGAGGCCAATACGCAGCCTGGCTGGCCAGCTCTCTTATTGGCACACGAAGGTCTTCTCATGTCTCAGACTAAATACTAAGGAAGTGCCCAAGGCCAGAAATAAGGGGAAAGTTGGTGCCTCTGCTGAGTTTATAACTCAAGGTAATGAAACACAAATGCTGAAACACAGCAATCAAAACCAGGAAGCAAAAATAAGAAAGGCTGAATGGTGTGGTAAGTCAGCCAAGACTTGACAAAAACAGTATTTGGAAGCAGATGGCACAAAAGATTAAAAATATCCGGCATAAACTGGATTAATTAAGAATGGCAGGGGTCAGCTGAGTGAGGAACATGTGGGCGGGTATGGATTTAAGCTTGGTTTGTAAGCTAAGGGAGTCCAAAATGTTTCAGAGTATATAAACAAGCCCTCCCCTAGAAATACGTACTGCAGCCTACATGCAGATCTCGGGGGTGTTGACATCTCACTGGGAATATCTGTAAAGGCAAATTTATGTTTAGCTTCATTATGGTCTTCACTATGACTTCCGTAGGAAGAAAATAGAAGTATATAAAATAGGATTGCCATATATACTTGAATGTGATTCAAGAGCTTTCAAATACATTTGTAGGCTTCATTTTATATTCTCATATACTTTTAAAATAAAAATGCATTGATTGCTATCTAAAAAGCTGTTGATATTCTTTTAAAAAAATATTTTTATTGAATTCAGAGAGGAAGGGAGAGGAAGAGAGAGATAAAAGCATCAATTATGAGAGAGACCACTGGGGATTGAGCCCACAACCCTGGTATGTGCCCTCATTCTGATGCTCTATCCACTGAGCCAAACCAGCTAGGGTTGTTGATATTCTTTTACATCTTTTAAAAAATTTCTTCAACCTACCAACCCAAGATGATTGTATTGGGTATGAGGCCCTCAAAATGTAAGAGATTATAGATTATAAAATAATCTATAATAATAAAAACATAATATGCTAATTAACTGGATATCCTTCCGGACATCCTTCTGGGATGAAGCTTGGGGTGTAGCTGCCAAGGCTGTGAGGGAGGGATCGAGGCAGCCGTGGCTGTGAAGGCCTACTCTTGCACGAATTTTGTGCATCAGGCCTTTAGTAGAGTAATATTTTCCAGAAGCCTTTTTCTCTTGACTCTGTTGACTTGTATGTATGCTGTGAATGATAAGTACTAACCCAGGGCAGCAATAGGCACCAGGTAAATGTCAGTGTTTTTTTTGTTTGTTTGTTTTTTTTTTTTTTTTTGTTAGACAGGAGGAGATGCACAAGAACTGTTTTCATTAAAACAAAAAGAGAAACTTATTTTTAGGCCCAACTTGTTCAATTTAATATTCTAATATTTTCTTTTAACATTTTATTTACTAAAACTCAGTTGAGTAGGAAATCCTTCACGTGGTCTGACTCTCTCATGGACTCAGCATGGGATCCTGGTTGCCAGAGTTAGAGTTTATGAACTTCTGATTTTCTTTTCTGTAAGATGGTTTTGTTTTTGAGGATCAAATCAAATAATATTTATGAAAGCACATTGAAAGAGTAAGCCATTATACAAATAAAATGTATTATTTGATAAAGCTGTTATTCTTTGCTTACAGAATCATGCCTTGGTTTATCCTGGAACTAACCGGGTTTCTTGTTTTACTAAAAAAGAAAGGCAAAAACCAACAATAAAATTGTTTCTTCTTACTGACTATAAAGAGTTATCCTATAGGTCAAATGATTAACAAACCTAGCCTAGCAATTATCTTTCTTTTTCCTGAGAGGCAAGACTTTGTGCAAAGTCATCTGCTGACAAGGTTCCTGTCCTTGCTATGAACTACAACTGCAATTTAAGAGCCTTGGTCCCTGAAAATAATCCTTTCCTGCAAAAAGACATTGTAAAGTTTGGCTATAAAATAAATATCTTTTGTTTTATCTAAAGAATAAAAGGGAATATTCATATTCTTGCATTTCCTTGGACAGAAAAGTATCTAAATGCTTCAAGTCAAAATTTTAAAAGATAAAGAGAATGGAATAAGATATTTAGACTATATATGATAGATAAAGGGTTAAGTTTATTTATAATAGGGATGCTTAACTTAATAAAAAGACAATCCAAAGTAAAAGTGGCCAAATGATATAAACAGGCAATTTCTAGAGAAAAATTGCAAATGATTAATAAACATGTGGACTATTTGTCAGAGGCAAATGAAATATATTTGCCTCTGACAAATAGTCCACAATTAAAAAGACTGATAACATGCAATGTTAATAAAAATGTGTGGAAATAAGCATATTCATATATTACTAGTTGGGAGTACAAATTACTGCAATCTCTTTGAAGAGAGTCTATGGACCACAGGAGTAATTTTAAATACTAGTACTAGTGTCAAAAAGGATGGTTGTCCATCTTAATTCACTTATTCATGAAACATATTTATTGTGTGTCTACCCTATGCCAGGGGTACCGACATGCATAAGACAAAAATAAATCTCTGCTCTAATGAAATTCACAGTTTACTGGGAGAAAGACAGACAATAGGCATAATAAATAAGTCAATTGCATAGTACGTAAGCAAGTGATACGTACAATTGAAAAAAAAACAGCAGAGTAAGGAAAAATCTACAATGTTGAGATGACAATGTAAACTGCAGCTTAAATATAGGTCAGGACCAGAAAGTGAAATTTGAGCAAAGACTTGATGGATGTGAAGGAGTGGCTAGTCACATGTTTACAGGGGAAGAAAGTTTCAGGCAAAGGAAAGAGCCAGTATAAATATAAATAATATAAACAGATAAAAATACAGTAGTTGTTGAATCTAATCTAATAAAAGACAAACATGCAAATTGACTGTACCTTTGCTACACCTTAAGCCACGCCCACCAGCCAATCAGAGCGACTATATGCAAATTAACCCAACCAAGATGGCGGCTGGCAGCCATGAAGCTGAAGTGAGCAGGAGGCTTGGTTTCTCCAGTGATGGAGGAAGCCAAGCTTCCTAGCCAGCTCTGAACTCCACTGAAGGCAACAAAGTTTCAATTATAGAAGGAAAATAAATCCCAGAATAAAAGAAAAAAAGAAAAAAAGGAGAGGCTGGGAGCTTCCATCACCAGGGGGCTTGGTCAGCCTGAAAACAGCCCTCAGCCCCTCACCCAGACTGGCCAGGCACCCCAGTGGGGATCCCCCACCCTAAAAGGGTGTGGCCAGCCTGAAAACAGCCATCAGCCCCTCACTCAGGCTGGCCAGGCACTCCAGCAGGACCCCCACCCTGATCCGGGACACCCTTCAGGGCAAACCAGCAGGCCCCCACCCGTGCACCAGGCCTCTATTCTATATAATAAAAGGGTAATATGAAAACTGACCCTAACAGCAGAAAGACTGGGAATGACTGGTCACTATGACACACTGACCACCAGAGGGCAGACGCTCAATGCAGGAGCTGCCCCCTGATGGTCAGTGCTCTCCCACAGGGGGAGCTCTGCTCAGCCACAAGCCAGGCTGATGGCTGCCAGTACAGTGGTGGTGGTAGGAGCCTCTCCCGCCTCCTCAGCAGCACTAAGTATGTCTAACTGCAGCTTAGGCCTGCTCCCCGCTGGCAAGTGGAGATCCCCGGAGGGCTCCCAGGCTGCCAGAGTGATGTCTGACTGCCAGCTTAGGCCCAATTCCCCAGGGAGTGGACCTAAACTAGCAGGTGGTCATCCCCCAAGGGGTCCCAGACTGTGACAGGGCACAGGCCAGGCTGAGGGACCCCGCTGAGTGCACAAACTTTTGTGCACCGGACCTCTAGTATAAATATAAAAAAGCTGAACTCATAGAAACAGAGTAAAATGGTGTTACCAGGGGTTGAGCAGTGAGGGGATAGGAGAGATGCTTAAATATAAACTTGCCACTAGTAGATGAATAAGTCCTGAAGGTCTTATGCACAGTATAGTGATCATAGATGATATCATAATCATCTAATTTGCTAAGAGACTGGATTTAATTATTCCCACCACAAAAAAGAAATGATCATCATGTGATGTGATAGAGGTGCTAGCTAAGTCTACAGTGGCAATCATACTGCAATAGGTAAAGGTATCAGATCAAATGATGCACACCTTAAACTTACACAACATTACATGTCAACTATATTTCAATAATGAAGAACTTGATAAGAAGATGAATGCAGATTGCGCCCTTCTCTCCCAAGGTTTAGAGTTTCTTTTTTGCTGACTTTCTTCATTCATATATTCGATTCATGGAACCCTATGTCCTTAACATCTGGAGGCTGCGTGGTCCTGTCAGTGATCAGAAAGGTAGTTTTACTTTTGGTCTATCTTGCATGCTCACACAGTTCAGAGATGTGGGCAGATAATTTATTTTTTCCATAAAATCACCCTTGAGTACATACAGATCTGCCTGGAAGACAGCAGTTTGAGAGGCACCTTCGAAGCCCCTCCTCGGATCTCCCTTCCTTGTCCCCTTCATGTTTTTGCTCCTCCTCTGCCTGCCCTCTGAGTCCTCCCTAGGCAGCCTCTGAGCCCAGGGGTTTTGCCCACTCCTGGAGCAGGCTCTACTAGGCCCTTCATTTTGTTCAGTGAACATTTACAAGGCAAATAAACTTATCTCTTCTAATGTGACTTCCTTTCATTGCATTCATGTTCCATTACTTTTGCTAACAGAACATAGTCACTTTGCCTTAGCTGGTTTGGCTCAGTGGATTGAGCGTCAGCCTCCAGACTGAAGGATCCCAAGTTTGATTCTGGTCAAGGGCACATGCCAGGGTTGTGGGCTCGATCCCCAGTGGGGGTTGTGCAGGAGGCAGTCCATTGATGATTCTCTCACATCATGGACGTTTCTATCTCTCTCTCCCTCTCCTTTCCTCTCTGAAATCAATAAAAATATATTAAAACAACAATAACAACAAAAACATAATTACTTTATTCTAATCAGAGACCTCTCTCATAATATAGTGGGAACCTTCATATCTGACTATAGCATGGTAAATTATTTTCTGTACTCCTTTTATTAGCTCTTTGGACAATTTATGATATTTTACAATTTTTCTTTAAATTTTTTTGAGATTTAATGTACTTTCAAGTGTAGCTAGCATTTGATGGACTTTAAAATATTTAACTACCCCCCTGAATAAGATATAGAAGATTGCCAGCTCCCCGAAGTCTCTCTATACCTCCTTCCAGTCTATTGTGACATCGGTCACCATAGATTAATTTTGGACTATTCTTGGACTTTATGCAACTACATCATTTTATAGATACCCTCTTGCGTCTGCTCTCTTTTCGCAACATTAACTGTGAGATATATCCATGTTGTATTACAGGTAGCAAGTTTTTTATTATTATTTTATAGTATTCCATTGTATAAATATACCAACCTTTATTTGTTCTATTATTGGTAGACATTTGGGTGGGTTTCAGTTTTGGGAAATTGTGTATAAAACTTCTATAAGTATTCATGTGCATGTCCTTTTGTGAATATGTGCATTTTTCCTCTTAGGTAGGAGCATAACACTTTTTCTGTAAAGAGCCAGATAGTAAATACTTTAAGTCACATGATCTTTGACACAATTGCTCAATTATGTTATCATGGGGCAAAAGCAGCCCTATATAATGCATAAACAAATGGGTGTGGCTGTCTTTCAACAAAGCTTTATTTATAAAGACCGGATTTGACCTGCACACCATGGTCTGTAGAATCTTGCTCTGCTCTTTGGTGTATACCTAGGACGGGAAATACTGGGTGTTAGGATAGTGGCATTTTAATATGTTTTACCATTTTGCAAAGTAGTGGCACCAATTTATACTGCACCAGCAATGGGTAAGAATTCTGCATCTTCACCAACATTTCCCAAATATCTTTAAATTCCTGAAAACATTGTATTTTCTCTCAGCCATATTCATTCCAACCATTAACTTTTACCTATTTTTTTTTTCTCCAAGAAGTCACTATAGTAAATACCTATTATTAATACCACTACTCCTTGCAAAATCATATCAATGATAACTCAGTTTGTGCTTTTCTGCCCTTTTAATTTGATGTAGGAGAAGAGCACTATATTGGCAGTTGGGAGATCTAAGCTGAGCTGCTCTATGACTTTAATATAGACACATCTGTGCCTCATTTTTATAATCTGTAAAATGGGGCTAATACCTGCCTTGGCTATTTTTGTGGGTTTTTATAATCTACTAGAGGCCCAGTGCACAAAAATTTGTGCACTTGGGGAGGAGGGGAGGTCCCTCAGCCCAGCCTGTGCCCTCTCGCAGTCTGGGACCCCTCAGGGGATGACCACCTGCTGGCTTAGGCCGGCTCCCCTGGGGATTGGGCCTAATATGGCAATCAGACATCCCTTTGGCATCCCGGCAGCCCTCAGGGGATGTCCACTTGCCAGTGGGGAGCAGGCCTAAACTGCAGTCAGACATCCTTAGCGCTGCTGAGGAGGCAGGAGAGGCTCCCACCACCACCGCTGTACTGGCAGCCATCAGCCTGGCTTGTGGCTGAGCAGAGCTCCTCCCATGTGAGAGCGCCCTGACCACCAGAGGGCAGCTCCTGTATTGAGCGCCAGCCCTCTGGTGGTCAGTGTGTGTCATAGTGACCAGTCATTCCCAGTCCTTCTGCTGTTAGGGTCAGTTTGCATATTACCCTTTTACTATATAGGATAGAGGCCTGGTACATGGGTGGGGGCTGGCTGGTTTGCCCTGAAGGGTGTCCCGGATCAGGGTGGGGGTCCTGCTTGGGTGCCTGGCCAGCCTGGGTGAGGGGCTGAGGGCCGTTTTCAGGCTGGCGGGCAACTGAAGCTCCCAACCTCTCCTTTCTTTCTTTCTTTTTTTTTTATTCTGGGATTTATTTACCTTCTATGGCTGTCACTGGAACTGAGAGCTGGCTTTAGCTCTGAGGTTCGGCTCCAGTTCTGAGACCTCGGCTGCTGAAAGCAGGTATCTGGGTTTGTTTGGGTTCTATAATTGAAACACTATTACCACTCCAGCTCTGAGGCCCAGCTGGCTGAAGGCAGGTTTCTGGGGATTGTTTAGCTTCTATAATTGCAACATAGTTGCTTAGAGTGCAGCTCAGAGGCTGGCAGTGGCAGGCGGGGAACCTTGGCTTCCTCCGTCACTGGAGTAAGCAAGCCTCCTGTTCGCTTCAGCTGCCTGGCTGCTGGCCGCCATCTTGGTTGGCAGTTAATTTGCATATCTCGCTGATTAGCCAATGGAAAGGGTAGCGAAGTATTGGTTAATTACCATGTTTGTCTATTATTAGATAGGATACTAATAAAAGGGTAATATGCTAATTAGACCTGGTTGACTGGACATCTTCTGGCCGTCTGGTCCTCCTTCCGGACATGGTGGCAGGGGCCAAGGCAGAGGCAGTTAGGGCCAATCAGGCCAGCAGGGGAACAGTTAGAGGAGAACAGGCCAGCAGGCAGAGGGGTTAGGGGATGATCAGGCAGGCAGGCAGGTGAACAGTCATGGACTGGAGAGGTTGCAGGCCAGGCAGAGGAACCCCCCCCCCCCATGCATGAATTTCATGCACCAGGCCTATAGTAACAAATAAAACAACAGATATACAAAATTAATGATAAGAAAATGATTATAATATAGTAAGTGAAAAGATGTGTGTTATAAAACAGTATGTCTAACATGATCCTAACTAGAGGAGTAGGGATTTGCAAAATGTGTGTATAGGCACAGAAAAATCGACAAAAGAATATTTCCCAAAACATTCAGAGTGACAATTTTGGGGAGATAATTTATATTGGTAATTTCATTTGCTTCTTTTCAATATTTCCCCAAATTTCCAAAATTTTGAATTTCTGACATAGTCAAGAGAGAAACTTCAATTTTTAAAAGTACACAATATGGAATGAGGGGCTGCATCTTCCTTGTGGGGTCACCTCACTTCTATGTTTTTCAGTCGTTGGCTGGATAAGTCAGGAACTCAATCTAACAGCAACAGGCGTACACAGCACATTACAGAGTGAGGAATGACCATAATGGACAGGAATAAGTAGCAGAAGTCGTCTGTTTTCAGTTATGTAAAAGGTGATCTTAATTTTTTTTCCTCTTAATCCTTAGGGCTTTTGAGATATTATGATATCATGTCAGGGCTTAGCAGTGAAAATAAATGAAGAAAAGCCGTTTCAATTCTGCCTGGAAAGTGTGTGGGAAATAGCTGTAAATTCCTCTCAAACTTGTTGTAAGCCTAAAACTGCTCTAAAAAAATAAAGTCTTTTTTTTTAAAGCCTGTGAATATGAAAGGAAAGCAGTTTGCTTTGATGGGGTCCTGTGCCCATCCCCTGTCACTCATGGGCCACGGAGTGGGGGGAGGCACCAGGAGCTCTGCTGTAGGAGGGGGAGGGGTGGTGGGACTGTCTGGAATGTCCCGGGCAGGCCATTTGACACCCTAAATATAGCCCGAGTCAAAATGAGCATGAGAATGAACTTTGAGGGAGAGTGTAAGGATGTGGACAAGCTTGGCTTTCTGGACAAAGTGACTGATATCTCGCCTCTCTTCACCATTTACAAAAAGAAACTGCCACATTTCTCCTCCAGGCCACGTTAAAGGTTAGAGACATGGATGAAGTGTATTTTCCAAAATGTAAGCCCTTTAAAAAAATGTAAAGCAAATACTAGTACAAGCTGTCTCAAGGAGAAGTTTTGGCAAAAGTCCAGAAATGAGTATAGAACTGATATGAGGGTTGAAAAGAAATGTTTGAAAGGGAACACCCCCTTGAAGTGGAGCCACAGCAGCACAAGGAGTGGGCTCCCAAGGGAGGCAGCCCGTGGGCACCAGGTGTCACGTTTCACTTAGCGCTTGTTCCTGACCCCGTGGGTGACAGGAAGGAAGAGGAGTAACCGTGGCATTCACCGAAGGACGCGCTTGTCCTGTCGCGGCATAAAAGTTGAATTCTTAGATGGCTCGACCACTGAGTTGTGTGGTGAAAGAGGGGATTTCCAATTTCAAAAATAGTAGGGCTTCAGTGAGGTTTAAGATTGCCTTTTTGGGAAGTTTGTTAAATTTAGAAGCTCCCTCCCCTCCCCTCATGGCTTTTACAGTCCACCTGCAACATGGCCCACAGTCTTCACATGTTAGATGGCTCAATTAACCCTCGGGGTTCCATTTGAAATCAAGATATTTTCTTAAAATCTAGGAAGCCACCACTGCACTGACAAAAAAATGTATTTTCATCAAAATGCTGAGAGTGGTGAAATGGTCAGGGACTTTTTTTCTTCTTCAGGCTTCTCTGTACTTTTCACAATTTCTAGACTGTGGTTTTCACCCGGGAGATGTCCCAGATCTGGGCAGTGGTTTCTCAGGGGCCCTCGCTGGTGGAGCTGTGCTCTGGTTACACTGCTGGGAGCTGTGGAGACTGTCTGGAGCCAGCAGCCCACGGGAGTCTCCGTGTAACCTAGACTGTCAGTTACTCATAATGCAAAAATAGCACCAAGAAAAAATGGATTCTATTATGAGCATTTTTTCTTAAAAAGTAAAAAGACACTTATTTTAAAAAAGCTAAAAAAAAGAAAGCCCTTTAAAATGCAAAGCCTCCTAAGGAAAGGCTGGTTTTTAAAGATGGGCTTTGCACAGAGGCTCCACAATAGCTACATATAGTTCAGCAAGAGTTATCTGGTGTGTTCTAGTTACCCCGAAAGGTGAGAAGCAGAGGCCATTCAGGGTTGATTTAATTTTGGAGATGGGAGGCACATGGTCCGCCCAATTCAGTTTCCATTTTATTTCCTATCTTCTCTGCAAACGGCTTTCTGTACAACTGCCATGTTCTGTGCCTCTCAGCAGCCCAAGCGTAGAGCTGATGGGACAAGGCCAGGACTGAGGGGAAGTTCTTTCTCACTGTGCCCTAGAGCCGTAGTCCGCAAACTGCGGCTCGCGAGCCACATGCGGTTCTTTGGCCCCTTGAGTGTGGCTCTTCCTAAGCCTTAGGAGTACCCTAATTAAGTTAATAACAATGTACCTACCAATACAGTTTAAGTTTAAAAAATTTGGCTCTCAAAAGAAATTTCAATCGTTGTACTGTTGATATTTGGCTCTGTTGACTAATGAGTTTGCCGACCACTGCCTAGAGGATTCATCGAAACAGATTCTTTGCCTCCATTGAAAAAGTGGGAGGAAGATAATGCAGTCTCGCTCACCTTTTGTCTCCTGTCTTGGAGCAGTGTCACCAAATTCACAGGTTGGTGGTTAGAGTTTTCCATCAATATTTTGAAGTGTCAGCTTGAGCACCATCCATTTGAAATGACCAATTCCTTCTATGTTGGTCCACTTCCCCCAACCCCTGCAAGTTTCTACAGAATGTTTTATAACAAGTTTTCTGGCTCTTTTCTCCTAATTTATTAATCATTTTCAGAATAAGTAGGAACATTCCCAGTGGACAGCCTTTTTGAGTAAACCTCAAACTATCTTCCCCTACCAATGGAATTTGGAAGCCATCAGTAGCAATGCAGCACCTGAGCCTGCCAACCTCTAAGGAGAGTCAGGCCATTTCAGGCTACTTTAGACTTTGGATTCCTCTCACTTCATGGAAACTTCCTTTCATCTATTCTAGTCTTTCCTAGGCACATTATTTTGTTCTAAAATATGTTTTTATTGATTTCAGACAGAGGAATGGAGAGGGGGAAAGAGAAATATCAATGATGAGAGAGAATCATCGATCAGCTGCCTCCTGCCTGCCCCATACTGGGGATCAAGCCTACAACCCGGGCATGTGCCCTGGCCAGGAATCGAACCATGACCTTCTGGTTGATAGGCTGATGCTCAACCACTGAACCACACTGGTTGGGCAAGGGATTTGAACTCTTGAAATCCCTTATCTGCTTAAAAGCAGAGCTTCCGAAAAGAAATCAATTGTCATAAATCTCCTGGGGTAACTCTACTCTTCTTTTCTGGGAGGCAGAGTTGGCACCACACTCAGACAGACATCTCACAAATTATAGTATCTCCCACCGATTTTCCTAAGAGCCAATCTATCTTTCAAAAAAAAAATCATTTGCTTTGCCTTTCCCCTATTGAGGTAGAAACATAGATCCCACATTCTAACCACCCCTTTGAGTCCGTCAGCCCTGAATGATCCCACATGTAGGTGTGATGCACATGTTAATATACTTCTGCTTGTTTCTCTCTTGTTAACCTGCCTTTCGTAAGTCCAATGTACAGGGCCTCAGCTGGACAACATAAGATAGGTAGAAGGAAAAGATTTTTATTTTTCTCTTAAACAAGGCCCAGATCCATCTAAAGAATAACAATATCAAGAAGAGAAGGAAATGTGTGCCATTTCTACTGAGTGTGGGAAAAAGTCAGAAAATAAGAAATACCATGTTTTCCCTATCCCGGTGCCCACTTGCTATAAGGAGAATCTAGGCCCCTTTTAGCAGAGGAAGAAAAATAACGAGAACATGATGAGCGTAAGCCTTTGTTTAGAATGCCAGGCATGAAAGTTGCCAAAGAAGCCTACTGACTTGGAGAAGGAAAGTGGACTGTGACAGGGGCGTATCCAGGAGGAGGCAGGCTAGTTGGTCAAGGATGATTCTCTGAAGAAGGATTTTTCTTATGGATTAACAGCTACTGGGCAATTTGGTTTATCAAGAGAGCTGGAGAGGATCAGTTAGAGGCTACATGATGTGCAAACATGGATGTGGAGGAATAGCTGTGAAGGGCAAGGACAGGCAAGGCCACTGTGGATGACGTCTAGGCCTTCAGGGTCCCTCACGGATGTGTACTGGGCTCTTACAAGTAGCAGGTGTAGCAGTCCTGGGCAGGTAGTACAACTTTTTCAAAGAGGCTCTGATTATTTCCCTATAGCTGGGGGACTCCCACAGGGGAGGGAATGGATAGCTTAAAGTATCTTGGAAAGTTGAGATTCCCTTGGACTCTTATCTGTTCTATCAAGAGACAATAGCACCACCATTCACAGCTAAAATGACAGGCAGCATGGGCAATGGCCCCTTACCAATGCTTACTTCCAGGCCCTGTGCTGGGGAACCTAAGTGACCAAAGTATGAGCAGTGCTTTGTTATCTGTATCACTTTGTGTAGCAATGAAGAGTTTCATGATAAAGAGGCTTTACAGGTATTGCCTAGTTTTTGTTTTACTACTACATTGTGGGTAAGGCAATGATTTTTAGCTATTCCCATTATGAATGAAAAGACTAACCCATAGATGGTTAAGCGACTTACCCAAGATCACTCAGCTGGTTAATGAGAAGACAGGAGACTGAGTTTCCAAGGTCTCATTCTTCAGTTAGTTCTGGGAGACCACACAGTAGAAGAATTTGCAGCTAGGGACACCTCTGACCCCATAAGAGCTCTCCTTCTTTTAAACTTTTGATGCCAAGGTTATTGGCTGATCTCCCCAAAGCAGGCTGAGAAAAAGCCAGTACCCTGAGCCCACCAGCCTATCCTTAGGGGCCAATACCCACCAAAGCTTTCTTTAGCCTTTCTTTTTTATCTCAGGAACATATAAACCTCTAAGTTATTCCACGATTGGCCACCAAGTACGTTTCTGGCTGGACTCTGTGGTCTAATCCTGGTTCTTTCCCTAGCTGAGAGGAAATTCAGTAGAGGAAAATCCCCAATGAGTTCCAGACAGTATACAAACTTATTCATTAAATGATAAAATATTGTTTCCTTGCCAGGGACATCATTATCATCATCGTTATCATGGGTGCTGGAATTACAAGAAAAAACACAGACTCTGTGTCTTTAGGGAATTTTATGTAAAAGGAGGAGACAGGGAGACATTTACAAACAGATCATCTCTATACTCTATGATTGCTGAGGGATGAAACAGGTTCAAGGTAGAAGATGCCTCAGTCTCCCTGGGGGTGTGATGAAAAGAAATTCTCTGAATACTGACCCCCTTATGAGATTGAAGCCACATGGGCATATGTGTGTGCTGGGGAACATTCCAAAGGAGGTTCATTATATGTAAACAAACCTAAATATTTTAGAATTATACTTGGGGCTATAGGGTCATCCACAGCTCTATGGCCAGGACTGACCAGAGAATTAAGTAATCAAATAAGAAATTCAGCAACAATTTTAACTTTATTTATGTCCCCAGGGCAGTGCTCTGATCTGCTTTATAATCATGGTCTTCCCAAATATAATTTATTGAGTACCTATTATGTGACAGATATTCTGAGCACTAGGGTAATTTCAGTGAACAAAAGAGAAAAATAGGCTTATAGTCCAGTGGTGTATATTGAATATGCTTCTCAAATGACACCCGTTTCTCTTGAGCAGTAGTTCCCAAACTCTGCTCATTAGAATCACTGGGGACCTTTAAAATTTTCCCAAAGCTTGGCCCAATCTAGATCAAATTCAAAATTCTCATGGGTGAAGAGAGTTGAAAACTACTGCACTAAAAATGTGATGTGTTTCCCTAGTGAGGCAGGTCATCCCTTCTCCACCTCCCACCCACCTTCTGAAGGCCATTTATATAATTCACAGATGAGAAAACCCAGAATCAAAGGCTCAGAGTGACATATCCAAGGTAAAGGGCACATTTAGAGAGTCAGAGGATCAGAACTTGAACCTGGGACTTCTGATTTTAAGCCTAGTGTGGTTTTCACAATGTTGAAAGGGTTGAGAAAACAGTGAATATTGTTACTGCTTATGGAAAAAGTCCTAGGGGCTCCCCAGGGCATGAGAAGATTATCTGCAGGTCTTCTGGTCAATTCCCCTCACTCACTGAAGACTTTAGCACCTGGATAAGTACTTGTCCTAAAAAACATAATATCCGGAGGCCTAGTCAACATGGAGTTCATTTGATAGGCTCTTTTCTATGACCTCCTCATTGCCAATACATTTCTCCAGCACTCCACCTCAGCCATCCATTCTTATTGCTATCTCCTGGAAGACACCTTAATGAGTAGTTAAAAAAAAATTCTCTAAGGAGAAAATTATATCCTTTGAGCATACAGGCTAGAGTTCCTTCATTCCAACAGCTCTCAATCTCATCAGCTGTGGGCCACTATACAGATCACCAATGTACCACTTGCTCTTTTTGCTTTCAGAACCTCTCCCTTTCATTTCCTTCATTAATGCCTTAGAACCCTGGGGCCATCATTGTGAGGCAAATCTTTGTAACTCCCATGCCCACTTCTCCAACTCTTCCTTGAGCACCATCTTTCACACATGCTATTATCAATAGCTGGTACTCCCCTTTCCACCCATTTTGTTTGAATCCCAATTATCCTTTAGGCCTCAGCTTAATTACTTAGATAGGTCTTCCCTGACCCCTCATGCCAACAGAGGGACCCCCTTGATATACAATTCTTTCCCAATGCTTATCATAAGTTGCATTTCTACATGTATCTGTGTGATGGTTTGTTTCATGTACATTTCCCCACCAGGCAAGGACATGGGGCTCTCCGTTGCATCCCAAGCTATTGAAACACCTTTTGGCAGATAATAGGTGCTTTATAAGTACATGAATAAATGAATGAATTGATTAATATCCCTAAAGTGATATAGGGTTATTTAGTGGTAGCTCCACAACTCACCCATAAGATTATTATATGTTCCCACCACAATTCAATTTAGCAGTTGAGCTCTCGAGGGGCCCATTTATGTGGCCTGGTTGCACAGGACTCCACCAGAGGCAGAGTTTGTCTAGTAGAGAATCCTAAAACTCCAACGTTGAAAATTGTATCTTCTACAGGACAGCATCAAGACGTTGTCCATGCATCATGAGGTTCTGAACCCCAGAGGTCAAGTGCATCATGGGGCAGGCTAAGAGTAGCACATTTTAAGCAGATATTCTGGCTGGCTCTACTGAATGGCACCTCCAGTTCTTTACTAGCCCAGATCAAAGGTATCTTGCTTGATATGCAATTTCTGTAATTCAATTTTAAATGAATCCCCTTAAAAATTTAAAACTTTCTTCATATAGAATACTTGTTTAAATAGAAGGACCTTTTAAATTCTGAATGTGCTCAACTTCTCCCTAAAAAGGTCATCTTCTGGCAGGGCTTTGCCAGGTTTCATACATATAAGCTGTTATAAAAGCTAGTTTTTCCCCATAGGAGATTATTTTAGATCCCTCAAGATCTCATTTTGTTGCCTCTTCTAATATTTATTAAGGCTCTGATGGAAAAGGGTAACCCAGGGACTCAGAGAATAGAATAATTATCTACCACTTTAACTGGTTAATATATTAAGCACACAGAAGAGGCTGACAATGATAATAGTTTTATAGAGAGAAAGATATCTGACCTGGGAAGTTTGAGGCAATTGGCCATCCAAGGTGAACTAAGGAGGAAAGGCACCCTTTGTTCTCTGCATGGTGTCTTTACCTGGGGCAGGGCATGACATGTGCTTCTGTTACTTACCAGGAGTCCAAAGGGAACACACGGTTGGGTGACCTTCTGTAACTACTGTTTTTACATACCCTATGTGATATTGGCTTCCAACCTCAAACTACCTTTGATGCTTGAACTTTACCCTGAGAGATCTGATGAAAAGGAGTTGGAGCAGACTGTGGGTGTCTTAAAAAATTCCACAGGCATTCTGATGCTCAGCCAGAGTTGGCTGCTGTTACCACCTTCATAGAAATCTCCAAGGAGAAGTCTTTTGGTGATAAAGATGACTTATAGTATGTACTTTTTTTAGTGTGAGAATCATCCCTACCCTGCCCTGCCCTTTAGTAAGCCCAGTGTTTCACAAGCACACGGAAAATACGTTTATCGAAGAACACATGGGTGGCTCTGTGGCCTAAGGTCTGTTGCCTAGTGCTGGCCTAGAATACAACCCATACCCTAAGCACTCTTTATAACTTAAAAAATTCATTTATTGTTTTTTAGAGAGAGAGGGGGGCAGGAGAGAGAGAGAGAGAGAGAGAGAGAGAGAGAGAGAGAGAAAGAGAGAGAGAGAGAGAGAGAGAGAGAGAGAGAGAGAGAGAGAGACATTGATTTGCTGTTCCATTTATTTATGCATTGATTGGTTGCTTATTGCATGTGTCCTAATTGGAGATCAAACCTGCAACCTTAGCCTATCGGGTTGATGCTCTAACGAACTGAGCTACCCAGCCAGGTCAACCCTAAACACTCTTAACAACTGACACCATTCAAGTCCAACAACTGAAGCTTAGCAATGTTGGAGGTGGGCCTGTTGGTGGCACAGGAACCGTCTTCTCTGAGGATGGAGCCAACTAGGCCCCCTTCTCACACATGTCCTATCTTCTGCCCACCCTCTCCTCTTTCCCCAAACTAGCCAGAGTATCTTTTGGCTATGCTAAGAAGTTTTGGTGAAAAGGAATGATTCATTTGAAGTTCATTCTTAGAAGTCCTGTTTTCCTTTGATAACAAATCTGGAGAAACAAGTATGAGCCCTGTCTGGGTTGTTAGTCTTTATTGAACCGTGAATTCCCCTGGACTGGTGCCTGTTGCCGAAATCCCTGTTTCTTCACATAAATAAACAAATAAATAAAATCTTTTGGCTGGTACCTAATAAAAACTCATACAGGCAAATCAAGTTTAGCACATCTGGAAACTCCCAGCTTTCAAACTTCAATAAGATAGTCATAGGGTATCCAACCCAATTAAGGTGCACACATAAAATCCCCTTTTAGCCGAATAAATAATAAACAACGGGGTCTTTTGCTTTTCTCCAGACCCTTTGATTGCGGTTTAGTGGCTAAGACTGAGATTAGTGAAGAAAAATATTACTAATCTGAAAACTTTTTTCTTGGGAAGAAAATACCATGATGTATCAAAATGTCTTGAGCAGTTATTTTAATAAAACAAACAAAAATAAACTAGGCTGAAAGTGATCTTTTGGCAAAGGGCTTTGCCACTCTTGGCTCCTGTGCTTATTTCAAGAGGAATGAAGGGGGGAAAGGTGAGCGTCATATCCCTACTCGGGCCATATGGTTTTAGTTTTATTTAGATCAGTTGGGACAGAAACTTCCAAAGGCAGAAACTGATGAGCTTCCCAGCTTTCAAATAATGCGAAAGCAGGATCTGTCCCCAGTCTATTTTGGTCTCAAGGCCAAAATCATGAAATGAAAAATCCCTAGCAGAAATAGCTTATTTCCAGTGGCATGCGTTTCACATTAGGAGTTTGGAAATTCTCCTCTAATGGGACAGAAGTAAAGATCACCATCGTTGGAGCCCTTTACTTTCCTTCAACAGCAATTAATGCAATGGTTCTCAGTGGGGGCACTTGTTCCCCTCAGGAGACATTTCACAATGTCTGAAGACATTTTTGTCACAGAATATGGATGGATGTGGGAACCAGGTTCTCTATAGTTGGAAGGGAACAGATGCTGCTAAAGTCCTTCAAGGCACAGGACGGCTCTCCATAGTAAAACGTTATCTAGTCCAAAATGCCAATAGTCCCAAAGTTGAGAAACTCTAACATAATGGGTCCCCTTAGCCAGTTACGAAATTGTTATAACAGGGACACACTCACAAGGGAGACGGTGAGTAATAATAGCTGTTATTTATTGAGTGTTCCCTGGGTTCCAGACACTCCAAGAATTGTTAGAGCACTTTTAGGCGGATAGAAAAATTGAGCAGAAACTACAGAGAGTTTTCACATGCTCCCTCACCCACCCTCTAGTTTCCCCTTTTATTAACATTTGCATTAGTGTGGTATATGTGTTATAATTGATGAGCCAATGTTGATACATTATTATTAACTTATGTTGTACAGCCTATGGATTTTGAAAAACGTGTAATGATGTGTACCCACCATTATACTTTCATATTGACAGAATAGTTTCCCTAAAAATCCTCTGTGCTCCTATTCATCTTTTCCTTTCTCCCCACAAATGTCTGGTAACCACTCATCTTTTTTACTGTCTCCATAGTTTTCCTTTCTCCAGAGTGTCATAGTTGGACTCCGACTATATGTAGCTTTTTGCAGACTGATTCCTTTCACTTAACAATATGCATTTAAGTTTCCTCCATATCTTTTCATGACTTGGCAAGACTTGAATTTCTGTGTGTCTTAGGTCTGGTTCTCAAAACCATAATCTTTCTGAGTCACTGTGCTCCTTTTCAAATTGAAATGAAGATCTTCCACTCCAAAATCCATGTTGGGGTAGAATTTATTTTGAAATTAAATAGCTATCCAAGGGAGAATAAAATATTGAGACTCACAATGATATAACAGAAGCACAGGGCTTGACTTTTGCAAGCAGGCTACTAACTCTGCCATTAATAAGTGAAGAAGACACCATAAAATCAATGCCGACCCTAGAAAAAGTTATGAATGAGGCACTCTTTTAATAATAAGCCCACATTAAATTATGTCACATAATAAGAGCCTGGAGATATGGAATCATTATCAAAGACATCATCAGAGACACTGGCTCTCTCTAGCTTTGAGTTCCATAACTTTTAGGGGGCTACCCTCTGGGCCTTATGCTGGTTGGTTCATGATGGAAAATGGCCAGGCTGATCACCACATCTCAGTCCAGAAAGAAAGAAGGGAGAGAGGCTGGCACCTGCCACATCTAGTCTTCTTATTAGGAAAGAGGCAGAGGCCTTGTCACAAACTTCCCTTTGCATACTCTCATTGGCTATGGCTATGTGACTTGGATACTCCTACATGTTCCAGACTCTACCATATAGCGGAGGGCTGAAATGGCTTTGGGAGAAAGGGGCTGGGTAATGGTGTTGAATATATCCACTCAAAACTTGTTTGTCTTAGGAACCTCTTATAAAGATATCATCTTATCTTTTGCCCCACCTCTTCCTGTGTATAAAACCTTCAGTATAGTGACTGCTTAACCATTTCTCTCCAATTCTGCCCCACCCTGATCATTAACTACACTTTTCTCAGGAAATACATATTATACTTAGGAGACCACTGGAGCTGTCCACAGTAAAGAAGCTAGATTGTAAAATGGGCATTGATACTTTGAAGAAAGAGACCCTGCCCATTGGCTTTCTCAAATCCTGGTACATTCAGTTAGTATACACTTAGTCCAACAAATTCATAAGCATTGCATCAGTGACAGGGACAAAGAAGGAAAAAGTATACTAAGGGAAAAGGGACCCAATTTTTATATTAAATCTCTAATAAATCTTTTAATTTCTCTGTGGTCATCCTCAATAGCCAAAATAGAGTACACACTCAAGAAATGCATTTCAATTGTCTGACATGATATATACACATATCTATACTAGTAAAAGGGTAATATGCTAATTAGACCGGGAGACCTTCTGGATGTCCTCCAGACAAAGCCATGGTTGTGGGGCCAAGGCGGTTAGAGGTGATCAGGCCAGGAGGGGAGGGCAGTTGGGGGTGATCAGGCTGGTGAGGGAGACAGTTGGGGCAAGCAGGCTGGCAGTGGGGGCCTGTTGAGGGCGATCAGGACAGCAGGGGGGGGGAGCAGTTGGGGACCATCAGACCGGCAAGGGGGGGCAGTTGGGGGTGAGAAGGCTAGCGGGAGGGGTAGTTGGGCGTGAGCAGGCCAGCAGGTAGAGTGATTAGGGGTGATCAGGCAGGCAGGCAGGTGAGCGGTTAGGAGCCAGTGGTCCTGAATTGCAAGAGGGATGTCCGACTGCTGGTTTAGGCCCGATCCCCTGAGGAGTCCCAGATTGGAGAGGGTGCAGGCCGGGCTGATGGACACTCCCCCATGCAAGAATTTCGTGCACCAGCCCACTAGTATTTTTTATTTTAACAGATAGCTGGTAGTACTCAGTGTTTACAACATCAAGGTCAGGATTGGTCTATGAGAGGTTCAGGATAAATCCATTGCAGGACCTTTACTTGCATATACTAATCGAATGGTGAGTGCATTAGTGGGAGAACAATACTGTCAAATAGAAAGATTTTTTTTTTTTAATTACAGAACACAACACAGTCCTTTTCTTAAGAAGCCACCTTTATAATGGGGAAGATGGCTCTCTTAACTAAATAAAAAGCTGAAGGAGAATACTGGGAATATAAATCCTAAGAAGGTACATTAAAGGGTGATTATAAAGTCAGGGTGGATTAATTAAATGAGCCTTTCAGCAAGAGACACATTTTCAATTCTACTGATGAACACTAGACTGCTTTTGGATTTAGTTCAATTTGATTTCAAAGAGTTTGATTAAGAGAGAGTTAAAAATGATAGAGGATAGGGTAGGCTGACAAAAGAGGAAGCAATTGTGCTTGCTGGACAAGTTTGTTAGGAAGTCCTAGGGCCTGCCCATGAAGAATCTCTAAATAGGAAATGAATTAAAATGAAAAGAATGGCCACCAAAGAAGAAGAGCTTAAGGGGGCAGGAGAGAGACAATTTGGCTCCAGGATTCTGTTGTTTCCCTAACATACTCCCTGCGGGTCCTCCTGCCAATGGACCTGTTTTGTAGCATAAAGGTGTTTCCCCAGAACAAATAAGCTGTGAAGATGCCAAAAGGAGTACATCAATCCTCACTTTCATTCATTTCCTAAATCTGCTTATTTTTCTCTTTGACTTGATGGGAGGGGAGTTTTTTTAGATTCAGAACAGTCTGGTGAGAGACTGTGGCTGACTGAAGCTACAGAGGGACTTCCTTTATAGACTGGCGCCTGATCTGGGCATGTCAGCTCCAACCAGCTGAGAGTCACTTGGGCAGATGGACCATTTCAGATCCTTTCACTTCATTTCAGTGGAATCGGCATTTATCCAGTGTTGATGCAGAAGTCCCACTCTGCTCGGAGGTTATGCTGGGCTCAGGGGATTATGAGGTGACGGCAGCATACTTTCTCTGTGACATCTGTAATACACACATCTATCTGAGTGATGGGAACATGGGAAACTATGAGAACACAGTGAGGGCCCAGGGCCCAGTTTCCAACCCTTCCAGGCCTTCTAGCCCTTGGGGGGTCAGGGAAGACTTCTTAGTGGGCACTGAGTACCCATAAAGGGGACTCTTAAGGAATAAAAACAACTGAGCTTTTGTTTATTGATAAGAAAATAAAAAAGGAATAAAAAATTCCCTATCGCTAAAAAAAAAAAAATTATTGTTGGGGTGGAGGGAGATTTTGAAGAAGTTAGAGAATTTTTGGACACATCACTTAACTGATGAAAGCAATAAATAATCCTCCAGTGACTTGTTCATACCTGCTGCAAGAATAGCTGCAGCCATGTTATACCCGAAGCCTGGCATTTCAAAGGTGGTAGATGCCAAGGAAGGGGCAAGGGACCTGGGAAACCTATGAAGTAAGTATTACCCCCAGGAAACATAGTATGTAGATGATAAACCATATTTTAAAAACACATATAGATGTGCTTTATTTTAATGGGTGGAAATTCCATGGGTTTGTGTTTCTAAAAAAGGAACACACTTTGGAAATTGTGCTGGAAGGAGTGACAGAGGACAAGTTCATTAGGAAGTCCTAGGGCCTGAAAGGAGCATAGAAAGGGACACCAGCCAAATGAGGGATGAGGGTGTGGAAGTCCCTTTGGTTTGGCTTCCCCAAGTCATCCTCATCCCCCTTCTCCTGTTTCTCTTTATACTATGGAAGCAGGACAGGCACAGTCTCTTTCCCACACTCCCTTGGAACTGAGAGTGGCTATTTGACCCATTTCTGGTGAAGAGGCATTCAGTAGATCTGCAGGGGGACTTTTGGGAAAGATATTTTGCTTTCTGATTAAAAGGGCAGAAAGTTTCCCTTGGCCCCGATTCCTGCTTGAGATGCTGAACTGAAGACAAAAACTTATAACCATGAAACAAAACCAGAAGGATGAAGACAACCTTGAGGTTAGCTGAGCAGAAAGACACAGCTTGGGAGCATAAAAGGTATTGAGCCAACGAATGAACTCCGTAGTGCCTACTCCAGACATCTCATAAACAATACACCTGAAAACACGGGTCTCCCCATATATGCCATTCTTAATTCACCAGGAAGGATGAAGGAAGATGCCAGCTCGTAGAGCAAGATTTTCTCATGTTGGCTTTTCCCCTAACACACACCTTCTCTTTCACCACTTGAGGTAAGGTGGGTGGAAGTTATGTGAAAAATACTTAAATATATGCTAATCTATATATATAAAACCTTAATATACAAATAGACCAAATAGCGGCACAACTGAACATCCGAACAACCAGTTGCTATGACATGTGCTGCGCACTAGGGGGCATGCACGCTGAACATGGTGGGTGTTAGCAACAGGCAGCAGTGAGAAGATCATGGAGGGCATCAGCCGCGATGGGATGGTGGAGCAGGTGAGCAGGGGCGCCAGACCAAAGCAGGGCGCCAGTCGCTGTCATAGGGGTGAGCCTCTGGTGGTTACTGAAAATTCTTTGCTCCCATGCTCCACAGTCCCACCAGGCACTCACACCTGTTTCCGGCGCCCACATCTGCTGCTGGTGCTGGCCCCACTCACACCACTGCTGGCACCGGAGCCTCTACTCACACCTGCTGCCCGCATCCAGTGCCAACCCTGATTGCTTGGAGGCGCCATCAGTAGATGTGAGCAGTGGCTGCTGGCCCCAATTGCTCCCCAGGGTTTCTCCACCTCCCTCTGCTCCATCAGCGGGTGCAGGTGGGGCTGGCACCGTCAACACGTGGGAGTGGCAGCGGTGGGAGCGGGGCTGCCAGCAGACAGGGGGTCAGGGGCTGCAGCAGGAGGGGCCATGTGGGGGCGTGGAGGATGGGCTGAGACCCACCTAAGTTCCTTTCAAGGTGCACAAATTTGTGCACTGGGCCTCTAGTGTGGTATAAAAGGAGATCAATAGCTAACATTCATTTTTAATTTGTGAATGCATGGACATTATTAAAGAAGAGAAGAATTAAAGAAAATTGAATGGTGAGATAAGTACATCACCACGGAAACTGATAGCATCTCCATGTATGATGTCATAGCAATCATAGTCTTGTTTGAGAGTTGGAGGTTGAATTGCCTTGTCTTTGAGAGGATAAGTAATTGTGTGCTAAGAGGAGGAACATATGAGCAAATGGGAAGGCTGGATTCTTGGTTTCCTACATTTTGGCTTATCTTTCTGTCTGAGGTGAGCCCCGGCATTGGTGTTCCTTGTGCCTCCTCTTCCTTTTCTATCAATCTTCCTCTGCTTCGACCTCTTTCTTTCCCACCTATTTTTACTGAGCATCCCTGTCTGCCCCTCACAGGATGTCTGCTCTCAGCCACTCACTGTTCCTCTGTGGGTGCCTTCCTGCTCTCCTGCTGGATCTGCTCACACTTTCTCCCCTTTCCCTCATTTGTGCCCTTCACATTTGTTGTGTCCTTTATCCTTCCCTTTCCCGCCCCCCTCTTTTCTTTTCTTCCCTCTTTCCCTCCTTCCTTTATGGGAAACCAAAAGTAATAAACAATGAAATTATACCATGATTTGAAGATACTCACGATTTATTAAGAAGATTACTGAGCTGAAATGGATGTACCAAACACGATGATGAAATGATGAAATTCTCACACTATCTAATTTTCATTAACCAACATGATTTAACCTGATTCTCTTTTGAAATCTTGTTTTACTTCAAGAAAGAGATTTTCACTCCTGCTTCATGGGTATCCTTTCTCCTGGTCAGCTCTTTTCCCTTTTCTAGCTTCATTTTCCTTTGGAGAGCTCATTTTGATGATCTAGAATGGTGGGTGGTAGAATCCAAGTTAGAAGACCCATAACTGAGCAGATACCTCAGAATTATTAAACCTGAACATCAGGATAGGCTCATCTATGGGCATATTAAAAACTCTCTAAGTGATTTTAATGTGTAGTCAAAAGTGAGTACCAATATTTTAGAACATGCCTTCTCAATATAATACTGACTATTAAAATTGTGTAAGTTAGAATTGGGCCGGGGAGTATAAGGAAACCCCCATTGATTTGAGAATAGTAAAATAAAGCAGAAAAAAAAGTCTCCTCACGAGGGTATCAGGACTTCCCAAAAGGGTAAGAGGAGGTTGAGATGGCAATGTGTAGGCGCTGCCCACGTTCAGGGGTATGCCCAAAGTTAAAATTGTTTCCAAAAATCCCTGTGTAACCACAGACAGCTCTGAGCGTGTCATACTTATATTTAGAAACAAAGAAATAAATACGTGAAGGAATTCCATCAGATGTAATTTAAAATAAAAAGCTTCTCTCTACCTTAGAAAGAAAAATTGAGTTTTATGCTCTAGACATCTTGTTGAAAGGTGCCAGGAAAAACACTTTTTAAAAAACTCAGTGGGAGCAAGCACAGCAATTTCTAGGGTGGGTAATTTTGCAAAAAGTTTTCCCAGGTAGTTTTAGTGAAACTTTTAGGAACTTTTTTTTTTGTTGTTGTTCCACGTAATGATTCAAGTTTAGAGTCCTGGGGCGTGTGCGTATATGAGTGTGTGTGTGTGTGTGTGTGTGTGTGTGAGAGAGAGAGAGAGAGAGAGAGAGAGAGAGAGAGAGAGAGAGAGAGGGAGAGATTGAGAGACAGAGATTATAGAATGGAACAGCCACATGGTTAGTGGAATGTTAGAACAAAATATCTGGAAGGCAACAATTTGGCAATACCATTTTTAAAAAACCTTAGAATTTTCCATTTCTTCCAGAAATTTTTCTTGAGGCAATCATCATGGAATGACAGAAAGTTATAACCAGGTTTTCTTTTTTAAAAACATATATTTTTATTGATTTCAGAGGGGAAGGGAGAGGAACATCAATGATGAGAGAGAATCATTGATAGGCTGCTTCCTGCACACCCCACACTGGGATTGAGCCCACAACCCCGGCATGTGCCTGGACTGGGAATCGAACCATGACCTCCTGGTTCATAGGTCAATGCTCAACCACTGAACCACATCGGCTGAGCAAAGTTATAACTATTTATAGTCAGCAAAAAATTGAACACACCAGTATGCAACAAAATAAAATAATTGAAATAATATAATTCCACATATAATGAAATTAAAAATAATGTTACAGAAAATTTTTCAGTAATGTGAAAAAATGGTTGCATATATCATTTATGAAAAACATCAGGTTATATTATTGCATGTATGCTACTGCCTCATTTGTGTTAAAGTATGTATTTATTATTAGAAAAAAAAGACAATGAGTATAACATCAAAATGTTTACAGTAGTTATTTACTAGAAAGCAAAATCCTCAAAAATAGGAAATAAGTAGCTTTATTTGGATATGTAGTCAGTTATATAAAATATATTGCTGAATTTTATTAAACAGTATGATAGGTTAATGGGTATTTTGATTTTCTTGTTATGTCTATTTTCTGAGTTTTCTGCAACTAATAGATATTACTTAAAAATGAGAAAACAGCCCGGCTGGTGTGGCTCAATGGTTGAGCATTGACCCATGAACTGGGAGGTCAGGGTTTGATTCCTAGTCAGGGCACATGCCTGGGTTTTGGGCTCCATCCCCAGTAGGGGGCGTGCAGAAGGCAGCTGATCCATGATTCTCATCATTGATGTTTCTCTTCTCCCTCTCTCTTCCTCTCTCAGATATCAATAAAACAAAATTAAAAAAAGGAAAAAAAGGAAAACAAATGAAATTTTATTCTATAGAAAATTTATCTATATGGACAAAGAATGAAATTAATATACAAAAATGAAATTAGTTCTTAAGTGGTAAAATAACAGAATAATGGATAACTTTTTAGTCTTTAATGTCTTTATACACATAAATGCAGATGTGCATACACACACACACACACATACACACACACACACCCTTGAGAAAAAAATTACACTTCTGATGATATAACTGAGTTCATAAAAAACCCAAAAGAATCTATAGATAATTTGTTAAAATACAACTCCAACCATAAAGGTCAATTGTATTTTATATAACAGCAAACAAATTAGGAAAAGTAACCAAATTTTAAAAAAGATAATAGTCACAAAAGCAATAAACAAAAAATATAAGGTATACAGAAATACCTTTTTCAGAAGAGGTGCCAGAATATTATGGAGAATATTGTAACATTTTAATTATCAAACCCAGGTGGTCTGACTTCAGACTATGTGGCTCCTCCGAATTCATGGAAAACTAAAATAAAATTCCTCACTGTTCTCTACTATATCTCAAAATCAATTTCTGAGATATTAAATATTTAAATATGGAAAACAAAATTTTTAAATGTTTAGATAAAAATATAAGATAATGTTTATATGATCTCTGGGAAAGAAAATATTTCTTAAATAAGACTTTTGCTTATAAAGGGAAAAATTAAATTTGACTAACATTAAAATTAAAGCTATTTGTGAAAAGCTAGTAAAATAAATTTGAGAAGACATCTGTAACATAAATGTCTAACGAATACTATGTCACAATGAAAATGACCACCCTATGGTCTTCATAGATCATATTGAATGAAAAGAGCAAGTCACAAAAGAATAATTATATCAGGTTCAAACCCAAGCAAAATAAAGCAATACATTGTTTAGGAGTAAATACATATGTGGTAAAACTAGGAAGAAAATGAAAGAATCGTAAACCCATAACAAAAAAAAAGTTCATTTTTCAAGAAGCCTACTTTCTAATTGGCGATATGGCTCACTCCCAGGCACTGAAATTGCAAGTATCTGGAATTATGAAGAAGAATGGGATTGGAGCAGGGTCCATGGGACTTCAAAAGTGTTGTCAATGTCTAATTTCTTAAACTCAGTGGTGGGAATACAAGTATCCATTTACATACTATTCTTTAGACCTTTTACATAGCTCTAAATATGGTTTTTTCGTTAAAAATAAAAACATTAAAAAATGATAGAAAACTTTATTAAAACTAATTTGAGCAGTCTAAACATTCCTCTTAGTGTGACATGAGCTTTGGAGATAGCTAAACGGTATTTTTAAACTTGGCTGTGTGTGGCATTTCTGAGCCTCCGGGTTTTTTTTAGTTTGTCAAATGGGGATAATACTTAACTAATAATGTATTGTCAGGATTAAATAAGAGGTTTTCTTTTTAAGCCTACCTCATGGACCGCTATATAATAAGTATGCAATATGTGTGATTTTATGATTATTATTAGAATATCATATTATATTAGAGAAGAGTTCTTTACAGATTAACAGAAATAGGAATTGCAATCCATCTTTGGAAATGAAATATGTTGAAGTTATATTAAGTTAGTGCTACATTATTTATAATATTATTACCCAATTTGAGGAATATGTTTTATCCAAATAACTCAAAATAATTGTTGTACAGCATTGAAACTTTCTCACAGCCCCATTTTATAGGGGGCGTTTTACATGTCACTTGCATTTTGTCCATTATAGTAGGCTTGATTACTAAGATTATGGGTCTTCAGACGGCAGGCATTGAAGATCATTCGTATTAATGTACACTTTCATCAAAAGAAGATAAAGGAGAAAAGGGAGGTAAAGTTCAAAGAGGCGACTGTTAGGCGACAGGTCTGAGCAGACTTGGCTGAGAAGTGCCGCCTTAAATTACACAAGGATTTAGAGGCAGGCAGGGACCCAGCTCCTCCGGAGGTTAAGGTTTTATGTGGGCACTCCATCTGCATGACATCAGTCGCTAAAATTATATCAAAGAGAATTGGTTTTACAGCCCCAGAGAAGTGGACTTGGGGTAGCTCCCAGTGTCAAAAGTCAAACTACTTAAAAAAAAGAAAAAGTTACATTGCTAAACTTCTGAATCAAAAGAAGACAGAATTTCCTCCAATCGCAAGGAACCCAGACAAATATCACATTTCCTGGCTGCCCACTCAACTTACCACACTCCTCCCCCAGCTCCCCTTCAGCAACAGAGAAAAATCACAGTAGTGAATTAATAATCCTGTGAGGCAGACTTTCCTGTGTGATTCAGCCCCACAGCCAGAGGAGGGGTAGGCAGCGAGTTCTTTAACTCTGCACACTCTGGACTGGCTTTCAATATTAGACATCCGGAGTTTTTGAACATTAACACTGGAACAAAAGTGACTATCATACTCCATGTTCCCTTCACCCGCCCTCAGTCAAAACTTTATTTTAGATTTCTTTGGGGCATTTAAAGAAAAAAACACACACAAAAAAGAAAACCCCCGAATGGGAAACACTATCTAGAAATGTAGAAATCAAACCAATATGAAAAGTGTATTGTAGTAATTACCATCACCTATGATTGATTTTATTACAAACTAAAGGAAAAATGTGCTTTACCATAAATGACACCGCTTCAGCTCTGTACTCAGCCCCTTCTTCTGTCTTTCCAGCATGTCTATTTAATCATGCATGGCTGCAGCAAGGTGATGCAACAGTTTCAGTATCACTGCCTTATCTACGCCTAAAGGACAGACCTGTGTGACTGAGGACCTGTAGACAACCCAGCCCCTTGGGCATAAGAATAGCAGTGAGACTTTTCCCACTGTGGCCTTGCACAGGTATCTATAGCACCTGAACCCCCTAGGAAGTGCCCGCAAATAATCCACAGACCAAATGGGAACTCCACGGCATTGTGCTGACTTTCCTGCCCTACACCTTTCTATGATAAAGGTCTAATAATAAATTCATTTTCCAGTCTCCTTGTCTACTTTCTGGGTTTTCAGAAAGCGAAATATTTACCTAAAACCACATACAGGTCCAGAGGAAATCCTGTTCACCTGTAGTGGGATCCAGGACTCTGAGATGGCCCATTGGCTCTTACTATTCAGTCATCCACTGACACTCTCAGGAGGACACCCGCTAGAGATGTTTCCAGTAGGCGGGCCTCCCACTAACAGGCAGCGTGAATTCTTCCAGACACTAGAGTGAAATCAATAACTAACCCTAAAACCTCGCAGGACTCCCGAAGCTGGGGAGGGTGAATTATTATCCAGACAATGCAGGTGAATGGACAATTACAGGGGTTGTCTACCAAAGCAGAGAACGAGAGAATCCCCCAAACTTGACTCTCGGAGACTACTCGAAATTCACTATTATTGTTCTCCAGCACATGATAGGACATTCTAGAAATTGCCCAAAGGCTGCTCACTCACACAGAAATAAGGAACCCCAGATAGGAAAGGTGTTTGGACAACTGCCCTCCTCTGAGGAGGAGTGCTTGGGACATCTCACCCACTTCCTACCTCCTTTGGGAAACCGCTGCCTTGGATTTTGACATCACAAATCAATAGGATCCCACCCATGAAATGCATTTCACAGAAGCTACATGTAAAATACTTGGATATAGACTCTGTTTTCCAGTGACAAGTATATTCCCACTGTTAACAACATTTAGCCTCAACCTTGTCTTAACAATGTTAACATGTACTTGAAGAAGAAACTGAGCTTTAACCTTTGTGCATTTGAATCTTTCCCACAGCCTTCCCTAAAATTGGGGTAGATGGAATAGTAAGTCTTCGGATTTAATACTGCATTTAAAAGTAGACACTCCACAAGGCTTTGTTGTTATGTATAACTTCAATACCTTTTGTGAGGGATGTGTGTTGGTAACAAAGGCACTTTTATTTTGTTGAACATGAAATAGAGTCTGGGTGTAGGACTTTGAAAGGAAGAGCTGGAGGGGACTATAATTGATTATCAAATTTATCAACATTTGCTTCTCCTTTTGGATAGTGTATTTGGTCTCATTTAAGAAATTGTTTTCCATCCTCAAAGTCAGGAAAATATTCACCCTTATTTTCTTCTCACAGATTTAAAGTCTGCTTCAGACACATGAATCCTTGCTCTATTTAGAATTGATTTTTGTGTGTGGTGTGAGCTAGAACTCTAACTTCAATTTGGTCCATAATTCTATCCGGGTTGCTAACTACATGTATTAAATGTTCCTTCCTTTGCTTATTACTCAGCTATGTCACCCCCATTATGTAACAATTTTCCATGTGTGCCTGTATCATATGAAGTGATACTCAACCTCACTGAGGTTGATCAAGGAAATGCAAATCAAGACTATTGAGATACCATTTTATACCCATTTAATTGGCTTCTTTATTCTGTTCCACTGAAAATTTGTTTGTTTTTGTGCCAATACCTAACTGTGTTATTTACTATCAATTGTTTTTCTAGGATGAATCCAGCTAGCTCATGGTATATTATCTTTCTATACATGACTAGATTCCATTTCCTAATAGTTTGTTTTACATTTGTTGATTGAGTTGGGCCTATAATTTTTCTTTCTCATTCTATTGTTATCTAATTTTGGTTGTAAGGCCCTACTGAATTCATAAATGGACTGTGGAATGTTTTTTTCTCTATGAATTATGGGACTAATATGAGGGATATGTTTTAACAAAACTTTTTTAAAGGATTATAAAAGAAATATACATAAATTACCAGGAAATTTAAAACTACCCCAAATTATAAAATAAAAACAATAAAAATTTATAGCATTACTATCTAGGAAGTACTGCTAAGTATATTTTGGTACTTTTTCTTCTAGAACTTTCTGTCAATTTCTGTAGGATATGATCAATTCACTCTCCATTAATCTCTCTATGTATCTATGGATATACACATAGAGAATTATGATCATAGCAGCATATATTAGTTTATCTATTTCTTTTACTACTTCATTATAATTTTCCTAGGCCATTAAATCTTTTTCAAAAATAGGAATCTTAGTAGCTGAATATGAAAGGTGATTATTAAAATGAATTCATATTAAACTCCCTCTGGATACCAAAAGACAATTTTTATTTATTTTTAGATGAGCAGTTAATGTTTAAAAACTCAGCACAATAATAGAGTAATGTATATTTTCACTTCCTGTTAAGCTTCAAACACCTGCACCTTCATTCTTAGCCCCATCCTAGTACTGACCCAGCTGGCCTGACCAAAACTTGAAATACATCAGGTGCCCCAACATTACCTATAGACGCCATCTTGAATTTGTGTTGGCGCCAAGCCACCGTGCTTGGGGTGGCCTCTGATATCTTCAGCCCACTGAGACCCATCCTTTCCTCTTCCTTCTGGACTACATCGAGCTTGCTCAGCCCATGTCACTGGGCAGCTTGTCTCAATTAAAACCCAAATTCTCCATATGGGCCTGGAGTCAGGTCATGAACTTGACCTGGGACCTTGATAACATGCTATTCTATTGCCAGATGTTTATTCATTTATTTTGTTAGTCAGTTGGTCAAGTCACCAAAAACATATTGATTGCTTATTCCATGCCAAGCTACTATGTGGGGGCATTCTACAGCCTGGACTTTGATTTGCTGCTGAGATACCATTGCAAAAGAGATAGACCCCAGTCAACCCTGCCAAAAGCCTGATTCTGGCAATTACATCCTCCTGGACAGTCCTGTTTTGCCCCAAATTGGACATCTTAGATATTAATACTGTATCAAGTTTACTATATCCTTTTGGACACTTAACCTTGAAAATCTGGCCATCCATGTTAGGACCCACTTCTATAGCCATGTTGTCCTCCATCAGTTCTGGCTTCCTCCCTCATCCTCATCTCTGCCTCGCCACGGCCTTGGCAGACTTTTCAGGTAGGCTTTTTTGGGTTTTTAATGTCACAATATAGTTTACCAAATTCCTTCATATATGTTTCCCCACTCTAGTTTAAATCTTAAAATAACTCTGAGATAGGGTGGGAGGCTTGTTAAATTTCTATTGAACTGAAGAGGAAATTGGGTTTAAAAAGTCAAATGACTTATTTATGTTTATATAGTTAATAAATGGCCTCTTTAGGACCTGAACGAAGACCTTTTGTCTCTGATTTCAGTGTTTTTTCCACTTCATGGGGGTTGGAGATGACTAATCTCCACTTTGAATTGACCTTCAATTCATCTCAGGAGGCAGCTAACTTTCCAGCATGAAAGATTAATGTGTTAGTCCTCCCAAGACAACATTTTAACCCCAAAATAATTACTCAAAAGGTATAAATATCAGATACTGTTTAAATTAGTAGGATAAAGACCACTGGATGTTAAGGACATTTGAGAAACATCCCTTAAAATTCTCCTGATCTCTTGTATATAGGGGCCAGCACCCATGTGAGAATATGGTTCTTACTAGGCACACATCTATCAAGCCCAGTGATGTTGTAGTGCAATGAATTTCTCCTGTTTGTGATTATGCTGATGTAAACACATCTACTGTATTGCTAGTCATATAACAATATGACACATACAATTATGTATAGTACAAATACTTGATTAATAAATGACTGTTATTGGCTTATGGATTTACTATACTATATTTTTATCATTATTTTAGTGTGTACTATTTCTACTTCCCCCCAAACAATAATTTGCTGGAGAACAGTGTGCCATGTTATGCCAGCAGTAGCCTAATACATCTTGTGTTTACCACTTCTATTGATTGCATCATTTTCTCTTGGGATTGATTTAATTTCATGTTGTTTTCTATAGGAATGGCTATCCCATATAGCCAAGGTATACAGTGGACTATACCATCTAGGCTTGTGTAAATGCACTCGATGATGTTTGCTTAACAACAAACTCCACTATCCAGCATTTCTCAGACTATCTCCATTGTGAAGCAGCACGTGATTGTTGTGTACTAGAGGCAGTGTTAGTTGCTACCACCTTTACTGGCCCTCCCAAGGTCTCCTTTCTACATAGGGGCTGAAGGTCTGGAAACATTTCCCTGGCTATCTTTCTAGCAAGATTCTTATTTAGAGCGCTGTTCTGAGAGGAACTCACCAGAGATTTAAAAAGAAAAGAAAAGAGAAAAACCATTATCCTCTGGAGACAATTGTAGGTAGCAAATATAAGTAGATTTAAAATGCAAAAATTGTGTTTTCCTTTTGAAAGTCAATGGCAATTTTTCCTGAGTGTCTCTCCCCCAACAATGCTATCAGTTTGTTAGCATCCAATTTCTTATACTAAATCCCTCCCTGCTTAGAATTTTTAGTGTTTCTATTTCCCGACTTAAGTGTGACCAATGACAGCATTTTTCCCCATGGTGGTGTAATTTTGGTATCCATGTTTGTTTCTTTCTCTGGATGGGAGCTCTTGTCTTATTTATCTTTGTATCCCAGTGCTTGCAATACAGAAGGTGCTCAATAAATGTTGTTAAAAGAGTACATAAAGTATAAATTTGAGTGGGGGAAAGTGTGAGATACGTTGGAACAAGCCAAGAAATGTATATCTTGAGTAGGGAAAAAATAAATCTTCAAAATGTTAACTTTAATCCAAACTTGTTTTGTGTGGGTCAATTAGCTGATTCACATTTACAGCACTGCCTTAAGAGATTCTATGCAAAGAAATTCTCTTTATAATAAAGTTGGGCCTCTTAAGAAATTACAAAAATATTTATACATCATGAAAATGATTATTAACATGCTCCTTAAAGTTCAATTCAATGGTGACATGCCAAAACATGAAATACTGCCCCCTCTTGACATATTAGACCTCAAACATTGTCTCAACATTTGCTTTCAGAGAAAGTTCGAACTTTGACATTGGGTTAAGCACCTGGGACATAGAAAAAGAGTTTCTCTACTTTAGGAAATTCACATTAGTGACAAACAAGTTAACAAATAATTACAAAATAGTGACAGAAAGTGCGCCGAGTTTAATGGGAACACCTAGAAAAAGCAGCTCAAACTGGAGAGTGTGAAACAGAGGTATTTCTTGGATTGAGTCCTGAGAGCTGCATAGGAGTTGTTGAGGGAATAATGGTGGTGTAGGTAGTGGAAATGACAGAGGCAGGCTCTGGGCTGTGGGCTCACAGCATGCCTGGATTCTATGTGAGTGAGCATGTATGCAGAGAGCCACAGGGCCTTGTTGGCCATGCTAAAGTGCTTGAATTTAGCTGAAAGTCCATGGTGGGCCATTAAAAAACTAACACTATGGTTCAGTGAAATTCTACTTAAAGTTTAGGGACCTCCAACTTCAAGTCCTTGCCTCTAAAATCCTCCAACTCTACGGTTTTCCACGGGCCCCAAGGCGGGGAGGGGACATAATTAGATGGGCATTTAAAAAGATCCCACCAGCTGCAATGTAGCGGGTGGTTTGTAGCAGTCATAATTCAAAACCAGAAGACGAGTTAGAAAGCTGGTGTGGTAGTCCAGCGAAGAAGAAATCTGGTGATGGGCATGGGAGCCTAGAAGAGCTAATAGATCCTAAATGAATAGACTTTAACCATTCTTTTCTTATAATGAAAAAAGTTTTTATTAAAAAATTCTGCTTTTTAAATTTAACTTTAATTTGTATTAAATAATATTTTATAGTATAATTCTCTGTTTACCTAATGTTTTGGAATATATGCCTATTACATTATTATGACATCTGTTAGCAGATTCTCTGACAATCAGGTATCATCTTCATATATTTAAGGGATGGAAGAGACGTTAGTATATTTACTCAGACACGGAATACCAAGTTGTTTTTTCCTCAAAAACACAAAATGCTACATAGACAATAAAAGAAGTGTAAAGTCAGTTTAAATAATATGTTTCTAAATTCTGTGGTTAAATAATTGTAGCACATTGTCCACAGACCCACAAACTATCAGGGATAAGTTTAGCTTGGGCTGGGCCAATGGGGCTGATCTTTTGCTGATCCAGAAGCCTCAGCATCAACAATTTCCATTCCACTCATCGAAACTATTATTTTCACTTTGAAAAAGACCGTTCCTTTTTAATGTCTATGTATTAAGTGCATTCTTTTTTGTCAGCAGTAATTTTGCATGTTTTCCCTTCCAGTCTGTCCATGGTTATTGGAGGCCTGAAGGTCTCAGCTTCAGATTTAAAAAACTAAAAAGCCAGTTTCCTATTTTGAAAATATTCTCCATTTTGAATGTGGTGTGCTGGGAGCCGGTCCATCCTTGCTATTTCAAGGGACCTGGCATATATGGCATACTGTTCTTAATATGTTTGCTCACCTTCTTGGCACTATGTGTTTTAACCAAGGTCTCTGAGAAAGGTTGTTTCTCCCAGGTAGGGATTTTCCCCTGAAGTTAGGGAGGGAATAAAACCTCTTAACTAAGTGCCAGGCGGGTAATTAATCACTTTAACTACAATCAATCATGCTTAAGCTACATAATCTTTACTCCCTGGAATGGAGATAAGAAACGCCCTAACCTTTGGAATAGAGATTGATAGGATTGGAGTCAACTGGTATAAATACAGATGTAACAAGACAAGAGAAGACAGAACCTACACACAGAACTTAGAAGACAGAACCCACACAGAACCTACAGACAGAAGAACTTTGCTGGAGAGAACATGGCAAAAGATCCTGGACTGAACCTGACTACAGAAATTGACAAAAGAACCTGACTAGAACCTGGTGACTGAACCTGGCTGGAGAACCTGGACAGAACCTGGCTGGAGAACCTAGCGAGGGAACATGGCTACAGAACCTGGCTGGAGAACCTGGAGAACCTAGCAAGAGAACATGGACACAGAACCTAGCTGGAGATCCTAAGCAGAACCTCTCTGGAGATCCAGACCAGAACTTGGCTGGAGATCCTGGCTGGAGATCCTGGCTAGGCTGCTGATCAACTGAACGCTGTCTCCGTGTCCTTCCTTCTTCGCCGACTCCGTCCACACCTTTGGGGACCCCTGGACCTGCTGGGGTTGGACCCCGGCAGTGGCGTTTAAAATCAATAGTAACTTCAGATATGAATTAGACAACATAAATACTTTGAAAACGGAGGAAACGGTAGCTAGTAATGTCACAATTATTTTTACTTTAAAATGGCTGCTTTAAAACCACAAACCTGATGATGTCTTTAAAATCTCAAGAAAGTGTAAAATCTAGGCTTCTATCTAGTCATTTTAAATTTAAGTTTTCTAAAGATTATCATGTATAGTGTGAAGTGCTACATACTTCCTATTTTCTGACTCAATGTCCTATTGGAAAATCTAACTATAAAACTGGAATTCATAGAGAGGCTAGTTCAACATTCAGTCAAAATGTTAATTGATTTCACCTTCATAAAAATGTTGGTACGAGGGGATGTGAGGACATCCTGGACCTGGAAGATTTCAGGAGCAAGAACTTGAATAAAGTTGGGTTCCAAAAATTTGAGCAGAGTTTCACTGATTCATAGGACTGAAAGACATGAGAATGTCCAGATAAATAGATGCGTAGTGCTTTAAAGGAGGTGAGGGGAGAGGGATCTTGGAGGGGGAGGACAGTGACAGAAGGATTTATTCCACTCCTTTCAGTAGACCTTTCAGGGTCCCAGGTTTCTTAATATTAAGGAATTCATGCTTGTGCTGGCTATGATTCCCCGTGCTGTAAATAATATCTTCTCTTATTTTTATTCTTGTGTAGTCTGACAGCTGAATGTCATTTTTTAAGTATAATAAATATTATAGTAATATTTGACAATGCTATATCAAACCTCCTAACAAACTCTAAGAATTTACCAAATTCCTATCTTTGAACTCATGGTTCTTAGGTAATAACTGGAGGGGGTTGTAGCTTAGAAATAGAATTTTCCTCTGGGATTTAAATAATAAACTAGCTCAGAAAAGAACTAAGTCACCAGAAGAGGCAGTCTGTGGCCTAATTGAAGATATTGACATGATTACAGGAAAGTGGGCCAATCAGAAGGTAGGGATGATGACATAAAGACCGGGCAGAGTCTCAAAGACATTCATGGTCCATCCAAGCACCACATGCGGGGGACAGCATTCTGGAGTACTCCTGCTGAATAAAGAACGAAGTCTCCATCTGTTGGAACCTGGGGGCAGGCTTATCCCAATATGCAGAAAAATGTGTCCATCACATGAAGCCAGTCACTAGCTCCCCGTCAGATTCCAGGCTCACCAGGTACCCTGATAATAGGGATTCCTGGAGAGTGAGCCTCTGAGGAGGTTGGCACACTGACCAAAGGGTGCGAATGTTTGTACCTCTTGTAAGTTGTTCTCATGTAAATTTTCAATACAGTAGCATATCTCTGATCTTGGTCCATATGATATTGCCTCTGGAAGATGGAGCTTTTATGCCAAAGAAGACTCACAATAAATGCCACCTCGTGGGAGTACAGATGACAAGCTAGTCACCTACAGAAGGCACCTGCCCTCTTCAAGTGCCCCAGGTGCGTGCCGTAATTGTGTTCTCTTTCTCTTCAGTGCTTCAGGGAATCTCTGGCCACTGGTTCTGTTTGAAAGCCCTCTGGGTGATTCTAATATGTCCCCAGGGTTTAGAACCATTAATTTGGTTATTAATAGGAAAGAACACTTTCTGGAAGGATGAGAGGGAGAAGTTCCCCAATATATTTTTAAAAACATTAAATGAGCATTTTACAGATGAGGAACCTGAGACTCAGAGACATGAGGCAACTTGCTCAAGTCTGAATAATGAACAGGCAATGGGGCCCGGGTTGGAACCTGTAATTATTTCTTTTACAAAATACCAAGTTCTTTCCATGACATCTGGGAGAATGCAGAACAGAAGGCAGGAACTCTGTCAGATTCTGGGGAGAAGAGAAGAGAGGAGATTGGAAGCAGAAAGGGCATCCAGAAGAATTTCTGAGAAAAGGCAAAATGGTAGAGACATTGCAGACTGGTCTCCAGCATCTGTCTCTAAAGTGTGTGCAGAGAACTCACTGGGGCATGGCAGGAAAATGGTGGAATTTCCTTTATTTAGTTTTTCTCTCTTAATTTTGAGTGTTTTATAAAGCATAGGACACATTGATATAGTAATATATGTATATAATTTATAAAGAAATAAACATACATATAATAAGAGTACATGCTCAGAAAAGTTTTACTAGTAGGGACACAGTGAAAAAGCATAGAGTCGATGTTTAGAGAAGATCTTCTCAGCCAGGCCTGGGTGCAATCGAATCTCCCCAGGCCCCTGATCTACAATACACACTGAAATGCTGGCTGGAGGCAGGGCACACACAGGCACAGATGTTAGTTACTGGTGTGGTGATGGGCACCCTTGGTTAGAACCATTGTTTTAGAGTAGAGATTCTTTTTTTCATCTTTATTGTTGAAAGTATTACATATGTCCCCCTCTCCCCGCCATTGACCTCTCCCAGCCCTCCCTGTCCCCACCACAGGCTTTCACCGTACTATTGTCTGTGATTCTTAAAGTGTGGTCTGGAGAAGTCTGGGACTCCACAAGGTCAAAAATATGTTCATAACAACACTAACATGTTATTTGCCTTTCTTGCTTTCAGTCTCTCCTGCATGTACAGGGGGTTTTCCCGTGGCTCTGTGACATAGAATGATGTCATGTCATCATTCTGGAAGCTAATGGGATGTTTGCTGTGTGTTCTGTGTTTTGAAGATTTTTTACTTTTAATTTCTAAGATGCTAGATACAAATAGGTATAATACGCATAAACAAAAGCTCTCTGGAGTCCTTAGCAATTTTTAAGAGTATAAAGTGTTCCTGAAACTAAAACAATGTCCTATTCTAGAGGGTGCAGAAAAGTGCAGAAGAGAGTCTAGAAGGCCATGAGGTAGAGATAATATAGTGGCAGGAGACATGAATGAAGACTTAAGTTGGTTAGAATTGTAAAGAGCATTGCATACGTGTTGAAAATTGGACTCCAAAGGCTTTTGCTCTCATATCATCTTTACAAACATTTTTGAGTCTTGGCCAGTGTAGCTCAGTTGTTTAGCATCATCCATACACCAAAAGGTTTGATTCCAGGTTGGGGAACATACTCAGGCTTCAAATCCACAGTTAGGGTGCCCTCTCCAAATCAATAAAAACATATATATATATATATATATATATATATATATATATATATATATATATTTAAAAACAACATTTTGCCTGGCTCAGTGGTTGAGCATCGACCTGTGAACCAGGAGGTTGTGGTTCAATTCCTGGTCAGGGCACATGCCCAGGTTGCAGGCTCGATCCCCAGTGGGGAGGCATGCAGGAGGCAGCCAATCAATGATTCTCTCTCATCATTGATGTTCCTATCTCTCTCTCCCTCTCCCTTACTCTCTGAAATCAATAAAAATATATTTTAAAAAGTTAGGTAAATGAACTCAGGAACTCCCTATTTTCTTCTTGCATCTCCTAGCTACATGCATCAAGCTTTGGGAGCAGTAGAAGCCATTAGAAAGTTTTAATTAGAGGAGAAGCCTCACCAGGTCTATGATCTACAGGCATAGGTGACTAGCAAAGTTACAGAGAAAGAGTAGGCTAGAAAGGGAAGACTAGTGGAAAAAAGGATCCAAGCTAGAGCAGCAGGAGGAGAGAGGAGAAGGAATGGATGTGAGGGACATTTTGTAGATACACGTCATGGAAGTTTGGATGTGGTAGGAGTGGGGAAGACATCTAGAGGTGGGGAGAAAGATGAGATAATACCCTTCCCAGAGCACGGAAAGAAGAGGACAGGGATAAAATATCATGAGTTCAATTTTGGGTGATTTTGAGCTTTCACCCTGTGTGGTATAAAGGTGACAGTCCACAGTTTTGGAAGTAAAAATCTACACAAACTGAAACAAAGCCAATTCTTTCCAAGTCTTATTTTTCAGTCCTCTTATGTCTAGGTTCCTTGCTTTTTGGGAAGTCATCAATTTCTTTGAGACTCTGAAGAAAGCTACTGATTGTCCCCACTTCATAAAAATGATGTACATACCCCAACATAAAATTGTGCATGTGCTTTATAGGGTCGCCAACCCCCACAAGTCCATGCAGGACTCCAGATTGAAACCCTGCCCTAATTGGCTCTAAACCTGCCCTAGTTCCCTGTCTAGGAGCCATTCATCTGAGTCAGAGATCATTTGCTAAATATAACTCACTTCCTTTTTTTAGAAATCCTGATGACTTATGGTCAAATGCTTATGTCCATCATGCTGCTTGAAGAATTGCAATTTTAATGCTGGGTGAGAGCTAGGGAGAATGGAGAAAAAGAGGCCAACCTGAAGCTTTGTGATTCCTCAGGGTGTGAATTCAGACAGCTCACACAGGATGGGTTGCAATGTCATACACAGTGTCACCTACAAATAATGGTTCTGATTGAACCAGAACCTAGTAAGATGTGTAGAAAAACAAGTAGAATGACACCATAAGAAAGCAATCGGCCAAATTCAGAATGTGGGCTATTCTACAGAACAAATGACCTAGTTGCCCTAACCGATGAATAGCATGAAAAATTAAAAGGGACTGCTACAGGATAAAAGAGACTTAAGACATGGTAGCAACCAAATGCAATAGGCTATTTGTGGAGTGGACAATCTGAGAGATTAGAATACACTCGTATGTCCTGAATGATACTGAAAGTAATTTAGCTAGCTGTAATAATGGTGGTTATATAAGTAGAACATATTCTTCAATTAATGATGACGCAGATGTGTTTGTGGGTGTGAGGACACAATATCTGGGATTTGCTTTGAAATAATCCAGAAAAAAGAGGGGGTGAGAGATGAAACACATTTGGCAACATGTTGACAATTGTTGAAACTGGATGATGGATATATGGGGCTTCATTATACTCCACTTTCTTGTAAATTAACCCCCTCCCCGCCCCAAAAAAGGAAGGGTCCAGGAGCTGTCCAGTCCTCCTGAATCAACCCTCTATGGGTACGTTTGCCTTAGGTAGAAGAATGTATCCTTTTATAATTGCCCAGGACACGGATGCTGCCATCACAGCCACAAGTCATCTCTTCCAAGGTCTGACCCAGGAAATCTACACCAGTTTTCCTTCCTCTCCTCCTCTTTCTCTTTCCTTCCTGTCTCTCTGCTCCTCCCTCTGGGTTTCTCTTTCTGCACATTATTAAGGCTTAGAGCAGGAACCCTTGGAGGAGCACAGGGCCCTAGCACCTCCTGGGAACTGGCACTGGCAGGCCTTTCCCACTCTCATCCGGGCCCTGGAGTCCTCTGGTAAACCGGATGTCTTGCCCTCACACAGTTATTATTTTTGCAAAGTTCTCTTATTATGCATGAGTGAGAGATGTATCCCCTGCCCAGGTATTCCTTGAAATAAAGATTTTTGGGAAGTGTGGTCTTAATATTTGGGCCTTTTCCTTTCATCATATATAAACAGAAAACATCAAAATTCACTCTTAAATAATTTATCTTTTAATATTGACATTTGTGAAAAGTTACAATTATTTAGGAAACTTTTAATAAACCCAACAGAGTAAACAGAAATCTACTTAAACAACTAAATGTGCAAATGTTTTTATAACAAGTATAAATAATTTCATGTTTTCACATTAAGAATGAGAATATCAATACACAAAATATTAATATATCAACCTTAAAAGGAATAGATGAAAACACTGAGGACTATGGAGCACTAGTCCAGACCAAAAAAAAAATGGCGCCTTTAACTCTGGGGACAATGTGTTTCCCCTGCCATTTTTTCTAGAACAAGTATGACAGTGACACAAAAGCACATATAGAAACCACAGGCTGAGGATAGACAGTTCCTCATACTCACAGACAGGAGGTCACTGCCCTGTGCCCCGGGAAGGCATTCACACAGCAAGTAAAACCATCACTCAAGGCCATGTCTTCCCTGTGACCTTCTCCAATCTCATCCCTGTTTCTTTCCAAACTTATCTCTAAGGAGGTAGAATAGTCAGAGACAATTCTATATTGTGGCTGGGAAGTGGCTCTGGCAAAAGTTTCATGAAGAAGAAGCATGAGATTTTAATAAATTGACTACTGATGCAATTCCTTCTTTCCTCAGGAAGACAACGGAAGTGCATCAGAGCGGCCAACTCCCCTGCTGCAGTCAGGAACTTGCCTGGCTCCAGAACATGACCCACAGCAAATATGTTATTTCAGGAGACAGTGGGGCATTTTCCCCAGAGCAGAAGAGACAACTTCATTTAAATAACCTTAAAGTTTGCAATAAAATAAATAAAGTAAACTCCAGACATAGGGCCTTTGACAAGGCAGCGGGTTGAGTTCATGAAAGCTGTACGTACATGCGGTGGCCCAACAACAACCAGAAAATAGGTTATTATTGTTTAGTCTTCTTATTCCAGGGCAGCATTTCAACACAATAAAAAAAAAATCCCTCATACACAAGGGTGCATTACATGTCCACATTATTATACACACCTCAGTTCAAGATAGCCTGTCTAGAAGCGAAGACCGTGATAACCCAGAGGCACACGTCTTCCCACTAAGATATTCTGATTTTTACAAGGTGCATATTGTAAAGAGCAGCTGAATGCTTTGCAGTATGAACTTCGTCTCAGCAGCCTCAGAATCACAGTCCGAGAGAAAGGAGTGAGGCAGGGAGGGAAAAGCCACCAACTACTGACACTGGAGATGTCCGTTTTCCCTGAGCTTCCCAACCTTCTCACAGAGGCCTGTGGGCGGGGAGGACTCAGCCCCCACCTCTGAGCAGTGCCGATGGAGGCAGGTGGAGTGGCTCTGACCGTGTCTTGTCTCTTTTCTTGAAAGATGACAAAGCAGTCCTGGCACGCATTCCAAGTCCGTCAAGTTCCTAGCCTCTGCTTGTAGGAGAGGAGGAGGAGCCCCAGACGGAATCCGACACCATCTGCTCCAAGGCCACCTGGGACTGTTCCTTGGTTACCAAATTCAGGGCCATGACCAAGAGCTTATCTTTCCTCTCCTGCTCAAAGGCAGCCTTGAGCCTCTGAGGCGCGGACCGACTCCAGTGGCACCGGAGTGTTTAGAGGATAGCACCATGTTGGCTAACGGCGGGGGCTCACCTGTTCGCCTTAGCTGTACATCTGCTTGAACTGAAAGCACTCGTTACAGTAGCCATTGCACTTGGCGTTGCCAAAGTGATCGCAGGCAGGGGCCCGGCAGCGCTGTTTGGGGGGCTCTTCGGGAACGGGCTCACCCCGGCCCACCCGCTGGCCGAGGTGCTGGCACTCCATGCAGAGTTCCTCGTTGCGACAGGCCAGGATGTTCTTGCAGGAGGCCCGGGCACACTTGGGCCTGGAGGCACTCTGTGTGGTTCGAGGCACGTCTCGGCGCTGGCTCGTTCTCTGGGGGGGAAGAGCAGAGGGAACTGTGGGTCACACTTCTCAGGGAGAGACCAGGGGTCTTAGAGGACAGTGTGATGCGACCAGGCTCTGGGGGTGAAGAGCATCTGCCTGAGCGATGAGGCAGAGGTCCACATGCAGCCTGTGAGAGGAGCCCTCCCAGCACTTTCCCCTCAGCCCCACCAAAGCAGACCGGGCCCCGGGATGCTGATGGAACCCCCAATCCTAACCCGAGGCCCGCAAATGCTGGCCAGTTGGCTGCTGTTTAGACCAAATCAACTGCCATTGCTTATTTAGACAGATTCCTACCGTTCTGTAAACAGCAGGAGAAGCATCTATCAGTCAAAGTTTGCTTTTCTCATATGCCACCCAGGAGGCACCTGGGTGCTCTGCCTCCTCCCGTCTCCTCTTGGTAAAGGATTATTTCAGAAAATCTGCTGACCACTTAGGTGTTTGTGTTTCTACTATAACTCCAAGAGCTCTCTGACAGCCACCTGGCTTTGGGAGGTGTTAAGAGGTTTTATTCTATGGCTAATCTTACTTGTTTTTTGAAATGAATTCTAAGGTATACGTAGGCCATGTAAATCATAGTGGTTGCTCCAGCTAAATGAGAAGGGTATCTCTCAAAATGTCTTACCAGCTGCTCTTCAGTCCTTTTTGCTTCATGAAATCTCTGATTTTGAGCTTCAATGAAACACTTCTGACAGTATCCTTCAAACACGGTGCTTCCGAGGGTGCCGCATTCCCGCCCCAGGCAGGGGGCTGCATTCTGGAACCTGGAGCCTGTGGGACTTGCTTTCCCCGAGGCAGCAACAAAATCTGGAAGAGAGTTGATACCCGTTAGTACCACATATGGGCCACCAAGCAGTGAGAAACGATGACTTGAGCGAAAGAAACAGGCTCCAAATACAGATTAGGCCAGACTCCGATATTTATACAAGAGCAGCCTTCTATAAATTCGACAAACTTTTTACAAAGTGATAACGCTGTCATTGAAACATCGTTGACTTTACAAATCTCTCACTTGGCACCTGCCCACTGGTCAGGCACAGTAACAGAACAGGGACACATCCAGTGCCCATCCTTCTTTCTACTAGTAATTAGAGATTTCTAAAACTGTAGATGGTTTCTTACAATGTCAGCAGAGACATCCCTATCTCCAGCTGCTACTCTTCAGATTTTGAGTTTCCTCTGTTACACCAAAGTTTCAAGAAAAGTCTAGTTTAAACTCTACCTTATAAACACAACACTGAACAACCTGTGAAAACTAATTCTATAAACTCTACCCACAGGATGCACTTGGGACACGGTGTTCCGTGCCCTTTGCTTCAGTGTGTGGCTGGCAGAGCCAGTGTGACTGTCCCTCTGTGTAACATTCTACCCCACTGCCCAGAGGGCCTCCTTTCTTGAAGTTTGAGAACAAAACCCTTCTACGTAGGGGTTTCAAAACAGGGGTTAGAAGACCCAGCATTTCACTCACGTTTATTTTCTCTGTACTCGATGAAACACAGCGTGCAAAAGCCCTGGTTTTCGGGAGTCCCAAAATACATGCAGCCAGCTTTCCTGCACTTGCTGGTCCCCATCCTGTCCCCAGGAGTGCGTGTGGCCTGAGAAGAGCAGCCAGAGGGGGCCTCGTTCCCAGCTCTGTGGCAAGAATGGGGGGAGAGACTCTGGATGAGCTGTGCGGGGTCGGACTTGGACCTCTGGTGACAGGAAGGAGGGATGCTGGAGCTGAGGTTTGAGGCGGGCTCTGCCGTAGTCCTTTTGAAGCAAGTGCTGCAGATCCCATTGAATGTCCTGGTGACGTCCTGGAGGCAGGCTCGGCACTTACCAGGATCTAAATGCCTCGTGTTGTCCGAGGTGTGGCCTGCATTAAGTTGCCGGGCATTGTGGCAACGCTCACAGAATCCGTTGTGCTGCACGTTCAGCGTGAAAGGGCAGCCGGGGCTCCTGCACTTCATGGCCGTGGTCTCGCTGAACAGGAAGAGGCTGGGTGCTGTCGGAGGGGCCGAATGAGGCCCCCCAGCTGGCTCCTCAGGGCCCCAGGCCGTGGGCTCGTAGGCCTCGCCCCGAGAGGCTCCAAGCACCACGTCCGGGCCTGGCTTGGGGTTCAGCTTGGGGGATTTGTTCTGGTTCTTTTGCCGCCTCTCTGCGCATTCATGGCATAGAGGCTGGGTGTTCACGGACATGAAGAAAGGACAGTTGGGTGTTTCACATTTTACATCCATGAGAGAAAGTTGGGGCATGGAAGGCTCCAAAGCGTGCTGGGCGTGCAGCTCTCTCCGCCCCTGCTCCGTGTTCTCCTGCCACTTCTTGTACTCGTGCTGGACAAGTTCAAAGTAATCATCGACCAGATTTATTTCCTTTGGTAAGTTAGCTTCATCCAACCTAAAGACCAAAAGGAAAGATATGAGACTTCATACACATGCAGACACACACACACAATTGTATGGCAATAGTTCACCAGAGCAAACTTAGAATGTGGATTCTAGAACCAGTCATTGAGATGCAAGCCTATCGTGAAGACTTTGCACGTTACACCGTCCAACATTACACAGTCCAGTACTTCATGATTTCAGGAATCACCGTCTTCTTAAGTCAATGTATCCAGAATTGTGGATAACTCTAAAGAAAGGACTACTCCAGGGCTGCCGCTACACCTTAATGGCTCTATGCCTCTTCTAAAAAGTCACTTTTACTTTCTAACATCTCAGAGACCAAATTTCTAGTAAACGATTACTCAGGTGTTCTTTTGGGACTAGTCTACTTTATGATACAAATGACTTGGGCACTTTGTGTTCTGTACTTTGCTGCTATTAATTTTAAACTAGTGCCTGGTCTCTGCTACAATGGATGGCCATGAGCAGTACCCAGAGGCAGACAAACCCCTCGGCGTTATTTACGACTCTCTGTAATTTGTTACTCTCCACTTTGGGAAACACATTCTCTTGGGTCATTGGAGGTCAACTCTTGTGCATTTCAGTTCTAAGAAATAGGCACCGCTTGGAGATAAAGCCAGTGTTTGGCATTTAGATACCTGTACCGTGTGCACTCGGAGTGTCTCCTCCCTTTTCCTTGTGGTGAAATCACGTGGCTGCTACACAAACACATTCGACTACTCAGTCTGAGTCTGGTGTGTCTGTCCTTACCAAGAAGCCAAGAAAAAAAAGGCTCTTGTTTCTAAGAATTTTCACTTGTCTAGTACTAGAGAAATGAAGAAAAACAAGTATCCGTGATGTAAACAAACTTTTTTAAAAGCCACAATTCTGACTCTCAGCATCCACATGCGTAGGAAAATCACTAGAGGTAAATTTCTTGTTCTCATTTGAAACCAGTTAGTAATGCCTCGGGGGAGCCTCTCAGACTCGGGCAAGCCTCTGAGTTTGTTTCACACTGGAGCAAACTGCATTCAGAAACATTACTGTTGAGCTTTGGGGCGGCAGCAGCTTACGTGGCTGAATGACAAACAGTTGAAGAGGACAGAGGTTAGAGGTAGAGATAAAGTGCTTACTTTGCAGCATTAATCAAGTGGGTGGTGCCATGGTCCCAGCCTTGCACTGGGATTTCTATCACCATCAAGTACTCTTTCAAAAGCTTCTCCTTCATCTCGTTTTCAGGATCTGTCAAAAAGTGAACTTTCAAGTCTTCAAATCTTCCTCGCTCTCTGTTAACAAGTGGAACGGCTCGGATTTCTGAGGGGAAAAACAACACATAAGTCAAATACAATTCTGCTAAACGAGATGTCTGAGGCTATGCACATAATGATTAAAATTTGAAAATGCAGAAAGGGCACAATCACAGAGTGGAAAACTATTATCAAGCCAAAAACTCAAATGGGGAAACAAACTCCGCTAAACTCTAATATAAAATGCATTGTTTCCAGGAAGCTCACAGAATATAAAGCAGCGTGGAGGCAGCAGATCTGGCTGCTTAAGTTCCCACACTTCACAATCAGACTGGCCTGAGTTCGAATCCTAACTCTGCCACTATCAAATTCTGTGACATTAGGCAAGTTATTTACCCTCTTTGAGCGTCAAGTGCCTCAATTGTAAAATAAGGCTATCAATGCTTACAACCCATAGACATGCTGTGAGGATAAATGAAATAAAGTAATATGCCTAAAGCACTTACAAAGTGTCTAGTGCACATTAAGCTATTATACTAACAGCTAACCTGATAGACATTTACCGGCTCCATGCCAGGCACTGGATTAAGGGATCTGTGTGCCTTCATTGGTCACTTATTAACAGAAATGATAGTAGTAAGATATATACATGTATCTCCTACTTGCAACTAACATACTGAAAGTAATTCTGAAGCCATACACAAAAGGGAAGGGAGTATCATGATTACTGCTATTGCATTACTGTTGGAAACCAAGCCAATGACAGCGTACTGTATTTAAATAAGAATAATACACTTCCATGAGACTAACTCAATAAGGCGCAAAAGAGCAAACCCTGACATTCAGTGGGAACAGGGTGTACCGCTATCTACCAGCAGTTACAAATGCGAATGAATGCTCAGGTTTCTCACCAGGCCCACTGTCCTTCAGGGTCACCAGGGGTACAAAGTGTTGGCTGTCGTAGCCGAGAACAATGGGGTATCTGTAGCATTCCTGGGCGGGCCAGTGGAGAGGCAAATAAATTCCGCCCACCTTCAAAGGAGCGAAATTGGAACCTGATTCCAAACTTCTCAGCATTTTGTCTGTTGAAAGAAAAAGAAAAAATAAGGCCCTCAGGTGACTTTCATCAAATTCCATTTAGCCACGGTTGCCTGTAACTTTGGCAGTGTAGGTTTTTTTTTCCCTAAGAGAAAAAGCATTAAAACTGAAAAGCACTTGCATACAAATAAGCGACCTGTAGGCAACTCACCTGAAATGACGATGATCGGCCTTCTGAGGATGTTGCAAAGGACAAAGATGTGTACTTCTTCCAGTGAACTATACGGAAGGCCACTTCGGGCCCCTGGTGTGTCGGTGGATGCCATTTTGATAAGGTTGTCCCATTCATCAGTCCAATTCTGAAGGGAGAGGGGTAAGGAGGGAAACAATGTTTGAATGTACTCTGCATTAAAAAATCATTCTGACACACTCTGTGGTTATTCATTTATATAACTCGGCTTGCTTTTCCCCTTTCTGGAAATCAGCATTCAAATGATCACCCTTTTCCCCCATTTTGGTTTTCTTCCCTTACTATTTTCCATTACAAGGCAAACTCAGAAGTGGGGGAGGATGACGGGGACAGCACCTGCTTTCAAAAAATCCCTGATGAGGCATAACACTGAAGCCCCTCATCCAAATGTACACAAAAATTCCAAACTTGTGACTGAGAATGGCGAGGTCTGAGTTTGACTGGCGGGCTCAGCAAAGCATGCAAAGGACAATCAAACTGAAAAACAACCACCATGCCACCGGGAAGGCCATGCCACCAGGAAGGCCAGCGATCAGAATGATCAAGCTAAAGTGAAAAGACGCACAGCTGGGAATCTGCTGCCCTGGAGTATCCCAACGGTGACAAAATCCTCAGTTCACCCACAGGAGGTTTCCATGGACGACGTTTTGCTTAGTCAAGCTCATGTGACCTAGTAAATCATATGCTTCTCAGAGCAGGGGCTGCCCTAAGGTACTCTTTCCCCCACCAGGGAGTCCTGGCAATGGATGCTGAGTGGGGGAACCAAACATACCCGGGTGTCGTAGCAAAGCCCCGTTTCCACAAACTCCTGAGATTTCAGAGACTCCAGCTGCCAGCGGAATTTAAAGTTGCGTGTGTCTGTCTCCTTGAGAGTGCTGAAGAGTGCCTTCCTCAGGACCAAGTCCGTGTCCTGAACACCCCACATGTACTGAGAAGCAGCATGCATGAGGCAGTTTCCATCACCTGAGGACATAAGAGAAGCAAATCAAGCAATCCACATACAAACCCAGCGAAGCATCTCAGAATAAAGGAGCGCTCCTGCTATCCTGGGAGACCCCCTGGGGCATGCAGGAATGCAAATGGTTGATTACATTTCACAGATGATGGGGGTGGGGGGAGAGATCCTTATTTTTTATGACTGATACCAAAGGAGCAAAAGGACCCAGGGATAGGTAATCACTGGACCTTTGTCCAGCCCAGCTCTGCCCTAACTCATTTAGGTGACTTGGGGGGAAATCCCGTAATCTCTCTGAGTCTTTTTCCTCTTTGTGAAATGAGGGCATTGGATTATGATCTCTCAAGTCTGTTCCTTTTCTAATATTCCTTGATGTTCTGGCTAAGACACTGGCAATACTGCCTTCTGCCTCTAGCAGAGTAGACCCAGGGCAACGTGCACCAACCAGGAAGCCACTTGTCTCCATTCACTAGACAGGGACGGTCTGGCTATGACTCAGTGGTAAATGACTTGACCATTCCACTGTAGGCTTTGGGGCCTGGGAGTTTCCTCTCCTGGTTTGTAAAGTGGGATTGAGAACACAATCATCTACTGTCACTGGTAATTATTTCATCTCCGTTTAAATGCCTCATGTGAACATGCTTGTTAGAAATTGCAGTCCTTTTGAAAAGTTAAAGGGTTCTTGGATGCCTACATTTTGAAAATAATAATAATTTAAGGCTGGCATTTTAAGAATTTTGAGCAAAAAATAGATCTAATTGTATTCCATTAATTTGTTACTTTTATAGGCTAAAAATCCACAATTTAAGAGACTGCATTTTTCCCAACCTCCAAATAATAAACATTTTGGGAGACTGTTTGATAATAATAATAATAAAATAAATAAATTTATTCCTTAATCTCTTTGGAAAGTGCACAATTGTTTTTAAAAAGAAAAGTTCAACTCTTTTCTTTGTATAAGTAGGGCAATAAAGCTCTTTGACATTTTATCAAATTGTGATTACAGTCAAACTGTAAAACAACAACAACAGCACCCCTGAAATACATATCCACAGCCAGTATCCCTTCAATTTACACACTTAGAAAAACTAACCAGATAAGTATTCAAACAAATGAACGAACAAGATCATTTGTGTCTTGGCAGAAGTGTGGCAACAACTGCATTCTGTTGAAATTTCCCCTTTGCAAAATCTAGAGCAAAGATAAGGCCTTTTTTCTTCTGGTTGTGCTCACTTTCAGTTCTTTATTGAGATGCACCAGTATGAAATTCCCTAAGTAACATCTGGAATTCCCCAGTGCTAAGTTATTTGACTAGCAATTGAGCAACAGCTATTGTACTTTTTGTTCTGGTGTGTAGACATTTAAACTGCGAAGTGCACCCTGGACTTTCCAAGTGGGTGTGGTCAGGGTGAGCTGGAATAGGGCTACTCATTATACAAGTGAAATCGCTGCAGCCAATAGACGCTGGAATTTTTCACATGAAGTTTCAACTTTATGCCACCTACTCCCTTCCTCATTCACCACAGTCTCATATCCTCAAATGCAAACTTGTGAGTAACCCCCTCCCCAGACCATTGACTTTGTAGAACCCACCTATAAGGGGAAAGGCTTTTTTTAAAAGGTGCTAATAAAAATCAGAGAGGAAAAGTCATTTGCTTCCCCCATCCCCTAAATATTTTCCTTTTCCAGAATTTTAAGACATTTTCTTGAAATTAGAAAATAAAAGGATTCTGAGCCTAAAAATCCCTGTTTCCAGAAAATGTTACCAAAATGCACTGGCTTTTGTAGTTCTCTTGTAGGGTGAATCATCATTGATTTAAATGACAAATCTTTGCCAAACGAATGTGTACTCTTTATATTCCATTATTTTCTTAAGGAAATAGAGCCAGTTAAACCTAAAATGTCAGTTAATGAAACTAAGGTTTTCCTCTTTCTGCCACATTTTTAATTTTGCAGAATCTCTGTTTCCAACTCTCCCCACATTGACTCCATCCATTTTTTTTGTACAAAAAAGGGAGAGAGTTAAAACCACAAGCTGTCAGGAATATAAACCCCTTGATGATGACTTAACATAATTACCTACTTCTATGCATCACTTGATTTAATGCCAAGAACGAAGGTAACACTAGCAATCCCAGTTTTTTTCTGTGTTTCTAAGAATCTATGCTTCAAAAATATAAGCAAGATGCTGAGATGATGTACAAGACCCTCCAGAAGCAAAGCAAAAAAACCCCCACAACCTCAGTTACACCAAGTTACCAAGTCAAAAGTGGCCAAAGTTAATGTATCAATTAAGTCACTTAAGTTAACGTTCTTATCCTCTCACTGTCCACCAGGATTTTCTGCACGTGGATGAATGTATTATTTAATTGGGATGGTTTAGGACTGTCACTGCTCTAAGGACCTGAGATTCCTGCCCTTACCTAAACTATAAGCATTCAATTGATCTTGGGTCGTTTACTTGCTTAGTGTAATAATTAGCTACATCTATAAAATGGAATTTTGTATCTGCATGAAACAGTGTGGTTGGATGTTTCTAGGATGTGCACACTCTTGCTCAAAGGAAATAATTAAAAAAAAACAAACAGTAAAGCTCAGAGCAGGAAACAGCTACTAATGGTAAAGGGCCATTGTGCAGATGGGCACAGACTGTCAGAAATTCAGTACTATCCCTAAAAATAATAAGTAGAGGTCTAAAACCAGTGTTAAAAATCTCAAATGCCTTTCCAGTTCATATCAAGGGGCGATAAGCAACAGAACTGAGCTAAGGGAAGAGCAGACAACAGGAGCCCCTCAACAGCCATTCATTGGTTAACCCATAAAAGGCCATCAGGCCAAGAAGTGTAAGACCATCATCACAAACGTTCTCTATTGACAGTGGGAAACAATGGTAATACCAGTTTTCACACCATGCTTTCCTCTTAAACGAAAGCCTTTTAATACTTCCATTACTGGCCAGGGAGGTGAATTTTACAGATGATTAAACAGTCACAAAAAATTAGATGCATAAGTCACCTAACAAGGGCCTGGTGTTTAGAAATGCATTCCCCAAGCCTTAATGCACTCTGCTCTCTAATATACACAATGAGAAAATATCCTTAATAAAAATATTCACAAAACAAGCTTGCTTTCATCACATGCCCCCCACAGAGTTCCTATAGTAAGGTGTCAAAGCCCTCAAGAGATTTGTGTTTGGGCTAGTGCTATTAAAATGTAATGAATGGGGACCCAGGACTGTGGAAGCCACACACACACACACACACACACCAGACAAAAGCATGTCTTACCATTTGTCTTCAAAGCCACAAGTTTTCTGACTTCTCGACACCAGTTGAGCTTCTTTTGACTTTCCAGGGAGGCCTGGATGGTTCTGTCTATGAGAGCTTTGTGGATGATCTCCCGAAATTGTGGGCAAAACTGGCAAGTTCTAAACATTTCCAGCGTGTACCGGTGCATGGATTTTAAATGATGAATGATTCCATTGGTAGGTTTAAATATATCTTCTGGAGTTCTCTCTCTGATCTTCACAGCTTTCCGCATATTGCTCAAATACAAAGCCTGAGGAAGGAGTTGTTCAGCCATCATGTTCTTCCACAACACCTGAAGAGGAGGAAAAAACCCATTCCGTTAGCCCGGCTTTGATACTATTCCTATATACCTGCCCGCAGGAAACCCCAGCGTTTGATCTTGTCATTACCCTAATCTGTAGGCAAAAGATCTTAGTCACCTCTACTCCCAGGATACTAGCTGGCCTCAAAGATTAACTCACACTGGACTGTTTTAAATTACATCACTTTTAAAGATTAGTCTAAACAAGAGAAGGAAGGCGGAGAGTGGGTACTGAGGAGGAGGAGGTGGAGGAGGAGGAGGAGGGGAATAACCCTGTATTGGAAAGACAGTAAATATTTTGTGAAAAATCCTGCAATTTTATGCTCTCCCCTAGGCTGGAGTTTCCTCTTTAGCCCCAAAGAGAAATATTCACAAAGAGTTTTATTTATACATTTATTATAATGTTTATAGAGTTAAAACTGAATGTTGTATAAACAACAAAAAAGCCTATGTCCAGCAAGATGCTTTGTAATTTTAAGAGCAAATGATCCACAAGCAGTCTTTCCAAACCTGATTACTGAACTTTAAACATCAGAATAAGCAATGAAATAATAGCAATAATGGGATAATAAATTCTACACTTCCAAGAGCAGACACTGGAGCTCAATTACTTCAATGCAACTGCCAACCAAATTCTATTCTCTTCTTCCAGGTACCAACACTCAGATGCATTTCCCACTCTGTCTTCACTCTAAAATCTTCAAACCTAATCAACAGGTGGAAGGAAATGAACAGCTGGAAGGGGACGAGGGAAGAAATTTCAGCCAGGTGGCCACTCAGGACCTATGAAAGAGGAGGGGGGCAATACCCAGCATCCACAACCCATGCCAACAGTGTGCAATGATGTGAAGGGACGCAAGTGGGATCTTGCAGCGTGGAGAGCTAGCTCTCATTCACTGGCCCCTAGTAGGGTGCCTCTAATTTCCAAGAGGAAGACAAAGATGGTTTCAGAGAATGAAGATATTCCCTGGAAAGTTTCATAGTGATTGTGAATCCTACTCCTGCATCAGACTATTTGCCAGGCCTCTAGCTGAGAAAGAAAGTAAATCAATGTAAGAGGGAGAAGAAACCTAGATATTAAGGAAGCCACTCCTGGGAAGCAAGCCATTGATAAGGCCTTCTAAATTCTGTGGCCCATTAAAAAAAGAGATTTGGATTAGATGACCCCAAGGTTGCTTCTGGGGAGTTTTCTGGTGGTAGTTTTGCATCAGAATTCCTAATCTGATTGCCAGATGAGGCCTGGGAGAAGTCATTCTCTGGGTCAGATAATGATCTGTCCTCTGATGTCAACCATTCTCTGCAGGTAGAAGTGGGCAGCATTATAGCAGGACTACAGGCACAACAAAGGTACAAAAACATCACAAAGACTTCCCCTTCGTGGCATGACAAAAGTCTCTTTTAAGATGTCATTTACTTATCTGTCCATCACTCAACAAGCACTGTCTGCCCATCTGCTAAAGGTTGTACTTGATGCTGGGGTTAAAAATCAAAGACAACCTTACTCCCCCTCTTGAAATCACATGACCACCTTAGTCTGCAACGAACGCAACAGAAGCACAGGTCCTGCTCAGGTCCCACACTACCCAGGGGCAGAACTTTGCCTAGAAGCCAGGTCTTTCAACACCTGCCCCTTGCTATTCTCACACCATCGTACCTGTGATGGCAATGCCTGCTGCTCCGGATGGAAATGGACAGGCAATAGGATGATTTTAAACATGCTAGATGGAGCCCCTTTTTGCTTTTCTGACTCTTCTATTATTTTCTTCTGAATCTAAAGCTCTTGCAAATAGTGAGAGCTGTAAACCATATGCAAGACATGCAAATGTCAATCTTGGCTAGCCCAGTGCCATCTCATTCATAGGTTTAGTCTTGCACAGCCCGCAGAATTGCCCCCTTAAATCAAAACCCACTGTCCAAGTTCCCAGTATGTGGACGTCTCCACACTTAAGATCAAAGAATACATTTTTCTGACCTATGACTATACTGTCCTCATAGGCAAAGACACACAATATTACCCTTAACATTTCTTTTACGTTTCTATTATCTCACCTTTTATCAACAAATACCTCATGGAAATTTTGGAAAGTACCCCTCCAAATATTCAAAAAATTGTACAAAGAATTGCAAGAATGAAAGGAGCACCTTAGATGACAAGAAAGGAGCCGTGACTGATTGCTCAATACCCTGGGCCATGAGGGCTCAATGAATGAACAGTGGTTCTCCCAAAATGCTGCCCCAGACACTTGACCAGGCCGGCTTTCCAAGGCAGAGAGAACTGAAAACAAAGCGGTCTCCCAGAGAGCCCAGCTCCTTCCTTACTTAATACCACTGCTTTCCTGAGAGGCCAGGTGGCAGGATGTAGAACGACCCCGGTTGACAAAGACTGTCTGACTGTGGGGTAGAGACTGGGGCAGGGGCCTGCAGATCTTTCTAAACTGGAGCCCCCCAAAAGCAGGCCAAAGACCCACGTCTACATGCACACCTGGCTTACAATGATGCCATTGAAAATGATGTACCCGTCTCGCGACCTCCAACTGACTCCCTTGCACAGAACTCTCTGGAGTGGTTAGCTGACCTCTGCACAATCTGGGAAGAAGCCGCAGCATTCTGCAAGGTCTACGTGGCCACGGGCATGCAGCCCTTGGTTCCAAAAAAAAAAAAAAAAAAGACACGAAAAAGAGCAATGCAACAACGACCACCCAACCAAGCGGCCTCAGGGGCGACTCTCCATCAGTCAGCTGCAGTTTAAGTTCTCTGCATAATCTGAAAGGCACAGCTGGCTGGAGGAATCCAGGGCTGTCACCCCAACATCTGGCGCGGTGACCTCAACTCGTAGCATTTCAAACCCTACCATGGGCACACACTGCCCTCCAGGACCGCTGCAAAACCAGCGCCAGGTCGACCGGGTCCAGCCCCCGAATCGCTGCCAAATGCGCACCCACAGCCCCGGCCCGGGGAAAGACGCCGGGGCAGACAGCGCGGAGACGTGGCGGTTACCTCTCCAGGGCCGCGCGATCCTCTCCCGAAGTCCCAAGTCCAGGTCAGGGCAGGCGAAGGCCGCAGGCAAGGGTCGGGGCCAGGCGGAGGCGGCACCCCATGGACGGACAGCCGGGCTCGGGCTCGCTCACTGGCTGGGCTGGCCGGGGGTGTGGATCGCGCCCGCCGCCGCAGCTCTCCCAGGGCTGCTCTCGCCGCTCCGCCCCCGCGGGTTCTGAGCGCCCTGCACTCGGCCGCGGCAAAGGCTGCAGACTGCCAGTTCTCTGTTCTCTCTTTCTGTTTAACCGCGGAGCCCGGTGGGGATTTCCACCTTCCCACCCAGGGACTTTCCAGACACGTGACGCAGCGCGGGGAGAGAGCCGGCGGCGGGCGGGGGGCCGGCAGGGGGCGCCAGCGGTGCGACGCCCCGCCCCGTCCACCCGCCCCGCCCCGCCCGCTGGGGGGCCCCGCCCGCCTCGGGGTGTCCCCGGGTGAGTCACCTGGGCATTTCGGAAGCTGGGGCCAACGTCACATCCATGTGGAAATCGCTGTGATGGGAACTGGAAATGAAATAGGTTCTTTTTCTCAGCCGTTTTTCTGCAGAAAATCATCCACTGTGGAGAACAAGAAGGGAAATAATAAAGAAAGAAAACCCTAAAAATCACCCAGCGTTGAACTTCAGGCCTCTGGGCCGGTTTGAAAGCTTGGGTTGTGCACGTGATGAACTCATAGGGGAGCCCATGATTCTAGGCCCCTGCGGGGATTTCGAGAAAAAGAAGCAGTCACACCCTTCCTCCCCACTCCCAGCTTTCCTGCCAGCCCAGGACCCCAGGCTGAGGGAGGCAGGTCTGAGGTGACATCAGGCCCCATGGCCCTGCGACCTTGAAGTTCACAGGAACAAGGCCAGTCTAGATGGATTTCCCCTTGTTCATTTCTGCACACCAGGTGCCCAGGTGGCGTCACATTCAGGTAGAAGTTCAGTTTAGAAATCACTTCGAGTCCATTACTGCCCTTGCTATGTTCCCCTAGGACCTTTTTGGGAGACTTTGTAGGCCATCACTCCAAGGTGCCAATGGAAGAGAACACTGCTTATTAAATAACGTGGTCACCCATTGTCTTCATCCAGAGCGTGTCCCGTGGAAATAGGTTATCAGCCCCCTGGGCGGTGGATATGCCTGAGCTGTGGAGGGAAGGGCAGCCTGGTCCCCATGGCCCATTTCCTGGAAAGGTTAAAGGAGAACCAGATTGAAATATTCTGCGCCATTGTCCCCCTGTAGGCTTAAGTATACTTGTCAGGCCATGTAGCTCACATTTCAAATTAGGAAAATATGCTTCTTTCTCCGGTAAGAACCTGCAGAGACGGAGGGGGGTGGGGGTGGGAGTGGGGGCGCTTTTTTGGCAAAGGGAAGCGGAGCAGAGTCAGCAGTGGCCAAGGTCCCAAAGCTAGTGCTGGTCCTTTGAAACTGAAGGCTGGAATTTTTTCCAAATCCAAACCTCCTGGTACTTGTTCTCTTCTTATTCACAAATGTTTCTAGCAGCCAAAACTCAAACAATGGATAGTCAAACTAGTAATATAATAAGAATAGTAATAATAATAATAACAATGTTTGTTGAATCTTTACTACATGCCAGTCTCTAGGCTAGGTGTTTGAAATGCATCTGCTGGGGTACAGCCCCAGCAGGTCCAGGGGTTCACAAAGGTGTGGACGGAGTCGGCGAAGAATGAAGGACATGGAGGCAGCGTTCAGTTGATCAGCATAGCGAGGTTCTTTTTCTTATTGTCCTGTTACATCTATATTTATACTATTTGATCCTATAAGCATGCCTCTATAATCACATCATGGTATGTTTTGGGTAACCTACAGTTCCTTGTTTCATAGTTTCTTATCTGAACTTTTTACCAGAAATCCTGTCTCTATCTAGTTCTGTTGATTTTAATCTTGTCTAGGTTAATCTCTGTGTTCCATTATAAGGGCTATTCCAAGGTCGCTACTCTACTGATATGCTACAAGGAAGTGACTGAAGGAGATTCTCCTACCCAGTAAAGGTTATGTCCTCCCAGCCTTGCTGCTTGCCTTCCCTGGGACTGCCCTGTGTCGGTGGATCTCCAGGGGTATAGGCTTTGGTGCTTTCCCTGGTGGGCAGACCCCTGGGGATGTGGGCCCAACAAGTCCCAAATTTATTGCCAATAGTCTTAGTCCAAGTTCTTCATAAGTAGTACATGGTATTTCTGTAACACTTGGGGGATTTACTGATTTATTCTCTTCCTTAGTCCTGTTAACTCTGGGGAAAAATCCTCACCTGGGGAAACAACCTTTCTCGGGGAGGTCGTCCTGTTTAAAGCACATAGCACTAAGAGGGGGAGCAAACATATGTCATATATGCCAGGTCCCTTGAAACATAAGCTGTGCAGATGTTTCTTCCCTGCAGCGACTGTGTCAAGCAGCAAAGGTGGATCGGCATCCTACCATTTCAACCTCAAAACAACTCCATTTGCAGTTGAAAAGCTTTGAAGTTTAAAAGCTTAAGTCATTTGCTCAGTGTCTACACAATGAGTAAATGGCAGAGCCATGATTGGCACTGGGCCTGTCTTACTCCAAAGTTCACACTGTTACGTCGTAACTATTAAACCGTTACTCTCAGGAAAGATTCTACAAGATTGAGATCCCCCAGCCTCACAAACACATGGCAATCACCTGTCACTTAGCCAAACGTGGACCCCAGGCAGGGCCAGTTGTGGGCTTGGATGGCTCTCCCTTGGTGCTCCTGTGAAACAAGTTGCCTGCTGTCTTTCATCTCTCAGGCTGTGGCCCCTCGTCTCCTCCTGTAGCATCTATGACCCCTTTTCTGGTTGGAGTTTATCCCTGACTTGTGCTAGGAATGTAATAGTGGGAGAAATAAGCCTGAAAGACCATGCGTATATCTGCCACGTCCACTTGTCCCCAGGTAGGTCCTATGCCATCCTGCCTACCAGCAACTGTGACAAGGTGATAGCAGTCAGATGCAGGAGTAGTCTGTAGCCCTCAATTTTGCTCCAACCACATTTTTCCATAATTCTTCTATTGGAATGATGATCTCTCTGAAGAGGCATACTTAGTCTTGGCCTTCCCTAGTTTTTACTGTCCTTTCCACCTTCCAAATCAGGGCTCTGGCTGAATAATTTTGCCTTTCTAATACTTAACACATGGGCAGCACCAATAAGAATTTTCTTGGTGGTGGATTAGAAGAAAAGAGTAGAAGAGGAGGGAAGGGTAGAAGGAGAAATTCCTTGTGTGAAAGGAGATAGAAAATTCGGGCATATTTGTGGAATGCATTGAAGCCAAAGAGATAAAGAGTGCCCAAAAGCTTACAAGGGACTTTAATTTCTGCAATAGATCTTACCAAGATGAACATGATTCTGCAAAGAGGAAGGAATATTTATTAACATCTATCGGACACATAGGAGAGAAAAGCATGACTCATGAGAGGAAAGAGGAAATCTGGTTATGTGGAGTGTTTTGGAGCGTTTCTGGGTTATGTGCTGTTTTCACCATGGTGACAGCTTTCGTATATCATGAACCACATTGCAAAGAGCACAGGTGACCTCTTGGAACTGGGCAGTCTGTGGGCCTGTGCCTCAGCCTGTGTGCTCAGACCACATAATGAAGAAGATGGGCAGCCCAAGATAGCAGGGAGGGGGCAGGAGAAACCCAATCAAAGAGAGGCAGATATGACAATTGGGAAGGAGACCAACAGTTTATGAGCCTTAAAATCAAGGAACAGCCTCAGTGTAATTCTGAGTGTGTATGGGATTTCAGAGCATGGCAATCTTGGGTCAAACTAAAATCGAACATTTTGTGTCCGTTGTACGATTGTTCTTTTCCCGGCATTGTGCTCTGTTGAAAGGGAAAATCCTGTTAAACATATTTGGAAGCAGCCTTATGTAAGTATGACAGTTCAGTTATTGCAGGGTAGCTTCGAATCCTGCCTCAAATTTTATGATCCTTGGCTGAGCTTTGGGATTACTGAAGAGTAATGTTTGAACGTTTAAGGCTTCTCTAGGGGCTGGTTCTGAGAAGACAATAGAAACTTTGTGGGCTAAAACTTAAGGAGAATTAGGATAATTTTGTCATAGATTTTATCATCATATGAATGCCAAATTCTCCTAAAATGCTACTCCTTACCCAGATCTTCTACCCGTGTTATCAGGAATGAATGGAGAAACCAAGACCCAGTTTGGTGAAGGGACTGAACTGAGGTAAACTAATGAGTCACTTGTAACAGGAACAAAGACCCTTCACTGGAAGGGAAGGAGTTGGTTTAATGCCAAATACAGCTCCTATTATCCTACTCTGCCTGAAAGCAAGGGACGCTGAAATCTAAAACTTGTCAGAAAATTCATTCCCCCAAGAATTGTGGTTTAATTTTCTGTCAACAGTTGGCTGAAACACTTGGCAAAGTAATTTTATTTTACGTCAGGAATATAAATATTCAATTAGTAGTTTCATTTCTCTTTCTGCGGAGGCTGCTTTTAATGATCAAACATGAACAATGACGAAAGATCTGAAATGGGTGTTATTAGGAACCAACTGGTATGCAGTGCTGGGTTTACCAGTAAGCTTGATGTTCACTGGAATACATTAGTTCCTGTTAGGTGGAATAGTGCAGGCCATTGTGAAAGTTGCCTTCAATGCACCCCTATTCTCTTAATTTGTCCCTCAATTTCCTTAGTCCAGTTTGGGGTGCTCAGAATCCTGCTTCCTTGCTTTCCCCGCCCCATCTCCATAAAGATTTCCTCTTTCATTCTCTCAGGCACTTGTTTTCTGGAATCGGCTAATGTGATCTGGTAATTTATGTTCATTTAAAAAAAAATAGACTGAAATGTGTTATTGTGTCATATTTCTTGAGAAACATTCCCATTGAAACCAGAACTTCCTAGAGCTTAAAGGTGGAAATTCCAAGCACCTAAGCAGGCTGGATAAGAGTTGCTAGTTCAATGATTCTGAGAATCCATATTTGTAGGACATACCATGGATTTAATAAAAACCTGGGGGGTGGGGAAAACAATGTTATTATATTAAATGTACACACATTTCTTCTTTTCTCGCTGACAATAGCCTACATCTATTGATGTAATTATATTCTTCTTTCTTCTTGTAGGGGAGGAAGGACTTTCCCTGTACCCTCTTAGGTTCAATAGCTGAGTCTCTGTAATAAACTGACACCAGGAAAATTAACAGGAGAAAAGACATAGAAATGCATTTTTAAAATAATTTTTTAAAGTTTTTCAACTATAGTTGACATACAATATTATATTAGTTTCAGGTGCACAACATAGTGAATACACACTTATATAACTTATAAACTGATCGCCCTGCTAAGTCTAGTACAAACTGATACCAGACATAGTTATTACAATACTTATTGACTATGTGTTGTATGCTGCATTTTATATTGCCATGACTGTTTTTATAACTGCCAATTCGTACTTCTTAATCCCTTCACCTTTTTTCAAGCAGTTCCTCAACGCCCCCCTCCCCTCCAACCTGGCAGCTAAGTGTTCATTCTCTGTATCTATGAATTTGTTTCTGTTTAAGGTATACAAATGTATTGCTTTTTAATATTATGTGCATTATTATGCACAGGGAAAAAAATGAACACTCAAAAAGCTGGTGAGATTTGACAGCTTATGTATACTGTCCTAAATAGAGAAAGGAAAAAAAGGGGGGGGGTGTAGGCAACTTAGGAGACAGCAATTGATTTTTAGGAAAGAGGAATGGGCCCTTAGAAGAACAGATGGTGGTGAAACTCCTGGGAGGGGATTGGTGACAGTTGAGTTCCTTTAGGAGGCTCTGTCTTGAATCAGATAAGGGAAGGTCAGAGAAAGCCTCTTTTTTTGTCCCTCGCAACTGCTCACAGGTCTTTCCATCAGAGAGGCCTTCCTGAATACCCCCTTTCCTGCTCTTTCTGATTTGACCACAGTTGGAAATTATTTATTTACTAGAGGCCTGGCCTGTGGGGATCAGTGGACCTCTGCACCGCCGCAGCCCAGCCTTACCCACCAGCTTGTCCACGTTGATCCCTCACAGCACGAAGTAGTGCATGAAGCCACAGGTGGCAAGGGAGGAGCCCGAGCCAGGGCTGGGCGCCACAGCGCTCCCACTCATGGCCCACTGCACCTGCCACCGCCTCCACTTGTGTGCGTAGGGGGGGGTGTTTGTGGTAGAGGCTCAAGCCTCCACACCTGAGCTGGCCAGCAGTAAGCCCTGTCTATCAGCTGAGTGGTGCTCCCACTGTGGGAGCACACTGACCACCAGGGGGAAGCTCTTACACTGAGGGTCTGCCTCCTGGTGGTCGGTGCGCATCATAGTTACCAGCTGGTCGTCAGGTCGTCCAGTCACTTAGGCTTTTACATATATAGATTGGTCAAATTGTATATTCTTTTCCCCCAATTAAAAGAAAATCCATGAGAGCAGGATTATCTTTTCTCATTGTTCGTCTCTGAATCCCTTGTGCCCAGAAGTGTGCCTGGCACATAGTAGGCATTCGATAAATAAGAATTTATCAGATGAATGAAACAATTGAGTGAATGCATGGAGAACTTTTCTAACCACAGTTCTAAGCTTGCAAAAGCACAGGCAAAGACAACTGTGCCACTTCACTCCCCGGCACTCAAGTCTTCTTACATGAAATTTTGAACTAATTGCTGTTAGAAATTCTAAAATATTTTTAAAAGTGTGTCACAAAATTAAGGAAATAGAGTATTTGGCAGTTCAAACACATCAATTCAGTTTACTGAACCTGCTCTTCCATTTTGGCTCAGTTCTTTCAGGCTCATTGTTGTGTTAATCCAATTAAGTGATTCATCTTTTTACACATAAAGAGAAGGGCCGGAAAGAAATGTCCCTTTTTTTTTTTTTTAAATATATTTTATTGATTTTTTACAGAGAGGAAGGGAGAGGGATAAAGAGTTAGAAACATCGATCAGCTGCTTCCTGCACACCTCTGACTGGGAATGTGCCTGCAGCCAAGGTACATGCCCTTGACCGGAATCGAACCTGGGACCCTTGAGTCTGCAGGCTGACGCTCTATCCACTGAGCCAAATCGCTTACGGCAGAAGTGTCCCTTTTTAATTTTAAGTCCCCAAATATACTACTAAGTGACTCTAACTCACTGAAGAAGAAATAGCCTGGCTCTAAATAAGAGTGTGTGTCCCTCAGATGGATTAGCCATTCTTTTTTCTCTTTCTTATGTGAACAAGTGGACACCAGCCAGGCAGAGAAGCACTGCCCTCTGCCAGTACATTTATTGTGTATATTTCTGCATGTCTATTATTCTCTTGATTACGCTGAGGGTGACTGCTTTTTCATGTGAATGTTTAGAAGTTTTAAAATGGTTATCTATGCATTTTAGTTTTTCAATAATTCATTTGTAAATGAGCTAATCTTATGCAAAAATATTAATTTTTTATTGTTTTATGCTACTGAGAAAACCTCTCATTTTCTGAATTGGTTCTGTTCTTATAAAGTCTTACAAATTAGCCTTATTGATCCTTTTTGGTTCTAGTTTTCCTTAGCAAGCATTTAGACACTCAGAAGCAAGTTTGGCAATTGCACATTTTAAATATATCTGTTGGGGGCTGCCTGGATTTTTTTATACTTGAAATATATTTGCCGAACCTGTCTTGAAACATGTTCAGTTCTATAGAGAACAACTAGATAGGCATCATACTTCATTTCTAGAATGAAATGCAGTTTTCTCTTGAAATAAGTGACTTTCATGGTGTCTTATAGAAGTGAACCCCCCTCAAAAAAAAAACAAACAACCCTCAACTTGTTATATTTCAGCTGTGAAATAAACCCTTAAGAGGAAATGCCTTGATTCTTGGTGCTTTCACGGTTGGTTCTTGGCTTTTCTGGTTGAACCAGTCATTCTTTGGTTGGTCTCAATGATGTCAAATATCCAAACTTGAGAAATGTGAGATTTGAGATTTAAAAAACATTTTTTTAAATGAAAGAAGTTAATTTATATGTACATTCCCAGCTTTGAACTTCAGGATTATTATTGTACTACTTGGGTGGCTGAAAAATTCTTGGCCCTGGGCATTTTAACTGTAATCTCTCAGAAATGTACAGCCTGTTATGTCTTATTCCCTAACTACACTAGTTTTCTTTATAATAACTGAACTATCCATGCAGAACTCTAGATGCTTCCATGTTTTCAAAGTGCCTTTTTAGAGCTAAATCAGATGATTCGAGTTGAAAACTCACCACAAGAAAATATAAGTAACCTCCTAAGCTAATGATCATTTACTCTAGGCCCGTGATGGTGAACCTATGACACGCATGTCAGAGGTGACACACAAACTCATTTTTTTGGTTGATTTTTCTTTGTTAAATGGCATTTAAATATCAAAAATATAAATCTTATAAAAATATATATATAAATATATATATATATATATATAAAAAATAATATATATAAATAATGTATATATATATATATATATTTGTTTTACTATGGTTGCAAATATCAAAAAATTTCTATATGTGACACGGCACCAGAGTTAAGTTAGGGTTTTTCAAAATGCTGACATGCTGAGCTCAAAAGGTTCGCCATCACTGCTCTAGGCCTTAAAGCATCTATTTGTCTGATGCTTTCTGAATTAATATTTACATTCATTTGCTTTAAATGTAAATCTTTCAATTGTAAATTCTGATAGAAATAATTTTGAGAAACTTTAGGAGAAATGGTAGAACTATCATCAGAGCCAAAAGATTGTTTTTTCCCTTCTTAAATTGTTCTCATTTATAAACAAAGATTTGGATGCACTGGTCCCTAAGAGTCATTCTAACTCCAACATTTTACCCTTTTATGGTCCCATCAAGAAAATTGTACATCAGTTAATATTCCCCAGTGGGCTCTATTTAATGCAGAAATCTGAGTTCAGGGCTTGAATCACTGCTCAGTTCAAAGCTCAGCTCTGCCACTTACTAACTAAATGACCTTGGGCAAGTTACTTCACTTCTCTGCTTTTAGTTCTGCATTTGAAAAATGGAGATAATAGGATCTAAATGGAGATAATTAGGAGGGTTAAATAAACTGATAGATGTGATGTGCATGGAGCAATGACTGACACATAGTAATGGCAGTTATTATTTCTTCACTTTAGTGACAGGAAAAGCCTTCTTATTCCAAGTTTGCTTGGAATTAATCATATCAAAAGGTACAACAAGGCTTTTCATGATTGTTTGATATTTTATTGAGGAAGGTAGTATCTTTATTTTGCAAGGGAGTGCAAAAATTTCTTTATACATTTACTTATTTTCTTTATACAAATTTAGAATTAGAGAGCTATTAAATGTTAGCATGTGATAGAACTTTAGAAACCATCAAGGCTGGTGATTTTTTTTTTTCTTGTCCCTCTTTTTAACAGTGTTTTATTTCTTATAGTAAACTTTTTCCTTCAGTTTTATTGAGGTATAATTGATAAAAGTTACATGTACTTACAGTATAGTATATGATCATTTGATATATTTATACATTGTGAAATGATTACCACACCAAGCTATTAATTTTTAAGCATAAAAATTAACACATATATTATCTCAACAGTTATTTTGTGTGAATTTGCTGAGAACACTTAAGATACTCTTATGTATCCAAATCAGTACTATTATTTTTAAATAAAACATTTAAATTTTGATCCATTTGAAAAAATAGCACACTAAACTAATTTTATAAGCTAAGAGTAAATATACTCTTTTTTTTTTTTGTAAATATACTCTTATTTTTAACTCACTGAATGTATTTTTTTCAGGATCAATGGCATTACGTAAATGACTTGATTTATTGTCTACATCATAATGTACTTTAAAAATTAAAATTGTATATATTTAATGTGTACAACATGTTTTGGTGTATATATACGTAGTGAAATGATTACTAATCAAGCTAGTTAACATACCCATCTCCTCACAGAGTTACCATTTTGTGTGTGTGTGTGTGTGTGTGCGCGCGCGCGCGCGCGAGCACCTGAAATCTACTCTCCTAGCAAATTTCCAGTATACAATATAGTATTAATAAGTGTAAGTCATCGTTCTGTAGAGTAGAGCGCTGGAATTATTCATCTTATATAATTGCCACTTGGTACCCTTTACCAACATCTCCTTGTTTTCCCACCTCCCCACCCCAGTGCAGTCACCATGCTGTACATTAGCTCCCCAGAACTTATTCATCTTATAACTGAAACTTTGTACCCTTTGACTGATACCTTCCCCTACATAGGAATTCTAGGGTCCCCTGTAGACGATTTGAAGGTAACCTCAAGGCTATGTAGGATGGGTCAGGAAGGATGAGCCTCTATGATCTCTAGTCTAATTCCACCAGAATGGCTTTGCTTTCCTCTACTTTATATATTCCATTTCTTGATAAGAATTTAACACACATTTTCCCATTTTGTAGACAAAGAAACCAAGCTCAGCGAGGTGAGTTGATACGCTCAGGGACACAAAGCAGGTGAGTAGCAGAGCAGAAATAAAACCCAGGTTTCCTGATTGCCAATAGATCGCATTCTGTACCATGCTACCATGGAAACTTTTAAACAGAGGAAATTAGAAACAAGCCAACTCAACAACCAAAACAACAATAACAACCAAAAACCCCCACAGTATCTCTGGGAAGTATCAATGCATTTTTGTCAAGCCAGGGTTTCTCCCACTTGATAAATGCGATAAAGACTACACCGAGATAATTAAAATGTAGAGGTTAAATAAGATACTAGAAATTGGGCCTTTAGATTGTTTTGTACAATCTTCAGAACCTTAATCAAATTTAACTTTCCTATCTATAGAAAAATGAATAATTGCTTTTCTTAAGGAAGCATCTCAAGGGCCAAGTAATTCATATGTGTCAAGTACCATGGGATTCAAGGATGAAAAATTCCCTATGGCACTAAAGCAAGCATTGTAATTTGAGGTTTCCTGACAGGTTTTTTTTTTTTTTTGCCAGAAAAGAAATACTAACCTTTCTTTTCTGGGCCCAATGCCAAGTTAGGTAATTACCCTTTGCCCACTTCTTCCCCCAGGCTGTTTTAATTAGATAAGAATTCTGCCTTCATTTCCTTTCCTGAACTGTGAAGTTGCCACATGCCTTTCAACAACTGTTAATGCCCTAGTGTGCTGAATGCCTTTCCCTTCAGAAGGGAAAAGGTTTTGCCCTAAGTACTCAGCTTTTTTTCAGGTTAGATGCTTTCCAAGGAGCAGAGGGATTAGGGGCAAATTTTCATGTTTCTCAACACCAGATCGTTTGGCTTCAGGTCTGGGCCAGAGAGAAATCAATAAGCCATACCTTCCCTGCTAGTCCCCAAGACATCTGACAGATGTTAAGAGGAAAGCTTTAATAAAATGTTCAAGGAACAATTAAATAGATCAAAGTCTTGCAGTCAATCTTCCACCATCCACCCTATCCCTTAACTCTTTGAAAAACTGCCCAAAGAAACAATGGATCCATAAAGTCACAGAACACATGCAGCCCATTGACCTTCCCCATTTAATCAACAACGTGGTTTTTCCACGCCAGCAGAACAGCAGTGCCCAGTGCCCATTGGAGCAGGGCTTGGTACTCAGAAAGAGCTGAGTTCTAGCAACTACTGCCCTATTTAACACATTGCAGACAGATCACAAGAATTCTCACTTCATATTACACAGTGTTTTACAAAGTACCATCATACTTTAAAAAGATATTAGCTTGTAAGAACATGTAATACATAACTTCAAAATGCAATGGGTATTTAATTTTAAAGCGTGCCTTTAACGTTTATGTAAAACGTTTTTGTACTCGTTTAATAGAAACTTATCTGGCCACTGGGTAAAGCTAGCAATGAAACTACTCGTCTGCAATGTGTTAATAGCGACGCTATTTTAAGCAAGCTCCTCAGCGTCTCAAAGCCTCTTTCCTCAGACTTACAAAGTTTTTCACTTAAAATATTTTGGAGCTGTCCATATCAGCACATGTGATCTAATTATTTTTAATAGCTAAACAGCATTCCATTACATAGCTGTACCATTATCTGTTGATGGCCATTTAGTCTGTTCCCCGTCTCTTGCTCTGGGAGGCAATGCCTCGGTGTGGGTAGGTCATTGCACACATGGGAATAAGTTTCTGTGAGATATACTGTCATAAGTGGAATTACTGGGTAGAAAGATCTTCGTATTTGAAAGTTGCATAGACTGTGTCAAAGTGTTCTCCATTGTGGTTGTCCCTTTATACTCTCACCAGCAGTGCCCCAAGTGCAGTTTCCTCATGGAAATCATTGTTAAACCATTAGGTGAAAACGGCAACTCCTGGTTACCACTAAGGGTGAGCATCTTTTTCTGTAACTGCTCAAGTCGTTCATGTATTTTTTCTTGGGTGTTGGCTTTCTTATTAAAGTGTAAGAGCTACATGGAAATTAGTCCTTTGTCTGCTTGCACATTATGCATGAACACACACAAACACATTTGTCTTTTAACTTTATCTAGCTTAGTTTTCCAAGCAGAATTTTTAACAATCTTTTTTTATGGATTTTGGGGTTTCATCGTATTTTAAAATGTCTTTCTCATTCTGAAAGTAAAAAATAAAAACCTCCCAATTTTCTTCTGAATATTTGTGACTCATTTTTCACATTTAAATATTTGATCCATTTAAAATTTATTTTATTTTAAGCTGTGAAGTAGGAGTCTTATTTTATTTTATTTTTCCAGAGGGCCACCTGGTTGTTCCAATGCCATTGAATAATAAATCAATATCTAACAGAATTGATCACATCCTGAGTTTCTGTGCATATCTTAATATATTGTTGGACTTTTTACACTGTTCTAGAAATTTTTCTATGTTGTTATGCACAGAAACATTGCTTTAATAATTCTAAGTTATAATATACTTTATATCTGATAGAATAGCTACTAATTTTTTAATAATTTTCTTGGCTATCTTGATTCTTTACTTTTTCACATGAAGAAAAAATATGTAGCTCCTGCTTCTCCAACAAAATCAATTAGTGTTTTTTTTGGGGGGGCGGTGAGGGGAGAAGAAGAATGCATCAAATTCATAAATTTTTAAGGAAAACTATATATTTATGATGTTGAACCTTTTTATTCAAGAATATGTCTTTCCATGTAACTATTTTGGTACACAAGGATGCCATAAAGTGAAGATAATATAAAGAGGGATTAGAATGGTACCTACCTCAAAGAGTTATTGTAAGGATTAAGTAAAGACAAAAAACAGTACCTGGCCCTTAACCATGCTCAACAAATGCAATGTATGACAAATGCACACTTTGTTGCCATATCCTGAAGTGCATGTGACTAATCCAATATGGTAAATCAGTCTCTCAACAATTTGAAACTTCCATAATGTGACTCATTCTTGGCTCTACCCTGAAATAGAAACTATTTTCTTACCTTCTCCATTCTTCCTACACTCCCCCACCCCTACACAGTCCCCTCTGTGACCAGGGATAGCATTCCTCTTGGACATAAGCATTAAATAGATTATGACTGCACTGCCTATCAAGGGAAGTGTCACCTCCCAGGAAGAGGTGACTGGATAAGACTCACATTTCACATTTCTGTTGACAACTGTGGACAGTGTAAAGACAATATTGTCAGATACTATACAGATTTCAAAGCTATTTTATTTCTGTTTGAAGGTAGAGAGTCTCCCTCCATAGGATAGTAGGGGACATGATTAACATTGTTCAGTTGTCAATCAAATAGAGAGTCCAGATTATCATCTCTTGATACTCAGTGCCCCATATCCATATATTTTGCACACTCTTTATGGCATACTCACTGTAATGCTCAGTATTGAGCTAAATGTTTTATTTGCTTTATTACATTTAATCTTCACAAGTAGGTATCATTCATTATTCCATTTTTTTTGTTTTTATATACATATATTTATTGATTAAGTTATTACATATGTGTCCTTATCCCCACGTTACCCCCTATCCCCTCGCTCATTACCTCATCCCCCTGTTGTCCGTGTCCATTGGTTAGGCCTGTATGCTTGCATATAAGTCCTTTGGTTGATCTCTCCCCCTTACCCCCACCCTCCCCTACCTTCCTTCCAAGGCCCGACAGTCCAATCAATGCCTCTCCGTCTCTGGATCTGTCCTTGTTCATCAGTTTATGTTGTTCATTATATTCCACAAATGAGTGAGATCATGATTCCATTTTATAGATAAAATAACTGAGTCAAGGTCACAGATTTAAAAATGGACAATACTATTACTGGAGCTTTGCATGTCTCCAAAGTCTGTGCTATTAACCACAATGCTTAACTTAGCAGATATTAAACAAGTTAAACAAAATCATCTGTTTGACTGCATGTCAGAGCATGCTCCTTCATCTGTAATGGTAGCATTGCCATACTAGGCATTATTAGTGTAAATCACCTTTTTGTTAATAAAATCATTCTTCAATGGAGAGCTGCAGTTCCCAGTTTTTCTTGAAAATCAGCCTGAAAAAGTCCTGAGAAAATTAAATATGTTTTCAGCTGCACTTGTTTTCAGTAAACAAGATTTACATTTTCCTGTGATCTGAACTGCCATAGCAACAATACCAGGGGAGTAGTCTGTTCAGCTATTTGTCTTAATTTTTTAATGCCTTCATTTGATAGAAAACTTACTTGTGTCACACCTCCATGTGGACTTTCCCAGGTAACCTATTCAACCTCTAAGAAGTATTTCAGCAATTATGAAAGATGATCCAGCAAATTACTTACTCCCAAGGGGAAAAGCATGTGGCCAATGAATCAGGGGAAACGGACTGCCCAGGGAAGAGCACACTCAGGGCATTTCAGTTTGAGTCACAGAACATAAGGATTATCCCATGACCGAGAAAGGTGAATGAACTGAGCCAGAGTTCCTTTTATAGTTTCCACTGATATGATCAGCTTGGGCTTGTTTCCACTCAGGCTGGTGAGGCCTGTTGTGGTAAGGAATGAGGGATTGTCACTAAAGCAGCTAAAGGGATGCTCTGTTAGAGAGGAGGCTCCAACCAGGTGTGGAGGGCATGTGGCCTGAGAACCACCACTGGGTAAGTGGGGCAGACATGTGAAAGGTCAGCATCGAGGAGGTTCAACTGAAAGAAAGGCCTATCATCTGGGAGCAGCGGGATGTGGAGACCCACAGAGTTATAGCATTGGCAGGAGATGATGGCTGGACTAGGTATCAGATGATCTCAGTTTTAGAAGAACTGGGGAGAGCAAGTCTTGGACTTAGTCTTGGAAGAAGTGGAGGATTTGGTGTTTTAGCAAGACAGATACTCAGGAAGAGGACCGACTCAATGGGGTTTGTGTGGAAGGCTGGCTCCTAAGAACTATACGTCTATTTTGCTCACTGCTGTATTCTTCAGGATGCCCTCTTTTTAGCACAAAGGGATGCACTTCATTAAGTATTTGTTGAGTGAATATATGAAGCATAAGGCAAGCATCCAGTTTCTGAACATAGGACACATGGTGCCAGCAAGTCTCTGAGTGGGTTTGACTTGATGTTGAGTCACCTGAACACTGACTAAGGACATGGTTATCCCAGAGCCTAGGGTGGGGCTGAACCTGCAGGTGGTGCTCAAGGGACTAAGGAGTGGGGAAGGAGGTACAGAAGGGGAGGAATTAAGAAAAAGAAGAGTAGGCAAGCAGCTCCTGACTCATTCTTTGACAGCTTTATATTATTATTAGGTCTTCACTTTTTTTTTTAAGATATTTTTATTGATTTCAGAGAGGAAGGGAGAGGGAGAGAGAGAAACATCATTGATGAAAGAGACTCATTGATCAGCTGCCTCCTACATGCTCCATCCACACTGGGGATTAAGCCCACAACTTGGGCATGTGCCCTGTCTGGGAATCGAACCGTGACCTCCTGGTTCATAGGCTGACGCTTAACCACTGAGCCATGTCAGTTGGGCAGGTCTTCACTTTTAATCTAACACACTGTCTTAGCTCATTCAGGCTGCTATAACAAAAATGACAAAGACTGGTGTCTTATAAACAATAGAAATCTCATTTATTTCTTATAGTTCTAGAGACAGGAAAGTCCAAGATAAAGTTGTTGATGAATTCAGTGTCTGGTGAGAGCCTGCTTCCTGGTTCATAGATAGTCCTTTTTTGCTATTTTTCACATGGTGGAAGGGGCAAGAGAGCTCTCTGGAGTATCTTCTTTAAGGCATTACTAATCCCATTCATGAGGGGGTTCATCCTCATGAACTAATCACGTCACAAAAGCCCCACCTCCAATACCAACATGTTGGGGATTAGGTTTCAACACATAGATCTGGTGGAGACAGAGACATTCAGTCTATAGCACACATGGAAATGGTCTTCACTTTTGATCAAACACACTGAAAAGTTTTGCTGGTTTCTTCAGTTTCCATGGAAACAAAACTGTAGCTCTTATTGGGAAAGTCACATGCCCCAAATGTCTATAGCCAGAGACAATCTATATATATAAAAGGCTAAGTGACCAGCCAACCAGCCAACCAGCCGACCAGCCGGTAGGTATGATGCACACTGACCACCAGAGGGCAAACGCTCAATGCAGGAGCTGCTGAGCGACAGCAACTTTGCAGAGTGTCCTCTCGCATTCCGGGACCCCTTGAGGGATGTCAGACTGCCAGTTTCGGCCCAATCTCCGCAGGCCAGGTCGAGGAACCCCACCTGCTGGAGGGACCCCGCTCACTCTGCAGACGCCTTTCGAGCCCCAGCACCACCCCAGGTGCGGCCAGCCAGGGAGGGACCTTGGGACGTTGGCTTCAGGGTGTGTCCGGCCCATCTTGCCCAGTCCCACTCCACTGGCCACCTTCTAATTAATTTCCTTTCAATGTGCATGAATCCGTGCACCAGGTCTTTAGTATGTAAATAAACGAGTGTGGCTCTGTCCAATAAAATTTATTTATAACACTGAAACTTGAATTTCATATAATTTTTAAGTATCACAAGTTATTATTTTTCTTTTGATTTGTTTCCATTCATTTTAAAATGTAAAAGCCATTATCAGCTCATGGGCCATTGTTTTCCTGGTGCTGGTCAAGCTATAAATTCAGTGGCCTGGATTTCACAGGGGTGAAGAACTTAAAAAATGGATTTCCAAGGTGAGATTGCTACCAACCATGACAGTTGGCAGACAGGTGGCTGAGATGGGAGTCAGATTTGAGACGGGTCTTAGGGTCAGATTTGTCTCTGTGAGAGGCTTTGTCACTTTCAATGAGGACACGGGAAAGCCTTTTAATCTCTTAATGTCTTAGTTTCTTCAAGTGCAAAATGGGACTGCAAAGAGTCCCTAACTCCTAGGTTTATTGTGAAGACAAAAAAAGAAATGAGATGATGCCCATAAACCTTTGGTGACACCTGGCAGAGATGACTATCATGTTAGAATTATAACATTAGCATGAATGATTGGACAGGATGCAAAGACAAGAGCCCACCAGAACCTGACTGGACCTTGGAGCCGGCCAGCTCAAAGATTCCGTGAGAGAATTTGCTGATCCTCACACTGTGGATGTAAACAACCATCCAATTTTGAGGAAAACACTTTGAGGAAGTGAGAGCCACATACAGCTGTAGAGTGGGGGCTAGGTCAACGCAGAGCACTCACGGAGATGTCTATTTGGGGCAGGCAAAGGAACGCCTCAAGAGAACTGTTGGCATGGTTGATACTAATTTAATAGTAGCAATTAATAGCTGACCCAGCATTTAGCATCTGCTTGGCAATGTTCTACTGTTTTATAAGCAGTAATCTACTTAATCCTCACAATCACTTTATAAAGTAGATACTATTATCCCCAGTTGACAGATAAGGAAACTGAGACAAAGGGAGGGTGAATAACGGACCCCAGGCCACCCTTTCTTTAAGAGGCAGCACAATCTGGCTTCAGGGACCTTGTTCTTAGTCACCTCACTGGAGGTTTTCAACTCAGGCTTTTTAGGTTCTAGTGATAAATTAGCTTGTCAGGGCACGGGGACTGCAGGGTGAGGGATTTTTCCCAGGGAATAAATGGGACCCTGGGATTTTTCAAATTTTTTGTGCACCTCCTCGGTGATGACAGACAGCAAATCTGATTCATATGGAAATGGAAGTAGGTTTTTTTTTCTTTTGTCTTTGAATTTCATATTCACTAACCACTCAAGCCAGAGTCCTGCCCTAGTCATACAGCACACAGTGCAAGTTCAGACTATACTCTGTATTTTGATGAGGATGCATTTGCAGAAGCACACATATTTTTTGCCTCTTTTCTGTGTGGGGGATGACCCTGGCCTCACATGTGGGCTGGGCATAAAAAATATGAAACAGAAAGATGCCCGTTATGAATCAGAAAGAAATGCCACTGAACAAGGTCTCCCAAAATTAGTGCCTCTGATGATTTGGATTCTATTAGTCTCTAGAAAACTTTATGTGATTCCCCACATCATGACTATTATTTTTTCCCATCAGTTATACTCTAACAATTTAACAGATCTTTTGAAATTGAATTTGTGCCCGGCCAGTGTGGCTCACTGGTTAGGCATCAACCTATGAACCACTGTTCAATTCCCGGTTGGGGCACATGCCTGGGTTGCAGGCTCCATCCCTAGTTGGGGGGCTTGCAGGAGGCAGCCTATCAATCATTCTCTCTCTCATCATTGATGTTTCTCTCTCTCCTTCCTTCCTCTCTGAAATCAATGAAAATATATATTTTAAAAAAACATACAGAGGACATAGTTGTTGCATTAAAAAAAAATTGAACTTGGAAAAGGAATTTTTAGTAAGGGCATTTCCAACTCTATATACCTCAGAGAATTTGAGCAGGAAGATTATCTCACTGTGTATGCCCGTATTTGGTAGCTTCCCCATTAAGGAGATCAGATTTCCTGGATATTCCAGAATTGTCCTTACTACTTTTTTTTTTTTTTTAATTTGCCAGAGAAATACTGAACCTAGAAATGTTATGTTACCTTTCCACGAGAGATAAAGAAGAATATGTGCACTGCATATCTTTGTGGAATATAAAAAACTATATTTACAAGCCTTGACCATGATCCAGTATCAGCGCTCCCAGTGAAAGACAAACAATCTCAGAGTCTCCAAAGAATTCTTCCAGCTGATTAGTGCCTATGTGCCACTGTGTTATTTCCAGTAGAGTAACAGATGTATCTTGGATGTTGGCCCTGCACATAACTAATTTATTAATTTAATCTAATTTTATATACTATTGTGATAATGATATTTTTATTAACATAATGACTTCACACAGACACATAACTGGCATTTGTGGTGTAGTTTTCCTTCCAGTATCCTTTTTTACTGACTTAATACTCAGAGATTTTTTAAATGGAATCTGTTCGTTTTATGAGAAACATGCCTTAAGTGGCTATAAGGAGAGCCTGCCTAATTTCTCTGGAACATGCAGCCAAGAAAACATCAGAAAGAGTTGTTTACTTAAGTGGGAGTCATAGAAAAAGTCCTGAATTGCTTTAAAACTACTTCATAGCAGTTTCTTAACATGTTATGAGAGTCAGGGCAATCAATTAGAAAAATACACAGAATACCAGGAATTCCTATCCTCAGTGCAGATTCACTCATAAATTCCATAAGACCTTTAGTAAGTGACTGGGACAGGTCCCTACGGCAGTAAAGTGTTGATCTTGTGTTCTAGAAAGAGATTGCTCATAATTCAACTCCCGAACACCCCATTAACTGATATTTGCTTACAAAAGACTAGAGGGGTAAAAATGGGAAAATGGGATGCTAAAATGCATTTCCTAAAAAATTAAAAATTTGAAAAGAAATTCTTGAGGCACAATGATTTCTACAGGGAATTGGACATTTAATTAAAAAAATAACCTAACATCATAGTCTTAGGGAATACAAAGGTAATACGAGTTATTTTTAGCTTTGGTTCCCTTTGGTTTGGTAAGGAATTTATGATGTATTAGGAAAGATTGAGATATGGGTAACTCCCAAGAATCAATATTGAACAATCCAGGAGAGTATTTTGTGGTTGAGATGATCAATACCATAGGAATTCAAAGGAGGATGAATCAACAAGGCAAGAAGTGGCCAAAGCTTGAAGCTCCATGAAGAAACCAAGTGGAGCCAGGTCTTGAAGGACAGGGGTCATGTCAGATGGCTTCTGGAGAAAGGTGAGGATCTTCCAGGAGAGTAAAGTCCCGTGTGCCAAGTCACTGAGGTGGAAATGGGCCCAGCAAGTCAATAGGAGAGTGAGGAAAATGGCCTGACTCGAGTAGAAAAAGAGTGGGGTTGGCCACATTGCAAAGGTCACTGCAAGTCCCCAGAGGACTGTAGTTTTGTCAGGGATGGGGAAAGGGAGCCTCAGAAGACTTTAAGCAAGGAAGTGCTTTGATGAAAATGGTGTTTAAAGAGGATTGATTTGGCAATGGGGTATGCTTGGAGAGACAGAAAGGTAGTTTTTTGGGTGGAAGCTTTTTATATTTTTATATACTACTAGAGACCTGATGCACGAAATTCATGCAAAAGTAGGCCTTCCTTCCCCTGGCTACCATTACCAGCTTCCCTCTAGCACCTAGGACCCAGGCTTCTCTCACAGCCCTGGCTTCATCTGGAAGGTCGTCCAGAAGGATGTCCAGTCTAATTAGCATGTTATGCTTTTATTATTATAGATAGTGTCTTAATTTGGGAGATTTTACTAACCAATGAACTATTTACATTCACATTCACTTAGACATTTTATCTAATATTTTAAATATATTTAATGCAATATTGTTTTAATATTTTACATCAAAATACTCCATACAGTTGTACTGTGCTACTTCCAGTATTTTGGACCAAGAGCAGGTGAAAATACCCAAATGGGTACTCTATCAGGGACAGAGTATTAGTAAATGAGGCAGATATGGAGTTTGCCCTCAGAAAGCTTATCCATTGAGAGGGATTGGCTGTGAGCAAATTATTACAAAAATAATTAGTTACAATTGTGGTAGTGCTAAGCAGTAGTAGGTTATATGGGGAAGTCTAGCAGAGGGTCTAACGCAGACTTGTGGCCTGAGGATTTGGGAAAGTCTCTCTGGGGAAGTGACATTCAAAAGGAGATCTGACTGGAATGGAGGAAGGGAGAGTAGAAGTGAAGGGTGTCAGAAATTCTAAGAAGAGGAAATTAACACTTACGAGGGCCCTGAGGTGAAACAGAGTCCACAGCATTCAAGGAACTGAAAGCAAGCCAGCTGGGCGGGAGTGGCTGGTCGGCCTGAACAGTATGGAGAGAAACTGGGAGGAGACAGATGGTGAGGTGCCTTGTCAACCACAGCGAGACTTTCATGACACTTCTCCACCTTCCTGTGTGCCCTCAGTGACTTTAACATCCACGCTTACCAACAGATCCTCACGCCAACTGCTTCACTATGATGTAAACAAGCTGAAGCTGTGCTTGGCCACCCCTTAGAATTCAAAGTCAAGTGAAAGTGCACCGTCTCTATAGCATCATAAATGCTGAATTTCTCCATGTGACCATGGCCACTTATGCCTGCGCCTGGCACCGAACTTCCCTTTGACCTCAGAGCACTGTCTGCCCCTTTCACTATTCCTGATCTCTTGTTCACTCATTAGACTCTTGTCTGACTTCCATGGAATATCCCAAAACAGAACTCTCTTTCTGCTTGGCTACCTATTACCGTCATATCCCCCTACTTCACTCCTAAGTGAAGATGAGCTTGTTTTCTCTGTTCCTCTCTTAATGCTGGGAAACTGGGGTCGCTTCCAGGTAACTCTGCTACTGATTCATGCTACTAGCTGCAACTTGACCCTCTTGCCACTTGATAACCATTTTTGGTTGATGGCTTACTTAATTTTTCCAGCTGCTTTAAAAGTTCATCATTCTAACCCTCAAGCCTGCTCTTTTGCCACATTTGCTTCCTGTCTCAGGGATTGGCACCCCATCTGTGAGCTGCCCATGCCAGGGACATAGAAGTCCTCTGACTTCTCTTTTCTCGCCCTCACATTCTGACCGTGGCCACATCCCACCAATGGTGCCAACTTTGCCTTTCTTGCCAGTTTCCTTCTCTCTATCCCAGTTTCCTTCTCATAGCTGTTTCCCGTATCCAGACTATCACTTTTCCTGCCTTAATTGGTTTCCTTGCCTCTCATCTGGAATTCTTCCAACCATTCTTCCACATGACTTCAGAAGTGAATATAATCTTGTCATTGCATTTTTAATAACTCCCCAATGACTGCCATTCCCTACAGGAGGAAAATCCAACCTCCTTATTTCCAGAGCAGGGCCCTCTGTGGCCTGGCTTCTGCCCACCTCTCCAATCTTTCTGTTTAGGTGTGCCACTTCCTTCTCCTGCCCCATTCCACCCTTGGACCTGATATTCATCTATTCATTCAAACTTGTCCTTGTTCCTTTAACCCTCCACGCTATTGCATGCCCTGGCCATGGAGCTCTCCCCACCCAGGTTACTTTCCAGATACTTGCTCACCTTTGCGAATCAGTTGATAGGTTATAGGAAGCCTTTTCTGAACCCCTTTCTTTTCCTCCTCCGGTAATCCTGTTCTCTCTTTCTCCATGCCCCCATTTCACTAGTACATCTTTCTAGCAGAGCCCTTAGTGTATGTAGTGCAATAATTTGTTTTCAAATATCTGTTCTTTAAGATGGTAATAGGCAGACCTCAGAGATATTGCAGGTTTGATTCCAGACCACCGCAATAAAGAGAATATTGCAGTAAAGTGAGTCACACGAATTTTGGGCTTTCTGGTGCATACAAAAGTTATGTTTTCATTACACTGTAATCTATTAAGTGTGCAATAGCAGCTAAAAATGTACAAAGCTTAATTAAAAACTACTTTATTGCTAAATTTACTAACCATCACCTGAACCTTCAATGAGTGGTAATCTTTTTGCTGGTGGAGGGTCTTGCCTCAATATTCATGGCTGCTGACTGGTCAACATGGTGGTTGCAAAGGTTGGGTCTGTGGCAATTTAAAAAAATAAGACAACCATGAAGCTTGGCTCATGGATTGACTCTTCCTTTCACAAATGCTTTCTCTGTGGCATGTGGTGCTGTTTGATAGCATTTAACCCACAGAACTCCTTTCAAAATTGCAGTCAATCTTCTCAAACCCTGCTGCTGCTTTACTAGGCTTAGGTAATATTCGAAATCTTTTGTTGTCATTTCAACAATCTTTACAGCATCTTCAGCAGGAAAAATGGCACTGATAGACTTGCTCGACACAGGGTTGCCGCAGACCTTTAATTTGTAAAAAACAAAATATCAGTGAAGTGTAATAAGACAGGGTGCGCCTGTATAAGCTCTGTGAAGACAGGAACTATGTATTATTTGGCTTTGCATGCTTGGTGCCCAGCACAGTTCCTGACCTGCAGGAGGTCACCACATCAAAGGACAATCTCTCTGAATTGGCAATTGATCTTACGGTCTACCTTACTGACATGAACTTCTTATGTGTGACCCTTCAATTTTCTTCCTCTTCCTTCTTTCCAGAGAAAAACCTTCATGCTCCCTCTCTTTCCTCAGTCCTGTTTTGAGGAGGAAGTGCTCTTGACCCTTTCCAATGTTCACTTCAAGTCCAGTGCCCTGGACCTAACACGATTCCATTTCTCCTGTACTTTGCTCTGTGAATTATTGCTCCTCTACCTTCCACGTTTTGTTTCATTTTCAAATTTGACTTTTCCTCATGGCCTACAAATGGGTTCTCTCTCTCCAACTAAAATGAAACAACTCCAGCTCTCTCAACCCTTCCATGATCATCCTGTCTATGGTAGTTTTCCCCCTCCATATCTCCCCTGACCTCACCCTCTCATACTTCATTGTTTTCTTATTGCATTGATGAAAATAATGTTATTATTTTTTTTTTTGTTAACTCATGTTTTTTTGTCCTCACTAGAATGTAAGCTCTATGAGGGTCAAGACCTATTCTCAATATCTAGCACAGTGCCTTGTGCAGAGGTACAAGTTATTTAATTTATCAATTAGATAAATTAATGCATGAGTGAATAAATGAATGAATGAAACTGCTATCTTCACTACCAAACCCCTTTGGATTCTTCACTTCCCATGCTCTTTCTAATCCAGCCTGGTTTCTAGCCCATTGATTTATGGAAATTGCTCTTTGAAAGCTTGCCAATAACCCCTTTATTACCAAACCTAATAGTCTGGACATTTCTGTGGCATTTGACAAACCTTCCTTGAAATTTCTCTATTATTGGTTTCTAGGAGAATGTACTAACCTGGTTTTCTTCCTACACATCTGGTCACTTCTTCTCTGTCTCTTTCTCTTCCTCCTCTTACTTTATTTGACTTCTTGTTTTGGAGGATGTAGTCTCTTTGAATGCTACACAACCCATCCAGAGATTTCAACTGCAAGCTCCAGGTTGAAATAGCACAACTGTCTCATAGCACAACTGAAGTTTCTTAAGAAATACTTAGCTCTGAGATGGATAGGCTGGTAAGCCCTCGGGGCCTCCAGGCATGCCATTCCTCAGGAGCCTGGGAACCACCACAGCCATGACTATTCCAATCCAGCCAATTTGCAATTAGGCTACTGTCTTCCAAAATCACTAGATTCCAGGGTCTGGGATTTAGAGTATGAGGGATACCTTGAGTCATGCATTCTACTTGTTCTTGCTATAGGTGCCAAGTCAGAGCACCTGGAATGTGGACGTGATCACTTGATTTTCTTTTTCTCTCCCTACTCTACTGTACATACGCCCTAGTTTTTCAGGCTAGTTTTCCTGGTTAGCCAGAGGCCAACCTTGATCCATATTTGTCCAGCTTTGTCCCATCACAGAGACAGCATTCATCTCCAAATTAGAAAAACAAGCTGTGTGTCTGCTCTTTTCCACTAGCTCTGGGTTTCAGCTGCTTATAGCCCTAACTGTAATGTTATCAAAGGAAACGGAAGTGCCCATCCCCTCACATCTGGTGGACATCTCTCCCTTACTCACCTGGGTTATCTATTACACATTCCTACCACAAGGTTAAGCATTTGAAGACATTTAAAAATATTTAAAAATCATTTAGAGTGAGTTTTATTTACCAGAGAAATTTGCTAGAGAAACAATATGTTTTTATAAACACTACACAATTATTTTCTCTCTGTACAACTGCAATGGTACAGCAATAGAGTGTTGTGTATTAAATAGGCTATTCCAGGAAAGCTAGCAATCTTTAATCATTTTGTTTTTATAGGAAAACATATTTCAGGTTTCAAGCAACCAAATGTACACAAACGTTTGCAACACACAATCATAGATTTTATGATTTCAACTTTCTAATATGTGTATATTTTAATATACAGAAATATACATTTTACTAATTTTTTTTTTAAAATTGTTTTTGAGATGTCTATTTTTTTTTTAAATATATTTTATTGATTTTTTACAGAGAGGAAGGGAGAGAGATAGAGAGTTAGAAACATCGATGAAAGAGAAACATCGATCAGCTGCCTCCTGCACATCTCCTACTGGGGATGTGCCCGCAACCCAGGTACATGCCCTTGACCGGAATCGAACCTGGGACCTTTCTGTCCGCAGGCCGACGCTCTATCCACTGAGCCAAACCGGTTTCGGCTACATTTTACTAATATATCACATATTCATGTATATGTATATCTATTATATATGGACAAAGTCTGGATGGAAACATAGGAAAAGAAACATTGTTAATGTGTAAAGAGTTGAAAAAAATGTTCTCCTTAATAACTTTATATTATTTATATAATTAAAAATATAGCCTTAGAATAGATAACTGCAAACATTTTTCCTCTCCTCTCTAAAGGTGACCCCTCCCCATACCCACAACACATTGTCCTATGCTATCTTAGCATCTTACATATACATCTTAATATATAGTAATCATATTTTACTAAATGTGTATTTTCCCAATTAACTATAAGTTAGTTAAGGCTGAGAATTACCTCTTACTAGTTTTGTATACTAGCTCAAAGAATAACATGGAGCACAGAGTAGGAATTTGTGTTTTGTAAATTATTAAGTGAAAAAAAATTGGTCAATTCTTCATGTGGTCCCACATTGATAGAAGTGGCACATTCATATATATAGCCAGTTATCATAGAATATTATCTACAACATCTGAAAACTTTGGTCAAGGCAGAAAATAGCCTCCTCTAGAGGAAGTGTGAACAAGAGATTTGGGGGTATATTACCTGCCTTCAGGCATCGGACATTTTTCGTTCCTCAAGGTTTTGGGTTTTGAGTGTTTTTTCTTTCTTTCACATTTTCCTGAAGTCCATTAAAATGATAAAATTGTTTCCTCTCTCCAAGCCTTTAAAAGGTCTTGAACTGAACACATACTACTTTGGCCATTGGGATACTAATGGAATTATTATCAATGATGATTGTTTAATTGAGGATGGGCTAGAGATTCAGCCTAGGGGTATAATTTGGGACAGGGCTGCACAGCCATCATTTAAGGAAGTCGATGAGATTCCAAGAGAGGAAACTGTAGGGAAGCAGAAGTGGGGACTAAAAAAAGGACCATTGGGAATGCTCATGACCAAAACAAAACCCCTCAATCAAACAAATAAAATATCATTAACAGAGCAGTGTGAATCAACTAGTTGGGTATATCCTATACCTGTTTGATAACAAGAATCACTAGGTGCTACCTGTTAACAATAAAGATTTTCTAGCCTTCCCTCAAAGTAGAATCTTCAGGACAGAGGCCTGGGCATTGGTACCTGGCCTGGGAAGGAGCCTGCAACCGAGGTACATGCCCTTGACCAGAATCAAACCCAGGACCCTTCAGTCCAGAGGTCGACACTCTATCCACTGAGCCAAACTGGCTAGGGCTAAAATATGTTTTTATTGATTTCAGAGAGGAAGGGAAAAGGGAGAGAGAGATAGAAACATCAATGATGAGAGAGAATCATTGATCGGCTGCCTGGGCATGCCCCCCACTGGGGGTGGAGCCCTGACCAGGAATCCAACCATGATCTCCTGGTTCATGGGTTGATACTCAACCACTGAGCCACACCAGTCGGGCCCCTGGGGATTCTTATAAGCAGGAAGTTTAGAAAGCATTGAACTGGTTCATTATAATTTCCTGATTGGGAATTTAGGTAAACATTTATAAATCTTCATACCCGTACACATACACACATCTATGCCTATAGAGGTTTTCTTTCATTCAAAATGCATATTCACTAAATGTGAATGTCTGTGATGAGAATAAGACTGCTCATCACCGTGAGGAGAATCAAAGGAAATAGAAAATTCAGTATCAAACTCAACATGCCCCTGCTTGATATAGTTTACAAATTTACAAACTTAGGTGGGTATTTTGAGTACATTACCCAACTACATAATCAGGCAGTTTTGTGTGTGTGTGTGTGTGTGTGTGTGTGTGTGTGTGTGTGTGTGTTTCGTTTTTTGTATTTACTTTTTAAACACTCATTGAATGAAGTTGGATAGTCAAGCTGAGTCATTTAGTCCCCTAAAAAAGTCCCTAATCCCTCTTTCACTTGGGAATTTCGAATTTAGAAAGTTCAAGAACTTCATGTGTGATATACCTTTTCTAGAAACTGATTTGGACAAACCCCTACACTATTTTAATCTGTACATTCAGGGTACGGACACTAAGGCACATCTGAGATATCACTGGCTTGAATTAATGCACTTGGGCCCTCTGATGATTTTCAGACCAGCACCCTTCTTTAACTTTTAGAAAGGCTCCCTTTTGATACCAATTAGCTTTTTACTTTTTGAGAGTTAAGTTTCTGAGTTGCACACATTGTATTTACACTATTATTAATAAATGAATATATCATCACCTAAAAAGGATTAAGAAAAATAAGTATAAAATTTATTTTAAGAAAAATAAATGTCCACAAATGGACATTTATAGTGAGGAGGTATATTGAACTTGGGTTGCGTGAGGCCTTCAGATGCCCCTGGGACCTCTCATTTATTCATTTTCAGGACAGGGGTTTGACAATAAATATTAAAAGGTTTGTGAATATAGTATGATCTCCACTGGATCATGAGCTTCTTGGTACATAGTAGGTATTTGTAAACACTGATCAGACTTGAATTTGATTAAGAAACATCTGGGAGTGATTGCTTTCTCTGTGTTTGATCCTAAGAAGTGAGTTAATCAGTCCTTATTAAATTATAATCAGGTTATAGTTTAATCCTCTCTTTCATCCTCTTCATTATAGTTTATAGATGAAAAGGAATAATAACAAAAATACTTGGTTAGTAAAATTTTCATAAAATTACTCCAATTTACTGCTTATGAAGCTTTTGTCTATCTCCCTGGCAACTTTTCCTAATATGGTAAACAATGGGCGTTAGAGAAAGTTTTCTTGACTTGGTTTTACTATAAGTTAACACTTCTAAAATGTCCCATTTTCACTACCAGAAGTTTCTCATTTCCTGTTGGGAGCTGTGGTTATTGAGGAAGGGGAGTTCCTTTAAGGCTGGTAATACTTTGGAATCCCCAGGGATGGTCCATGACAAAAGAGATTAGAATTCTGAAGTGATACCATTCAAACCACAACTAGTCAGTCTACCATCTATTATCTGAGTCACCAACCAGGTCAGCCTGAACATGAAGGGAAGCATAGAACAAAATCCTCAGAAAAGTACAGTGTACCCAGTAGAAAATTATTCAGTCATGCTTTAGAATTTTGAGATTTAACCCATCAAAATATTTCTAAACTTAAAATTCCGAAGAGGCTGCCATAAACTTTTCTACACTAGATGAAGTATTATTACTTGTATATATTTTATTGAACATATATTCTTTAAGTTGGTTATAACATTTTCCTTAGTGTTTTTCTTTAAAAGAGACTTTTGCCAAAACCCTAAGCTTCAAATTAATTAAGATACCTTTTAAAGATGTCTGCATGTCCAATGTAATACAAAGAACTGAATTTATTTGGAAAACATAAGGAGTCAAACCATTTGTTAGAGGCTGTCTGAGTGATAGGTCTGAATAGTCATGCAGATACATCACTGCCATGGCACCTTAGTCACCGGAGAGTTTCTAGAAGGGGATCTCATGTTATCATAGACAGCAGTAAGAAAAATGAGGAATAAGTAAATATTTTTTCATTCATAAATAGCTTAGGAATTAATGTTTATGAAGATAGCTGAGTATTTCTGGCCATAACAGGAGAATCTTCTCCTCTCCATTCTGCACTGTGGCCCTGTCTTGGCATGGGCCCATTGTCTAACCATGGTGTATCCATTTTTATGGCTGTCACTGACACTTGTGCCAAATGTAGCTTTCATTATTTTTGATATTATCTTTGTCCATAACACCTAAGGAATTATAGTGTAATACATAGAGTTCAGGTTTGTGAGCCTGGAATTGTTGTAAGCCAATTCTGTAGCTTCTTGGCAGTGGGATTTGGGGCAAGTTACCTAATAGGCTCCCCTCCCCTTCCTCCTCAAGCCACCTCACAAGGTCATCCCCATCTCTAAATACAGGTAGTAAGGCTTACCTTCTAGAATTATAAAGGGTAGGTGAGAAAACATAATGCTAAGTTCCCAGCAAAATGTTGGCACCTAGTAAACTAACAAATGTTAATGATTTAGGAAGAAAAGTCATGAAGAGGGCTCCCAAGACTCAGCCTGAAGTCTTGGCTCCAACATTTACTAGCTGTCCACCTTGAGATTTCTCCTAATCACTCCCACCCTCTCAGCCTCAGTTCTCGCATTTGTAAAATGGGCAGAATATTTCTTAACTTTTCTCACTGACCTAAGTGGCTAAAAAGAAACAATTTTGTAAAAATTACTTTATAAAAACTATAAGACATTAAAATGTTCTTAGTATGATTATAACGTTTATGGAAGTTAGCGTTCGTCCTGTTGGGAATAGCAATTATTTTTTTTTCAACTGGAACTCAATGGCTGTTTCCTGATGAAGGTTGTGGCACTTTTTTCTTCTTTTTTCCCCTGAATGACTCATAGACATTTGTTATGACCTATCTTGCAAGTTGCTTTTCTTTTCTTTTCTTTTTTTCTCCCCCCGCCCCCCTTTTTTATTCTGTTGTCTCAGCTCTGTTCTAATTGCTTCACAAGAGCAAGGACTCAATTTTAAACCTGTGAGCTGCAGTGCTCAGAGCGGAAGCTGAGGAGACATCCTCTCAGGGGCACTGACCTGAGTTTGGCTAGGACCAGGGCTGAGAGGTGGAGCAGCCCTGGTCTTCTGTGACAAGAGGACAGAAAAACAAAAACTTTGATGACGAGGAGAAACTCGGAGATGAAGAGAAAACACTGATGGGCTTCTATTGACTTGCTCTTGTCTTCCTAAGGAAGGAAATGACCATGAGATAAGGGAAATCGAGAGGGGGTAGCTGGGATTGTCAGAGGGCAGATATCAAAGTGTGTCAATTCAAAGCATCCACATATCTTTCTCCTTGTGTATTATTAATTTTTAAAAATCCTAGTTCCTGTCACAATAACTGGTATATAGTTGGCACTGAGAAAACGTTTTTTAACTCTGAAATGAGTAGAAAATAATAGTTATTATTTTATTTTACTATTATTTATGTCACATAATAATAACATCATATATAATATATAATAGCATATATTATAAATATATATAATGTAACATATAAAGAATATAAAATAATAACAGCATTTTTAGGTACTTATGATACCACATGCTAGGAACCTTATGTCCCTTATTTTATTTAAAATTCAGAAGAATCTTTCTAGGTAGTAGATGCTATGATTATCCCCATTTTTAGAGTTGAGAAAACTGAAGTTTTGGAAGGAGGTTCTGAGATAGTGTTATGTGGCATAGGATAGCAAGTTAAGTAAGGAAAAATAAAACAATTATAGGGGGGCATTGAGGGTCCAACTGAGGATAGACCACAGGAGTTTGTGATGAAACTCTCAGCATAATCATTGTGTGTTTACCTCAGTGATTCTCTGAAGGCAGAGCAGTTGATTGAGTTGACCTGGTCATAGAATCCAGGGGCTATGCAGACTTTATCCCCTTTGTGCTTGGTGCACGAAATTCTTGCACGGGGTGGGGATGGGAGTCCCTCAGCCCAGCCTGCACCCTCTCCAATCAGGGACATCCCCTCTCACAATCTGGGACCGCTGGCTCCTAACCACTCACCTGCCTGCCTGATTGTCCTTAACCCCTCTGCCTGCCTGCCTGATCGCCCCTAACCTCTTTGCCTGCTTGCCTGATCGCCCCTAACTGCCTCTGCCTGTGTGATCGCCCCTAACTGCCCTCCCCTGCCAGCCTGATCTTGCCCCCAACTGCCCTTCCCTGCCAACCTGATCGCCCCTAACTGCCTCTGGCTCAGCCCCCACCACCATGGCTTTGTCCAGAAGGAAGTTGGACATCCAGAAGATGGCCAGTTGACCCAGTCTAATTAGCATATTACCCTTTTATTAGTATAGATAAATTATATAGGATAGGATTGCTTAAATAGGTAGGAAAAGCCTTTTTCAGCAGGAGGAAATGCTCTTGGCAGACAAAAATACATAATCCCTATATCTGGAATGATAGCCAGCCATATGCACTATACTGCCAAACGGTCATTAAAAAATTGAACCGCTTTCTTATACCTTACACCAAACAGCTGTTGCCCTTAAAACCCCTCCTCAGCCCCCACCTTAGGTTCTGCCTTTGCAGTTCACCCAGATTAGGTTCTGATTGGTTGGTTTCTATGCCAGTCAGTGACAAAAGCTCCACCTCCTAGGCAGCCATCTTGTGAGGGCATGAGGGTTAATTTGCATATTACCTCTATTATATAGAATATTTAATTTGATTTCAAAGAGGGAGAGAGAGAGAGAAACATCAGTGATGAGAAAGAATCATTATTGCCTGCCTCCTGCACACCCCACACTGGGGATCCAGCCCACAACCAGGGCATGTGCCCTGACCTGGAATTGAACTGTGACCTCCTGGTTCATAGGTCAACGCACAGCCACTGAGCCACTCTGGCCGGGCGGCAAGGAGGGATTTGATAGTATATCAACCTAACACTTACAGATATTTTTGCAATATGTTTGTAAAAACAACTTGTACAAATTGTGTGATTATGACAAGTTTGGATCCAGACAAGGGAGCCTTCTGAAAAGAAAGCAGAAAGGATGGTGAGAAAGTTCAAAATGGTGTCAACTAAGAGTCAGGTAGAAGAAGAGGCTGTGTTTTCTGAGCAGGGGAGACTCTGGCCCAAGAGCTCACTCTCAGCCCAGGTTGCACATTATATCTATCTGTGATCCTTTAAAAGGCTCCATCTACCTGGTTCTACTGGAGAGATACTGAATTATTGATTTGGAATACAATGTATACACCTGGAGTTTAAAAAACTCCTCAGGTGATTCTAATACGTAGATGAGCTAAGAACTGTTTATGGGGCAGCAGGCCTGATTGTGAAATGAGAAGACCCTTCTGATGGGAAAGGACCTCCTTTCTTTAGCTCCTTTCTTTGGCTAGTATGATAAGAAGTGACAGGGAGGCAGATTTGGGCTCTAAGGAAATAAGAATGTTTTGAGCTGAATTGAAAATGGAAGTGGATAGGGGTAAAAATTTGCTCACTGGACGTGATCAAGGAGAAGGTAGATAGGCAACCATTAACTGGGAATGTTAAACTAGGCCAGTGCTGGTACAATTGTACCTAGACGACCAGAAGCATCCTCATGCCCCCTCACCCTTCACTCGGAGCTGCTTTGCTTTCTCTATTTTTCTACATTGGATCTCCCCATAAGATTTCCTTTGAAGAAAAAGATCTGCTCATAAAACAAAAGCTTTAAAATCACTTAACTAGTTGACTTTTATGGCTAGTACCAACTCTGAAATTCTATAGTATTAAATCCTGTTTGATGTTTTCTAAAACATCAGTCTACTGATTGATCCACTCTTCCGAAGTCTGAGAAGAAAGGGAGACCACCTGCGGGAGGGGGTATGTGGAAAGTGTGAATAGAACAGAGAGGACTTCTTTTAGCTAAGGGTCCGATGCAGGAGACTTCAACACTGTCTAGGCTTGGAATTACCTGGGAGCTTTTAAACCAATTAAATCAGAATATCTGGGGATGGTGTCTGGTGAAAGGTATTCATAAAATGTCGTGAAGTTGAGAGCCACTGCTTAATGGCTGAGCAGTGAGAACAGTTCTTTTGTGTACATTGAGAGCAAATGAATTAGATAACCTCTGACACAGCAGTTCTTAAATTTCAGGTGCTTCATAATAACCTGTGAGACTTGTTCAAACACAGATTGTTAGGCCTCACACCCAGAGCTTCTGACTCAGCAGGTCTGTGACCAAGCCAGAAATGTGCATTTTTAACAAATTCCAGGTGATGCTGATACTGCCAATCTGAGAACCATACTTTGAAACCATTCCTCTAACATAAGGGATTTACTTTAGACATGAAAAAAAGCCTCCTAAAGTGGTTAGTCAATTTACAGTATGTATCCTTGATATGATGTGATAACGGCACTTTACCTCTCTGGTCTTCCTTGCAAAAACACATTGACCTAGGTCCATCCATGTTGTCACAAATGGACAAATGGTAAGATTTCTTTGTTTTATGGCCAAGTAGTGATATATATATATATATAGATATGTATATACCTGTATATCTATCTATCTATCTATCTATCTATCTATCTATCTATCTATCTATCTATACATATAGATAGATAGATAGATATAGATATATATAGAGATATAGATATGTCTATATATATCTATAGCTATATCTATATATATCGCACAGCTTTTTTATCTGCTGGTCCATTGATGGGCACTTGGGTTGCTTCCATATTTTGGCTGTTATAAATAATGTTGCATTGAATATCGGGTACATATATTGCTTCAAACTAGTGTTTTGGATTTTTTCCAGCTATATACCCAGAAGAGAAATCTCTGGGTCATAAGGCGGTTCCTTTTTTTCATTTTTTGAGGACTCTCCATACTGTTTCCCACAGTGGCTACACCAATCTGCATTCCCACCAACAGTGCATTAGGGTAGCCTTTTCTCCACATCCTCACCAATACTGCTACGTGAAATAAGTCACCATTGCATTTTTAATAACTCTCCAATGACTGCCATTACTTATAGAAGGACGGTCCAACTTTCTTATTTACAGAGCAGGCCCCTCTGTGGCCTGGCTTCTGACCACCTCTCCAACCTTTCGGTTTAGGTGTGCCACCTCCTTCTCCTGTCTCTTCCACCCTTGGACCTGATATTCATTCTATTCATGCAAACTTGCCCTTGTTCCTCTAACCTTCCACGCTATTGCCTGCCTCTGGACATGGAGCTCTCCCCACCCAGGTAATTTCCCAGATACTTGGTATCTTTTGAGAATCAGTTTATAGGTTATAGGAAGCCTTTTCTGAACCCCTTTCTTTCCCTCCTCCAGTAGCCCTGTTCTCTCCTTTCTCCATGTGCCCACTTCTTGGAGTAAAGTCAGGATTCTAGTCTGTGTTGTCTGACACCAGAGCCCATGCTATAAACAATTAGGCTCTTTTGCCTTTCTGGGAGAAGATATAAGGAAAAGTCCCACTCTTGACTAGCCTGGCTAGAGGGTCTACTCCAGGATCTGAACTGGCACCTCCTAGGGACCCCCAAAACAGAGTAAACCCCCAAAACTGAGTTGTACTTCTATTCACCCTGCTTTCTACATCACTACTACCACCATTGCCACCAGCAATTGGTAAATACTGGTTGAGCCCCTGTTCTATGCCAGGTACTATAGGTACAAAGATGAAAAAGACACTGTAATCCTGCCCTCAGGAACGACAGAGGAGAGAGCCAAAGCAAACAAGCCAACAAAATCTCCAAGAGCCTCTAGTAAAATCCAAAATGAAGAACCCTTTGAGCCAGAGGGGCAGGGACCCAGCCTCTGCTCTCATTTGGTTTTCCTCCTCTTCTCTGATTACTTCTACTTAACAACTGACAAACATAAACAACAGAAATTTGATTTTCTCCTACAAGGTGTTGGAATGTTCAGAAGGGAGATATTCTGTTCATCCGATAAAGAGTTTATAGATGAATAGAGGCTCCAACTCAGTATATGCTTATCTGCCTTCTTCCCCGAGGAAACAGAGAACATTTCTACTTGGTTCTTCTTCCAGGGCAGGAATCTCCCGGTTCCATTTGCAAACCATTCTGGCAGCCTTGCCCTGTCTTTGTATCCCTGTCTACAGCAACAACAAATAGTTGTTGCTGAGGCGTTGTTGTTGACGTGTTACCTTTCAAAACTCCCTCCTGTCACGGGGATAAGCCTCTTCCTGATGATGGATCTTCATGATCTGGCTTGACAAGAGGCCCTGTTGCCATGGAGAGCTGATGGAATCAGGTGCATTTTTCGCCGGCATCACTCATGCCAGGGGTGCCACGAGGACTCTTCTGTACGTCATGCGTGGCTGGCTTGTGGCTGGCGTGGCCAGGCTTTTCCTGTGGGCAAAACCTAATCAACTAATCAGCTGCAGATAACATCAAGACATTTGTCTGATGCGTTAATAGTGACAGACAGGCTTCCACAATTAATAACACAGTGCCCTTTGACAATAAAGTTGTTTTGGGGGGAGAAAACACTGTAGTCACCAGACTTGGAATGGGAGGGCTGTGTTCATATAAACATAACCTCACGTCAGTGCTTGTCACCGCAAACTGTTTTGTTCTCAAAGAGCATCTTTGAGCTCATCGTCTGATCTTGATTTCCTACATAACAAATGTTCTTGGTTTATATGCCCTTTGGCAAGGGCAACATGCCCCGCTTCCTGTTCTAAACTTGCAGACAATCATCCACACATCTCGCTGCTGTCAGTTTTAACCAGATAACAGCAGCACTTTCTTGCTGCTTTTTATCTGGAGCTCAGGTTAAGAGGATCCAAGAATTTGATTGATTTGCTAGAGTATTCTTAATTAATTCGGTTAAATTTCCGTATGACTCAGAATGTAAAAAAGAAAGTAAGTAAAAATACAAGCTCCTTGTTCGTAAGGCTTAAAAAGTCAGTGGTGACATGACTAAAGACATGAAGATTTTAATGCAATAAATTGCTTTCCAGAAAGTTTTATACTCCTACCATTAGTGAATGAGATTTCCTATTTCATTGTGGTCTTATCAGCACTATTAGGAAAAGGCATTATTTGTGTGAACTTGATAATAAAAAAAAGTTCTCTTCTGCTGTTTCAATTGTTGCCTTAGTTAAGTAGGAGATGGACATTTTTTTTAATCTTGTTTGAATTCACTTATATTTGTTATATTGCGACTTGTCTTGGCATCCTTTGCCCATTTTTGTTCTGGAAATTTCATGTTTTTCTAATCAATTCTTATAAGTTCCTTATGTTTTAAAAGTGTTAGGTTATTACCATTATATGCATCATAGATTTCCCCTTCTATTTTGATGTTTGCATTTCCATCTTATATCCTTATCCTTCTTAAATGTAACACTTGTATGTGGTCAGGTCTGTCATTATTTCCCTTAGGTTCCTCAGATGACATAAACTTGAGTGCCCTTCGCCACCAGTGATCAAATAAATATTCAGTTACTTGTATACAATAAGGTTTCTTTGCCGGTGTGGTATGTGGTGTGGTGTGGGGTGGGAGTGTGTGTATGTGTGTGTGTGTACTTGTGTGTGTGTGTGCATTTACTCGCACATGTCCTTGGGCCTCAGCCACAAGGAATTTAATGGTAGGTGGGAAAAATCTTTTGCCAAAAAGACTGGCCAATTGATCTGTTGAATAATCTTTCATTTCCTAAAGATTTATGATGTCTCTTTTTACTAATTTAAAAGCAATATTAGTCTCACTCTGGCTGGTGTGGCTGAGTTGGTTGGGCTTCATCCCGTGCACTGAAAGGTTGCCAATTAGATTCTGGGGGCGTACATGAGGCAACTGATTGATGTTTCTCTCTCACATAGATGTTTCTCTCTCTTCCCCCATATCCCTTACTCTCTCTCAAAAATCAATAAAAATTATTTCAAAACAAAACAGTATTAGTCTAGCTACACTATGTCATCCTGGAATAAGCCAGGTCCTTTTTCATGATTCTCTGTTTTAGGGAGAGACTGAGAGGGGGCAAAGTACCCCCTGTGTTTCATCTCCCCACTCATTTTCCCAGGCTCTGCCTACTGGGTACAGCAGTTAACCTCACTGTGATAAATTCCAAGGCATCTGGGGAAAGTTGGAGTCGAGATCTGTAACTGGGAGAAGCACGGTGCATTTGCATGAAAACCCACCAGACCAATTTAGTCATGTTTATAAATGTCTTATCAAAGCATAGTTTTAGTTTGTCTGGTTTTGGATTTAAAAACACAGCCTAAGAACTGATGCCCACAAAAGCGTACATGCTATGGCAAGAGACAGAATGAATATTTGCAGCCACTCCTAGTGTTCAAGAGACCCCAGTCTTATGGGGATGGCACAGCATCACATAGTTGTACAAAGGGGGGAATACCAATCTTAATTAAGACAAAAGTTGACGAAATGTTTCCTATACAGGAAACCACTAGCCACTGTACTCCGAAAGGTGGGTGGGAGTAGACATCTCTATATTAAGTTAATTTGCAATCTTTCTTTCTTTTCATTTTTTTCTTCCCTGCTTCCTTCCTTTCTCGCTTGTTGGCATTTGACTCAGTTGCACAATATCATAGTTCTTGCAAGTTTGTCCCTGAGAAAAATTAGTCACAGAATTTCATGTCTCAAGTTCTGAAGCCCTGTCAATATTAATTTACTGCATTTTCCATAAATCAAATATTGTAAACAGAGACAAGTGATTATTTTTGTGTTTCAAGAAGCAGGAACGATGGGAGTAAAAGACTCTTGTTGCTTCAGGAAAGTGTTATAATTGTTATCAAAGTGCTGCAGGATTTAAAGGGAGTGTTTTAAGAGTCTCCTTATACCCTGCCCCAAAATGTGGATCTGTTTTTTTTTTTTTAATGAATTAGTTCAATCTTTATCCTGAATTCACATACAATTGCCCCCCTCCTGAATCTTAGCCAAATCTAATTGACATTCGTTTTCCCCCAGTCTATTATAACTTCTGCCCTGGGTGTGTGTTTGTGTGTGTGTGTGTTGGGGGTGTTACACGTATTTTAAATGTCCCAAATGTTGTAGTTTTATTTGCAGGTAATAGACAGAGAGTAATGGAGAGACCCGACTTATACCACCTTAAATAACAGAGAACCTATTCGCCAGTTCCTACTTCCCCACTCTCCTCCCCTACCTTGTTCCTCTTTTCCTTTCTTCCACAGCATTCATCAGCCTCTAACATATTATCACTTTAGTTCAGTGGTTCTCAACCTTGCCTGCACATTAGAATCACCTGGGAATCTTTTTAAAATCCTGATTTCTGGGTCTCATCCTCCGGAAATTCTGTTTCTTTGTAATGGGGTGAATTTAAAAAGATTCCCAGGTGATTCTAATGTGCAGCCAAGGTTGAAAACCACTGCTTTAGTTGATATGCTTATTGTTGGTCTCCTCTTTAGGGCAGGGGTACCTGTATGTTTTATGCACTCATGTACTCCAAGTGCCTGCTACCATATCTGGCACATAAGTAGTCATTCACTAAATGTTTGTTGAACTTAATTATTAGCTCAAGTCCCAGGTTTTTGGCAAAGTGGGGTCCTTCAGTTCAATGATGGCATCCAAGACCCAGATTTTCATTGTCTGCTTTGTTTTTCTTAGTGTTGGCTCTATCTTCAATTAGTGTCCTCTGTGGTCCCCCATGGCTCCAGCTCTGGGTTTCTTATTCAAATACAATAGGAGGGCCCTAGCTGGTTTGACTCAATGGATAGACCATCGGCCTGCTGACCAAAGGGTCCTGGGTTCGAGTCTGGTCAAGGGCATGTACCTTGGTGGCAGGCTCCCTCCTGGCCTAGGCCCTGATCAGGGCATGTGCAGGAGGCAACCAATCAATGTGTTTCTCTCACATCGATGTTTCTTTCTTTCTTTACCTCTCTCTTCCACTCTCTCTCTCTAAAAAAAAAAAAAAAAAAAAAAAAATCAATGAAAAAATATCCTCAGATGAGGCTTAACAAATGCAATAGGAGGGACATAGAGGATTTATCTTGCAGTCCCCGCAAAAGTCCTGAGAGTCACTGTGAACCAACTGGCTTAGGTCACGGTTATTTACATCACAGCCAGGGGGATAGAGGTGCTGATGGCTTAGCCTAGGCCATGTGTTCCCTCCTTCCCCCCAAGATGGAATAGCCTTTCAGGAATCACATGGGCCCTCAAACAGAAATTGAGGGGCTGCTGGAGTGGGGAAGTAGAGAGTGGACGTTCCCGCTCTTCCACAAGAAGCAAGAACACGTTAACCAATAGGAGTTACCAGGACAGACAGCACTGGGAAATCCCCACTCCGTTCTTCATGGTCTCTGTGACTCGAGTTGAGGTTAGACTCAGCTTATGTGGTTAAACTGAGCTCGTCTTCTCATTGTTTTGGCATATTTAATATTTCCTAAGAGTTGCTGGAATCCTCTTAAAGGACTCAAGAGAGCAGGCAAGCAAAAAGCGAACTTGAAGGATTAAAAAGTTGCTTTTTTCACTCTTTCCATTGATATAACTTACAGAGTTTTTTGTTTTGTTTTTAAAAAAGCAGTCATTTCACCGTTTTTTGTTTTGTTTTTTTTCTTTTTCTTATTCCTCACTGGGTGCACCAGACATTAATAGTTCTTCATCTCCAGGATTTATTGTCCAACTCAGGTAGCATATAGAGAAACCAAGGTTGTAGCCTGTGATCATGAACAATGGTGTCAGCCAGAGCTGCTCCTGGTAAGGCCGAACTCCTTGCTGCCTAGAGAGGGCAACTCACTGTGATAGCTGGCTCCCCTTGCCCTTCCTTCTCCCTATATGCACTAACTCGGTATACAATCCCAAGTAGACCACTGTTTGATTTTGCCACCCATAATTCTATAATGCAGGGTACAGGTTGCTACAGGTACATACTTCGGAGATAGTACAATTTCTCAAGTTGTAGATCAAGTGAACATTGTGCCAGATATTGTCATTCCATCTCCAGCGTCTCAGGCTCTGTTATTCACAACATAAGGGAAGCGCTCTCATTCTCTAAGGCCTCAGCTTACAAAAATAACCTAAGTGATCATTATTTTCATTACTACTGCTGGCTCCTCAGTACAGTATTGTTCCTTTGGAGTAGTGTTAACAATCAGGAATTACTCTGAGGGTGAAACACGACCGCGTACCCACACATGATCCAGTCCCTGCCTGCCTTGTCAACTGCATCTCATGCTGATTTCTCCCCTTTTTCTTTCTGCTTCAGCCACAGAACCTTTAAATTACTGAAATAATCCAGTCTTTTCCTTCCTTAGTGTCTTCTACTGCCTGGGTTCAAGTTATTCCTTCATCACTTACTAACTGTGTGACAAGGACAAGCTACTTAAACCTTTTCATGCTTCATTTTACTCTTCTGGGGGGTAAGGCTAACTTCATAGGACTGTGTTAGGATGAAAACAGATGATATGTGTAAAGTTCCTAGAATGTTCTGGCTCATAATAATTTAAAATGTTAGCTCCTCCCCCTCTTTCTGTTCCTATTCCCCCAGCCTTTTCCAATTTCCTCCCCTTCCTTTTGCCAAATCTGGATTTTTAATGTTTTAGTTGTTACATAACTGTCACTACATCAGAGGCCTTTTCTGACCATCCAATCTAACGCCTTTGTTATTTTTTTTCACACTGCTCTTTTTCCATCACTGTACCTATCTCTATTAGCAGTTTTACATTAATTTACTTTAATTACTTTTTCATTATCTTTCTCCATGAATAAACTAAAAATTCCATAATAGCACGGTCTTTGGTTGTTTTATTCAGCATTGCATACATTATATGTGTCTGCACAGAGCAGGTAGTCAATAAATAATTAAAGAATGAAAGCCTGAGTTCTCTGAACTGTAGGGGAAATAAAAAGGGAAACTGAAATTCTGAATCACTAATAATTTTCAATGTGCTTGGCAGAAGCCTCACTGGATTAAGCGAGAAGCAGGGCGGGGGGGGGGGGGGGATGGGGGGAGGGCACAAAGGAGGAAGCATCCCTCCTACCCAAAAGCAAGCACCACATGGCTTGGACATCTTAGATTTTCAGGGCCTGAGCTACAGAAGTAGATGGAAGTGCCAATCAGGAGACAATGATGGCCATCAGATGGCTAGTAGAGACTGCAGACTAGCGTGGTAGAGAGATTTTATTCAGGAATATTTGAAAGATACTTTCAGGGGTTTGAAGATTCACTATCCCCAGGCTCTGAAAAGATCCAGATAAACTTTAGTTGAGGTTGTACATGTTATCTGTACAGTTGGGTAAGGCCAGAGGAAACTTGAAGGACAGTATGTATATTATCATGGCCAGGACTCATCCCTATGTGCAGGGTTCAGAGAGAGAAAAATACTCCAGCAGAAGTCCATAACTGGTTCACTGGTGGAATATCACAGTAAGGGAGAAAAGAGCAGAGATTTATCAAACTCTTATATCATCACCCATGTGACCTCCATAGTGCACTATGACCTGAACTGGCTGCAGGAGTGTTGTGGGGAAAACGAATCACTTTCTATCATAGTGAATCTTTTAAAAATCACATTTTCAGCATAAGCCAACAGTAAATAATGTTTAATACATTTATCTTACATTGTCTGGACAAGTGGGAAAGGGGCAAACTGGTAAACATATTTTAGTAACCCAGGAAATGTTCACACTGGCACTTTTAGTGAGAGGGCGATCACCTGCGAGTCAGGATGTCACGCCTATGGGTTTGTTTGTTTTTTACCCCTCACAAGTTTCATTTAAAAAACTTATAATGGGAGTGCATAAAATAAAATTGTGAACAGCCTTCCTCCTTGCCTTATGCTCAGCCAATCTTATTCCTTGAAGGTGACCACAATTAAAACAGGACTGTGGGCCTGGCCAGCTTGGCTCAGTGGTTGAGTGTCAACCTATGAACCGGAAGGTCACAGTTGAATTCCCAGTAAGGGCACATGCCCAGGTTGTGGGCTCAATTCCCAGTGTGGAGTGTGCAGGAGGCAGCCAATCAGTGATGTTTCTATCTCTCTCCCCCTCGCCCTCCCTCTCTCAAATCAATAAAATATACTTTTTATAAAAGGCCTGTGGGCATATTTTCATTCTTTCTATGTATTTTTTCCTTATACATACTCCATCAGTTTGTGTAATTATCTTTTAATTGAAAAGCATCTTCTTATTAATAGGTTGTTTCCAATGTTTCTTGCCTACAAACAATGCTGCAATGAGAGGTTCTGTACAAGTACATAGAGTATACTTGTAGGCTAACTTCCTAGATGTGTGATTGATGGGTCAAAGTTATGTGCATTGCAGATTCCTGGGGCCCAGTCCTGATTGCATTTCTGCATTTGAGAGTTGACACAGGCACCTTCACTTCTTTACACCGCATTTGGGCTATATGATTTTTAATTGTCCTCTGGCTCTAATGTAGTTTAAGAATAAGATTCTCAGGGTTCTGTAGAAGATGGCTGCTTTATGATGACTTTTGTGCTGTGTTTTTGAGAATGATTCTCAATTTAGAAGCGAGAGGGAGAGAGAGAGAGAGAGAGAGAGAGAGAGAGAGAGAGAGAGAGAGAGAGAGAAGAAGAAGAAGAAGAAGAAGAAGAAGAAGAAGAAGAAGAAGAAGAAGAAGGAGAAGGAGAAGGAGAAGGAGAAGGAGAAGGAGAAGGAGAAGGAGAAGGAGAAGGAGAAGGAGAAGGAGAAGGAGAAGGAGAAGAAGAAGAAGAAGAAGAAGAAGAAGAAGAAGAAGAAGAAGAAGAAGAAGAAGAAGAAGGAGGAGGAGGGTGGTTAAAAGCAAATGCAGCTGAAAATGAACATGGATTTTCCATAACTTTTAGGAAAGGACAGAATTGAGCCAAGGTGGACTAAATACCCTTAGCTATTTCAAAAAAGATTAGAGATCAAAGTGGTCATTTGACTATGAGCATAGAATGTAGATGTTTCAACTAAAAGAGTATCTTGATATTTAAAGAGATTAGAGCTCTTTGTACTGGATGGAGGGCATCATACCAGGGTTGGCACGAACCTAACCCATAACCTTTGAGCTATATAGTCCTTGTGACTGTGTCATCAGCTATTTTCATAAGAGAACATGGCTAAACCTGCCCAGTCCTTGGCTGGGGATCCTTCCAGGAAAATCCAGGGTGCTACTGAAGTGTTATAGGTGACTCAAGTAGTGGAATTGTGCCTTTGAGTCAGGGCAACATTTTAGCTTTTCCCTGGTTTGGGGGTGTAGTCACTGGAGCTAGTTCTCTAAAGCCATATTTAAGTACTTTTAAAAATTTCCTACAAATATGTTATCTTGAAAAGGCAGTCTTATTATAATTGAAAGAGTCATAAGCTACTTCCTTAAGATTCCACTTCAAGTTTAGTTGAAGGTGTTGTTATTCATTTCCTTTCTAGGAATAATAAGTTCAATCCTAGAGAATGCTCACCATGTTTATATCTGTAATTCAGAAACAACTAAGATATTGAAACCTTATGACAGTGATTTTAGGGTGTTTTACTTTAAATAATTGGTTAAGCTTCTCCTTAATAAAATTTTGAACTTTCCAATTTAATTCAGTAACATTAGATCTCCAATCTATATGACTGAAATTGTATAACTTTTATGGAGTGGATATTTGAGGAGTGCCCATATATCACTTAGACCTATGGGAAGGAATACAGAAAATTGAAATATTTTACTTAAGCAGGAAATGCAAACATAAGCACATATCAGAATTTTTCCAAAATAGGATACCAAGAATAACTTCAATGAATGTTCTAAAGATACAACCCTGACTTGCCTACATGCTTTTATCTTTCAGGCTTAAAGGTGCTGATCTAAGATGTTAATGGCTACATTTATTTCTCTAACATAAATCTATAATATTACCAATCAAGAAGGGTTAAGATAAAGAAGTAGTTAGATATCAACTTGATATTATAAAGCTAATAGATGGCTATGTCAAGTCTAGAATCCCCCAAATGATTTATAAATTAGTATATTGAGTATGTCTGAATTATTATTTCTGATTTCAGACAAAGTTTTATCCCACTTCCAATAACTTTACTAGCACACTGTATAGAGCCTGTCTAAGTGATATCTCATGCTCTCTAGCTCTGTGGCTGAGAGAAAATTGCCTCAATATCTAGTTTTTCTTCTTCCTCAGTAATAGACTTTTGGCTGTGCAGAAAAAAAGACATAACATATTTTATTATGGAGAAACTTTACCAATTATTTCTTAGACTCCCTTGCAGCTAGGTGTGTCTGAGTGATGAACTTCTGACTAATGGAATATGTACCATCTGGCTGGTAGCTTCTGGGAACTTTCCTTGGCAAAGACCAATGACATATGCACTCCAAGCCCCTTAGTCCCCCCTCCCCCGCCTTTGTTGCTATTTTTAATGTATGTCTGACGGTGGGACCCCCCCCTCCCCCCCTTGGATCAGAACTTTAAGATCATAGCTTTGGGATAGCAGAAGAGAAAACTGGAAGAACCTGATCTCTGACAAATTTGGAGATCAGAGTTTCCATAGCAGACTTAGGTTTCTACCTCCAGACTTTTATATGAGAAAAATAGACTTCTATCTTTTATTAAACTACTGTTAATGTATAGCCTATTCCCATTAGCTCATTACCTATTCCTTTGATGGGCCTAGTCTGAGTTCTCTTGATGAAAAAAACAGACACTTTTTTCCCCCTTAAATTGATATCAGGCTACATGCACAGTTTAGTAAATGGACAAGAATGCTTCACATCAAGATGACATTGAAAAAAATCCAGAAAAGCTTGTCATCTGTCTGTTACAAACATGTCAATAGTTGGGTGGTGGTGTTTTGGTTAGAATGATTAAAGGTAATTTAATCATTAGTGATACTGAAATAAGTGGAATGCTTATTTCACCCCATCAGCCATACTTCTTGTTAGAGTATGTAATTAAGAGCATATATTCACTCTTCTACCCCCACTTCTAATTTACCTGTGGTTTTATTTCTTTTCCAAATCATTTTGAGTTTTTAAAAATATACCTTCATTGTTCAAAGCATTTCAAATGTCCCCTTCCCCCCCACCTTAAACACTCCCCCCTCTCTCCTGCCCCCTACCCAGGCCTCTACCACACTATTGTCTTGTGTCCATGGGTTATGCATATATGCATATAGGTTCTTTGGTTAATCTCTCTCCTCTCCCCCCACCTCCACCTTCCCTCTGAGATTTGTCAGTCTGGTTCATGCTTCTGTCTCTGGATCATTTTATTCATCAGTTTATTCCATTCATGTAAATGAGAGCATATATCCACTTTTCTATCTCCATCTCTAATTTACCTGTGTGTGTGTTTTTTCTTTTCCAAATCATTTTAAAGTCAGCAACCCTTGGAAGAAGGAAAAACAAAAGCAACAAAAAGAGACAATATTCTGGCACTGCTAATGAGCCATATTTCTGGACAAGTTAGAGATGATGACAATGTGACTGGATTGTTGTGTCACTGGACTAGTTGAAAAATGCAAGTTTAATTTATTTAAACTTGACGAGTGTGTCACAATCATATTTTATTGGCTTCTTTCAAAAGCATCAGATAAGATAAGTTAGTGGCACTGCTCCCTTTTCCTCTTCTAACAAAAAGGACGTGAAACTGTCAAGTAACTAAACAATACACAAGATATGCTCAGAAGGCAGAAGTGGTCTCCAAAGCCCTCTAACTTCCTGTAGGTTGTTTATTCTTGAGTCCCCAACTTCCCCAGGAGTTTGTTCCAATTGCTTCCTCAACCCAGGAAATTTGTATTTCACATCCACCCTATGTACCCTTGTAGCTCCTTTCTTATGATTTTGAATTTTTTTTTTTTTTACATTTTGAATTTTGCATCATTTTAAATCCCAGAACTAGCATTTCTGTCATGGCCATTTGCCTCACTGAAGACATCCCCGAAATGTGGCTCAAAGGAAAGGATCCCCTCGGAGAAAGGGGTTGCCCAGATAAGTGATTCATTCACGACAGAGATGGATTTTTTAAAAACGTCACTTTCAGTCTGGAAGGTAGGAAGCTGGTTTTCCTGTCTGTTGAAGCATCATCGCAAAGGCGGAAGCTGGAGAGCAGAGCTTGTAACTGTGAGGTTGTAAGTGAACAGGGAAAAGAAGTGATCCCACCATGAGGGAGGGCTGGCAGCTCACACCTATCCTCTCTCCCGGGTTGCTGAGGATGCAGAAGCTGCCTCACTAACGTGCAGCAGCGATGTGACTCATGGTCAGCTGACAGAGCAGGAAGTCACCCCAAGCTGCACCGGCAGATGGGAAAGTCCAGAGTAGATTGAATGTACTTTTTAAGAAAGGAAATAAAGAAGGTCCTTTGTAGCTGAAGGGCTGTGTCACAAGGTTAGAAAGCCCAATTACACTTGATAGTTCTGTGCAAGGCAGTAGCCTGGGAATGTATTGATTTGTAAAGTCATTACTATCATATGTGTAAGCTACACATGTATGCTTTAGTTATTAAATACAGAATGGCACCCTTATTGGAAAAATGAAATTACCGAATCTTCATTGGGCTGGATTAAATAATTATTTAATTGCTGGGGTCTTGGCAGGGATGGTCATAAGCAAAATTGTGAAGCAGGACACCTTCTCTCTCAGTGTGGTTTCCTGCTTTTTTAAGTTCTTCTCTTGCACCAAAGGTCCAGGGATCTCATGTGTCTTTTTAATATTTTTCGAAAGAGAGGACTTACACCGTTTCAGTTAATCAACAAATCTGGAAATATATGCCGACCTGTGGTGTACTCTGCGAGGGAGCCTGAGAAGACTGGATAGGAAAAGATTTCTGAGCAGTTCCATCTAGTTGGGGTCAACAAGATGTAAACATATTGAAAGGTGAATAACAGCATAAGAGTTATTTCAAGGGAGAACATGATGAATTATCAAATGGCAATGTCTAGAAGACCTACCTACCGTGGGTGTTGAGAGGAAGATGAGCTTAGTATGGACAAGGTTGGTCAGGGAAGAGTGTGTGCAAGCAGTGGGTCTAGAACTATATCCCACCTTAAAGCAGACAGAGTCTATAAATAAGTGGCAAAGGTCAAATCAGTCACCCCAGGAATGGCAGTAGTCAAGATAGACATTTGAGTAGGACAGTGGTGCAGGTACAAGAGTCTGAAGACCTGTTAGTCCTTATTCTCGGTTGAACAAAGAAGCCTCTATTTCCTCATCTGTGGAAGGGGTGTGATAAATGCCCTACCTGCCATCTAGATTAAATGAAATAATGTGAATCATGGTATAAACTGTAACCCACAGGTAAGTTATTGTTAGTGGTGATATCATATGATTTTAAGAATATAATTTTGCCTGGCTGGTGAGGCTCAGTGGTTGAGTGTCAATCTACCACTATGAGTCAGGAGGTCACGGGTCCATTACTGGTAAGGGCACATGCCTGAGTTTTGGGCTTGATCCCCAGTAGGGGGCCTGTAGGAGGCAGATGATCAATGATTCTCTCTCATTGTTGGTATTTCTCTCTCTCTCTCTTCCTCTCCCTTCCTCTCTGAAATCAATAAAAATATATTTTAAAATAATAATATAATTTTGCATATAGAGATATTTCTTAACTTTAAGGACTAAAGTGGTAATTGAAACATCCATACATAGGTTATAAAGAAGAGTTGGAGGTAGAGGTGGGGGTGGGGGGTTAAGTGTAAATATGAAACCACAGCATGAAGGTGACCAGTGACCAATGCATAAGCTTGGTTTAGGATTTTGTGAGAAATAGGTGGACATTAAAAAAAATTATAGCTAATACAGGTATTATCTTTCTAAGCATCCGTTTTCTTAGCAGTGAGGTTATTTTGCTCACAATGCTCAAATGAACATTGCATTTTAAATCTGGACTTACAGAATTTGGTACAGTGCGACCTCAGTGTATATTGAATGAGGATTTTCTAGGTATAAGATGCAATCTGATAATCATGCTTATAATTTAAAGAGTGGAAAACACAGTTTTTCCTCTTAATCTTGATGGGAAAATGCTTGATGTATTTGGAGTGGGATCAAAATTCACACCACGTAAATCAGATGTGCATAAATAAATAATAAAGAATGCATCTTTGTTTCCGTCATTAGCTCATCTTGCTCAGAGCCTGTTGGCACTGATGACAGGATGCACATCTTTTCCTTGACATTTTCCATTCTCTCTCCATGCTGAAAAAGGTTTTGTGGGGGTAATTATTGAGTCCATTCAAAGTTCAAACCCTTTTTTAGGGCAGTTTCTCCCCTCTCAAGAATTTCCCTCTCCCTCTTCTGTTGTTCTAGTCTAGAGGACTGTGTGTCAGGCCGGGTGAGAAGAACCTGTGGTCCCCAGGTGACTGTCCTCTGCAGCGCTAGGCTTCTGCAGAGGAGCCAGCTCCCTGGGCTCTGCTGTTCAAAGAGGGGTGATCAGGCCCATGCACCCCAGATAATGTGCTGGTGTCCCCAGCTGATGTCCAGGGATCTGCTCACACTGTTTCCATGGGTCTGTGGGTTCTGCACTCTGCCCCAGGTTTCATCAGTCAGGTGGTCCCCCAGGCACCTGCATCCGCTCTTCTTCTTTGTCCCATCTTCCCCTCTCCATCTTAGTGCCATGTGCAGTGTGTGAGGTCCTGGGGGGCTGCCCAGGCCCCGTCCCCAGATCAAGATTGCTGGAAGTCTGTAAGAGGTTGACTGTTTTCCCAGCTCACACTGTTCAGATTCTTGCTTTCCTCCTAACTCTCCCCTCCCCCCGCCCCGCACAGCCACTCAGATTGTCCCCATGCCCAATTCTGGCCCTAGCCCTCTCCCTTCCCTTTCATTCAGCTCCTTTCCATTGCCCAGGAAGACTGTCATGGGGTGGTGGGGTGGGGGTGGTGGTGGGGGGTTAGTGAATTAGTCCCTTCTTGAGGCTGGGAACTGTTTTTCTCCTTCTGCCCTAGAACTAGTCCTCCAACATCCAGCTCATCAGACCACACACGTTTCCTTTTTAACCTTTTTTCTAGGTAAAGCTTGGCTTTTGCAAAAACGAGGAGTGTTTGTTTTCAGACTTTTGTCCAACTGTAATCTTTTAAGAAGCCCTTTTCAAACAAAGTACAGCAGTGACTCTCATTCTCATAGAATTCCACCCAGGAGCCTAATGGGAAGTGACTTCCGGGACAATTGGGGAAAAGAAATCACTAGAAACAAAAGAGATATTGACCTAATGTCTCAAAAATGTTATTCCTGTGACAGATGTTTAAAATATTTTGGTAGTTGTGACACCACTGTGAGGTGGGTGAGGGTGACATCAATTCCCTGGTTGGGAGGGGCTTGATCATTCATTCTGCAACTTAAATGTTCCCGGGTTTATGAGTCATTCATAAAATATTTGTTCAGCAGCTACTTTATTCCAAACATGGGAGAAGTAGACCTGGTTTTCACAAGTGGTTCCTAAACATGCTGTGTGTAAACCGTCCACCATACAGAGAGTTGGGATAGGAATAAAGGTAGAATGTCAGGGCCTGCGAACCGTGGAAAGGAAAGGAGTGAAGGGAGCCTTGTCAGATGGTGCACCACAGTTTGAAGACAAAGGGGGATCTGTTGGATCTCTCTGGAACCAGAGAGAAAAGTGATTCTCACCCCCAGGGACCAGAGCTGAACTGAAAGACTTGGGGCAGCAGGTGGGAATGTTGGGCCACAAAGGATGGATGAAAGAGCAAATCCCCAGGAGGTCCAGCCTGAGGGGAGGGTGGGAACCAGGCAAGGAGGGACCTCACCTACATTGAACCAGAAAACTCGGTGACCAGTCCAATTCAGAAAAGTGTGTTTTCTGCCTACTTGCTATACTCTGCTTTGTTTTATCCCCTTGCTCTTGGTGTTTACAACCTTTGTGTTTAGAAGCTTGAAGCCACTGATGAGTATTCAAGGAGACGAAGGAGTTTCTAGGCCTTCATTATTCCTGGTGACAGTTACCATTTTCATTTAGGATTCCAGGGAGATTTGGATACAGATGTGAAAACCCCGGGTGGTTAGATTTAGGATTCAACAACGGTGGACACTGTTATCCTTCCCACATGGATAACTCACTGCAAGCAATGTTAACAAAAATCATACATGGGCTACATAAAATCGATGTTTTCTCCCTTAGAAAGAGCAGTGCTTACCAGCACTCTACTAGTAGACAGGACCAGGTGCTAAACAGCCTGCAATTATCTTACTCACAATGGACTATTATGGGGAGGGGGGTGGTATTTTAGGTGTAAAGTTGGGGTTTTGAGAGTCTTTGGTACTTAATTACAAAGAATAATCTATAGACCTGCCCTATCCAATATAGTAACCACTGACCACATGTAGCTCCCTAAATTGAAGCTAATTTAAATTAAAATTTTAGTTTGTCATTCACACTAGCCACATTTTTTAAGTGCTCAATAGACATGTGACCAGTGGCAGTGCAAATATAGAAATTTTATACCATCACAGAAAACTCTATTGGAAAGAAATAATACAGACTTCAGGGCAACAGTATGGCTAGAAAAGCACAATAATACAGGACATTTTCTGTTCTTGTTTTGCTTTTTAACAAAATGGTTCAGGAATTGGACTAGAGATTATAAGAAGAGAAAAACATAATCTTTCCCAGAAATGTAGCACAATTGCATTCTTCGTTCTAATTTAAATTATGTCGAATGGTACTGTGAATTTGGAAACTGAAAAGGAAAAGGAGAAATCAGTTATTTCTAAACACTAGCATCCATGAGCTGGGTCTTTAGATGCTTGACTAAACTAATGTCCTGACCACATGGCCTTCAGAGACAGCTACGTCTGATAGCCTGGCCCACTTGGGTTCAAGTCCACTATCTGTTATTGTAGACAAGTTTGTGTATGACCTCTCTTATATTGAATTGTATCATCTCTGAAGGGAAGACCATCATGTCATGTGTAAACATTTTGGTGTAAACTACATGAAAATATGTATAAAATATTTGGCACATAGGAGATAGTTCATAGAAACCAGTTTCCAATTTAGAAGTTTATCTTTGAGTAAATGTAAACATATTAGTTAACTTCACTTGAAGTTTTAGTTATAAAAATATCACACCATAAACATTTTAGAAAATGTAGGCAAATATTTATTGGATCTTTGAATATGGAAGGACTTTTCAAGTTTAAAGGCAGTAGAAAAACAGAAAACTTATACAGTTGATAACATTTTAAACTTCTTTACATCAAACCAACCACATAAACCAAATTAAAAGGCAAACAAACTGGCAAATATATCTTCAACTAATATGACAGACAAAAATGTTATTATTCTTGATTTTTAAATAAATGGTAATAAAAATATAGGAAACACCCAAATATTAGAGAATAAACAATGAACAACATTTCATAGAAGTAGAAATAATTGTTAACAAACAGAAAACATTTCAATGCTAGAAATTTAAAATGTGCAAATTAGAATAGCTAAAGATCCTCTTACTTTTTTTCATCTCTCTCTTGCCTCTAATTGTGGTGATTAAAAATATAAATACAGGTCAGGATATGTGTGTAAAACAGGCATTCACACTATGCTGAAAATTATAATTTTGTGACAAAGATACATTTTTGGATAGTAGAGCAAGAGCAATGTATTTTTGTTTGGGGTGTTTACTAACAAAACACCTGGTCCCATATCCTGGGCTGAGACTGGAGGACTCAGAACATAGAGTTCCTTCCTTGGCACAAAAAAGACTCCCTTTGGCCTATCACAGTGAGCCCAAAGGTTTTACTGCCCTGGGGAAGAGCTCTGGCCAAGAAGAGGAAATGGCAAGTTAGCTCCTTCCTGCCTGAGGGATTGTGGGAAGGAAAAAAGAATAAAAAGATTATGGAATTGTCTGGGATTTTATTCTCCTGAGCCTGGTCAAATTTTTGAGGCTGAAGTGTAAGGCTAGGATGGAGGTGATATGGTAGAAACTTTCAGAAATTCCTTTTATGAAACAGCAGTGAGTGTGGCACCATGCCCACGTTGCTGCGAGTGTTAGCATTTCATTGGTCGGTGGAATAGTCAAGGGCAGTGAGCCTAAGGCAGTGGTCCTGGTTGCTGACAGTTTGATAAGGAGATAAAGGAATGCTGTGAGGGCTAGTAGACCAGAGGCCTCCAGGGTTGCAGGCCAGAAGCAGACAGCCCAGACTTCAGCCATAGGTGATGATGGGATATAGTAGTTTGGAGGACAGCCCTTGGGGATTAGGTGAGATAGATTTTATGAAGTAATTAATAATGTGCCTGGCATATAGTGCAGGTTAATTGTCATTATAACAAGAATAAGGTCAACTATTGTGTGACCATCAAAACTTTTACAAATAATTTTTTATCTTAGGAGGAAATGCTGCGTTATTACATTTTTAAAGAAAGGATGCAGCGTGTATATCTTTAATATTACATATACACTAAAAGACTGTAAAGACACACACCACAGTATTTACAGTGTATGCATAAGAAGTGACATTATATATACATCATAAATCTACCAAAATGTATGTACCCATTTTTCTGTCGATGGACATGGGAATTGTTTTCAGTTTGGAGTTGTTAAGAATAATGCTGCTATGAGCATTCTTGCTCCACGTCTTTTCGTTCACATGTGCACACATTTCTCTTGGGTTTGAACTTAGAAGTAGATATCTGGGTCCTGTGATATATATATGTTCTGCTGCTTTCATAGTGATGCCAGTTTCCAAAGGGATCGTATGAATTCACACACTCGCCAGCAGCTATGAGAGTCCCCATTGTTGCACATTTTAATGAAATGAGCCCTTCACATTATCAGTTGTTTTACTCTTAGCCCTTTGGGTAGGTGTGTAGTAGGATTTTAGGGTGGTTAATTGCATTTCCCTGTGGAATAATGGGGCCTTGCTCAAAATAAGAGTTATCACCATATATAAGCATCTAATTTTCTTATTGTCCTATGAATTACCCTCCTCCCCTCTGAAGTCTCCAGGCATCTTACCTCATCCTTAACTTGGGATGCCATATATACCTAATTTTGCCTTTCTGTCTCTAAAACTCTCATGTATGTGGAGTCTCTGACTTGCTCATGTTTATGGTACGTACATATCTGCCGGGACTGACCGGCAGACCCTGAGCAATAGATTAATGATTACTCTGTGAGAGTGCTAAGGGACTGCTTGGCTTGAGAAATCAAACAGCCCTGTTTGCCTGCTTCCTCAGGCTTTTATTGTAACAACAGTTTGAACTAAAATTAACTATTAGATACTATCAGCAGGGTAAGCATCCTTGAGAAGATGCATTTGTCTGTAGTGTCATTTAAGCAAGGACGTCTAAAGACTAAACATAAAGATTCCAGTAAAACATCCGGGGCCTCAGATTTGTTTGGAGAAGTCAAGGCAAGGTCCCCCTAGAGGCCCCCAACCTTTCAGAGATTCCTCCTTACAGACTTTCCAACCAAGTCCCATGCTTCCCCACACATATGTAATTAAATTTCATTATTTTTCTCTTGGTAATCTCTCTCATCTTGATTTAATTATTAGACCAGCCTAAAGAACCCAGAAAGGTAGAGAAAAAGTTCCTCCTACACAGAACATTGAAAACATCATCAAATGAGATATAATTTTCTCCAATAAATCTTAATTTTAGTTGAAGCTGCTTTATTTTAGAAAAAAAAAAAAGATGCCTGATGCAATAGCAACATATACAAGAGGAAAATAGTAGATCAAACTCTAAAACATGAAAGAAATCATTCTCACTCCTATTAGGTGGAAATCGATGAAGAAGCAAGACAACATTAAACACCTTTTGGTCTCCTTTTGCTTATAAACAAAAAGGTTAATGAATAAGCTTTTGAAACCTAACCTGTTTGTGAATAGAAAATCTCCTGGCTTGGAAGATTTTGCAAATGCTTCCCCACCTCAGATACCAAATTGGTTTCTCATAGCCATGACCTAAGAGACTGAGTCTTATGGCTCTTTGTCTTTCCTAAACTATTAGCAACATAGCAGATCTTATACATACTTATTTGCTTCCTGAATGAAAGTAATAGTCCTTTATACAGCTTGTAAGGAAATGGCCACAGAACAAATATAGCCCTGGTTTTAACGTGCATTTAAAGCACAGAATATTCAGGCAGAGGGGTGAAAGTACATTAGGTTTGCTTTCAGTTCCTAAATGTTGTGTCTTCTATACTAATGACGCACGCGTGCACGCACGCACATGTACGCACATGCACGCACACAGACACACATCTTTTGGAGCTGAGTTCAAATTGCAAGCTCAGTTGTATCCACCCATCTAACTGAATTGCTGTTGTTTTACCAGAAACAACTTGTAGTTTCTAATAGTTTCACAATCTGACCTCATTCTGAAAGATGTATGTGTGTTTCTCATTAGTATAGAAAAGATACAACATTTTGAATGTAGCAGACAATAAACCTATAAAAAATTTTTACTTGATTGTTCCCAGGCTTTAAATTGAGAATTTTCCAGGATGAAGTCACCTTCGTACTGTGGTCTGCAGCTGCATAAAGTCTGAAGTGCATTTCTGACTAAACTCGTTAATTTCCCCCCCAAAGATCCTTTGGGGGATTTAACAAAACTTTAAATTTCCCTAAAGATAGGGAAATATAGGACAAACTAGAGGTGCCCAGATATTTGGTAAAAAGAACAGATTTCATTTTGACTTGCTCTTTTCAAACACTGATTCAACCCAAGCAGAAAAAAGGATGAAAGAATAATGAGGCCACTGCTAACCCAACCCTGGTCTCTTTTCGTTTCCAAAAAAACAAGATTTAGAAGGCTGCAACCTCAACTAGCAGACTTTTGGCCTTTAGCCATTCTGTGAGAATCAGCCTTTCTTTCATCCGTGGTTCCTCTTCTCTCCTTTCCCTGCTCTTCCTATCAAGGAAATGGTGTGTGTGGGTGCATGCGCGCATGCTTCCCTTCTTCCACTAAAGGGTGACTCTCAATCTGGGTGTTTTTTGCCCTTATTCCCCCCCAAATATTTGGCAATGTCTAGAGACACATTTGATTGTCACAACAGTGTGTACTACTGGCATCTAGTAGGTAGAAGCCAGGGATGCTGCTCAACATCCTGCAATGCACAGGACAGTTTCTACAGAGTTCCAACACTCCTAAGGCTGAGGAACCTTAATCCAAAGCAGGGAAGGAAAACCTTTTTTCTGCCAAGGGCCGTTTGCATATTTATAACATCATTCACGGGCCATACGAAATTATCAACTTAAAAATTAGCCTGTTAGCCCTGCTGGAGTGGCTCAGTGGTTGAGCATCGACCTATGAATCAGGAGGTCACGGTTTGATTTCTGGTCAGAGCATTTGCCCAGGTTGTGGGCTTGATCCCCAGCGTGGGATGTGTAGGAGGCAAGCCGATCAGTGATTCTATCTCATCATTGATATTTCTATCTCTCTCCCTCTCCCTTCTTCTCTGAAATCAATAAAAATATATTTTTAAAAAATTATCCCGCTATATTTGGTCAAACACTTAATTAACTCACCCCTAATACCTTGGCAGGACCAGACCCAATGATTTCTAATGCCTTACATGACCCTCGGGCTAGATATTCCCCACTCCTGATCTAAAGGATTGAATGTGGAGGCCTCACTTGTCGTAGAATGATGTATGGAGAGGCCTCAGTTAAAGAGCAATGAGAAACTACAAGGTGTTTCTGGTAAAGCAACAGCAATTCAGTGAGGTAGATAGATACAACTGAGCTCACAGTCTGAACTCAGCCACTCAGGAGCACGTTGTCATGGACAAGTTATTTAACTTCTCCTTACCTATTGGGAAAATATAATAAAAAATGAAATCTCCTCCCAACCTAGAAAAACTTGCTATAAGGTTGAATAAATAAAACAATTTTATTATGGAGTAAGTGTTAAATCAGAACATGATACACATCACAAGCAACCTGCTAAAGGGATTGCAAGGACAGAAATTTTACTCTTTCACACAGCTGAGGAGATCCAACCCATTACATTACATGGGTTTTGCAATTTGGAGTCAGGTGACCAGTAGGCCCATCTCTTCTTAGGACACTGAATTTCTTTGATGATTACATTTCGAAGAGATGGCTCTCAGTACTGGAAACATTCCTGAGTGCTGAGATTGGCCAGAGGTTTATTTAGCCATTAAAAAGATCACATATATTTGAAAAGGGCAAAGAAATGCTGAAGAAAGGAGAGATGTGCAGTCTCTCCCCTTGTTGTCAACAGAGGGAATTGTTTTATTATTTGTGTTTTCCCTTATACAAGTAACACGTCAAGTTACTAGTCTACAGAAAGAGGTTAATAATAATAAACTGGACTTTAAGCTGTAGCAAATCAAATAATTTTCTTTCTTTGCTTCCATTTCTTTATTATACATAGTCATGTGCCACTTAATTAACAGGAATACATCCTGAGTAATGCATCCTTGGATGATTTCATCATTGTGCCAATATCACAGAGTGCACTTACATAAACCTAGATTTCATAGCCTACTTCACATCCAGGCTGTATGGTGTGGCCTACTGCTCCCAGGCTACAAACCGCTGCAGCATGTTACTGTACAAAACAACGTGAGATTAAATCAAGCTCAAGAGAAAATGACGCAAGCAAGAGATGTGGCAAACGAGATGTATGAGGCTGCTTCTGGCAAAACACAGCATACTGTTTTTACAGCAAACTTATTTTTTATCAGTAGAAAGAACACACTCTAAAATAATGATAAAAATATAGCATTGTAAATATATAGGGCGTCTCCCAAAAATGTATACACACACTTTGAATAATTATAATGGCAGTGTTTATTAAAATACCTTTCATTTTCAAAACTGAGCTCTCAGCTGTTGAAGTGTGTATACATTTTTTGGGACACCCTTTATAAGCCATTGTAATATATACATATATGTTAAATTCATAAATAAGCATATAGTCATTTATTATCATTATCAAGTATTATGTCCTATGCATAACTGTATGTGCTAAACTTTTATACTATTGGCAGCACAGTAGGTTTGTTTAACCAGCATCATGGCAAACGTGAATAATATTATGGCAGCTACAACGTTACCAGGCAATAGGAATTTTTCAGCCCTATTATAATCTTATGGGACCACTGTCATATATGCAGTCTGTTGTTGACTAAAATGTTGTCATACAACACATGACTCTAAGTCTCTCTCCTGGCTCCTGTCAGGGAAGCACTCCTAACCACTTCCAGTTTGGTGCTGCCAACTGGAATATATGTTTGCTCAAATACACTCTTAAGATTTGCCTCAGTTTATTTTTTAAAAGGTTTAGACCAGTGTTTGGCACTCAATAAGTGTTTGCTGCTTTCAGGCCTTGTGATGGCTCCAAGATTCCCGCCCCTGGTGTATACTCCCTGTTAATTTCCTCCCATTGAGTGTGGGCAGAGCCACTGCACATGTGGGCACATGACTCTCGTGCTGAGGTTACTCATCAGTTGACTTTGAGTTCATTAAAAGGGAGTTTTTCCAGTGGGCCCAGCTGAATCACACCTTTATGTCTAGGTGTAGAAATCAGAGGCAGAAAAGTCAGAATGATTTGAAGCAAGACAGGGCCTATGGAGGAGGCCACATGGCAAGGAACGACAGACAGCCTCTAGGAGCTCAGAGTGGTCCTTGCAGTCAGCAGGGACACAGGGACCTCAGTCCTACAACCACAAGGAATTCTGCCAACAAGCACATCAACTTAGAAAAGGACCCTGAACTCCAGAAAGGAATGCAATCTGGACAACACCTTTATTTCAACTTTGTGAAACCCTAAGCAGAGGACCAAGCTCAGCTGGGCCTGGAATTCTGACCTACAGAAATTGTAGAGATAAAAAGTGATTATTATTTTGAGCTAAAAATTTTATGGTGATTTGCTATGAACAATAGAAAATGAATACAGGCCTCAAAAGAAAAAAGTGACATTTTACACTTATGCCGACAACTAAGTTTTTGGATAGGACCTGACCTAGAGGGTCAACTCTGTCACAGCCTGTATGTAAGCAACACCTAAAGCCCCTTTGCAGCAGGAAAAATCTATAAAAATACACTAAATAAACCAACAGGGTATGAGACTGGGCAAGTCCTTTTGGCTTGGTTTCCCTTCTGTAAAATTAGTAAGCTGAACCAGCTGGTAACTAGGCTGCACTATTTACTGCTATTCTGAATTCTCTCAGGATCCCAAACAGTGAGTGCGGGAGGAATAGGGGTGGCTTTGTCAAAGAATCTACTTCATAACTGAGCAAACTGAACATTTTAGTTCTCTTTTAATAGACATGCTTTGGGTGTCCCTGAGAGTGTAGACAGGGATTCTTCTAAGGCAAGCCTCCAAATATTTTGTGGGTTTGGCTCAAAAATATGTTATTTATAGATACCTTTATCTTTTAGAAGTTTAAATCACTCGAAACACATGTAATTAATCTTTGATTCATCCTTAAAGAATAAAGAGGGGCTTTAACAGAGGGTTCTGGGAAGCTACTGACATGCCCAAGGACGCACTCAGATGCTAGCCAACTCTCAGCAGAGTTGAGGCCCTTTCTTTGGCTCAGCGAGGCCCCGAGCTGCCTTGGTAGCAGGTTAAAATGAAGATGCCCTGATCTCCACCGGGTTTTCCTAGAGTTTCTGACTGGGAAGAGGCTGGGATAGGCCCCAGGAACTTGAATTTTTAGCAAAAACTTATAATGATTCTGAAAACAGGTGTTCTTTGGGCTGAACCATGAAAAGCTCAAGGCTTGAAGGAAGCAGCAAAAAGAGCAGATTGGAGAGGACTTGGAGTATTAGGAAGCAGATTCCAACTCCTGTGACTGAATAAAGAAATTCCAAGGAAGAAAATTTTTTTAAAATATATTTTATTGATTTTTCACAGAGAGGAAGGGAGAGGAATAGAGACTTGGAAACATCGATGAGAGAGAAACATCAATCAGCTGCCTCCTCCTGCACACCTCCGACTGGGGATGTGCCCGCAACCAAGGTACATGCCCTTGGCCGGAATCGAATCCGGGACCTTTCAGTCCGCAGGCTGATGCTCTATCCACTGAGCCAAACCGGTTAGGGCCCAAGGAAGAAATTTTGATGGGAGCAGGCTTAAGGGAAATTAGAGGATTAAAGCTCTCAGGTACTGGCAACAGTGGGAAGCCATCACCACCGGCAGGACCAAAAGAGCAAGGGGAGTGCAATTCTGTCATTAAATCCCATTGAGCGATAGGCTGATGAGGATGCCCCCAGCAGAGGCCATAGTCAAGATGGGGTGCAACAAATGCCTAAGACTCTGCATGAAAGCAAGGAGGGTGTCCTCCACAATGGAACCCAGCTGGAAATAGCCTGCAAGAATCCTCAACACACTCCCCTGAGGATTGATTTCAAAGGCACCAAACAGGGCAGAGAAGGGCAATAAATGGATTAGGGGTGGGGGGTGGGGTGGTTGTGCAATGGAAAATAATCAGCACATTTAAAATCTCAAGGTTGAAATCACCAACATGAAGACTTTCTGGGCAATTCCAAGAGTGAGTAGACCAAAAGGGAAGCAGTAATTACTACCAAGAGAATCAGTTATATGAGACGTCCCAGACCAGGTGTCTGGGACTCAGGATGGGGACGTGGTGGAGGGTGAGAAGGGGAAAGGAAGATGGTAAAGCAGGCCTCTGGAGCTTGTGCACCTGCCAGATTAACCTGTGGAAATCAGCACTGAAAACAATGGGAATTACACCTGAATGTACTGTAGCAGTCTTCCCAAGACATTCAGACTTAGTAGCATCAGCTCTCCCAAACACCGATCCGATGTCATTCTTTGCTAACAGTATTGCCAAAGCTCACTGCTGCCCTCTGTATAAAACACATCAATGTAGTAATACTTAGAGCTCACATCATAAACCCCCTTGTCATTATAATTAATGATGGATCATCTATTTCCCTCACTAGGTTATGACCACTATTGAAAGAATAACCAATTCAAAATATGTTTTTATGTAACTGGGCTACATATGTCAGCTCACAGTACACCTGAGCTATACAGAGAAAAAGGAATATCTCTATCTTTTGTGTAACTAAACTGGCTCCCTTCCCAAGTCCACACCCATTGGCAAGTTGGAGAAAAGCTAAATGTCCAATCTGATTTAAAGCTCCAGTAATTTGAACAGTCCCTTAGGCTATCTTAAATAATATATATATATATATATATATATATATATATATATATATATATATATATATATGCAAAGTGTCCCGTTGGGAGTTCAACCGACCAGGAGTTGGATTGTTTGCTATGATGTGCGCTGTCCACCAGCGGGTGATGTGGAATGAAGGAAGGCCCTGGCTGGCAGTTGGGGAAGGGAGGCCCCAGCCAGCAGCTAGCAGCCACTAGGGACACTACCTGTGCACAAATTTCATGCACTGGGCCTCTGGTTATTAGATAAAGCCACTCAGGGGCTCACTTAGCCTGGCCTTCCCCTGCATTTCAATCTAGTTTAAATGGTGGAGTCTGGGTGTGGGCATGGAAAAGAGTGTGGTTCCCTGTTGTGTCAATGGGATCTGGACAGGGCCCTGGCCTCATGAGGGTTCATGGGTTGCCCTGGCAGGAATCTACTCATTCCAAGGAGGCAGCTCCTGGTAAATTCTGGCTCCAGCAGTGTCCTTGAAAAGAAATTGCCATGCATTTCCTGCTCACTGACTCTGGTTCTCTTCAACTTGAATGAGCTATAGACCTCCAGGTTTCTGCTGTTTTCCCTTCAGCTCTTCAGCCTGATTATCCACATGCAGCTTTTGTCATGGGATCATCTTGCTTTGTCATAGCAGCCCTGTGGCAAGTCCTCCGACTCTAAACTCAGCATTCTGTGGGGCAAGAAAACAAGGGAGGCTCCAGTTGCTAGTGTGAGAATGGAAGAAATTGTCCTCTACCCTTAAGACTCTTTTGGATGGTCTAATACCTAAATACACGTGAGACATTAGCAAAAGAAAATGACCAAATTTAATACACAGTATGTGAACACTGCATACATGAAAAAGTCAGAGATCCCACATGCATGAGAGGTTTGGAGATAGAAAGGGGACATGGGTATATAAGAGATTCTAAACTAGGGAGGAGGTGAGGTGCCTTAGCGGCTAGAAAGCATCATTGCAGAATGGTAAGGAGAGCAAATGATTAGTAAATAGAAGTTTGTCCTGCTCTCCAGACAAGTCAAGTGAGGTTATCTCTGATCATCTCTCATTATGGGCAAGGCCCTTAATTCAAGTTTTTCCAGGTAGTCAAGGAAGGGGCATACATTTCTCCTAAGCCTGCAGCCAACATTGCCCTTAGCTCAAAACAATTTACATATCACAGAAGCAAAATTTGGGGGTGACTAGCTCTGAACTCCCACACCAGCTGTAACTTCCCTATCTACTCAGGTCCTTCCACCCTCTTAAGTACCTAGATGACCACATGTTGGCATTGGGTCTTCTGTACTGTAGCCTTCTCCCTAAGATCCAAATGGACATGTTGGGCAGCCCCTTTCCCTGAATGATCCTTCCAATTTATCTAATATATATATATATATATATATATATATATATCAGTATAGTCAATCTTCATTGTTTACAGGTTTCAAACTTGTGAATTTGCCTAGCTGCTTAAAATGTATTTTAAGCCCCAAATTAATGCTCCCTCACTTTCACCGTCATTCATAGACATGTGCAGTGTGGCAAAAACTTTGAGTTGCCCAATGTGTTCCCAGCTGAGATCAAATAAGGTGACGCTCTGCTTTCTTGTTTCCATACTCACACTGTAAACAAGTGTTCATTTCATGGTCTATTTAGTGCCATTTTTTCATATTTTTGCTGGCGATTTTGCTATTTAAAATAGTGCTGAGCTGCTATATGGTGTTGCTTAGAGCAAGAAGGCTTTGCAGTACTTTATGGAGAAAATGCATGTGATATGGACTGAATATTTGTGTCCTACAAAATTCATATGTTAAAGCCTTAACCTCTTGTGTAGTGGTATTTGGGAGATGGGACATCCAGGAAGGTAATTGAGGTCAAATGGGGTCCTGATTAATTGCTCTCTTAGGAGCAATGGCCCAATGTTTGTTAATTCAGTGTTGGTGATAATCTTCTAGAACAGAGTTATAGTGACTAAAGAGAATTGACTGGATATAGTCCTACTCTAGGTCAAAAGCCAGGAAGGGGCAAATAGGACACTCATCTGGCTATGGACCTTCTATACCCCTTCCTTCTTTTCTCCTTCTTCCTGCTTCTCAGGGGTCAGAAAGAGACAGTCCCCCTTCCCCACCACACACCAGCATTCACTAACCCACTTCCTGTTCTAGAAGTACCTTATGTAAAACTGGGATCTAGTTGGCCAGGCAGGCTCAATGCTAAGCTAAAAGATAAAAGACATGGGAAATCTTTTCTCAAGGAATTAGGTAAGTTTGTGAAGCTTACCTAATGTGATTATAATCACTGGAAGGTGATTATTATCTTCTCTTCCTTTGAATTCTTTCTCCAACAATCTCCCTAATCTCCTCCTCATCCCTGCTTTCCTCACCTCTAGATATTTCAGGTCAATAAGGGGGAAAAATTAATGTACTGGCAAGCCAAAGTGAGTAAAAGTCATTAATCATTTGTAACAAGTTTGTCCTCATTTCCCTTGACAGTCTCCTAGTGCCGAGTTCTGCACCTTGAATGTGACAAGTGCCCAGTAAGGTCCTGCGCTTGAGCCAGAAGCTGTCTAGTAAGAACCACCCTGTAGTTGCCACACCTTCCAATAGCAGGCATTGAATTGTATCTTTTCCCCTTCCTTCTTCCTTCTTCAGTTGTCACACCTTAGTGATCTTGTAGCCAAATATCCCTTTAAGGATAAAACCCCTCAAATCTATAATCATCCTGGCAACACCTTTTCTATTTTGTTCTTGAACACTGCTCCCTCCCATGAGCTACCACCACACAAAAAACACCCACATGATTTTTGGGGTTTCATCAAGTATCTTTACATCCTTTCAAGATGTAGGTGGCACCTGGGGAAGTGCTCTTACCAACTTGAAATGAGACAGCACTGTAAGTTACATTAATAAATCAGCCCACCAGACCAGCACAACCGTGGAGAGAAAGTAACCCCACTGAGTGACTATTGGCAAACAAGGGAAAGTGCTCACAAAAGTTAACGAAAAAATCAAGTGTCAGCTGGGAAAGAAATTAATCAGCAATGGACACAGAGAAAAGGGAGATTCACAAAGACATGTGTCTAAGAAGGGACTCTTTCAATGACGATGTATTTGTCCGGTAAATCTATCTCTTATATGGAGATGGAAATAACAGTCCATCAGAACCCAATGCCATTGTGCTCTGATTAACTTTGTTGTCACCCGTACTCACCAAGCAATTTTGGTGATAGGGTGACTTGTCTAAATGGAAAGAGTGACCCACTCAGGTCACCATGAATGTAAAGTTCTAAATTAGCATTGTAGCCTTATACATTATCTCCTAGGCTTTGTTGGAATGATTCAGCATCTCAAATCTAACCAACCCTGTGACACTAATAAGATCATTTCTGCACCGCCCCGATAAAGAACCAGATATGGGAAGTGGTAAGTTCTCCAAATAATTGTTGATTTGTGGGTCTTTCTGGGGGCCAGCCAGTCTCCACATCAGTCTCTAAAGCTCCTCCACTCTCCTTTAGCCTATTGGGGCTAAACAATTCTTGGGTAATGCGTGATATTTCCTTTGACAGATGATTGTATTGCTTCTTGCTGCCACTCTGGTTGGAAATACCCTGGGGCCTTGTTATCCCACAATACCCAACACTTCTGCTTCTGGTGAGACAAAGCTTTCAAGAGCAGTGTTTGTAAAACATAGTGTAATTTCATTCAAAATTACCAATAATTTTTACAATGTCAGGCAAAAAGTTTCTGGGGAGTTTGGCTTTCAGAGGATCTTCAACCCCATTCCCATCCCTCCCACTCAGTTTCCTATCTCGATTATGTTGGGGGCTGCAGGCACCCTAACAATGTGGAATTTCTTTTTCAAGTTTTGTCATATTGACTTGCATCGAACAGAGGTGGCATTGCTCAAAAGAGTGGGTTGAAGTTGTTTTACTTCCCACGTTGGCAGAAGCTACCATTTCTACCATAGAATTAAACCTACAAATGACTTTAAAACATGTCCACTGTCTTGGATGACCGCTTTGGCCATTTTCTAGCAACTTCCCTTTATTTCTGGACAGGTGCCAGTGCCTGCCTGAAGATTTTGCCCTAGTGTCATAAGGACACATTTAGAAAGTAACCTATTTTAATTTCTGAAGAACAGTGCACAGTAGTGGCAAGTGTTAAACACACATGTCTTAAGTAAGATTTGTTCTGGAATGTGATTTTGACCCTATAACAGGGCATCAATCCTGTGGGGTTCTTCATTTGTTATACGATTCAAGTCAGTCTTATTGTTGATAATGTGACTCAAGTTGAGACATTCAGCCATTATGCCCAGAGATTTTAGCTGGCCTGTTTCTTATTTTATTCTGGAAGTCAGGACCCTATTGCTTGGATTTCCTTCTATGATCCAATGTCATGAAAGTTTTGAAGATCATTGCCAAAGGCTAAATTTTATCTGCCAATCACTGGCTGTAAGCTCTTGTATCTTTTTCAGCAAAAAGTAGCATTTTCAAGACTAATATATGACAAATCCTAAGTAGAAAATTTAACATGGTCTCAATGGTTGCTTGATGTACTCAAACACATATTTATGTTGGCCAACATTAGCTTCTGATTAAGAAGGCTTATCTTATCAATGTCCTCTTTACCTAAATGAGGAATTGGCACATGGAGCAACTTCTTTTTGTTCTGGACTGTTCTTTGTTCTTTTGTTCTTGTTGCCAGTATCCCTATATCAATTATGAGGAGGTTCAAGAAATCTAACAGTTATCAGTGCTTCCAAAGATGAAGGTAAGAGTAGGGTTCCCTTCTCCTCTCCACCCACTTTCCACTCCCATCAATTAGCCTGGCACTTCGTCAGAGCTCACTGTCTGGATAATGTGAGGACATTATCCAGTTAGAGGACTCTGGTTTGAAGGTAGTGGTGATATTAATGCATATTTTATTTTTAAGAAAAATTTTAACATCATTGGGAAGAAAATGGCTACCAATATGTTCTCAGTTGTTGCCACCTGCAAGACCATTAATGTTTACTTTTTCAGGACAAGAAAACCCTTTTGTAATGTACCTAATGTACTATGCAGAGAGAGGAAATCTTTCCTGCCTTAGGAAATATATTTACTGATTCTTATTTTACTTAGCTATAAAAGTTATTTCTGGAACTTGCTGGGAATTTATGTTCATGAGAGATGGTACCTATTTAATCAGATTATAATAATACTAGAGGCCCGGTGCACAAATTTGTGCATAGGTGGGGTCCCTCAGCCTGGCCGGAGATCAGGGTCTGCAGAGGAGAGGGACTACAGGAGGTTGACTGGCTGCGGAAGGTTGGCTGTGGGAGTGCACTGACCACCAGGGGGCAGTTCCTGCATTAAGCATCTTCCCCCTGGTGGTCAGTGTGTGTCATTGCGACTGGTCGACTGGTTGTTCCGGTTGTTCTGGTCACTTGGTCATAACGGTCACTTAGGCATATATGTATATATATATAGATAGATATATAGATATATAGATATATAGATATATAGATATATAGATATATAGATGTAGACATATAGATTTTCATTTTAATCTGGGGACAGTTATAAGATGCTTCCTAAAGATTAAGGAATTCTATGCATGATTTATTAAAAAATAAAAGTTTATAAAGACAACACAAGGAATTTTCAGAAGACGTAAATATTTTCAAAACACACCTGATTTTCATCTAATATGTATTTCTGACACGAGACAACTTACATGTTTTCCAAGCTGAAGACTTAGCTGACACTCTAAGTGAGCAAAAGAATATAAGCTATTTTCTTTGACTAGTAGATTAAAAAAATTATTAAATTAAATTAGAACTTGAGTAATATATTTTGGCCAGCATTTCTGGGAGCAAAATAAATTCTGTTGCAACAGAAGAAAACAAACTTAGGTTTTAGACTCAACTTCATAGTCTTGAGTTTTTAGGCTCAATGTGTGGGTCATTTGTCTGCTTCTCTGTATCCGGTCTCAGGAAGCACATGTGGGAGGGAGTTGGAAATGATTAAAATGGACGGGGTTTGATTGGTGAGTCAGAGGCTCAGAAGTTTAGCTGTGATCCCAATAGAAAGCTGTAGACTGGTGCTGAGCAGAAGGCTCTTTGTCCAGATCTCTGTGTCATTGTCTGGTTGTGTGAGGGGCACGCTGCCCACCCTCAACTCAGCCTCAGGCAGGGAGACCAGTGTTTCTCATAGGTCACAGTAGGACCCCAAAACTTGGAACTTGGTGGGGGGTTGGGGGGGGGGGAAGCCAACTCACAGCATTTTTTGGCTTGGGAAACTATTATTGAATATTAGTATTAGGTTTGATCGATTTGAATAATAAAATTGTATGGGTCAAAGGATTAGATGTAGTTTATCCTAGCTTAGTACTTAATCTCTATACAAGTGGCAACTTATGAAAACAAAACGTTCTGTGACTTCTGCCAAGTTCAATAGTTTGTAACATTCAGCTAGAACTGACCCAGTTAAGTGAATCTAACCGTGGAGTGTCACACACACACTTCACAGAAGTGGCTTGTGAAGAAGGCGTTTCAGAAGAGGCGGTCGGTAGCTTCTGAGTTTTACAAATAGTGCTACATGGAAGAATGAAGAGAAGCAAAACAGAAAAGACATGGGTGAGGCAGAGCCCTGGAAGTCTCCACAGCCTGCACATGCCTGTAGCAGCAGAGACACTTCCAGGGCTGCAGGAGGCCCAGGCCGGCCACTGCCTTTGGAAGGAACCCTGAGGGGCAGATTCTGCCTCGCCTGCTCCTTGGCTTTGGTTTGCAGAATAAGAGGTTTAAGACCAGGAGAAATGACCAATGAAATGAATAAAGCCTGTTCTCCTTTGCACCAGGGCCAAGACTGAAAGAACACAGGGCTGTCTTTTAAAGTAGGAAACTGTTGGGACACCATCTGGGACAGGTTTTGAGGTCCCATCGCTCTCTGTTGTAGCTTCTGGTTGCTAGGGCAGCCCCACATCCTCTCAGGTGGCAGGCTGTGGAGGAACTGCCGGAGGCTCTAACTAGTTCAGACTGGGTCTGAATTCCCCCAGGAAGTACTGCACTGCGTGTGTGTGTGTGTGTGTGTGTGTGTGTGTATTTTAGGGGAGGGGTGAGGAGGAGGCCACTATCACCCTTCAATACGCCTGAAAGACCTAGTTCCTGGAAAAACCCTGAGGAAGTAGGTGGCTTATTGTTTGGGAACTGGGAGGGAGAAACACTGTGTAGTAATATATTGGCTGTAAATTATGTATGGGCAGAAAATGTACTTTCCTTCAGCCATGTATTTGTCAAGGCATTTAATACAGAGGAGATCACAGAAGGCTGTAGTTTTCCTGATTGCTGATTGAACATATTGTAAATATGTATACCAAGCATGTCAAAATCACGGCCTATGGGCCGCATGCAGCCTGCAATGAATATTGTTGCAGCCCAGCCAATATAATGGTATATATATAAAACGTTTTAATAAAAATTTCATAACTTAGTTTTTACAATATCTTGTTATACATAAATCTCTATATGTAAAAGCCTAAGCGATCGCTATGACCGAACAACTGGAGCCACCAGAAGACTAGCCGACCATTTGTTAGGACATGCACTGACCACCAAGGGGCGGGTGCTCAACATAGGAGCTGCCCCCTGGTGGTCAGTGCACTCCCACAGCAGGGGCGCCACTCAGCCAGCAGCCAGGCTCACAGCTAGTGAGTGCAGCTGCGGTGGCGGCAGGTGCAGCAGAGCTGGGGTGAGTGGGAGCAGCACAGAGCTCGGCCTGGCTCAGGCTCCTCCCCAGCCACCTGCTGCTTAGTGCTCTGCTACATCCCTTGTACCCCATAAGCCTGCAGTTACAATCTCTGGAGAACAGCTGAAGCGTGGACACTCAGAGGAACCAGGATGAGCCTGATATCGCTGCCAGGCTCCTAGAACTCTGACTAGGGCATCAAGATCAAATCTGATCCCTTACTGATTGCCACAGAGCTATAGAGGAAGGCAGTTATATAACAGTGGTCACAAGGTGCGACTGACAATTGGGGTAAAAGTCAAAGAGAGATGGATCTGAAGGGTGGGGGCATGGGCAAGAGAGCACCCCCACTCCCACAAGATCCCCAACTTTATATTGTTCACCTCAGAGCGTCTCTTATCCCCACAGAGTGGTGGAAAGCATCCGGTACGGCCTAAGGCATCCACTGGGAACCTCCTGGCTGGCAAAGCACGACCCTGGCTGCAGAAGGGACATTTGAAAATATTTTTTCAGGAAGCTGTGGGGAGGAGGACAGACTCCCCACCTGACTTCCTAATGGCTCACAGGGATGTGGAAACTCCCTGGGCATGCAGGCTCGGACTCCCGATTTCCTTTCCATGTGCACGAATCTGTGCACCGGGCCCCTAGTTATAATTAACGAACTACAACATTCGCTAATGACTGATTACTATATTGTGCTGCATTCATTTCCCTTACGTGCCTTACGCGCAGGTGCAGGCGCATCATTTCTCTCCACTAATACTAGCAGCGAATATTTTAGCAGCCAATTGCCACGTCACTAGCACTGACTTGTTTGATGTACGCAACAGGAAATATTTTGCTTTCAGAGAACAAGAAAAAATAGGTTTATTTGCATTACACTTATTAATGTATGCACTTATTCAGTGTCTAGTAAGTTAATGTTCAAGAAAAAATATTAATTTTTATTAAAATGTTCTATTATTTTATGTTAACGATTACTAATTTATTTCAGCCCTTTGTATTCAGCATGTCTATTTCGAAATAAACCTACATTTCTATGAAAATTGAAGCTTTTGTTTTTCTGTGGCCCACATAGACTTAAACCTTGTTTATTTGGCCCATGTTAGCCTTTGAGTTTGACATGCTTGATGCATACAATGGAGATTCTGCCTGCTGGAAAAGAGGCACTTAGAAAAGTAGGTGAAAGCAAAGTGAAGAGGGAGTGCTTCCTCTGGGGCAGAATGATGGGAAGCAGGAAAATGAACCACCAACTTTCCACCACTTTGCTACCATCACTACACACAAATATGAACACAAACACACATGATTGTAAAAGTGTTCAGTTCCCCTACACCACCATCAATGCTATTGGTTCACAAGAATCCAAAGTTACATGAACATATCCTTCAAACTTACAGTTTAGTATTCCTCATGTTTATTATGTATTTTACTTGCAATAAAATGCTCACGTTAAACTTGATGAATTTTGACATATATAGACACCCAAGTAACCATCATATCAAGATCTAGACCATTTCTATCACCTTAAAAAGTTTCCTATGCTCTTTTATAGTCAATCTCCCCACCTCACCCCAGGCACCCGGCAGCCACTCATCTACTTTCAGACAATACAGATCAGATGTGCTCATTCTAGATTATCATAAAAATAGAATTATACAGTATGCACTTTTTTGTGTCTGGCTTGATGCTCCAAAATGTTAAGATCTGTGTTGCTACATAAATTAGTAGCTCATTCTTTTTTATTGCCAGGTAATATTCCATTGAATGGATATACCAGAATTTATTTATTCATTCACCTCTTGATGAACATTTATGTTATTTTCAGTGTGGGGATATTATTAACAAAGCTTATATGAGCATTAGTGTACCAGTATTTGTGTGCACATATATTGTTGGGTCATTTGATTTCATTGATTTTTGTTGTTGTTGTTGTTTATGCATTCTCTATAGAATCCATATCTGCTCTTTATTTAATTCCTTCTAATTATTTTGGATTTAATTTGTTCTTTGTCTAGCTCCTAACATGAAAACTTAGATAACTGAACTAGAGAATTTTCTCATCCCCCCTTAGCTTTATTGAGATATTATTGACATATAACATTGCAAATTTAAGGTGTATAATATGATGATTAGATAAATATGTATATTGCTGGAATCTCCTATTTTCTAATGTAAGCATGTAAAACCAGATTTTCCATTGAGTACCACTTTGATTTTACCTCACAAATTTTGATCTATGGGAAGTCCTTGTTTTATGTGGTTGTGAAGGACCATAAAAATGACCATGCAAACTAAACTCATGCAAAGCTATCTTCATAATCAATGGAAAAGTTACAACTGTTCTGTGATCTTTAAAAATATTTGTCATGACATTGAAAACTGTTATAAATGCATAGGAAAATAAAAAATATGATTAATTTAGTATACTATAATTTAAAACAGACACATTAGACACTGAGAGTTAAAGTATTTTTATTTCTTTGTAAAAACCTTGGGAAATGGATACAGAGTTTCAGTTTGGGAAAATGAAAAGTTTCTGGGTATGGATGGTGGTGATGGTTGCACAATAATGTGAATGTACTTAATGCTACCGCACTGTATACTTAAAAATGCTACAGTGGTCAATTTTATATTATGTATATGTTATCACACTGAAAAAAAATCAGTCAGTAGTAGTTTGAATTGTGCTTGTTGCCTCCTTACTGTGTATGTATGATATGGAGTCAGCACCTTTTCGATGCCTCTGTGAATTGACATACTCAGAACTAAATTAAGTTTGTGTTTTCAACATTTTATCCTTCTCACATGCAACGGTATGAAATATCTGAGCATTCCTTTAATGTAAAGTTTTTGCTAGGGTCACTTCATCTGGGACATTTTTATCCTTTTCATTATAAGCATTTTCCTCATTTATGTCACCTCCACTACTAGGTTCCTCTGACTGCAAATTTAGTCTTTCAAAAAACAGCAATGCTATGTTAGCATTTCCACATTAGCTATTTCTTCTGTAATTTCATTTGCATTTGATCCAAATTGCACTTCCACGATGATCACTTTTCATTTGTTTGGTAGGCTTTTATCTTTGTCAGCCAGTTGCTTCTTTGGGACACCAATTTTTGTAAAATGTCATGTGGTTTTTCAGTGGGAGGCCAGAAGGAAACAGCTTTACTGTAGGTGTATAAACTGAGTAATAGATGCACAGTGACGAATGGACTTTGGAAGAGTGATGTGATTGTACATTGATCATGATGTCCATCTGTATTTATATGATGATTCAGGGACGGATGAGCTAGCAATGACGTTTGTGCTTTAAGAGCTACTTATGGTGACTATGTCATGGTAACTGAAATTTGAACCATGTTGGTGAGGGACAGGAGTTACTTATAGTAACTGAAATCTACGCACATTAGAACCTGTGCAAAGCAAAGCTTGTCTGTACTGTGTTTTCTTTCTTTGTAATTTCTTTTTCTAAGTTAAATCTTTATAGTTGAAAGTATTACATATGTCGCCCCCCCCCCCCCCGCATTGACCTCTTCTACCCCTCCCCCCCTCCCATCCTCCCATCCCAGGACTTTGTCTAATGCTCTGCTGTCACCATCTTGAAATTCTTCAACAATTTTTGAATGAAGAACATTGCATTTTCATTTCGCACTTGGCCCCCAAAATTATATACTTGGTCTTAGTTGGGGGATTCCAAATGGAAGAAGGAAAGGGCATAGAGAGAAAAGATAAGAGACACAAGAGGAGTTGTTTCCCCTTTGTGGTTTTGCGTAAGACCTGAGGCCAAGCTGTAAGCCAGCAGAATGGCCAGGAGGGTGCAGGCAGCAGAGGAACCTGAATGGTCCCCAACTAGCGTCTCATGTGTCTCACACTTAGAGGTGGGCTCTGAGATATCAGGATGCAGAACAGGGGTGAACCATTCACCTGCCCCATTTGCCACTGGTTTGCAGCCTCCTCCTTCTGCTGTGTGGCATCCCAGTAATGCCATCTGGGTTGTGTGATGATGGCTCAGGCTTCCTTCCTGAGAAGCTGATAACCAAGAGTTGGATGTCCTCTGCTAATGTCATACCACGGCCTTTGGTAATACTCCAGGAGGCAGCCAGACACTAAGCTCATCATAGCTGTGCTGTATATGACAAAACAATGGCCGGAGAGACGCTGGGGTATCATACAATAAATTAACCATAAAGTTAGACATCTTTTTTTTTTTTTGGTAATAATCAGTGGTTAGAGCTTGCTGGGAAACAGTTGCAATCATTAATATGATATCTGAAAACCTGTAAAGTACCTTTCTGGTTGACACACTATGGTTAGGAGTGTCCCCCAATCCCTTTTGCATGATTTGAAACAAAAGATGACAATCTGGTTTATCAAATGCATTTTCTCAGTGAATTCATCATTAGCATTGTCATCTTCCTTTCCAGATAAGAGTTCTTACCGTACAACTAGTCAAACATTTATGTCTTTTCACATATTTTTTTTTCTTCAGTACAAACTGGAATGAGAACCGATTGAACGCTTTGTTCTTCTTTTGTAACTAGAGTTTAAAAAATGACAAGCATTGCATGAAGGAAAGTCCCCTCTGTCATTTTTATGAACATCTTTATAATCACTTAATATATTTGGCTCTGTGGTAAACTTAAAGCAAATCCAAAGATAATCCTTGTCCTCAGGGATGTAATACTATATCTAGAACACAGGAGAGCGCACACAAATACCTCCTCACTGCTGACGGGGGTCGGGGGGTGTCCATTGCAGACACAGAATGCCCATGAGTGGTGTTACAGAAATCTATTATGCTACAAACACAGTAATTAAAGAGCAGACAGGCTTTTCATTGAATTTGAAGGAGTAGGACAGAGACTTCGATTTTGCTAATCCTCATGTTACATAGCAGGATTTTTCCAGAGTGATGTTAGTGAGAACAACACAGCACTGGTGGCCAAAAGGAACTCCTAGTCATTGTTTATGTGCTGTTATGGGCTATGTTCTCCGCAAACATCTCTCATTTAGTCTGCACTAGACATTTCACATCACTGGTACGGGGCAAATATTTGCTTAATGATAAAGGATATGAATTTAAATCTGAGTTCCCAAACAGATTTGGGCTCTTTTAGTTCTGTGGGAATTCTTAAGTGAATGTCACCAGGATGAAGGACATCTCCTTTGATCACCCTCCTCCAATTACTGTTTCCCCCAGCTCCTCACGCCCAGTGCCCAGCATGCCTCTCTTTAGATGGACAGGGAGAAGGAGGCAGCTGCAGGGGCTGACCTTTCACTCTGGTCAGAGCTGGTTCTTCATTATCCCATGAGGCAACCCACCAGAAACATCGGGAGGACATTATTTATGTCCTCTCCCACTCCCGGAGGATGGTCTGTTAGCCTTGGCTAAAAAGTAAAAGAAAGCTCACCATGTCCTGGAATAGCCTATTCAAATCTAGTAACAAAATTTTTGGAAAGGCCTGGTTGGTGTGGCTCAGTTGGTTGGAGCTTTGTCCAGTACACCCAAGGGTCATGGGTTCAATCCCCGGTCAGGGTGCATACAGGGGGTAACCTATCGATGCTTCTCTCTCACATTGGTCTTTTCTTTTCTCTTCTTTTCTCTTCTTTTCTTTTCTTTTCTTTTCTTTCTTTTCTTTTCTTTTCTTTCTTTTCTTTCTTTTCTTTTCCTTTCTTTTCTTTTCTTTTTTCTTTTCTTCTCTTCTTTTCTTCTTTTCTTTCTTTCTTTCTTTCTTTCTTTCTTTCTTTCTTTCTTTCTTTCTTTCTTTCTTTCTTTCTTTCTTTCTCCCTCTCCCCTCTCCCCCCTTCCCTCCCCCTCCCCCTCCCCTCCTCCTCCCCTCCCCCCTCCCCCTCCCCCTCCCCTCCCCCTCCTTCTCCTTCTCCCGCTTCCTCTGTCTCTAAAATCAATAAAAACATATCCTCAGTGAGGAATTTAAAAAAATTTTTAAGTAAGTTATTCCATGTGTTGAATTAAACATCTTGTGTCTTTTTTATTCCCATCCAGTAGCTTTGAACTTCTGGAGGGCATTCTCTCTTCTTTATATTTCTGGCCCTCAGCACCAGCTTGACAAAAAACAATGTTTGTGGAACAGTGGAAAGCTGAAAAGGGTCCAGATTATGAACAAACTGGGAAGCTGGAACACCTTCTAGGTCACAAAGATGATGCTTGGAAATAAAAAATAAAAAAACTAGATTCTGGGAAAGGCTGATGAATTTGGATTTTATAATATAAGAAACCCAGTTATAAATCACAAATTAGAAAATCCAGTCGGGAGTTGAGAAGAAAGTGATAAAAAAAAATTAAGAAATGATGAAATCATTCATGATTAGTGAAAGAAGAAATACTTTGAGTCCAAAGCAGTCATTAATTAGGCTATATATCAATTAATGGGATTATGGCTTAATTATATTAGTTATAATATGATAAATGATACTATCATGCTAGTAAGCCCATCAGAAAGGACTGAAAATGTAACATTTTGCATGAATTACTGATGTGGAAGTAAAATAAGAATATGAGGGTGTTACCAGTAATTGGCCTGAACCTGAGACCAAGCTGAGCGGTGGCCCTTAGAAGGTTACAGGTGGTAAGAGTTACACCCTCATATTTTGCAGATGATAAGAATTTGCCAGAAGAGAGAGAGAGAAAGAGAGAGAGAGAGAGAGAGAGAGAGAGAGAGAGAGAGAGAGAGAGATACTAAGTTGGGGTTTCTTTGGCTCATGCACCTTGCTCCTTCCCTGAGACACTCTGTTAATTACCCCAGATCAGGAGACAGAACTCAGTGGAAAGAACTCATTTGATAGGGTTTAGGAAGCTTCTACTAATTTTTGATAAGCCTAGCCCAGTGCCTGGCCTGCTCTGAACGACTGGAAGGCTGGATGGGTGGACAGATTGATGGATGAAATAGTGTCGCAAACAGGCTTTTTAAAATTGCCAAAGAATGAAAGGATGGCTCTAATTCTAATTTCCTGTATCTCAGATAACCCTTTGAACTGACCTGCACGATCTTAATAGGAATCCTAGAAAGAGGGGCTCCAACGGAAAGCTAAAGCACAGTTCTCTGAGATGAAGCCTGCCAGTGGAGCACGGTTCTGTGTCTGCTCATGTAAGTGAGGCTGGCACTCAAGTTGGAGAGAAGGGTTCTTCTCACTTTGTCAAAGTTCAGACCCTGGCAGCACTGGCTTAAAGGGCCCTTCACAGGAACACTTCAGGTTCTGAGAGCCTTTGGCTCAGTAAGACACCATTAGTCCTACAGAGCTAATGAGGGGTCAGTCTGATGGATGTTTGTGGCAGATGATAGTAGTGTCCCTGGAAGGCGACTTCATAGAAAGTTGCAAATGTACTCATAGCTTCTAAAATATACAAAGAACTTGGAACTTTAATTTCTATAACAGATTTGAACTTTTGCAAGAGTACCAGCCCTGGCTAGCAGATATTGGAGAAAATTGTGAAAGACATAAGTGGGCAAAAAGATGATTGCCCTCTGTAATACACCCTTCTGGGTTATCTCTGCCTTCCATTGACCTTGAGCTATTTTACAGTCTGTAAGTTCTAGATTACCTATAGTAATGCAAATGTGCCTTGCAACTGTAGTTAGTTATTGCACTGTGTGCATTGGCCAATTTGGGGAATTCATTTCAGTCTTCCTGCTGGACTACATACGTGTATGTGTGGGTTTGATTTCTCCTTTGAATTTACTATAAAATCTTAACGGTTCCCTAGTAACTTGCATTAATAAAATATTTAACATTTAACACATGAGAATCATGGTTTTATCTTCTTTGAAATTATCTTTTAACATAAGGGGAAAGTGACTCTAAGCTTGACAGTTTATGACCGTGCTATTTCTTCTGATTTAGACTATTTCGGAGAACTGCTCAGTCATTCAAGGTGGCATCTTGATGTGAGAGGGATGAGGTCCGTGTGACCTGTGGCGGTGGAAGGGAGACAAGATCCAAGGGTCATGTGGTGCCCGCGTGGTCATTTGGCCATCATCCTGACACCTCTCACAGGAGACTGTGGACCTGGGCATATACGATGTCTTCGTTCTCTTGGTGTCTCTCAACATGGCACATTGAAATCAATAGTTACAGTGTGTGTTCTGTGCAGTTCATGGGAAACCTGAGTGCTGCCTCAGGTGCCTCTATCTAGCCACTGCGCTCTCCCAATGCTGGGCTATGGCTGCTCCATGCTGATGTGACTGAATCCCAGACGAACTGCTAGGCCCTGAATAACCTCCATCTTTCCCACACCCAAATGCATATTTCCACCATTAGAGTGATATCTTACAAGTCTGGACCTTCTGCCCTTCTCTGTCTCTCTTCTTCTTCCTGTCACCCAACAAGATCCAATGGGCAGGCACTTCACATCCTTTTGCTGTCTGATGGATCTTACCCCAACATTGTGACCTTCTGAACTGTCACTCACTCTCACCCTTCCCCTTGGACTATAATGATAGAGTGGCCATTACATACAGGATGTATGGAAAAGGGGGATGAAGATCTCACTGATGTAATAGCTTCAAAATAAAATCACTATGTTATAGGGTATTAAAGTCTTCAAAAGTACAGATTATCACAGAAAGACAGCCAGGGAAGAGAGAGTAACCGTGGAAACCAGAAAATAATTGAGAAGACTGCTTGAACAAGGACAGTTGAGACACCCTTGAAGATACCTCTTGCGAGTCTGAATTATGCAATATCTTTATGAACAATCTTGCATGAAAGGCAATCATTCTGAACCATCATTAAAAAGTCTATTCATTTATTTGCGGATATTGATGCTTCTAGAAACCCATAGGGATAACTACATTTTTAAAAAATATGCTACCAAATCACATGTTAGAAATAGGCTTAGGAAATTTGCCAAGAATAAACATTACCTCACTGTTCTATAGAACCCAGTTTCTATCTTCTCATTAAAAAGGAAAAGGACACCAATTTAGTATTTCAGTTTTCTTGAACTTTCCTTATTGCCCCCTAATGCCAGAAAATTAGAGGGATTCTGTATAATATGGACTCACACAAGGCAAATAAGAGTCTCAAAAAGTAGGAATTTCAATCAAGTCTCAACTACTCAGATGAAGTATGACTTCAAATGCAATGTGTTGAGAAGGCTTTAGTTTCCAGACGTTGTGTTTTCCCTTTTATCTCAAAGGAGACAGACATTGTGGCGATAGGATAGGTGATTTTGGCTTTGGATAGTAACTATGATGTTACTTCCTTAGATATTTCCATCAACACTTGCAGGTTAAGCAGCTCCTTAAATGGAAAAATGGTGATGAAAATGGGGATTGTACAATTAAAACAGTAAATGATTCTTCAATGTGGCACAATCAGTATTCACCCAGCTATAATTTCCTATGAATTACATGGCCTTATAAAATAAACTTTTACACACACACATAAGTGCTTAGTCATCCTGGAAGTAAATGCTTGGCTCTTTCTTCATTTAGAATGTATGTGTTGGACTCATTCTCAGAGGAAGTCAGTGGCTAATGGTTCTTACCATTAATGGTAAAGAGAGAGACACAAGAGTACTAGTTCCTCATTAGCTTATGCTAGACCTACCAGTTCAATCTTTGTCCCATAAGATAATGCAGATTTACATTTTTACTGACTATATCCACATATGTTCATGCATGTAGGTGTATATTATACCCAAGTATGTCTATATATGCATCTCTCCATATAAAAACTCTGAAATATTTCTTGTTTTAAACATGGAATATCTGTCATCATCCTCTAACATTTATGAGGATGCATTCTGAACCAAACACTGGGAATATAAAGATAGAAAGGAGGGAATTTCTGTGATCCAAAAGAATACTCTAGTTGGACAATGGCACACTCTCTTGGGATTTGGGGCATTGGCGTTCTGCAGGTCCTTGACCTCAGCTCTCTGTTCCATGGCACCAAATATGAAACAATGTCAGCCCAGCCTTGTCCTTGGTGAGCTCTGCCTCTTGGATGCAATGCCAGCATTTAGCAGTCATCATACATTGTTTTCCTTTTGAGACACAATCTAAATTCTATCGATATGTACTCAGTCTTTATAGCTCACAGCTTTGTGTGGTAGAGATGGCTGTCTCTAGTTGTCTGTCCCTTGTCCAGGGATTTGTTTAGAACTTGACAAACTTAAGAACACTGAATGTGTACTCATATAACAACTCTAAAATCCACAGTCCTTATTTTCATAAGCATCAAGCTTGCTTCAAGGTTATCTTCACCACACTGTGGATCCATGCTGATCACAGGCATAATAGAGATGGTGACAGTGTCAATTATTTTGGCTCTTGGTCAGCTGTACTCTAAGCTGTACTCATGAGATCAGTGCCCACTGTGGTGGAGGCTCCTCCTCAGACAGCCTCATGTTGAATCCAAAGGAGGAGTAGGTAGAAGCAAGCAGGCCGGGTGAGTCCTGGAGCTGGACAGTGCTGCTGACCTTCAGCACCCGCGCCATGTCAGGTCTGGGGACTGTCTGGCTCCTGACAATAGTTTAGAACTAGGATTGTTTGGGATGACTTGTCAGCTGGGAAGGGAAATAAACCTTTTTTCTCTACCCTCCTAGGTCTTCTGCCTATAGCCCTACAAATTAGACTAACAAAAGACATTAACACGAAAGAACCAGAGTTTATTAATACATGCATGGCGCAGAACACGTGGGAGAACCCAGTAATGAGTAACTCAAAGGGGTGGTTAGATCTGGTGCTTATAAAGCATATTAATAGAGAATAATTTTATAGAGAAGTGACAAAACAAATAAAAGGGGTTTAGGCTTTTAGGGGTGGCAAACAGTGGCACAATAAATGTGTGGGGGAAGCTAATAGAAGATAAGGGTTGTTTCAGTAAAGTTTGTTATAGAGATTCCTTTGGTGTCATCTCTTATTAGCCCAGGGATGTCTTCTGTGATTAAGAATCGCCCTGTCCTTCCTGGCAGAGATGGGGAGTCCAGACAGGTTTTCTTGCGTCTGCTTCTTCTCAGCGGCCTCCAGCTCAAAATTATTATTATGTTCAACTGGCGTATTTTGGGATAGCATATTTTCATCTCCTACACAACCCAGGAAAGGTTGAAGACAGTGACAATAGCTCTGTTTTGCCCTGGTTCCCTCATGGGGAGCATGAACTCCAGTTTGAAAGGGAATTAAAAGCGTTGCCAGGAAGAATTTCACTCTTGCGATGGGAGCCACATGGTTTTGTACATAGCATTTGGGAGCGTTTACCATGTGCCAGGGCCAGTATTAAGGACTTTACACACATTAGACCATTCTATTTTTACAACAACCCTCTGAAGGAGGTACTGTTCTAATTCTTTTAATAGATGAGACCCTTGAGGGTTAAAGGAATTTTCTTGTTCAGGACCCAGAGTTAGGGGGGTGCCAGTGTTGGAGCCCTTTATTAAATGAAGCCCAGTGGGTTAAACCTCAAAGCGGACTACGCTGTAGGCACTACAGCTGCTCCATTTTGTACATACCCCGAAATGCAGGTAAAAAGAGGGACTGTAGCCACTCCAGGGAGGGTTCATTGTAGAGCCCAGGTTTAAACTCAGGTGTGTCAGACCCTAGAACCTGCCTCTTTCTTATCAGCATGTTGCCATCCCTCTGGAAGAGACCTCTACCTCTCATTCTGAGATGTCCTTCAGGAATGTGGAGATGTTGGCCATCCTAAGCATAAAACTATTCCTTTCCTACTCTCAGTTTAGGAAGTTGATCATGTGTTTGATCAGATGTTCTCTTTGCCATCCCTCCCACCTCTGTTCTTTGTACACAATTCTGGACTTGCTTGTTTGCATCTTTCCAAGCTTTCACTTAGCTCATGACTTCACCTGATGAAGTCATGTGTTCCAGGTGCCTAGCAAAGAACCTGGCACAGAGCAGGTACTGAGTACACGATTGGTGACTCAGGAAGGTATGACAGTGGGTCATGTGTTACCTTCGCAGGTAGTTTTGTAGCAACAGCAGTGATGAATGCAATGACTTAGAGGAGAGACTGAAGGTGAGAAAGCCCCTGGGCATCTGCGATCCTCCCCTCAGAGGAAGGAAGCCTCATTGTAGGGGCCTAGAGCTGATGTACCTGTGTAAACAGAAGGGGCCTAATAGGTGTTTGGTGCCCCAAAAGTAACTGCTGCAGCAAATAGACAAAGCTGTTGACAGCTTCTTCCTGCTCTGTTTACCAACCACACTCAAATTCCAGCTCTTTTCAGAAAGAACAGATTAGAAGTCAAGCAAAGTCTACCCCATTCTCTGCTTAGCAGCTGTGTGATTTTAGAAGTCACTTTGCTTCTTGAAGCATTCCTTTTGTCATCTTTAAAATAGGAATTATAATGATATATGGCCTGACTACCTCCTTAGGTTATGTAGATCAAAAAAAAGATTGTAAAAATGAAAGTCCTTTGTAAACCAAAGCACTTCGCTTGTCTAAGGTATTATCTTCATTGTACACTCAGTCTTCCCAGGGTGATTGATGTTGATAGATCTCTTTGATAGGTCTCAGGAAATTCCTGGCAGTTTTGACACTCAGGTATAGTTTAATTGTCTCTTGGTTTTAAGATATGCTGGTAGATTCTCCTTATAAAATTTCTCATAAAATGTTCAGTCTTTCTGGGGCTTCCATTTTTGGGGCCTCTGTAAAATGACTGTATAATGGGCTTTTAGGCCAGTAAGTAGAAACCACATCCCTCTTATCTCTGTTCTGAGAAGGAGGTCAAATTACAGGTCCTGTGAGAAGGGAACTTCTTGGTTTCTTTTCTTGCTGGAGCTAAGGCTTAACTGCTACCCCAGTCCCAGAGGTATATGATAGGGTTAACCATGGGCTCACTCCAGTGGCTTAAGAGCAAAGCAGGTGGCTCCATCATAGGTAGTTATTTGTGAGACGAAGCAGACCCTTTACAGTAGTGATGGGAGAAGGGGCATGGATATAAAGGGCCAGGATATATCAAAGAGGGCTGGAGAAGTGACCAGATCAGAAGAGATGGTGAGGAGAGGTTGGATGGAGTGAGGAGGGAGTCTTGGTGGTGCCAAGTGCTTGTCTACACTGGGTCCCTGAGAGCAACAGGCTCAGCTGCTTGCAACCTGCTCTTACCATCCTAGTTACCATTGTTGCCATAAGAAACATCCAAATCTGTAGAGAGTTTTTATAAGAGTTTATTTGAGCCAAAATAATGACATATGCCAGGGAGCAAGATCTCAAAAGCTCTGGAGAATGACTGTTTTGCAATGTCTTTTATGCATTTGAGATGAAGGAGGGAAGATTACATGAAGGAGAGGTCTTAAAGAAGTCATTTCAAAGGTGTGTGCATCTAGATGCACAGAAACAATGGACAGGGCTTACATAGGGCAATTATAAACCTTCTACTGAAGAAGTTACTGCATATGCCTGGGGTGTAACTACCCACCATGAGCTTCCCAGTTAGGAATTTATGATCAGATCACCCTCTGAGATTACTTTCCACAGACCCCCTTGTTTGTCCACACCATTAATATTAACTTCCCCTACTTTTTATTTTTTAAATATATTTTTATTGATTTTAGAGGAAGGAAGATGGAGACAGAACCATTGATCAGCTGTCTCCTGCATGCCCATACTGGGGATCGAGCTCACAACCTGGGCATGTGCCCTGACAGGGAATCGAACCCTGACCTGGTTCATAGGTGGATGCTCAACCACTGAGCCATGCTGGCTGGGTTCAATGCTTTTTCTTTCTTCAGACATCATGTTCTTCAACAATGTAACAAATAGTTACTATTATTATTTTGCATTAGCTGGTGAAGATGAGAGGCAAGCAAAGGCATTTGAAGGCTTTGTTTGTTTCCTGAACTGTCAGGAAGGCTCAGAATCTACTCCTTGTCTTGCTAGCTGGGTTCTCTATGGGGGCAGGTTGTGGGAAGGGTGCTAACCTGGCCATAAAATGGAAACCTCACTTGCTCTGTTTGAAAAATTCTCTGTTGTTTTCCCGAGTCCCCAGGAACCTGAGATTACACTGTCTCTCATTGGCCCAAAATTGGGTCCTTGGCTAGAATGAGGTACTGGACCCTAAAGGCAATCTAAAGACCTGAAGAAAGAAAACCACAACTTCTTTAGGATTATGAGAGGATATAGCATGTTCTAACCCAAGAACTGATTAATTTATTTATTTTTTCCACAAGTGGAGAGTGAGTTTCAGAGACACATAAGGATGAGCCAGTTGTTCACTGCCAAGTTCTAGGGCAGCGGTTCTCAACCTGTGGGTCACCACCCTTTCACAGAGGTCGCCTAAGACCATCGGGAAACATATATAATTACATATTGTTTTTGTGATTAATCACTATGCTTTAATTATGTTCAATTTGTAACAATGAAATGGGAGGTCACCATAACATGAGGAACTGTATTAAAGGGTCGTGGCATTAGGAAGGTTGAGAACCACTGTGGGGATACCAGTGGCAGTTGTCATTAGAGACTTTTTTCCAACGAGGGTGGTAGTGTCCTGAGGATGGAGTGCCTTTCCCTGCTGTGCATGGGGGCACTGTGTGGACTAACAGCTGAGCAAGTTGCTCTGGAGCAAGTTGACCTATTCAAAGGATAGAAAGAAGGGAAGTATTTCTTATTTACTGCTCTTCTTAATTGATTGAGTCATTCAAACTACGATTTAGTAACATTTACTGAGAATTTTCTATGTAGAAAGAGTTATCATCTCTATTTCACAAATGGGGAAAAGGAGACTCAAAGAGATCAAGAAATTTTCTCAAGGCTGAACAGATAGTAAGTGGCCAAACCAGAATTTGAACTTAGGTCATATGGCGCCGAAGTCCGCACTCCTAATCACTTCAGTTATCAAAACTGTATCTTCACTTTAGTAAGGACATTATTAACCCAGAAAAATCTCTGGTGGAATAAATTGAGGGGAAGTGGATAATCACCTATGTGTGACTCCCAAGTTATTTTAAGTTGATCTGAAAATAAAATAAAATAAAATAAGGGAGAACCCCCACTCTCACTCTTGTGCCTACAGCTCTAGAATTAGTCTTGGTTTGCATGTGTTTTGTAGGTATAACCCTAGCATCAGAGAATATAGAGGTTTTTCAATTATACAATTTGCTTATAATGATGGAAGTAATAATAAGTTATATTTGAATAATTATTTAGTTGGCAAAGTGCCTTCACATTTATTTCCTCATTTGAGCTTCATAACAATTCAGGCAAGAAAAGCATTATCCTATGTAATAAAAGGCTAATATGCAAATTGTCCCCTCAAGAGTTCGACCAACCATGAGCTCTACCGCTGGCTATGACACGCGCTGACCACCAGGGGAGACGTGAAATGGAGGAAGGCCCCAGCCAGCAGCCAGAAGGCCCCGAGTGGCCCTGATTGCCAGCCAGGGCTGGGGATCCTACCCATGCACGAATTTCATGCACCAGGCCTCTAGTTACTCCATATTATAAATAGGAAACTGAAGTTCAAAGAATCAAAGATTTTCCAGGAGAACAGAGGTATTACAAGACAGAGACTGGGCCCAGAACAGGCCTGCCTTGAGTTGGCGGATAGTGTGTGGGTTCCTTACTTAATGCAGAAAAGACTTTACAATACAAGCCCAGGTGAGTTTGAACATATGTTTATTACAGCTGGGGAGAGCAAAACAAAGGAAGGGCTTAGGACAGAAGAAGCAATAGGAAAGAGCCTGGGGGCTGGTGCTGCTAGCTCACTGGAAAGTCAGAGAAATAGGGGACCTTGGAGATAGGCTCAGGGGTAAGCTCAAGACAAGCTGCCACTACCTGCTGCTCTCCTGGTTTTAAGTCTCTTGGGGATCCTTAGAGTTTCAGAGAAAGAGAGCAGAGATGCCAGGCGTGCATATGGGTCTAGCAAGAATGTAGTGGGTCCATTGTCTTGAGGCTCTTGGTGGAAATCCTAGAGGAGGTTCATTAGCTTTTCTGGTGGATATGTTGATTTGTCAAAATATGCGTATGGGGAGGTCAGGGTTATTTTCTGGTTGGTTTCATTTTTAAAGAATGTCATTGAAGAGGAACCGGGACCAATGCAGGTCTGCCCTGGGATGGTCTGGAATGTGTAAACCATTTGCTCCTAAGTGTCCTTGGTTAAGGAAGATAAAACCTTGTGGCTGTAAGTTGCTCAAATTGTTTGGCCTTGTTTAATTATTTTCTTTCAGTTTCCCTTATTCCACTTGCCAAGGAATTTCTCAGCTTCTTACAAGCCTGCCTCAGAGGTAGAGATTGTTCTCAATTCAAGTGTTCTGGTTCTTAAGTCGATGTTCTTTATACTATATTTCACATGGAGAGCTATATTGTGTGTGTATATCCAACTGTATATGTATTTTAAATTTTAATTTGATTGAACAATGTGATTTTGAAATGCACTTATCCAGACACAGTGAGGATTTCTGTGTGAGTTTTGTCATGTTTTCTGGGGTAACAGAGGTTCAGCTTGGGGGATTTATTGGTGATGCAGGCTTTGGGATGACTCAGCATCGCTGCCATCGGGACTCCCTGGGGAATAAATTTTCCCACTCTAGCTGTTCATTGATTTTGTGTGCTTATGTGATCAGTTCCCAAAACTTTCAGACTCATTATTTTCCACGCCTGGTGGGACCTTTGTGAAATTTCCCCATTTTCTCTTCAAGGAATTTCAAGTTAGTCACTCACCTTTCCTTTGACTTTTGAGATTTCATATATACCATTCTCAATAGCACAAAAAGAAATTTCCACAGAGGAAGCCCACAGTCAGACGGAAAACAAACACCCACAAAGCTGAGGCACTGGAGTGACTAAGCAGGTCAAGGTGTGTTTAAAATGTATCTTCAACCAGGAACTTGGAATTCCCTGTAGGCTTCCAAATATGTACTATTTATCCACATCCTCTCTAATATTCTACAGTCATTGAAAGAAACTAGAAGACTCTACATTAGAGAGCATACATATTACTAGGAAAGGAGAAGTAAACCTTATCACCTTCCCTCTTAAAATTGTCTTGGTCATTACTAATCTCCCCTCTCATTTCCCTCAATTTTATGGAATGCTCTTGACTACCTACTTTTTGTCTCCAATCCATCAATACATCGCTAAAAAGGGGGAGCCATGTAGTTCTCTCGTAACTTCATCTCTTCTCAAAGATTTAATTGGGTTGGGACTCATTTGTATTCAAATGGAAGGTGTCCAAGGAAACTTTCACAGTTTTCAGAAAATGCTGTTCTAGTAACTCAAAACCTATTCTAATTTGGCACTATTAAAGTGCTTCTAGGTTGAAGTGATTTGTACTTTATTTAGTCATCATTAATGAGCATATTTATTCTCTGACACAGATGCCTCTCTGTGACCCAGGGTATATTACCTAAGCTGCCTTCCTCCAATTTCCTCAGTTGCAAAAAACAAACAAACAAACAAACAAACAAAAACAAAACACAAAAAATGAGGCCAGGCATGTTGAACTGATTGCATGGTAAGGAAGGTGACTGAGTTCTTATTGTTTACATATCCTGAAGATTAAAAGCCATATGTGTACAGCATAATTAGTAATAGTCTGTAATGTGTGGTGTAACCAATGGAGTTAATGGCCTTTAATTACTGTGACTCATACTGTGCATTGTATTCAAGAATTCTCAAAAAGGAAAGTAGCATGCAATCAGGTGTTGGCTCAACATGTTGACCGCACAGCAAAGTAAAAGAAGACCAGAGGGAAAGTATTCTTCAGCGGTGGATGTGGTCTCAGGAGACACAGAATAGCCAAAAGGGGACATTCGAGGAAGGTGAGAAACATTCCAAGTGCCTTTGAGATGCTGTGGTCAATCACCACTTTCCAGGAGTGCCCCACATCATGCAACTTATGCAAATCCTGTGAGGTGGGACCGTCTGTGCTCAGGCATGAAGAAATCTCTGAGGTGGCAGGGTGTGGCGAAGGGGGGGTGCCGGGGGGGGGAGGGGCAGATTTTTGGAGACAAAGAAGTGCCAATAACCAGGAAAGTAACGGCTTTAGGAACTGATTATGCTGAAGGAAGGGGAAGATGCCTTGTTTTGGTTTTTATTTTCCAGAATTTGTGTGTTCCATGGAATAGAGAACACTGGAAAAAATACATCTTGGCAAACATCCTTCTTTAAAAAGGTTCAAAACCTACAACACATCTAGCATGGAAAATGAAAATAAACAAAACAAAGCATTCTGTAGCAGCCCTGTGACCCATTGCTTAAAGGATCCAAAACCACAAGCACAAGACCAAAATATATCTCTAATAATAAAAGGGTAATATGCAAATCGACCAAACAGCCATCCAAATGACCTTCCGGATGAAGCAGGGGCTGCAGCTGTGGGATCGAGGCATCCACCATGGCTGTGAAAGCCTACTCTTGCACAAATTTATATACTAGAGGACCAGTGTGAGAAATCACGAAGCCCCACCTACCCATGTGCTGCCCCGCTCACCCGCTGGCCGCCAGCCTTGCTGCAATCGGAGCCTGTGGGCCATGGGGGAGGGCCAGAGAGGTGCTCCATGCACCTCATGGTGACTGGTTGTTTGGTTGTTTTTGTTGTGACATCTCTTGGCCTTTTATTATTATGATACTTGGCCCCCTTTTCCCTTTTCAGTTCATTGGTGCATTTGCAGTTGGGCCACTGCCCACTCCTATGAATGACCCAGTGTGGGTGCCTGATCTTGCTTGCCCTGCTCTTGTCATTAAGGGACATGCAGGTGGGTGTGCACATATAAATTTGCTTTTTTCAAATTTCTGATTCCCTCATCTTTTACAGTAGGAATGGGAAATAGTCTGCCAAGAATTACTGAAACATACACATTGTAAACCAAGAGAGACATCAAGTAAAAATATATTATATTTTTACTAGCCAGTTTTGTTCAATGGATAGAACATAAGCATGTGGACCAAAGGGTCTTGGGCTTGATTCCAGTCGAGGGCACATACCTAGGTTGCAGGATCCTCCCCTGCCTGGGCCCTGGTCAGGGCTCATGCAGGAGGCAACCAACTGATGTGTTTCTCTCACATCAATATTTCTCTGTTTTTCCCTCTCTCTCTAAAAATCAATGGAAAAATACCTTCGAGTGAGGATTAACAAAAAATAAAAATAAAAATAAAAATGTTAAATCCAAGAGTCTTTTGTGTGAAGATTATTCAATACTATTTGTATTCTGTTGAAAGTCTAATTTATGAATATATCAAATTTATTTTAAAATTGACTTTTAAAAACAAGCAACATTCCTTTAAATACTCATATTCTTATCCAAATAAAAATTTGATTCTCTAAACTTGGCATATTAGTTATAAATTTAAACATATCTAAATGGTAAATTAAAATTACAGGTCAAGTAGATCATATTTTCTTAGTAACTCCCCATTCCAGGCTGAATTATGGCCACCCCAAAATAACAGGTTCTAATTCCTAGGACCTGCAAACGTTACCTTGTAAGGAAAAAACATGTCACTCTCAGTTTTCAGATGTGATTAAGGATCTTAACCTGGGGAGCTTATCCTGGATTATATGGCTGGGCTTTAAATCCAGTCACAGTTGTCCTTATAAGAGAAAGACAGAAGGAGATTAGACAGACACACAGAAGAGGAAGAACCCATGCAAATACAGAGACAAAGACTGGAGTGATGTTGCCATCAGTCAAGGAATGCTGGCAGCCCCTAGAAGCTGGAAGAGGCAAAAGATAGATTCTGTCCTAGAGTTTCTGGAGGCAGTGTCGCCTTGATATTGGACTTCTGCCCTCCTCCAGAACTGTGAGAGAATACATTTCTGTTGTTTTAAGCTACCAAATTTGTGGTAATTTGCTACAGCAGACACAGGAAGCAAATAATTTTTAGCACCTTAAGAAGCAGACAAACCAACATAAAATGTCACTATGGTTACAAAACTGTTTAAATAACCTCCTCATCATTTCAGGTTAAAAATATACAATGGATATGATTTTTCTTCTTAATCTTATTTTCCATTTTCCTAGGTTTTTAGTACGTCTACCTTCCTAGGATTTCAGCAATTGTACCATCCCAAGTGTAAAAAATTTTCAGGTCGGCTGAGGTGGCACATTCTAGGTTTTTTGACTCCTTAACCCAATTGGGTCTTAGGATCTGATTGTACAGGCCGAGGTGATTCAAATCTGAGCCCCTGTTCATAGGCTGAGTTCCTGTAATAAAGCTCTCTGCTTTTGCCATTACATTTTAACTGCCTTTCCCATAGACTTAGTTTTTTGTTTCTTTTTAGACTTGTTTTTTTTAAGTTCTTTTTGGACTATAACTACTAGCATAGTAAAGCAACATCTATAGAATAATTATGTATGTCTTACTGGTAATTTATTATACCAGCAAGGAAAATCTAGCAGATTCATGATCTTGGGTGGGCAATTAGCTATCCTTTTAATTATCTTAGAATGCTCCTATTGAGATTGCTTCTGAACTGATTTATTATTCATGCCTTTTAGCTCTCAACTGTTTCTACCTGGTCATCACGGGATACCAGCAGCAGTGAAAGGCTCTTCCTGTCATAGATACAACTCCAGGATTGCCTGGAGAGTGTGCTCATCCTCAGTTTTATCCCCATGGTTCTGAGTACACTTCTCTAAAGTCACTAACGATGTAAACATACTCTACTATATACATGCCTCAGATGCAAGGGCAGGGCACTGGGTCTGTCACTTGAGCCTTTCTCCCACTCCACACCCTCAGTGTATTGACTCTGTGTTGGTGCCTACTGCTTCATGGTTACAGATGACTGTTGCTCAAGGTGTTATGGAGGAAGAAGAGCAAAATGGGCAACTGTGCCTGTAGCTACCCTTCCATCACAAAGGGAAAAGCTTTCCAAAATGCCCTCCCCCAACAAAGCAGACTTCCATGTACTTCTCATTGGCCCAAAGTATGTCGTATGACCTCTTGGCTTCCAAGGAGACTGGGCACAGGTGCTTAGAATTTCTACTAGAGTGAGTGAGGTAAGAAAGGGGGAAGGGTTGGGAAGGGTGATTGATGAGCCAGCCTCCTACCTACCACACAATTTCTCTCTGCTTGTCTGCCTTATGCTTCTCTCTCTCTCTCTCTCTCTCTCTCTCTCTCTCTCTCTCTCTCTCTCTCTCTCTCTCCCCCCCCTCCTTCTTCTGCTTCACCATTTATGTGGCTAAAACACCTTAGCTCTGTTTCTCAATTTCTGAGCCATGGCTTTCCTATTTTAGGTTAATTGGGGATAATTGTTGAAAGCATACTGTGCTCCAAACCTGTTACATCAGATACCTCCTGAAGATCCAAGATTCTGAAGCTCAAATATCCTTACATCTTCAGCTTGCTCTGTTGTCATTAATTCTTCACGGTGCTTATCTTGTTGGTGTGAACAATATAACAGAGTAAGCAGAGAATCACATTTAGATATAGATACAGCTGTGTGTATAAATCCAAGTTCTACTTATGGGCAAATAATCTCTATGAGTTTCAATTTTCTTGTCTCTAAAATAAAGAAACTCAAATTTATGGTGAAGATTAAAATAAGACAGTATATAAGCCTGGCATAGAGCAGACATTTAATAAGTAGGAGTAACTCTAATTAGCAGTCAACAAATAATTGATTTTCTCCAGACAAATGTGACTGGGTGTTTGAGCAGAGTCGGGTAATTCTAGTCTCTGACTAATGCTCACTTCCACTGAGAGTTTGGGTACATAGCATAGTAACTGGGTTTATCACGTAATACCATAACTCTGAGATCATGGGAATGGGTTAGGCTTAGGACCCTTCCAAGCAGAATAGAGGAATTGAATCAAAATCAGACCAGCTTGGAGGGTGCCTCTCTTTCTTTCTTCCATTCTTCCTTTCTTCCTTCCTCCCTCCCTTCCTTTCTTCCTCTCTTTTTTTCTTTCTTTTCTTTTCTTTTTTTTTTCAGGAAAAAGGATTTTGACTCCACCCATCATAAGATATGAACCAGTGAACCAGGATTTTATCTAGAATCAATGACTCCATATTGTAAGAATTTTGTTGATATGGAAACTGTTTCTGATATTGCAATTGAATCATCACTTTTATCAGGTTTTGATGACCAAAGATAAATTATGGTTTTTACTGAGCCAAACCTGTGTGTCAAGAAAGGTAGCTTAAGACTCACTTAAATAAAAATATCTAATTTCATGGAAAACCAACAGTGAATATCACCTGTTAATAGGATTAAACTTTGTGTTTTTTCAATTTGGTAAAACTGAAATGGACATTTTGCATAATGTAAGTTTATATTACAGTTTAAACAAACATTATCTTCCAGCAGTGGTCCTGATTTCCAGATTGTATGTCCAAATGTCTGCTTGGCATCTCCACTGAGATGTCTGACACCAACCTTCCCTTCCCTCCTTTTCACTATCTTAGCAATGGCATTACTATTCAGTCTGTGGCTTGAGTTAAATATCTGGGTATCAGCCCTGATCTTTCCTTCACATCCATTCTTTGGGAAGTCCTGTCATCTCTACTTCCAAAATATATTTCTAATCCAACCACATCTCACCCTCTTTACTGCTACAAGGCTAGTCTGAGAAATCATTGTCTCTCACCTGAACTGCTCCAACAGCTTCCTAACTGGTCTCCCTGCTTTCATGGTCTCTTTATCTATGGACATTCCCCTTCATTTTTCATATATCAGCCTTGGCTTGCTTCTCCTTTGCTTCCTGGAAGATAACTGGGCCACTTGACCACAACTGGACCAGGAAGGTAGATACAGGCTCAGTTGGGCTCCAAGTGGCCAGGACCGAGCTGGAGGCATTGGAACCTCCAATGTATAGCCGGTTGGTCAGAAGCCTGGGTGCTAACCTGGGTTTGTGATTGACATCTGAAATGAGTCATTGGGGGGAAGGGGTCTTGTAGGACTGAGCCATCAACTGTGAGACCTGATGCTACCCTAGGCAGATAGTGTCAGAATTGAGTTGAATTATAGGACACCCAGCTGGTATCAGAGAATAGGTTGGTGGTGTGGTGGAAAAACCCACACTTAGGAATTAGTTGAAATCAGAAACTTAACCCAGATTTATTTCAGTACCAGAATTGATGTTAGGCTTTCACAATATTTCCCCAGAACCTGGATCCTTGACCTGGCAGCCAGGTGTGCTCTCTGTTGATGAGCTCCTTTGATATATCCTCAAGTCCTGCCTGCCTGCCAGACCCAGAGGATTGCTCTCTCACAGTCTCTCCATCACTGTAGTCAACTCCAATTGCTAAACTCAATATTCCTACATCTTCCTCTTCAAATATTGTCCTATCTCTGAACAACAGAGACCTCTTCCTGTACCTGCCACTGTATTCATTCTCTAAGAATGCACCCCACGCCAGTGGTCAGGACCACTGCTGCTGATACCGGCTCTTCTTTATTTTGTTGACACATGACCCCAGCTCACTGTGCCTCTTCTGTGCCTTTATATGGAGATAATAATACAGTAGTACTTGCTTCATAGAGTTGTGAGGATGCAATAAATTAACAGGCATACAGAACATTGACACATAAGTGTTTAAGGCATCTTAGCTTTATTATCTTAGACAACTTCTCTTTAAGCACCGCTATCACCAGTGAATTCAGGCTAGTTTTGCCTTGGAGTCCAGCTGCAGGGATAGACAAAGGTGGGAAGGTGGAAAGCTATTATATTGCTCCTTCTCTTACATGGAAATCACAATGGCATAGCCTCACTGCTAGATTCCAAGCCAGGGGTTAATGTGCTTCCCTTTTTATCTCATTTGAGGCAAGTGAATAAAAGGAAGTATTTCCCTCTGAATTACACACAATGGGACTCTAAAGGGTATTTGATAAAGGAAACATTCCCATATACAAAGGGCTTGCTTTGAGCTGTATCTCCCTCAGTCTCACATTCCAGGCTTAATGTGAAGTAGGAGGAGGCGAGAAAAAGTATGTGGAAATTCAGCAACTCTCAAAAGATGGACCACAGAAAACTTGTGCTGACAAGCTCATAGACACAGAGAGCAGAATGTTGGTTGCCAAGGGCTGGTGGGTGGCAGAAAATGGGGAGTTGTTGGTCAAAGTGTACAAACTTCCAGTTTTAAAATGAATATAATTAACAATATTGTATTATATACTTAAAAGTTGCTAAGAGAGATCTTAAATGTTCTCACCACACATACAAAAACATTGTAATAAGGTGAGGTGATAGATGAGTTAGAAAATCTTATTGTGGTAAGTATTTTATAAATACTAGAGGCCTGGTGCACTTATGGGTACAGCCCCTAGGCCTGCCTGTGATCAGGGCCATCTTCCCTGGCTGCTGGTAGCCAGCCCCACCCCCTGTTCCCCATTCACCATTGGGCGATCAGAGCCTGCCAGCCAGGGGGAGGGACCAAGAGGTGGTCAGTGCACCTCATAGCAACTGGTTGACTGGTTGTTCTGGTCGTTCCACCGTTTGGTCGATTTGCATATTGCTTTTTTATATATACATATAGATATGTGCATCAAGTCATCACATTGTATGACTTACACTTACATGATGTTATTATTAAATACAGCTCCCTAAAGCTGGCGGGAAGGGTGTGCTGTGAACCCTCACAGTAGGCCTCCAAACTGTGATCAATTTATTTTTATAATGTCTACTAGTAAGAACACTGATCCAAGCTCAGTAGATGACGTTGAGTAGAGAAGGTGAGATTTAAGAGACATAGTAAAAGATGATACACTAAAAAGTATTAAGGCCTGTTAACTGGAACATGTAAAAACTGTGCCTTGTGACTCTATAGGAGGATGTGATCAGGGCAGTAAGCAGCCATCCCCACAAACCAGGACTCTATGTCGAAGGCTGACAAAAAGAATGTGGTACGAATGGTTTTAATAGGCATGGAACCACTGTTATGCAGTAAGGGTGTTTGCGTGGTGATCATTCCTGATTTGTTTGATTTTTGTTTACAGCCTGTTAATCCTTTCCACTGTGTGCCTAACAATCTTGTGCTGAATTAGAAGACAAAAGGTTGCCAATGGAATATTCTAAAAATAGGCAGGAGCGATCCTTTAAGTGTGAACTAAGCACAATTCGAAGTCACACAATGCAGGTGACAAGAGTTGGAAATGACAAAGAAGCCTGTCAAGTGGAAACACTACTGTTTAAATTCTAACATTCCCATTGTGCCAGGTCTGAGCCATCACCAGAAATAGCACAGGTCCTGGAAGCCATGATCACAATCTGAATATGACATGGAAACCGAAGGAAGTGGGATGAGGCGGCCGGTTATGCCTCATTTCTTTCAACCACCTTTCCACACACAGGAAGTAACTGCCAGGATTGTCATCCTTTGGGACAAAGGATGAGGATATAAAAAGAATCTGACATACAAAGATCTCAAATAATCACCCATCCCCAAGTCACACAAACTGCCTGTCTGACACTTTGTCTGATTTATTTTTGAACCTCAACATCTCATTGTGTAGTTTCCTTAGTTGTATATCTATCCCTTTCGGTTCCCTGAGGAGACACACTGCCTTTTCTTCCAATCAGGATGCAAAGATCAGCTAGATGACCCTGCCCTCGGGGACACGGGGACACGGAGCAGCTATTTCAGGGCCGTATTTCCCCTTGGCTCCTTTGAGAACTTAATACAGGCCGCCCTTACTTTGCACATGCCGTGTCAGCTAAGTCAACTGAGCTCCTTTGTATCAGAACCGTGCAAAGTGAAGGCTGCTATCTGCTTTGCTGGTTTTTTTGTTAACCCCATCAAGCTTCAAACATCACTTTTAGGGAACTAGAATACCCTTGTATTTGGATAATAGTGGCATTTTTCTCTAAAATTATTAAGAAGTTCCTTAGATGGCCTTTAACAGACATAAATTTCCTCTGTTAATACCAGCCTTTGGGCTACTCTTAAAGAGCACAACAAACACAAAGGGCTCTCTGCACAGTTCAATAGTCCACCAATTACAGTCCTTGGTCAAGTTCTTCCCCATGTTCATGAAAAGAGCAGGAAGAGTCCCCGAAGTGACCTCCTCTGTTCTACATGGTCTTGTGAGTTCCCAGCCACTGATGTAATAGCTACCTCCAATGTGCATCAAGTCATCACATTGTACGACTTACACTTACATGATGTTATTGAGGCATCTGCTCCTTACCAATAATCTGCCAGCTGTACCGGCACAGCTGCACATGCCCCTGTCCCCCCGCAGTCCGCTCATTTGTGCTGAGAAAAAAGGAAGATGCTATTAGTGTGTGCTTGATAGGTGAGGGTTAAATTAAATCCTATAATACACTTTGCATTTTCCAAGCACATAGTAAATAGTCAGTAAATGTCCATTATAATTGCTATTTTGCATGCCCACATGAGACAATACTGTGACTTCTAACCATACTCTAAGAAAACATTAATTTTCATTTTTCAAGAGCATTTGAAACTTCTAATTTGATCTGTATTAGTTTCCTACAGCTTCTGTCACAAATGATCACAGATTGAGTGGCTTAAAACAACAATTGAATTATCTTACAATTCAAGTCCTTAAGTCCAGGTGTCAGCAGGGCTGAATTTCTCCAGGGGAGCTCAAGGGAACAATCCATTTCCTTGCCTTCACCAGCTTCTAGAGCAGCGGTTCTCAACCTGTGGGTGGCGACCCTTTGGGGGTCGAACGGCCCTTTCACAGGTATCGCCTAAGACCATCAGAAAAACACGTATATAATTACATATTGTTTTTGTGGTTAATCACTATGCTTTAATTATGTTCAATTTGTAACAATGAAATTGGGGGTCACACAACATGAGGAACTGTATTAAAGGGTCGCGGCATTAGGAAGGTTGAGAACCACTGTTCTAGAGGCTGCAGCCTTCACTGGCTCATGGGCTGTCCTTCCATCTTCAAAGCCAGCAGTGTAGCATCTTCAAATCCCTTTCTTCTCTTTGTTCTTCTTTTCGTCATCACATATCTTTCTGTGGCTCTGACTTCCCAGTCCCCCTCTTTCTCTTATCAAGGAAACTTGTTATACATCGAGCCTATCCAGATAATTTAGGAGAACCTTAACTTAATTACACCTGCAAAATCCCTTTAGCTTTTTAAGGCAACATATTTATTGGCTCTAGGATTAGAATATGGTCATCTTTGCAGAGGGAATGGGCATTATTCTGTATACTGCAGTCCATTTTCTGGCTCCCAAAGATTCATGTCTGATTCATATGCAAAATACATTCATCCCATTCCAATATTCCTAAATGTTTCAACCTATTGTCTCAACCTATTACTACTGCTCACCTTGAAGCCAAAAATCTCATCTAAATCTTAGCTCAAAAGCCCCAATCTCATCATGTCAAGCATCTATATCATGGAATGGGTGAGACTCTGTATGGCCCATTCTGCTACAAAATTTCTCTACATATGAGGACCTAGAAAATTAGAAAACAAGTTATTTGCTCCCACAGTGCAATAGTGGGACAGGCATATACTACAAGTTATGCTCCTCACTTACAGGCTCTGCTTTGTGGAAAGGGCACAATCAACCTGTTCCTCATTTCCTTCTGAGCTTTCGCTAGTTGCACTTTTAACATCCAGAGTTCTAGCAACAGGCTGTTCGTAATGATTTTGGCACTTCCTAAGATGATATAGCTTTTCTTTACTCTGTTCCTCGCTTCCTTCTAAACTCTCAGTGGTAGTCTCAAAATCCATATTCCTACCAATAGCCTATTAGAGGCAGTCTAAGCTTATTTCTACTAGGCACCAAAAAAAAAAAAAAAAAAAAAAAAAAAATTCTTCCAGCTGCTGTTGAACTCCAAAGACACTTTCACATTTTTAGGTATTTGTTACATCAGTACCTCATTTCCAGGTACTAAAGTCTGTATTAATTTCTTCCTATTGCTGTAACAAATTACCACGAATTTAGTAGCTTAAGGCAATACAAGTTTATTATCATTTAGTTCTGGAGGTCAGAATCTTAAAATCAAGTTGTCAGTAAGGCTGCATTCTTCCTGCAGGCTCCAGGAGAGAATCCATTCTCTTGTCTTTTCTAGCTTCTAGAGACTGCCTGTATTCCCCAGCACATAGCCCCTTCCTCCATCTTCCAGTCTAGCAGTATAGCATCTTCAACTCTCCATCTCTCTATCCACTGCTTCCATAATCACATCGTCTGTGACTTGACATTCCTATTTCCCTCTTCTAAGGAACCTTGTAATTACACAGGGCCCTCCCAGGGAATTCACATGACCCCCCCATTTCTCCATCTGAAGATCACAGGTTTGGGGGGCTAGGAGGTGGATATAACTAGAGATCTATTATTCCATCTATTGCAGCCACTTTTAAGATTTCATTTGGTTTCTCATCTTCATTAAAAACAAAAGACTGGAAAAAAAAACCCCAAAAGACTAGGTGACATTGTAATTTCTATGTCAGTTTACTCAAAGTTATCAAATTTGTTCTTTCTCAGGATTGTTTACACATTACCATGTTTCAGAAATATCCATACAAAAACTCAGGTAGAAATTAGAAGTTGACTTATCTATCATCTGTCTCTAATGCTCTTTTCCCTTCATTGCCTGGCTCAAAAGTCCATACTCCTTGAAATGGCCAAGTGACACAGTTCTTGCCAATGAGATAATAAGTAAAAATATGTTGGGAATTTTGGGAAAACTGCTTGCATAATTTAAAAGGACATGTATTTTCCCTTTTTCTTTGAGTACAGACCTGATAGTTGGAGCTTCAGCAGCCATCTTGTAATCATGAGGGTAAATGAGGCATGTGAAACATTGGCCCTGAAATTAAAACAGCTCTAGCAACCACCCAGGAACTTTCTGTTCCATAAGAATAAGTAAGCTCATATTTGTTCTAGCTACTGTATTTAGGTTCTCTATTACATGTAGCTGAAAAAAATGGAGCAGTGTAAACAATTAGCTAACCATAAATGCCATATCCCACAGAAGTCATATGTAGGCCTAGTAGGAATAAGCACTGATAATATTTGAATGGATAATAAATTTATGCTATTGGTTGATCATTTTTGGTGCTTTGTAAAATATGTAGCATCTTAAAATTTATTTATATTAATTTTACATAAGTGTTCATAATGCAAATAGATCTAAACTTACAATTTGGTGCTTTGTGAAATATGTAGCATCTTAAAATTTATTTATATTAATTTATATTAATTGATCATTTTTAGCCTTATTAACAAGTAATTTTAGACTTCTTAATGACAAACCCCCTCTTGAATAAAACCAATAATTTCACAGACCAGAAATAAATTGTTGGCTAATGTAAGCTGTCTGAGGAGACCTTGCCAAGTATTTTTTTTTTTAATCTCCTATTTTGCTCAATCTTACTCCTGCTTGTCATTAAAATTCTTATTTCTCTCTCACACACACACAAAAAAGATTTCTTTGTCTCTGTTTACACTAGACTTGGTTTACTTAGTTTCCCACCATTGTTTTTTCCTGGGTCATTGAGTTTTGTTCCTTTCAGATCTGAAATATCAAGGTTCTATATCAGAGCAGCAGCAAAAACCTTTGTTTTTTAAAGGCTAAAATACTCCTAAGAGGGGCTTTCCAAAAGAATTACATGGTGCACGCAGGGTGCAAATTATAGGGAAACCCCTTAACTTCTCCTGTTCCCCCAACAGCAGCCAGTTCCGTGAAGCATTGACTTCAGACTCACTGTGCACACCTCCTGACCGCTGAAGACAAGAGGTCAGGAGGCTCAGTGGTCAATACCATTTATGTAGAATTATGTGGAATGCGAGACGCTTAAGTGAGAATCAGGAAGAGCAGAGAGAAGGTAAGAGAGAGAGGCTCAATTGTCAGCCAGTCTTGACAGAGCCTTAATCCTAAGAGAAAAGTCTACAATCCTACCTTAAACAAGTTAGTTAAGATCTGAGATCTGCTTCTAATGCAATTCTTGAAATGTTAGAAAACTCATAAAAAATTGTAAGTTTAGACCTGTTTGCATTATGGACACTTATGTAAAATTAATATAAATACATTTTAAGATGCTACATATTTTACAAAGCACCATCAATTTAAAATTTTTAAATTTTTTTTTTTTTGAGCAAAAAAAGCAGACCACATGAAGGACACAAATCCTCATTTCAGAATGATGTAAAGTATGAAATGTGAGAATTTTAGTCTTGAAGGAAATCAGTAGTTTTTTGTTTTGTTTTGTTTTGTTTTGGGCTCCACCAGAGAGCTCTAAGCTCAGTTTCTCCTCTCAAATGTGAGGCATGTGAGCCATGATGGTGGAGGTGGGGTGAATGAGGGGGGCTGCTAGATATGCCAAGATAATTATGAGGAAAGAAAGGACAAATCACAACTTTGTCAATATTTAGAGCAAAATTAGGACTTGGGTGTCTTCAGAGAATCATAAGAATTTCTGAGTAGATTTTATTTGAAGACACGGCCTGCCCTTGGCCATCTTGAGAAAAGATGAAGATCCATTATAACATATGGGAAAGTGAGTTTGGTTTCCAACTTTACAATTTATTTGTGATGTGACAGGGACACATTATTTAAGCTTACTGGCCTGCAATTCTTCTTTTGCATCATTAGCAAGAATAGACCATTGATTCCCCCCCCCCCCCAAAGTGTCTGAGCCACTGGGAGCGCAGAGCTGTATTTCTTTGGGATTATCCAGGAAGTTGTGGGCAGTGGCAGGACGGAGGAAGTTTTCCTCACTTTAGCAGAGTGGCCTTGGTGCTTGGGTGGCTTCATCAACAATGTTCAAGCCCCTTTATGACAACTCTTCAGGCCAAGGGGCTATAATAAAAATGAGGACAAAACCCACCAAAGATGTCAAAGATTAGAAGAGGCACCTTCACTTTCAAACCTCTATACTAGTAACAAAAGATGGTGAAAGCCAAGTGGTCATTTCTCTTTGCCCTGAAGCCTTAGTCAGGAGTTAGATGGGATCAGGCTGTTTAGGGTAAAGGCCTGACGAGGGAAGATGGTAGATAAGGAGAAAAATCAACCAGATGGTCAGGATATGAACAAGATAGGTGGAATGCATCAGTCAACAATAGAGCTTCCCTTCCCCCTGAACCCAGGAGCGGGAACTAAAAGCAGGAAGATGAGGGCAAAAGGAGATTGGCTGGTATTTTTTTTAAAAGAGCCAACAGAGGGCAAGAGCAGGAAAACAAAAGCCCGTAGACTAGTGATCTTCTGCGGAAACCCTTTTTGGAACCCCTCTCTCATGCCCAAGAGCTTTGTTACTTTCGCTGTAATAAACTTCCTTTCCTTTGCTTACCCTTCTCTTGTCCGTGAATTGATTTGTTGACTTCTCAAGACAATGAACCCAACAGACTTGAGTCTCATTAGCTTCCTGTCCGTTCCTGTGTTGATGGTCTGTTCACGGGCACTATTAATCAGGTAAGTGAGAGCAGAGAGTAAGAAGCCTTTTAAGATTACAAGGTGACCAAAATGTGAGACAATATAACAAACTGAAACTAGGAAAAATTTGCAGCAAGTGCACATGGCATGAATCTTAAAATAGTGAAAAGGATTCTAGAGAACAAAAATCTATCGGATAAGAAACCGACAAGAGTCCTGTGCAATGTAATCAGTAAGGATCACATGCTTTCTACTTATAAACAGACTTAGGGACAATCTTCTATAACTTAATCTCGAGAATGGGAGCTTTTGTCCTCAGTCTAGAATGGTGTTTTTCAAAATGTAGGTCCCCACTCATCAGAGGGTCATGAAGTCAATTAGTGGGTCATGGCTAGCATGTTTTCTTTCATGAAATAGATATCAGATTGCATAACACAAAGTGAGTTTTGTGGAATTTTTGTTTCAGGTGTGTGTGTGTGTGTGTCTGTGTGTGTGTGTGTGTGTGTGTGTGTGTGTGTGTGTGTGTGGTGTTCTGGACATCGAATATATTTCTTAGTATAGGTAGCGGTCAATTGTTAAACTAAAAATCTTTAACTTCCACAACTAAAGTATTTTTTAAAGTAAGATTTTGTTGAGCTAAAAATGCCTACAAAAAGAAGACCGGTTTTGGGGCATGGAGTCTAAACGACCAGCAGCATGGCTAGGTAGGAAAGACAGCACGCCACTTGTTTAATCCTCACCACCACATTATGAGGAAGCATTTCTCCCCAGGTCATGGGTGAGAAGATGGAGGCTCCAGAACACTGATTCTTGTTCTCTAGGTCACCAGTTGGTGAGAGGACTGGAGACAGACTGGGTTTGTTTCTCTCTGAAGTCCACACTTAAGTCTCCACTCTCTGTCACATGCAAACACTAACAAGGAAAACAAAACAAAACACATAGCATGCAAAATTTCCCTTTTGCCCAGTATTTCATTTAAAGAACTACATCTAAGCAACAAATCCAAGAGAAGTGAGTTGCATATTCTCCCTCTTGACCTTTTCTTCTTGGGGTAGAGTTAATTGTGTACCAAAATGGGGTTCAAGAAAATTCGAGGGAGGAGAACAGGTAGGGGATGATGAGCAAGTGCATATCAAGAGATGATTGTGTTTCTGGAAAACGGTTATCCACAGAGGTGTCTATTTCCCACCCTGGCTGATCCACAGGTTTATTCCTCAGTGGACTGTGCTGAGGCAGTCCCAATTCCTGTGTGGTTACTGTTGGGATAACTAACAGGTGGCAGGCATTTTTAGAATGTCTCTATGCTAGTTTGAGCCTCTCACTCAAGCTGGTAGAGCAATGGCAGCTTGTATCCTGCAGAGTATGGTCTGAGGAGTAGCCCAAATCACTCTCCACTAATTGGCTGTTAAGGGTTTTTAAAGTGCTATATATATTTGTTAATCTTCACCCGAGGCTATTTTTTTCATTGATTTTTAGACAGAGTAGAAAGGAGGGGGAAAGAGAGACAGAGAGAGAGAGAAATATCCATGTGTGAGAGCGATGCATTGATTGGCTGCCTCCCACACTTCCCCCAACTGGGACTGGAGATCAAGACTGCAACCAAGGTACATGCCCTTGACCCGAATCAAACCCAGGACCCTTTGATTCACAGGCTGATACTCCAACCAATGAGCCAAACCAGCTAGACCTTAAAGCACTTTCTTAAGCAGACAGCAGATTTTATCAGGAAGAGAGTGCTTAGTTGTCGGGTATCATGTTAGCTAGTGATTAAAGCACTGGCAGAGAACCTCAGTCTCCTCACCTACTCCTAGCTGGTAATGGCTGTGACCTTGAAGGATAAACTCAGGACAGATAAGTTTTGATGGATTAAGAGAAAATAAAACATGAGTCTTTGTAGACCTCTGTGTGACTTTGAAGGAGAGACTTGATGGAGAGGTACCTTCGTTTTTTGGGGCCATCATAACAAATTACCACAAACTGGGTGGCCTAAATAACAGGAAAACATTCTTTCACGGTTCTGGAGGAGGCTATAAATCTGAGATCAAGGTGTTGGAGGGTTCATTCCCCCTAGGTGTTTTGAGAGACAATCTGTTCCATCCCTGTCTCTTAGCTTCTGGTGGTTGTTGGCAATCCTTGGTTTCCCTTGGCTTGTAGACACATCTCTCCAATCTCTGCCTTCACCTTCATAGGTTATTTCCCATATACCTCTGTCTCTGTGTCTCTTCCCATCTTCTTATAAGCTCACTGGTCGTATTGGAGTATTAAAGCCTCAACCTACTCCAGTCTGACCTCATCTTAATTAATTACTACTTCCAAAGAAGGTCACATTCTGGGGTTCTAGGAAGGATATGAATTTGGAAGGTGGGGGGCACTATCCAAACCAATGTAAGAGGGGAGCAAAAGCCATTAGGTGTTTCTGTCTGGAGAGAGACCGCTGAAGAGAGTATTATCTCTGAAGGCAGGCTTTAAGCTACAGCATAGTGAAGCGGACTGGGTTACAAAAAACAGACTTCTCAAATGGGGTAACTGAGATTTTAAAGAAGACACTCTTTATCAAGAGTGGCAACGTTAAGTAAAACCAAACAAACAAACAAAAAAACCAAGAGGGTGGAGAAGAACCCCAGAGTTAGCAGTAGCAGGGCACCATTTTCACATATCCTCTTGCCTTCCCCTCCCACCACCATGGAGACAGGTCGGCCTTGACCAATTTCTCTGCCATTGGCCTGCACCATGACCTCTCTCTAGTCCTGCCTAGGGGCTTTTCTGATGCCTTGACGTGGGCTGCCCATAGGACCCTGCCTGACATTCAAGCATGCACAATCTGGCAATAGGTGAGTTAATACTGACTGTGCCACCCTTGAAGAAGGGTAATAGATTTCAACTGATGCTCACTCCCCTATTTCTTCCCTAGCAGACTGTTCATTAAATTCCTCAGAAGGTTCAGAGGCATTGAGCACCAGTTGATAGTAGTGACCAATTGAACTATTTATCCTGATTTTGGCTTTTTACTCCTTTCTCCTACACACTCTCCCTGCCTCTCTGAGATATTCCTTTTGTCTGAGATAAGTTCTCAAATCATATATCACACACAAGCCTTCCTTTCAGTCTCTTATTTAAGGGAAACCCAGGCTAAGAAACTACTCTTAAATAAGCAGGTTCATGGGGACTAAAGAGTTACTGAGGAGAGAGAGAGAGAGAGAGAGAGAGAGAGAGAGAGAGAGAGAGAGAGAGAGAGAGAAAGAGAGAGAGAGAGCTGAAACAAACAAACTATAATTTTCTAAAGAGGAATGTAGTCACTGCCAACCTGTAGGCCAGCAGGCAACCAGGAGGGGAAACTCAAAGCCCAAACACAATCTCCTCCCACCCACTACCCCTGCCAGGACCTTCTATGGTTGGACCAATTCCCAGATGGTGAGGAAAGGTTAGCCTGAATGCAGTTCATAGAGGTCAGCCTCCCAGGGCACAGAACAAGTGGGAAGGATGGAAGTGCTGGAAGCAAACAATTTCCAACACAACTAAATTTATTCACATATCAGTTTTTTCTCCCCTGCTGTGCTTCTTACACAATTGACTGCAGCATTGACACGCTTCTCAGGGCCATCTTTCCGAAGAGGTACATGCTTCCAAGATGGGGTTACTCTTTCCACCGCACAGGAATAAATTGTCTGCTTGCTACACAGATTGATTTTATTCATTACCATTGGGTACACAGGTCATAATAAACTCAGTCATCATCTGCTTTAAACAGCCTAGTCCAGTAGTTGGCAAACTTATTAGTCAACAGAGCCAACTATCAACAGTACAACGATTGAAATTTCTTTTGAGAGCCAAATTTTTTAAACTTAAACTATATAGGTAGGTACATTGTTATTAACTTAATTAGGGTACTCCTAAGGCTTAGGAAGAGCCACACTCAAGGGGCCAAAGAGCCGCATGTGGCTCGCAAGCCACAGTTTGCCAACCACGGGTGGTCTATCAGGAAGAGTGTGATTTGGGGTTCAGAACATCCCCTGGTTCAAATCCCAGCTCTGATGCTAACAAGAATTGTGCCCTTGAGCAATTTCCTAATCCCTCTGTCTCAGTTTCTCATCTGCAAAATAGGATTAAAATATCAACACTACCTCACAAAATTTTCATGAGGATCCAAGGAAATAAAGTGTTGTAAATGTTGGCTTTGGTTTTTCATTACTGTTCATTTTATTACTGCCTCGATGTGCTTCTTATATTCATAGGTATTGACGGATGTTATTAACAAATTATACAGAATCCTATATAGCAGTCTAGGAAGTCTAAACATTTCTCTAAATATTTAAGGATTTCTCTTAAAGTTATAGTTGGATAAACTGTAATATTTTGTCACTCATTCTGTCTTCCCGTTCTTAACTAGAGTTCATCATGACAAATGAGCTAGTTGTTCCTCAATTGCTTTCAGATGCCAATGGGCTTTAAATTAAAATTGACAGCGATGAAGTACTTCACGCTCAGACTCTCGGCGACAGTTTGTCTGATTGTTGACAGTGATGAATCATGGAGGGAAAGGCCCACATTTCCATGCATTGGAGGTTTCTACTTATTGGTTGGCCAGGCTACACACAGGTTTATTGGAAAATGACCTCTGCCTGGAAGCCTGGCATACGGGACTCCTGTCGCAGGGCTCATGATAGGTTGTGTTAGAAAGGTTTTGTGTGAATCTCCGACTTCTGTGTCTTAATGAAAGAGGGTGCTCTGTCTGAGGTGTAATTCATCTTTTTGCATCCGAAGATTTGTGACTCTGTGAAATATAGCATATTGAGTTATTTTCTTGTCCTTTGAGGAAAATCTACCAATTTCTTTTGGATGGTAGAATGTAAACAACATGTATCTCCCCTGCCTTGTAAACATTTTTTTTCTCTTTCTCAAATAGAATTTTTATTTTGAGTATAAATGAATATGAAAGAAAAAAAGGATTTGATGGGAGTGAGGAGGAAACATATTTATTATAATCTAGCTCTTTGTTTAAAAAAAAGCAGATTGGATGATGAAGAAAAAAATCAGATGTATTATGAAAATGATAATGTCTATGCTTTCTCTCTGGATTATGTAGTTGTTAAACCATATATTTAACTTGTTAAATATTTTGTGGTTATTGCTCTGTTTATAAAAATGATTGCCAATTTCAGGTCTCATTTAGGAGAGTGAGCCTGCGGGCATTGTAATAGATATGCACTAATCCTAAAATAGTGTTTGAAGATTGAACAGGAGAGCTGGCACACCTTAGCAGGACTCAGATGTTACCAACGAGGCTGAAGCCACAACAGAATTAGAAAAATATCCTACATGGAAACACTTTTTTCTCAGGAGTGTATATATTGAATGTCTGTTTTCAATGAACAGAATGAGAAGGGGCTGTGAAATGTGTTTCAGTTGGGAGGTCTGAAGGGGGCTCATGGAAGGAGGCAAGTTAAGAGATGAATAAAATCTTTCCTTTAAAAAAATAGAAATCAGAAAACCCCTATTTGTAATTTTGGACTGGGTGCTTGAAACACTTTGCCTTTGGGACTCTGTCAACAGAAATTTCTCATCACAGATCTTTGGGAAATTGACAAGACTACTCATGGCCCCACCCTGTGTTTTTGTTTTTGCTGGGGTTTTTTTTGAATTTATTGAGGTGAGATTGGCTAGTAAAATTATATAGGTTTCAGGTGCACAATTCTATAATACATCATTTGTACACTGTAGTGTGTGTTCACCACCCCAAGTCAAGTCTCCTTCCATCACCATTTATCCCCCTATATCCTGTTCTACCTAACCCTACCCCCCTTTCCCTCTGGTAATCACCATACTATTGTTTGTGTCTATGAGTTTGTGTTTTTTGTTTGTTTGTTTTTTGGGGTTTTTTTTTGCTTAACCCCTTCACCTTTATCACCCATCCCTACTCCCCCTCCCCTCTGACAGCTATCAACCTGTTCTCTATAGGAGTCTGATTCTATTTTATTCGTTAGTTTTTGTTCCTTAAATTCCACATGTAAGTGAAATCATATGGTACTTGTCTTCCTCTGATTGACTTATTTCACTTAGCATAATAGTCTCCAGGTCTATCCATGCTGTCACAAAGGTAAGATTTTCTTCCTTTTTTTTTACAGCTGAGTAGTATCCCATTGTGTAAATGTACTGCAGCTTTTTTATCCACTCATCTACTGATGGACTCTTGGGCTGCACCCCACACTTGTGTTTGACAGTAATTATCTACCTGACAGAATTGCTGAAGTCCTTCCCCCTCCTAAATTTGAAGTAATGGTGGAAGAAGCAGGTTTTAAGGAAGTACTCACTCACTCTCAGGGTGGGCTCCTGACAGTGACTGTCTCCTTGTATTTTGCATTCTAGGTGCCTCACTGGCCTTATCCTAGTCTCAGCCTTGAGAGGCACCCAACATTGTCTGAGAGGTCTGAGGTTTAGGCAATACAGCAATGTGAGCGTCTCCCAGGCACATGCAGGTATATTGGAGTGCACTGACTGCCGGTAAAGATAGTGCTGCTTGTTATGCCTCAGCCTCCACTGTGCAGTGACACTGCCCTTTTGACTAAAATGGACCTAAAATGCCAAGATGTGCCTCTGACTGATTAGTTCTCTCAGAATCGGGCCAGGCTCATCTGCCTGCCTACTCAAGCAGCTGACAATGTGTGTTCCCAGACCTGTCTAAATTGACTATTCCTCAAGTGCTTACAGATGGTTGGATTGATCATTGAGTAGATTCTCTTGACCCATTCTCTCCAATTTGGACCTCTATCTGCACTCCAGGGGTCCCGAGATCCAGCCCTCTGTTCTGTTTGGTGACCTGGCAATGACTGTTGACATTCTTATGATCAGAATGCCCAGATGCTGGTTCTCGGCTGGGTTGTGTCGTCCTCATTGCCGGGGAATGAAATTGTTCCTGGAAGAGTTCTAGCATCTTTGTGCCTTGACTTCTTAGATTTTGCATAATTAGACAAAGCTTTTCCTTATGATTCCCAGAAATGGCTTCTTTCTCTTTACTCCCCAAAACACCTGCCTTATATTTCTGTTTATTGCTTCCTCTACCATGTATTCACGGGTCCTGGTATGCACATCTTGCCTTCACCACACTTTGGACACCATGAGTCCAGGGACAGTGTCTCATTCAGCTCTGATGGTCCACAGCATTTAATCTAGTGCGTGGGACTTGGGATGTGTCCCAGAAAGAATTTTTAAATGAACGAATGAGTGAATAATTGAATTTATAATTATCAAAGGAAATTCACAGAAATGTTTGCTTCTAATTGGACAGGAACATATTCTTCTTGGTGCTCAAGATCCTCTTTGCTAGCCAAAGAACTGTATTGGGAAGATGTTGTGGTAACTGAGGGACGGCCAGCAAGAGAATGAAAACAGATCCAGGCAAGAGACATTGTCGTGAGTCAAACTTAAGTGCTTATTTAGATAATAAAGGGTAATGCCAGAGTTAGTAATAAGGTAGACTAGTCAGTTACAAAAGTACAATATGAAGAAATAATTGTTAGTTGGGATCCTGTTTCTTTAGAATGTCAGTGAAAATATTGGCAAATTGTATTTATGTTGGATAAGATCCTTAGACTCTACTATTACAAGTACATTGTAAAATTTTTTTATGATTCAGTATAGTGTATCCATGGAGTTGAGTTAGGAATATCATGATAAAATAGAAAGATTCCTTGCTCATCCAATGTGGCTCAATGGTTGAGCATTGACCTATGAACCAGGAGGCCATGGTGGGATTTCTGGTTGCATATGCCCAGGATTTGGGCTCGATCCCCTGTGGGGAGCATTCAGGAGGCAGCTGAGTGGTGATTCTCTCCCATCATTGATGTTTCTATCCCTCTTTCCCTCCCCCTCCCTCTCTCTGAAATCAATACAAGCATTAAAAAAGAAAAAAGAAATATTCCTCTACATACCCTCAACAATTATCTAGTTGGATGTTTTTGAATGAGGCATTCAGGATGTAGATACATTTTTGTTATAGAATACAAATAGTATGGGCTAGGCAATGCCTAAGATCTTTTCAATATCTAAAATGTTTTAATTTAAATTTTTAAGTGGTTTTGAAAAGCACAATTATTCAGAGTGCCCTTTACTCACAAAAAATCCAAATGTATGTCTCCCCATGAATATCATTTAAACATTGAAATGTAATTTTTTATATATTCAATGTCTCATTTGAAGACATTAATATTTTAATAAACATTTGTTGATGAGGGCTCAAAAGTGTATTAACTATTTAATTTCTCAACACAATACCCACATTTTTCTTAGCAAAAACCTTTTTTCTAGACACTTCACACCATGGTGATGTTCTCATCACAATTTACTGAACAACATGTCATGGGGCTGACTGGAGCCCTGAGAGCCATCGAAACCTTTATTTGAAATGCTGGTATGAAAAGCAATAAGCAACCTCACAGGGAAGGGAGAGGAAAGTCATCACTGGTATTTGATTTTTTTTTTCTACTGTAATTATTCTACCACCCCATCCATGGAGTCAGAAGGAAGTGTGGAAAAGACAGGTGACTTACCTACATATCATACACAAATTGAAACCCACTAGCTCCTTATCCTTTCTGTCATCCATTCTTTCCCCAGTGCTCCCGATCATAAGAAGGGAAAGAGAGTCTGGGACTTTTTCAAAAGCTTCTGATGAAACTATAACTCCTTGTGCTTTATAAAAATTATAAATAATGTACACACACAAAAATTCTCTGTGGTTTGATTCGAGCATTGAATTCCATTTATATATAGTGCAATACATTTTTTGGTCTACCAAAATGTGCTAAAAAATGAGATTTTGGTGTCTTCCTAAGCTGGTTTAATAATGAAGAAAATGTTCAGAGTTGGCGTTTAAGCTAAAACCGGTTCTGATACAAAAAAAAAAAAAAGATTCCGCTTTATCTGTGTTTCTCCAATTCCATAGTATAGGATCCTTCCAAAATACCTATCATCTTAGATTAGGATGGGATGCCCTTGAGATAGCCCTGTGTATAGGAAACTAACCTTCTGATGGTTTTACTTACCAGGCACTGTGCTAAGAGCTTTGCCTTTGTGATCAATATCCAAAGATATTTATATGGGGCGAGGTCTCCTTGATTGTACCCATAACCTTATGTTCCTGTTTATCTCTACCTACCATAATCGGTGTCCAGGGAATTGTGTAACTGGTTCACTATTTTATTTCAGAGGGAAACTGGGCTATGCATATATTCTTTGTGGATAAATTAGTCCTGAAATCCCAGAAAGTCCCCAGATGAGTCATCTGGTATATGGTTGCCCTGGTCTACACATCTGTAATTGAACTGCTGTTACCTGGTTTGTTGATCAGACTAAATGAGGGTATAGAGTGGGTAGCAGATGTAGGAAGAAGGCAATTTGATAAATGACAGCTATTAAAATAAAACAAGGAAGGAACAGTACTAAATTTGTGGTTCAAGCTACTTTGCCATATAAGGAGGGACCTTATATTTGCAGTAAAAGCTGATAAGGCTCAAGTAAATTAATTGCTAACTATGGAAGTGTCAATGCAGGCCAGAGTTTTCTCAGAATAATAAAAACTTTACTGCACCATCAGCATTGATTGGAGACAGAAAGGCAATGAAGTTGAATGAGTGCCCAGAGAAAAATCGAGTCAATTCTGTACACATTTTCCCAGCTAATATAGACCATTCCCAAATACATAGCAAAACCCCTCCTTGAGAAAAATCACACATGCTCCTCCATTTGCAATTTCTATCAACTTCACAATAAGTCTGGTTTTGTCATCCTTTATTGCAATGTATTTTCTCCTTTGTTTCTCTTACAGAATAAAATATGGGGAATTAGAAAGAAAAGGAAGAACTCAACTTTTCCTAAGGCTGCTTTCTATGCAAGGTAGGAGTTGGTCAACTCCTTGAAAAAAAGTGTGAAGTATGTGGCAGGTTTTTTCACTTTGTCTTCTTTGTGTATGTGTATAACAACAGTGAGGTACTGCATGTGAGCTCTCCAAGTCACTGGTTTGGGCAGGAAGATACCTATCCTCTTCCTTATGCTCCCTCTTGACTGGCTCAGTGAGGGGCATAAAATCTAGTTTGTGAGAGAACAAAGTTAGTTTTAATAGACATAATGACACCCACACCTTCTTGTCAATTGTTGCTCTCACCAGCTACTCATGCAGCTCTAGACAATATTTGAGAACCGTGCTTAGTTATTGTCTTCTCAGGAAGGCTTTTTTGATATGCTCCCCCTACTCTCCCATACTCTGTCCCCTCCAATGAATCATTTTCCCTATATTATTTCTAGACTTTGTGCATGAAACTTGTTTTTTATTTTCTGTTTTCTGAATGGTACCTAAAATGATGCATCTTTCAATGATGGAATTTTAGGTTTGTTAAGATATGGTACTTATGCCCTAGCCAGTTTGGCTCAGTGGATAGACTATGGCTCATGAGATAGTCCAATATATTGAACCATAGATTTGCATGCTGTTGGCGTGTCCATCTCTTCTAGTATGTGAACCCCTACAGAAAATAAATGCTATTTTGCCCGTAGCCCTACACCAAATAACAAAGATTAGGGACCAAATAAATGTATCTTTAACTGCCTTGGCTGCAATCATTTTGATATGGCTCATAGGTAGCCCAGGAATTTACTCTCTCTAAATGCAGGATCTATCTCAATGATGTTTTATTTATTTTCTGGCTCAATAAAGTTCCCTCCAAGCCAGTTCCAGTCTATTGTGAAATGTCCTTCTCATGAGCCACTTCCCCTTCTATCCTGTTAGCACATAGTGTATACACATAATCCAGGCAGAATGTCTCTGTGGATTCTGGGCAGTGATGAGGAAGTATAAGTGCCACGTTGCATTAATTCTAAAACAGATTTTTTTCCCCTCACCTTTTGAACTGAAATTAGGGAGTATTTGGCAATCAGTGGCATTTTAAAATTATAATTGGCAGTGGTTTTTGTTTTCTGAATGGCACCTAAAATGATGCATCTTTCAATGATGGAATTTTAGGTTTGTTAAAATATGGTACTTATGCCTTAGCTGGTTTGGCTCAGTGGATAAACTATCAGCCTGAGGACTGAAGGGTCCCAGGTTGGATTCTGGTCAAGGGCACATGCCCTGGTTGTGGGCTTGTTCCCCAATGAGGGGTATGCAGGAGGCAGCCGATCAATGATTCTCTCTCATCATTGATGTTTCCATATCTCTCCCTCTCCCATCCTGTCTGAAATCAATAGAAATATATATTTTTAAAAATACAATATGGTACTTATGAAAGAAGTTCTACTGGTGCTCAGCCCTCCAGATTATATAGTGAATTCTGGATATGTTCCAAGTGCTATGTTAAAAACAAACCAAAGACAAACTTTGCCAGAATAGAGTGAGAGGAATTCAGATTTGAAGGATCAGAGTGCAAGGTTCATGGTATAGTCATTGCTACACCTCTGTTATCTGAGCTACCAGATGTCTGGCACAAATACATATTTAATACATAAAAATACTTGCCAACAGCTTTACTTTGTGCTAGTTACTATGTTTTCAGTGCTTTTCATATATGATGAGCTCACTGAATTCTCATGACATCAATTTGAGTGGGTTTAAATATGATCCTCAACCTTCAGGTGCATAAAGTGAGGATGAAGGTAGACAGATAGGTAATGTTCTTTTGATAAGCAGCCACAGAGTTGTGGTTGAAGCTAGGCCCATTTGACTTCAAAGGCCATGCTTTTGTGCTCTATGCAATGCTTTCTTCCAGTGGATATTGACTTTTAATAAGTGGTATTTCTACTCATCTTGATGGTCATTTGTTTGGTCAGAGTTGTCAGTTCTCAACTTTCCAATTGTTCACTTCCCTAACCATTTTTCTGGGCTCCACAGTCTCCATTGGTCACTGAATAACCATCTTAAATTTCATAGTAGTTGAATATTGCTAATCCTATATAATAAAAGGCCAGGACCATAAGTGTAACAACTGGAACGACCTCTCGGACCAGTTGCCATGAGGTACATTAACCACCTCTCGGACCCTCCCCCACCACCTTCCAGGCTCTGATTGCAGCATGGCGAATGGGGAACCACAGCAAACAGGGGATCAGGGGTAGGGGTGGCAGCTGGGTGGGACTGGGGACTGTTGAGTGGCAGTGGGCAGTGGGCAGTGGGTGGCGAACGGCGGCGAGCATCACGGATTGGCGGTGAGCGTTGAGGAGCATTGCGGGGCAGTGAGTGTTGCGGAGTGGAGGACATGGCCCTGATCCCAGGCTAGGCCTAGGGACCCTACTCGTGCATGATTTTGTGCGCTGGGCCTCTAGTTTATAAAAAACAGTCCATTGGTAAATATTTTACTTAATGATCACAGGCAAAACCCTATCAGGAACAAAAATCCCCTAAGCCATTTGATTATGATGGTGCTATATTTCACAAGTGCAATATTGTGGAGGTAAGATAAAATTTTATAAGTAGAAAAAAAATACAATCTATTTTGTGGGATTATCACCCTTCACGTCATTGCAAGAAAATTAAGTTTACTGGGCTTGACTGACCTCCTGTGTTAGGGCCAATACCTGTTTTTCCCACATCAAGAATCCCAAGCATAATCTTAAGTAAGTTGCTAAGGAAATTCACTTCAGGTGCCAAAGCTTCTGTAAAACTAGTCACCTTTTTCTCTTTCTGTTCATTGTAGAGATCACAACTTGGGGGTGGGAGATAGACACAGATGCCATGCTGGGCAATGGAAGAAGCACTGGCCTAGACCAAACTTTCATGTGCATGGCAGTCATCTGGAGGGCTTGTTGAATCCCAGATTGCTGCACCCACCCGCAGAGTCTCTGATTTATTGGGTCTGTGGTGGGCCCTGAGCATTTGCATGTAAAACAAATGATCAGATGCTGCTAATATTGCTGGTCCAGGTGCCACATCTGAGAACCACTGGCCACCACAATAGAAGACCTGGGTTTGAATCCTAGATTCCTCAGATGTGAGTTAGGAAATTTCATTCTCTGAGTTTTGGTTCCTTATCTGAAAACTGAACTGTAAACTCTCTGTTCTATCCATTTTAAAAGATTTGTGTGAAAAGGAATTAATATATTTGCAAATTATTTTAAAATCTATTATGTTATTACTACTAGTAATATTGTAAAAGAAGCTATAGATTTATGTTATCCCAGAGAGGAGTTGACTGGACTTCTTAGTTACACAAGGCTTGGGGAACCAGTAGAGAGCATGAGTGGAAAGAATGTGGTTCTGTTGTCCCCTAAACCCACACATATGTGTTTAAACCCTAGCTCCATGGAACTTGAGTCTGTTTCCCATCTGAAAAAAAAGGGAGAATGGGGAGACCTACCTGGTAGAGCTATTCAAGATAATGCATTTATAGAACTAGCACAGTGCCTGGCACACAGTAGGCACTCAAATAGTAATTCCTAATATAGATCTCAGCTTTGGTAACATAGCCCTGTCCCAAGAGGCAACCAGTTTTCTAAACCAGAAAGATCATATTCCAACAATGATGCTTTGAATGAGCAATTGGACTCACTGACCTCCAAGGTTACTTCCAAATGAGATTCTGATGTCAGCACAAAGCAAATGCAGCTTATCACTTGCCAGCAACCTGGACTGGTTTCTTCAGTTTTCCCTTATGATTGACATCTTTACCACTCAGGTCTTTGCCCTGACCTACCACATTATCATTAAGCAACACTTTCAGGAATTCTCGAGCAATCAGAGCACTAACAATGGGAAAGTTGAAATTACATGAAGATCAGTGTACAAAGCTCTTCATTTACCCCTGGATTATACGACAAATGAATCAATTCTAAACCAGAGAATGCAAGACAATACAATTAGCTCTTCACTAACAAACACAAGATAAGCTTCAGCAATCTGCTCTGGGTGGGAGGAAATTCCAGGCTTGCAAAACCCTGTAATTAATAGAAGCAACAATTGGAGCACAATTGCTGACCAAGTCATGGAACCTGATGCCATGTCATGAGGCTGGAATGCGGCTCATGCTGCCATGTTGGACAGACTTTCCTCTCACACCTCATGCTGATTAGAAGTTATTCACCCAGGCTGTGTGTCATCTTGCACATTACATCGACTAACACTCTGCCCATTCAAATTGACATCACAGTTGATAGAGATGGGCAGGGTGTCCTTAAACATGCAAACCTGTTTCAGTGATAGCAAGTGGTTGATCCAACAAAAATGGAAGAGAATTTGCTCAACTTCTATCTTTCTCTTCTTTTCTAGGTTTAAGTAGACTGGATGAGTCACAGGACAGGTGAGAAATGGTGAAAGAAATGTGTTTCAATGTGATCTGACAGCATTAATTGCCTTTCTTGACATTCCTTGCCAGCAAACATGGAGAATGTAATTCTTTACATGAATGTTTAATATTTCATTCTTTTCAAAATTTTAAGTTAACAGTGAGGTGTCTTTGAATTTTTTTTCTGATGGAAATACCTGTCCTATGATTGCAATTTGATGCGCTATTCAGTTTTTAAATAATCTTTTTTTTCCCCTGACTTATGGTAAATTTTCGACCTTTTTGCCTTCTACTCTGCTCCCAGATATGTTACCTCTGATTCTGAGTACATTTTCTCACTTTCTCAATAGTCTCAGCCTTCAGAGTACTTCCTTCCTTCATATGATTCACTGCCAGCTTCCACGGTGACTTCTAGATTCATAATCCTCTAGTCTCTTCTACTCAGATGAGCTCTGTTTTCATTCTGTCTCAGCCACTCCTCAGCAAAGACACATCTTAAACTTGTTCACAACTCAGATCTGCTTCACTTCTTGGATGGCAAATCCTGAAATCCCCTTCTTTTCTCTCTCCCTCCTTCCCTCTGTTTTCCTTTCATCTTTACTGAAACCCTAGCTCATGCCCAGGCCACCTACTCCATCACCTGGATTGGGCTTCATTGCTTCGGCTGCATTCTGAACTCATTGGTCAGTCATTTCAGTTCAGTACCACCTTTAATCCCCTCTTATCTCTCAAATCCATCTTTCCTTTCCATTCTTGCTGGCCCTTTAGAGAGCACTCAAAAGGATCTCTTACCTGACCTCCTATCCTCCAATCTGCTCTGCTCTAATTCACCTTAGATACCCTTTCTAGAATGATCATTCTGATTTTAAAGCTCCATGAGAGTTTGTGCAACTCTTATCCTCCAAACACCTTCTAATGTTTCTTCCAAATCTCTCTCATGCTCTTTCTCATCTCTATCTGAAAAATACCATCTGTTTTTTTTCTAAAGTCCACCTCAAATAACACCAACTTTATGTGACTCCTTTGTCAGTGATATATTTCTATATTAGTTGTAATGGTTTATCATATTTTTAAATCTTCTCTGCAATGTGATCCAATGTAAGGTACATGAGCTTTGGATTTAAAGAGGGATCTGGGTTAAGAACCCAGCTCTAGTATTTACCAGTTATAGGATTTGGGCAAATCACTCCATTTTGCTGAGACCAATTTTCCTCCTCTATAAAAAAGAGACAATACTATCTACATCAGGGAATGTTATGAAGATTCAGTAAGATAAAATGACTGCCATCTAATAGCCACTCAAGAAATAGTACTTTTCCCCTTCTTTCTCATTCCCGAGTCCTTGAAGTGGAAGACTGCATATTTTATATTCCTTAAAAGGTCAACATTGTTTGTTAGGCCTTCAATAAATGCTTACTGAATTCACATGTCCATACCATGTCTGTTTTTTCCTACTGAAATTTGGAGCCCCTCAGAGACAATGCATTTTTTTTCATTTGTAGTCTATTTTCTACTTAATTTTAGTAAGTTTATGTTGAGCAGACATGTAACTGATTACCCTACTACCAACAATTCTATCTTCTCCATTGAGAAAGACTTGTGGCTATATGCTTTGTGTCTGTCTTAGAGTTATGAGACAATTATTATTGTATATATGTTTTTTAAGTCATTTAAAACCATGATATCTGGGAAGCTTCCCCTTCATCTTATTGACTCACTATAATCCAGTGTGGTTTTGGCCAATCATGGCCTCTCCCGGTTGCAGAGCTAATATGAAATGAGCTGGAAGCACTGATTCACATCCTTATAGGTAGAGGGTCCCTATTACAAAATCTAATGGTACTTCTGAATTCCTGGCAAAAATAAATGCTTCTTGGAGGAAAAGCCAGGCTTCAAGCTAGATATTTGTTAAAGGTTTCATGATGTAGTAAAAAAATCATTGTACTCGGAATGGGAAAGTCCTTTACTCAAACTTCAGCTCCACTACATATTAGCTGTGGAACCTCATGCAAGTTATGTTGACCTCTTTCATCTTTAAAAGATGATAACAATACCTACTTAACAAATTGTAATGATTGAATGACATACATGTGTAAGCACTCAGTAGAATACAGAGAGAACAATTAGTAAATGTTAGTTGAAATGTCAAAGAATATAGAGAAATTTCTGATGAAGGAAAGACCTAGCTTGCTGTACAAGCATCTGATAGTAAACACTGTGCTGTCATTGAAAACCTGAGTGCCTGAGGAATGGTTTTTATGTGTCACTTGAGTAGTCTTTGATGCCAAGATGTTAGGTCAAGCACCAACCTAATATTGCTGCAAAAATATTCTTTAGATATAATTAACATTTAAATCAGATGACCTTAAGCAGATCACTCTTGAAAATGTAGGTGGGCCTCACCCAATCAATTGAAGGTCATAAGAGAAAAAAATCTGAGGTCCCTTAGGAAGGGGAAATTCCATCTTCAGAACTACAGCATCAGTTCTTTGTTAGGCCTCCAACCTACTTGAACACTAGAGACTATATCTAACTCAACTTTATATCTTTAGTACTTAGCACAGTATCAGATCCATAGTACATATGCTTATAGCTGGCATTCATATACGATTTTATAAATTATGCTAAGTGAAATAATTAAAAATTATGCTAAGTGAAATAAGTCAGTCAGAGAAAAATAAATACCATATGCTCTCACTCGTTTGTGAATTATAATGAACAACATAAACCGATGAACAAAAACAGATGTAGAGACAGAGAAGCATCGATCAGATGCTCAAAACTCAGAGGGAAGATAGGAGAGGGTAGGGGTGAGGGGGAGAGATCAACCAAAGGACTTGTATGCATGCATATAAGCATAAGCTATGGATGTGGACAACAGGGGGTGAGGGTGAGGGCAGGATTGGGGTGATGAGGGGACATTGGGGGGATAAAGACACATTTGTAATATCTTAATCAATAAAGGGAAAAATTAAAAAAAAAAAGGTGCTTGCATATGCTGTTCAATTCATTACTCTACCTAGTTATTATTCATCAAACATTTTGGGGAGCACTTATTTCATACCCAGTGCATGCACTGGTGGGGTCCCTTGGCCTGGCCTACGGGGATCCTGCCGAAAACGGCCTGGTGCACAGATTCGTCCAAGGCATGTCTGGCCCATCTCGCCCAGTCCCTATTGTGGCAATGGGGGCTGTCTCACCCAGTCCTGATTGGGGCCACCAGGGCGGCAGGGGAGGGACCATGGGAGGGCTCCAGGGTATGCCTAGCCCATCTTGCCCAGTCCCGATATGCCAGACCCTAGCAGCAAGTTAACCTACTGGTTGGAGTGTCTGCCCCTTGGTGGTCAGTGTGTGTTATAGCAACTGGTCGAACAGTCAAACGAATGGTCGGACACTTAGCATATTAGGCTTTATTATATAGGATTGCCATTCCTGAAACTGATGATGCAGAGGGAAAAGAATACTTCCTCTCTAGAAGCTACTGAAGGGTCAGTGGAAGTGAATGGGGCTGATACATAATAAGGGTAAAATTGAACACTGAGAACCAGTGTATTCAGGTGAGAGAGTGTGAGAGCCTGACAGGGGCAGGGACAGTTGGGAGAGAGAAGTAATGGAGTCAAGAGATTTAGGAGGTGGAAATAGTAGGAGTGGGAAACAAAGGGGCAAGGCGTATCCCATGACTCCTTGGTTTCTGGCTGAAGTGCTGGGAATATGAGGGAGGAGGGAATTTCTCATCATCTTATCTGATTCTAACATTCCTCAGCATCATCAAATACAACCCCCTCATTGTAGAGACACAGACACGGGGGCTGAGAGAGAGCAGGCCTGTTGCCTCAGACTTTATATAAATCAGGTGTTAGCAGAACTAGTATTAGAACCCCAAACCCACGCTGTTTTGACTGCAATGTCTACTCTCCAGCCCCCATTATGCTGCCTGTCAAACTCCTTAGTCAATGAGGAGTGAGGACAGGGCCCCAAAGAGTCCCTGTAATTTCTTTGTGGTGCAGTTTCACACCCGTGAGCAGACAGATGGCAGCCAGCCTGCCGTACTGAGTGTACATCTGCACTTCCTAAGTGACCCAGGAGCCACTTCCTTTCCCACTAATGACAAAGAGCCTTACAGATTCGCTGTGCTGCCAGCTGCCTGTCCTGGATGGGAAAGGGAGTGGGGGACACCTATTTGGAGGGACTGAGGGGGTATGTTAATTGGTAAAAATGAAAGTACATTTTCTCCTAAAGCCTGAGGTAATCCCAAATTTTCCTCAGAAGCGCTTCCATCTTGCATTGGAATCAGTGTTCCCTTTCCAGTAAATGACAGTCTTTGACTTGTTGTACTTTACAACCGGCCCACCCCCTCTCCTTCCTGCCCTCACTGCTGGCCACAGCTGCTAACCCAAGAGTGGTGAATCAGGAAGCTTTTGAGCAACCTGCACCCTCTTCCTAGCCTGGCAGGCGGGCAGCAGCTGGTAAGGAGAGAGTTGTTCTCTCTCTCTCTCTCTCTCCCTCTGAGACAGACCTGGAATCCGGAACCCAAACCCATGGCTAACCTTGCGCCTCATTTTCTAAGTCCCTCTTTGCCTCTCCCCACTCGGCTCTGTTTTGCCTCCCCTCTTGTAACAGCCCTTAAGTTTGGGTGACTCCAAGCCTGCCAGCCTCTCTTCAAGGGCACCCGTTCACACAGCTGGACCTTTGCCTTGGTCTCAGTTTCTGAATTCTTATCTGAGTCCTCCAAGGATGCTTACTAATCTAACACTTCTCCCCACTCCCTGCCCTACAGGACTTAACCACTTAGCATCATGATTACCAAGTAATTCAAGTGGAATTCACAACTTTGCAAGACACAGAGCAAGTGTTCAACAAATGTTAGTTCTTTTTAATACTGCCTCCGAGGCTTGCCCATCCTGGAATGCCTGAGGTTTGCTTCACCCACCATATGTGACATCTAATTGTGGCTCTGGGCAGCCCCTCACACACAACTCAACAGAGTGAGTTGTGTGTGAGGGGCTGAACCTGAGGTCAACTGAGCCCTGACCCAGCAGCTGACTCATTCCAATGAGAGGATAATTCTAACAGCAGGGCTCAGCCCCACACCCTCATCCCAGCTGTGTTCAGCTGTGATTTGACAATCAGGACTTCCTGAATCTCAAGGGATAGCAATCAGATCTTGGCCAGATGGCTAGACAGCTGGATGATATTTTTATATAAAATCACTGCTGAGCCTATGACCATTAGAACTACCATTGTCATGGAGACTGGCTCAGCCTTGCTAGCTTAGCAAACTGAGAGCACTTCCAGTCATTCATTCGGTTGGTAAAGTTGTTGCTCTCATTATTTTGAATTCAAATCATAGTTTAGTCACCTTTGGTGGTTTCCTGAGAATTGTGGAAGGGCACCGGAAATATCAGCAACCACCCCTTCATTGTCAGGTTACTTTTTCTGAACTACTATTCCTGGCAGAAAATAGTTTGATGAGGTTAAAACTGTCCTTCCCCCACATTCTTTTGCAACTTACAACCAATGTCATAACTGGCTTTCAATATCCCGCTGCTCAGTCCCTTGCTTAGCACCCAAGCATTCAGTTGAAACCCATTTCACCCTGGGTTTCTGGTTTGGGCAATTGGCAGTTGCCATCCTGCACATGGGAATTCCAATGTGGTCCCTGGAGAAAGGTCAGGGTAATGCCTAACAGCCTAAGCTGAGTCCCACTCCATGCACTTCTAAACCTTTGCTTGCCCGTAAGTGTTTGAATGCCATCTGCTGGGCTGTGCCCCAGGAGGTCAGAGCCTGTGGCTGCCATGTGACCGTACTACCTCCAGCATTGACCCAGGGCCTGGCGTGCAGAAGTTGCAGAATAAATATTTATTGAGTACCTCCAAACTGACCATTGGCTGCGTAATGGTGTTCTTTGTTCTCTTGTACAACCAACGATTCTCAAAGGTCATGGATGAGAAGAAACCAGGACTAAAGCAGATTAAGCAGAGGCACCACCTCATCATCTGTGGTCCCTGTACATCCACAGTCAGGGTTTGGCTCGGGTCTCAGGTCCTCTGCAGAGACCACCTTTCTCTCTGCTCTGAAAACTGGAGAACCCTGTGCAGTTACGAGGTACAATGGGAAAAAAAGAACAGAGGGGGAGGGGAGTTCAGAAGGAAGAGTCTAAACATCCTCTTCCCAATGGAAATAATGATCATGATAACAATAAGACTAAATTAGATTAAGCACTTTCTATGTGTAGGCACCATACATTTATTACCTAATTAATCTTCACAACAATTCTATGAGACAGATGCTATTATCACCATGCCCATTTGCGGAGGCAACACCAGGAATTTAGAAGAATTTAAATAACTTGCTGAAGCTAATAGGTGGGGAAGCTGAATTCCGCCCCTGGTTGTACTGAGTCCAGAACTTAGCAACCAGCTGCATGATTGTTGTTTGCTGGCTTGATGATTTAAGGACAAGGTCCACATCTCTCTCACCTTTAACTCATAGCACTGGCCCAAGGTCACGCATACCATGTGGAGATAATAAATATTTGTTGATTGGAAAGCAGAGATAGTCAAAAGGCACTGGGGTAGGGTTCTTGTATGTGAAAACAGAGCCTGCATGAAAAGAGGTTGTAAAGGTGATGGAGGGAAAGCAGAGTGGCCCTGCAGCCTATAAAAGACAAACTGTATCATCAAGATGTTTGGAATTCACAGCATCAAGTTCAAAGAGTAAAGGGGCTACATTATAAGAAATGATAACTTCTAGGACACAGCTAGAAGGATCCTGGAGCTTTTTTGCTCTGACTTGTTCTTTTTCCAATGACTGAAAAAGATAGGCTGGGGAGAAACTTTACAATGGTGCCTGAGTCTGTGGTCTCCATACGTAAAGCAAATGCAAGGCACGTTATTGTAGGTTTGTGTAGTGTATGCACCCTGATTTTCAGTCCATATCACTGTCTTGTTTCTTAGAGAGCCAGCTCCTACTGGGCAGGGCTGTCGAATCAGCTCCCAGAAGTATCATCACTTGGCTTGTCTCCTCTGCCAGCCTCCTCTTTAACTTTTGTGCCATGTACCTAGATCCTTCTCAAAATGCTACTGCACCTTCTTTCCTGACAGTGAAGGAAAACTGAAGAAAGTGAACGCTTAGATGAAAAAAATGAGTAAGCATTTTTTAGAACAGAACTATTTTTTAGACCAGCTCACTTCCATTGCAAACTAGAGCTAGCTCCTTTTTAGATAGCTTTAAATCCCCAGTTCTAGAATTGTATCTTGTCATCGGTGTGTATTTACTATATATTTATCATTCGAATGCATGCATCAATAAAATCCACTAAATATTTCTTTAGAGGAAATTATGTGTGGCACTGTGGTGACAGAATCATCCCCACCGATCAGAATAAGAGAACTTGATTTCCTAACTAACATGTATGTTGGATTAGATAACCTGATGATCATTCTTACATTAGATAACCTGATGGTCAAAATAATTAAATGGGTTCATGAGCTGGGTGTGATGACTTTTTAAAAAAAATTCAAAATCAACAACTTCTTGATAAAAGGTAGGTTAGGTAGCATTCAGGTAAGGGTAGATGAATTAGTTGTCTCCCAAATGCACCTGGATAACCTCACAGTACCTCACACCAACTAGGTCCCAAACCATCATTATTGCCCAAAGAAGCTCTTTCTCAGCTCCCTCCCCTAATCACCAGGCTTTAAACACAGCTGTCAGTGACAGTCCATCTTGGCTTGAATTCGTTGTTACCAAGACCTACTGATTTATCTTCCCACCCTCTCTTGTCACTCCTTCCTTCCTTTCCATTCCTATAGGCCATTGATTTTCAGCTGGTGTGTCACTATAGCCCCCCGCTGAGTCAGGCCCTTGTCTTTCCAGCCTCTAATGTTTCATTGGTGCTCCAACCTGTCTTCTTGCCTAAATTTCTCTTTCCACTGGCTGTTATGAACTGAATTGTGTCCCCACAAATTCATATGTCGAAGCACTAACAGGCAATGTGACTGTATTTAGAGATGGGGAGTATAGGGAAGTAATTAATGTTAAATGAAGTCAAAAGGGTGAGGTCCTAATCCAACAAGGAAAGGAATTAACACCAGGGACATCATCTGTCTCCTTCTCTCTCTTTTTCTCTTTCCTTCTCTCTTTCTCTCCCTCTCTCGTCACGCACAGAGAAGTGGTCATGTGAGGACACAAGGAGAAGGTGGCTGTCTACAAGCCAGGAACAGAGTTCTCACCAGAAACTGACTTTTCCTGTACTCTAATCTTCAACTTCTAGCTTCTGAGAACTGTGAGGTAATACATTTGTGTTGTTTAAACCACTTACTCTACAGTATTTTGTTGTGGTAGCCTTAGCAGACTAAAACAACAGGCCATTGTACACAAAGTTATCAGAATTATATCTTTCAAACACTAACCTGATCCTGTGCTTTAAAAACCTGCAAGATACCCCACTGACTTGTGAGTCCAAACTCTTTAGCGTGGACTCCAACTCTACCCTCAGTTTCACCCCTATTGCAATCTGCTCAGCTGTAGGCCTTCACCATGTTTTAGGCAAACATGCTGCTCCAGTGATTGTCTCACTGTCCTCAAAAGACACTTGGTATTTTCTGAAGCCACAGTGAAGCATGATGCCTTTGGAGAACTGCCAGCAGCGCCCTGTGGTAGAAGATGAGTTGCATGTACGGGGGCGGCAGGATGTGAGGGAGAGGAGCCATGTTGCAGCCATTCCACCTTTTTCCCATGACAACACAGTCCTTATTGGGTTTGGAAGAGGGGATGGGCCCAAGTCCAGAATGAATAATAATGTCTAAGCTGGGAGTCAGCAAACTTGTTTCATTAATAGGTGGGTGAAGATAAATATTTTAGGCTTCATGGGCCCTGTGGTCTCTGTTACAACTCTGCCGTTCTAGCATGAAAGCAGACACAGGCAACATAAACAAATGAGCATGGCTGTGTTCCAATAAAATTTTATTCACAATAATAGTCAGTGGGCTAGATTTAGTCATGGGCCACAGTTAGCCAATTCCTTACGTGTCGATCCCACATCACTGACATTGTTGACTGAACCAAATCTGGAACTTTTTTTAGATTTCTTAGCATATGATGAAGGGAAAATTCCACTTTTTAAAGGTCTTACTATTTGAATTCTAAGCATTAGACCAACAGAATCAGCATCATCTGGGAGCTTGTTAGAAATGCGGGTCTCTGGCCCCATCCCAGACCTTCTGAGAATCTGCATTTTCATAAGAAGCTCTGGTCCTAGCTGGTTTGGCTCAGTGGATAGAGTGTCAGCCTGCGGACTGAAGGGTCCCAGGTTTGATTTCTGTCAAGGGCACATGCCCCAGTTGTGGGTAGAGGGTGTGCAGGAGGCAGCCGATCAATGATTCTTTCTCATCATTGATGTTTCTATCTCTCTCCCTCACCCTTCCTCTCTGAAATCAATAAAAATATATTTTTAAAAATAAAATAAAGCACAAGCTATCATTTATTGCCTCTCCAAGGTCCTGAAATAATACATAAATGGGATAAGCATCTTAAAAGCGTGTATCACCACCAGCCGAGTTAAAAATAATAAAGTGAAGAGGATCAAACATTATTAACTCCTTTGCAAGAGTCATCTGTTTATATTCTTTGTGTTTAGGTTCTAATACAACCCAGGAATGCTTTTATAAAGAATTAGGTGCAAACATTTGCTCTTAAGGCTGCCCAGTTATCAAGTCACCACATCCTCCTGTGGTTTGTTCATGAAGAGCTAAAACCCATACAAACACCACTTCCAGCCCAGTTGCCCACAGTGAGTGTGTTTATGCTCACACTCAAGTAGCACATTATAGGAAGCCCTTTGCCCATAGTATCTCATTTAATCCACACAAGACCCTAGGAATGGGTACATTACTACCCTCATACTATTGAGAGGAAACTGAGCACAGAGTATTGATGTACCTAGCTGGAAATTTGGTGGTGGTAGGATGGGGAGTTAGAACTCAAACCCAGACCATCTATCTCCTGAGTCTATGTATGCTCTGAGCCATTAAGCAGCGTGTCCATAAACAGAGCTGGAATATGTCAAAAACCACCCTCTCACTGACCTATATTTTCTTTTCACCCACAGGCTTTTTCAACTAGAATTTTCATGTGACAAACAATTTATACTAAGCCCCGATACACTGAAAATACAGTCTTAGAAGCCATTCATTCTAGGGTCAAGTTCAGTAAGTGACAATTCCTGTATTTTAAAGCCCTTTCCCCAATGAAGCTAATGATTTCATCTATCATTATTAGTACTGAAAATTTCTTTAAAATCAAATTAGGAGGAATTACTTTTTATTTTTCTTGGCAATTAGATATACTAGAGAGTTTCCCCTCATTATTTTAGAGTCTATAGGAAAGACTGGTGAAGAAGTACCTGTAATTATTATCTTACTAGAAGCCCGGTGCATGAAAATTCATGCACTGGAGGGGGGTCCCTCAGCCTGGCCTGCCCCCTCTCACAGTTCGGGAGCCCTCAGGGGCAGGAAGCAACCCAGCAATCAGGAGAAGGCAATGCCCCATCACACCTCTGCTGCTGTCACTGCTGGTAGTGCAAGCCTTGGCCAGCCCTGGTTACCTGAGCCTCAGGTGGCCCTGGGTGGCTGGGGGGCTGAAGGGACTGGGAACTCTGGAGGCAGCTGAGTGTCTGCCGCCCTGGCGGGGCTGAGGAGACTGGGCACTGCCATCTTTGAGGGCAGGGCAGCAATTAGCATATTCCCTCCTTATTGGCTGTGAGTGCCACCATCTTTGAGGGCAGGGCAGTCAATTAGCATATTCCCTCCTTATTGGCTGTGGGCTCCGCCATCTTTGCGATGGCGTGAGGGTCAATTAGCATATCCCTCTTTATTAGATAGGATTAATCTACCTAAATTCCAGAGATGTTATTGCAAAGCCTATGACCACATCTAAACAGTTAAAAGTAAAGCATGGAACAGTACTGCAGTGACTATGGAGCAGAGACCAGCAGGGGGAATCACTGAAGCCTAAAGGGGGTCATTCGTCTTGGATCATTCTAATCATCTGTCCCAATTCAAATAAGGATTCAACTATCCCCCTCCCCCCCCCCCGCCCCCACACACACATGGTTTTTAATTATGGCTCTGCCATTTTCTGAATCAACAAGACCTCCGAAAAGCCACAGACTATCTCTAACAAAGGCTCTTTCTTCTCCAAGAAATTATAGCTATGATTGTGTTGAGCAAGTTGACACCTGAGGACTGGCTTGTGTATGCCTTAAGATTTTGTAATTGTTCCTAGAGATTTTTCCTCCACTTTTCAAGCTAGGAGGCATTAACTATTTTAAATGTCAGTGTAGAGAAAAATGTATGGCCCTCCTTCAAGTTTTTGCTGGCAGAAATTTCTATTTTCAGTAAAGAGCTACTGTCTTCATGAGTCAGTCGGTTACTTACCACTGATTTGGGGTGTGTGAGTTCTCTCTGTGGGGAAATGCAGTATCATATGGATATGTGGGTTGCTTGTACAATGCCTTTTACTCCTGATGCTCTTTTTAGCCTCCTCTCCATTCTTTTTCTTGTCGCAGGTCCTTTCTTCTAGGAACACCCTCTTCCATCACCTCATTGCTCAAGACTGGAACCCAAAATTATCCTCCTCTAAATGCAATTAGTAACTTAGTCTTGCAGATTATACCTTTAAAATAGATTGCAAGTCTAACTCCCTTTTTCTTTGCCACTCTCTCCCAGTCATAGCCATCCTAATTTCTCTCTCTATGTGAATGTCAGCCCCTGAAGACAGACACGTGGTGACATTATTTGGACCACTGCAACAGCCTTTTAATTAAAATTCGTTCACTCCTTCCTGATCATCCATGCTTCGCACCAATGTCTGAGGGCTCATCCAGGTGATCCAAGATGAACTGACAATAACTTGGAGTTAGAGGAAGATTTAAAAAACAATTGTGGATTTTGGAAGATAATGTCTATAGACCTCTAAAGGTCTGTTGTCTTATTTATTAGATGCTTGTGTGGTACCTACCACATTAGCAATGTCCTAAGCACTTTACAACTCTTAGCTCAGTTTATCCTCATAACAATGACATGAGGTAGGTGCCACTAGCATCTTCGTTTTCAGAGATGAGGGAGCTAAGGCACAGTGAGGATGCATTACTTGGCCAAGGCCACACAGCTAAAACTGGTGTAGCTGGGATTTGAACCCTGGACGTCTGGCTCCCGAGCCCATGCTGAAACTGCAAGACTGTGTTGAGAGTCATTTGTCATTTTGAAGAGATGATGGTTCTGAAATTCAGTTTATGGCCCACGGTTGCATCGCTAACAGATGGCAGGAGCTGTGTAACTGTGGGTTTCCTCCCACGAAATGATAGCAGAAGACTCAACAGGATAGCAGAGGAGGCAACATGGGTCCCCCGTCATGCCTCAACTATGTAACTGAAGCTGTCAGTTATAGACACTGACACTGACACTGACAAAAGTCATACAGGCCTGCTGTGCTGGATCTCGGAACCTCCCAGACATCTTTTTACATAATTAACATTCTTCCTGTCGTGATCTCACCCTTTGCTACACAAACACGTCTCAAATACCTCTGGGAACTTTCTCAAAGCATGCCTGGCTAGATAACAAGTTTCTCCACCTTTAATTGAGGCTCACTTCATTTTCACGTGGTTCTTCCCTTTAGAACATTCTTAGTTTGGGAGGTGCACCATGGGGGTGGTCCATGCTTAGGTCAGTGCCAGACTGCCCCTCTGCTCCATGAGGTCAAACTTCTGCTGGATTTATGGCTCACCTGCCCTGGTGGGGGGGGGGGGGGGGAGGCAAATATCCTGCAATTTCTAACTTTTCATTTTGCTTTTTTCTCCTCAAGGTCTTGATGACTCAAACATGTCCTTCTGATTTCCTTGAGTTTACCTTTTATGGTTCCACTCATTTAACTTGACACCTTTCCCTCCTCCAAAATAATAAATTAACTTCTGATCAATGCTGACTGCTTAACATTCAGGACTAGACTTCAAATCTTCTGGTTTCTAGGCTTTTCCATTATGTGATGTTGACTTGAGTGCAGTCCACAAAGGGTCAGGTCTTGCTCCTTAAAAAGTGGTCCACAGAACAACAGTATCAGCATCACTTAGGAGTTTGACAGGAACACCGAATCTTCAGGCCCATTTCAAACTTAGCGAATCAGAAACGGCATTGCCTGATTTGCAGGCACTTTAGAAACAGAAGAGGACTCTTAAGGAGTATCAAACTGCCTTCGGGTTTACAAATAATTTCAGCTGCCCACCTAGGATATCTGCTTGCAACTGGCTAAGTTTTGCACACCCGCGGTTATCTTGTCTTAAATTGCTGCCCTGGCATTCATTGTGAGACAAGCATTGACAACAGGCACCATAAGAAAAATCTGTTTAAAAGGCTCTTTTTCACCTGGAAAACCTTGTTTTTTTTCTTGATCCCTGTATAATGCGTTGGGTCTATATAAAAGAGTAAATTATGTCACAAGATTTTCAAGCTAAATGTTGAGTTAAAGTAAAAGTATTGAAATGGTGTAACCCAACCTTCAGATATGCTGACTGTGATTCTCTGCATTTCCCCTACACTCCAGACCTGTCAGTCCTGTTCATGCTGCTTTCTGCCTGGAACACCCCCATCTCCCAACTTGGTCACCCTAAAGGCCATGCTTTAAGTTTTCCTCCGTAAAATCCTTTTTAAAAAATTTATATTTTATTGATTTTTTACAGAGAGGAAGGGAGAGGGATAAAGAGTTAGAAACATTGATCAGCTGCCTCCTGCACACTTCCTACTGGGGATGTGCCCGAAACCAAGGTACATGCCCTTGACTGGAATCGAACCTGGGACCCTTCAGTCCACAGGCTGATGCTCTATCCACTGAGCCAAACTGGTCAGGGCCCTCCATGACATCTTTGATCCCCCTTTATAGCCAGAATTAGCTGATCCCTCGGCTCAGCTTCCATTGTTCTCTGTAGATCCCTCTCTGGATACCCCATTCCCTATATACTCCTTTCCTTATATACCCTTCTCTTTGCATACTCTTCTCTATATATACTTCTCTTCCTATATACTCTATACTACTCTCTTTGTATACCATTTTCCCTGGATACCCCTCTACCTGGATACCCCATTCCCTGGATATTCCTTTTTCCATATACTTCTCTCTGTATACTCCTTTCTCTATGTAGTCTTCTCCTCAGTGGGCTGAGAGACAGAAAGAGCACGAACTTCAAAGTATGACCTGACTTGAGTTGATTCTTGACTTGAACAACTCACTTCCTATGTGAGTTTGGGTAAGTTATTTGATTTTCAGTTCCTTCTTCAGTAAAATGATACTAACTTCTCCTCGATTTTCTCCTCCCGCGGTTAATGGCTCACCATCTCCAGTTGCTAAGGCCTAAATCCTTGTGTTCCTCATTGACTCCTTTCTTTCTCACTTCCCACATCCAATCCCAGAGCACATCCTGTTGGCTCTACTTCCAAAATATATCCAGAATCTCCTCACTTCTCACCACTATACTGCTACCACCTTGGTCTGAGCCACCATCATCTTTTGAACAGCTGGATCATTGCAACTATCTCCTAAGTGACCTCCTGCTCTGCCCCATCCCTTTCCAGTGTACAGCAGCCAGACTGACTATGTTAGAATATGAATTCAACCACTCTGCTGTCCAAAGACTTCCTATAGAAACCATTTCAGAGTAAAAGCCAAAGTCTTCACAAGGACCTGCAGGGACGATGTGGATGGGCACTGCGTGATCGCCTGCAGCCTGCTTGCTCCTCTCTGGCCACACTGGCCTCTTTGCACTTCCCAAGTTTGCCAGAAAAGCTCCCAGCTGGGGATCTTGGCATGTGTGGGTCTCTATGTCTGGAATGATCTTCCTCAGGATATCTGCATGACTTGCTCCCTCGATTTCTTGAAGTCTTTGCATAAATGATAGATTCTCAGTCAGATCTTTCCTGACCTTTCTATTTTTAATACTCCCCATCTCCTTTCTGTGCTCTATTTTTTGATGCTGGAACACTTTTCATCTTTGCCACATGAGAAATTATTTCATTACTATGACAGTCTCTATACAATCAGGCAAGCTGCCCCACAAAGGCTCACAAATTGAATTAAGATGATTGAATCACATGGTTTATTAAATCAATTAAAACTCACACTGGGAGAATAATGGAGTAAGTTCATATGCTTAACCTAGTGAGCAATTGGGTGAAGGGACCACAGTACCTGGGTCTACAGCTACAACAATGTTCAAATGGCTGTTTCTTTCTCTCCCACACCAGCCTTTTCTGATAGTTACCAGGACCAGAGTTGAACTTAATCATGGGGTCTCAGCACATAGAGAAGATGTCTCGAGCCAGCACATGACCATGCCTGTTGCTTGTCAACCAGCCAGCTGAGCAGCTGGAATTTCATTTGTGTTTTTTGGGCAAAGGTTACTTGAGGTCAGAATGCATCTCCCAAATGGGTGGCCAAATTAAGAACTCATGAATCTTGAGTCTCTCATATTTACGAGTGTCTTGAATATCAGGTATTCTGACCCGGCCATTTCTTCTGATCTATGAACATATACTCTACTTTATCTTTCTAACATATCTCACATGTTATTAATTTAATTAACTGTGCTTAAATATGAGTTCCATTCATCCCAATGATTTTTCTCTATTGAATTGAATATTTTCAGAAAATGCTGCAAATGCACATTACAGCCTTTTAGCATGTTCCACATTTTACTTATTTTTTGTTTTCTGTCTGTCTCTCTCAACGAGAAGTGCCACAAACACAAGAATTTTCGTCTGTTTTCTTCACCGATGTATCTCAGCATCTAGCTGTGTGCTTGCCCCAAAGTACATACTTAAAAAGTAATTGTTGAAAAGTAAGTGAAGTTCTGAAAACCAGGAGGATTATATCAAATACCAGTAATGTGTGAATTGCATTAGAACAGGAGGGACAATGACTTGGAACAGGAAAAGAGGAAAGTGAAAGCCAAATCCTGCAGCCCTTGACCTGCTTGGTGCTGAGCCCGCTGCAGACCTGGGTGTGGGAGTAACTAGAGCGCTCATTCTGAAACTGGAGGTCACCTTTTCTGGAGATGATCACATTTCCTTTCTATGCTCTTAGAGTAGCTTTTCTTTTGCTCACTTTACTCACAGAAAAAAAAAACAAACTAGTTTTAACATACACTCTTGAAATATTTATTCAATAAATACCCTGTCACTGTTGCACTGAGACTTCAAAGGCATTGTGAGAATTGATACTTAAATCAGATTTTTACCTGGGAGGAGGTCGTGCTTCATTCAATCGAGTACAACTGGGAAAGGTTGTAGCCTTAAAAACCATGAGCATACACAGGCCTTAGGCCTATGTTAGAATGTTCCAGCTGCTATAACAGAATACTTCAGGCTGGGTGGCTCACACAATAGAAATGTATTTTTCATAGTTCTGGGGTACAGGAAGTCCAAGCTCAAGGTGTTGGCTGATATGGTTCCTGGTGGGCTCTCTTCCTGGCTTGTAGAGGTCCCCCTTTCTCACTGTGTACTCATATGTCCCTCCTCTTCTATGTGGGCAAGGAGATCTCTGTCTCCTTTCCTGTCCTATCAGATTAGGACCCCACCCTTATGATCTCATTTAACCTTAATTACCTCCTAAAGACCCTATCTCCAAATATGGTCACATTGGAAATTAGAGTTTCAACATAGGAATTTGTAGGGGGATACAATTCAGTCCACTAATAGGCCTGGTTTTTGGCCAGCACAATGCCTTTAAAAAATTTTTTTTTAAAGGTTATTTATAAACTTTAAAAAAGTATACATTTTCTATAAAACCCATATCAAATCCTTTGCTACTCACTGGCCTGCTTCACTCATTTATTTTACCTGCCCAGCTCCTTTAGACATTTAAGTGTTGACCCCTGGCCTATTGGTTTAACCAATGGCTAGATTTTTCCAGACTGAAATTTTGGACAGATAATATCCTGACTATTAATGTGTTTATGGAAGAATAGGGCAAAATGCCTGAAAATAGAATTATTTTGGAAAATCATGGATATATGGATAACAATGATGATCAAAGGTCTAATACTCTGTATTTCTGTGGTTGGGGAGATCTTTAATTTAGCTTGCTATTTATGCCACTCATTCTCACCCCAAATTCTATTTGTTTCATTAGACTTCCTGATAGTGAGGACCTTATAGGTATTAGACCATAGAAGATATACAGGTTGGAAGTAGACACCATCCTCCATGGCAGAGTTTTGCAAATTTTCTTTGGTCATGACCCAGAGCAAGACTTTTTACCTTAAACTCTGTACACAGGATACACTGATGTATTGCATTGCATTGTACAGTGTTTCATTCTGTTCCTTTCTATTCTACAATGCTCATGATGGCCCACACACTGATTTCCAATACATTCATACATACATACATACATACATACATGCATACATACCTGTGGTTTAAAAGTCACTGTTCAAGCAGGCTAGTCTACTATATGTCGGTTTCATTTCAGTTAAATATTTTGGTTAACTTGAAGAATTTTTGATTTTTTGTTTTGTTTTTTAAATACATACAGATATTGGCCAGTATCCAGAGAAAATAATTTCATTCTCTTGGAAACTTTATCTGCTGAAACTTTTTTTTTTGGTCAGAGATCAGAAATTTTTGGAACTGGAAGGAACTGCAGTGGTCACCTCAGCATTCATCACCTGAATATTAGTGTTCATGTTAAAGCTCTTGGTGTTTGGACCCTATAAAGGCAAGTCATAAAACTGCCCCCTCTGTCATGTGACTTTTCTGAACATAACTAGTCTCTGTCGCAGTTTGCTAACTGCCTGCTTTCCATGATGTTTTTCTCTCTTGAAAAGCTCAGAGTATGGTTTTTGTTTTGTTTTGTTTTGTTTTATCTCTCATTTCCTCGCTGTTTTTTCCAGGTCACAGTACTACCGTTGACTTGGTAACTGTGGTTTGAGGTCACCAAGAGGCTTAATCTGGAGAGGGAGGGAGAAAAAAACCCCAATATTTCATTGCATACCTCAAATTGCTATCTGATGACAGGGACAGCTTCAGAGGACCAGAAGAAACATGCAGACTTCTCCGTGGACATTCGCTTGGGGTGGGGGTTGGGGTAGGGGGGTTTGAAACCATTAATTGGTGAAGAAAGGTGGATCATGTGCTGCCATCTATGGGTGGCTCTGTGAAACATCAGTGCTTTAAGAGTTGGCAATTTTTAATGCCAATTGCTTTTATAACAATCTTGCTTGAGGGGCAACTAAAAGTTAATTTCATGTATCTTCTAATATCTTATTTCCCAGGCAGCCTTGGCTTCAAGTTAAAGCATCTGGTGGCTGGAAATGACCCATCTTTCACCCTCATGAGGCTCCTCTGTTAAGTAGACCAAAGGGAAGGGGGAATTCCCACCCCCTCCAAGCTTACATACTTCCCCTTCAGGATGGTTTGAGGCAGGGAGGGACTGTCTGCTCCTGTCAGAGGGATTTCAAAGAACACAGTGTTCCCATCCGTTAGATCTCCCCGATTGCTTCATGGGTCTTCTAAGATTACCATGTTATGTGTGCAAAGGGCAATTTTCAAACAAGACAAAGAGTCCCCCTCTGTTTGGAAGCTTGTTGATTCCAAATGCTACACCATTGTGACCAGCCTTCTGGGTTTATTTATTAGTGAAGAAAACTGAATGCCAGGGCCCTGCCGCTTCCATTAAAACAGTGGAGACATGCCTAAGTAGAGTTAACAAAATGGTATATCTAAGATGTTTACACTGAAAAGAGTATCGCTTTTATGAACATAAATGCAACTTGTGTTAATCATTATACAATAATTGTCATATTCGTTTACAGCATTAATTCATAACTCACAACAGCAATGGAGTGAAGAGCCACAGGCACACAAGTTTAACGCAGAGTGCTTGGCAGATATATATATGTATACACCTGCTGGGATCTATTAATGAACTAAGCAGATATAAGTCTCTGATCCTAGAGCATTCTAATGGGGGATACAAAGTGAATAAATAAATTAAGTCAATTAAATATGTAGCATGGGAAATAGTAATAAGTACTATAGAGAAAGGATGCAGGGGATGGGAAATGTGTGTGAAGGGGTGTGTTGTAATTTTGAGCGAGGTGGTCAGGGTATACCTTATGGAGAATCTGGCATCTGAGCAGAGACTTGCAGTTCCTGAAGGAATTAGCCATGTGGGTATGAGGAAGAGAATTCTCAGCAGAGGGAGCAGCTTGTGCAAAGGCCCTGAGGCAGGTGTGTTCCTGGAAAAAAAAGGAGGAGGCCAGTGTGGCTGGAGTTAGGTAGGGGAGATAGGGACTAGGAGAAAATAAAGTTGGAGAGATTTTGAAATGGCAGGTGACTGGAGCCCACAACCCAGATCTGTGCCCCTGGTCAGAATCAAACCTAGAACCCTTCAGTCTGCAGGCCAACGCTCTGTCCACTGAGCCAAACCAGCCAGGGCTGAGCTTTTGCTCTTTGACTTTGGCTTTTGCTCTTGAGTGCAATAAGGAGTCATTGAAGATTTGGGGCAAAGGAGGAACGTGACCTAATACAGCTCTTATAAGAATTATGCTAGCTGCTATTTTGAGAATAGGCTATAGGGAGCAAGGGCAGAAGCCAGGAGACAAACTGGGGTAACCCAGGTGAGGAGAACTGGAGGCTCACCCTGGGGTCACAGCAGAGGTGCTGGGAAATGGCCAGATTCTGGATGTGATCTGAAGATAGAACAAGCAAGGCCTATGAATAGGTCTATTGCGAGATGCTAGAAAGAGGAGTCAAGGATGACTTAGAGTGCTCTGTACAAATCTGTGTGAGTGCCCGACGACGGTGATGCTTTATATAAACTCACAGGCTTATTGGCCGTGGCCAGGTAAGGATGACTTAGGCTTTTGCTTTAAGTATGGAAGGTTGAAGTCTCATCAGCTGCAATGGGGAGGACTGAGCATAAAGTAAGTTTCTGGGGCAGATAGAACAGCTTCGCTCAGCCCTCTTGGGAGATCTCTGAGCCTGGGTGTGTACCTCATTTGGACATACAATCAAGAGTCTAAATGTATAGCCTTTTGACTTCAAAGCCTCCAAAGTGAAAAGGCCTTCTGCACCCACTTTCACAGAAAGGTGCCCTGGTTACCCCACGGCTAACAAGTGCCCCTATTAGACTTCCTCATAGTTTGTGCTTCTTCAGAACATGCATTTTAGCTACGATTTTATGATATTTGTGTGATTATTTGCTTAACTACTATTTCCCCCGCAAGGCTCTAAGGGCTATGGGGACTGTGTGTGTCTACTAGTATTTCTGGTTCCAATCCAATTCCCATCTCCTGAACAGGATTGGCACATGATAGGTTTCTAATAAATATTGGTTAAACAAAAAATGAATTATAGAGAGATTTTAGGTGCCTGACAAGTCCCTCAGGAGTCCACAATTTTTAATCTTTTGGGACTGCTTAACGACCTTGGGTTATTTAACTGCTCAGAGCATTTCAGGTCAGAGATTTGTATGTGCTAAACCCAGGCAGCTGTAAAGTGACCCTGTTCTGACAGGCACAGCTCCCTGGGGCTGGGAAAGCATGGGCCTAGGTGCATACATCTCGAGGGAGCAAATCTGCTTTGCCTACCTTGCCTCTGAGCCTCATGACCTCACCCCACCCACTTGCCCTCAATCCTTCTTCTTCAGAGCAGTCTTGACAGTCTTCACACCAGCACATCTAGGAGGAAGGGCAATAACTCTGCTCTCCCCCTCCCCACTCCTCACTCCATGCTTCTGCTCCCAGGGCAACAGCAGACCTAGCCTGGGCTCCTAGTACTGATTTTGGAAGGGAGGTCTACAGATTTCAACAAAGAAGCAACCTCTTCAATCTCTTCTGTCTCAAAGTTGTCACCTTTCTGGTTTCCTTACACCTATGTTAAATATCCTCTGGCTCTTAATCATTCTCACTCTGATGCAGGGTTTTTCAACTTTCCACACTACTGACATTTGGGACTAGATATTTCTTTATTGTGGGGCTGCCCTGTGCGTTGTAGAGCAATCGTGTGTTGCAGGATCTCTGGCCTCTACACTCTCTATGTCAATAGTACTCTCTTGTGATAACCAAATATTGCTACATGTCACCTGGGGACATCAATTCCAGGTGAGACCACTGGTCTAATGTGTGGCTCCATTTTGTGAAATGCTTTTAGACATCCTGCCCTATAAGATTTCACTTACCTTGCCCTCTCCTACTCCATCTCCTGAAGTGATCCTGATCTCTCGGTGGTGCTTTCTGGATTGATTGGAAGGGAAATGCTGGCCTCTCTCTACACCTACTGCTTCAATCTGTAGCCCTTAAAGCTGCCATTAGAGTCACCGTCAATCCTACCCCAGTTCCTTGGTGTGTTTATGGTGCAAGGGCAGTGATGTTCTTTCATATAATGCATGAACTTTCCCTCATTATATAATCATCTTTTTATTCGTATTTTTCTTGTTAACTTAAGAAATGTTTTTTGTTGATGATAATGCTGATGACGGAAAGCTCATAAAAGTTGTTAGACACTAAAATAATCTTTGGCAGAAAATCCTGGGAAACTCCCAGAGTAGTGGGAAAATTACTGGGTTTTGTACGATATGACAAGCCTTCACGAATCCTAGAAAAGGAGTTGTTAGCTGGGTTGCAAATGGGAAAACTGATGAAACAAAATTTGTTATGAAATAATACCTAAAATGTGTGATTAGGTAGAGATAGACACAGATCTCAGTTTTCTACATTATAATCAGAGAAATAGGAGCTCAAAGAAAGAGCCTGAGGGGCCCTCATGAAACCAACAAACATAATTCCTTTGTTTAGGAAATAACAGAATAATCGCTTTGCCTCAATCCACAGTGAAATGAGAAAAGTAAGGGCAATTTAGAAAGTATTTTTCAAAATGTGAGTTAGCAACATTTTTTAAAACTGTCCTTTATCCTAAGAGTTATGTCCTTCTACCTTTAAAAAAAAAAAAAAAAAAAAAAAAAACTATTAAAAAATAATGGTTCTTGATGCATTTGGAGTTTTGGGGGTTTTTTCTTAATGCCCTTATTTTGGCAATCCCAAAGCAGTTCACCACCACCATCCCTTTTATTAAAAAAACAAACATACACACACACACACACACACACACACACACACACACACACAAAACAAAACAAAAAACTGGGAACCACTGATACAGAGTCCTTAAATGTTCAAAGAGCAATAGAGACTTCCTCTTCTTAGAGGGGAAGGCAAGATACACAGGCCTATTGGTTGAAGGAAGATGGAGACCTTCAGATGAGCAATTCCTACAAATAATTCCAGCCCAATAACCCAGACTTGGCCTTCTCTGGAATTGCCTTTCTTCCTTTGCTTCACGCCCTCTCTCTCAGTGAATTGGACCTTTCCAGCATCCTTGGGAATGATGCCTGTATGGGTCCCTGTGAATCACCAAGTGGCTGTATCTGCTCTGAACCAGACTCCTAGATGTACCTGATTGGAGAGGGTGTGGGTTGGACTCTGAGCCACCCATTGTTCTTCCTGGCTGTGGCTTCCTGCAGAATGAAAACGTATTAGGAAAGTAGTTCTCCAATTTTCTTAAGCCTTCTGCTTGAGAAAATAATACCAAGAGCCAAAGAAAAACTTATCGATCATTATAGGACCTGGACTAAAATGGCTTTACCTTTGTCTCATTAGCTCCTAGCTCACTTCTGCCCCTCCTCCCAATATGGGAGGCCCAAGTTACTAGAAAAGTTTCTTCAAGCTTGAGTTCCCACCAAAATGTCCTGGCATACCAGTGTAACCAGACTGTTCAGAGTCCACATTTACATCTTGGAGGCTTCTGAAGATACCAAAACATTTATTGGAAGAAATGAGTGAATTTGAAGCCCCAACCTTCACCCTCCACTCAGAGTTGGGGGTTGGTGCACCACGAACCTATGAATCCCCTTGAGTCATGGGGCCTCGGCAGCTGTCCACCAGCATAGAAAGAAGGATATGAAAGGTTTTAAAAAAGGAAGGTGATGGGGGGGGGGGGGGGGCGGGCCTCTCAGAGATCTGCAAGAGTTTTCAAAGGAAAAGGAAACCAAAAAAGGAAACAAATACGTGATCAACATTTATCTGCATTGAAGGGGACTCATAGGTTCGTGGTGCACCAACCCCCAATTCTGAGCGGGAGGTGAAGGTTGGGGCTGCAAATTCACTCATTTCTTCCATATTTGCTAGTTGGATTTCTTTTCACCTGATTCCCATAGTGAGTAAAGGGCTGGATAAGGCATCACTGGACTAGACTATTCTAGAAAGGTTGCCTCTGGCCAAGGATGAAGCTGCTTTTACATTTAGGCTCTTTCTCGGACTCTTACAGGAGGTGTCACATGGCCTCACCTGGACACTTCAGGAAGCAGCAGCTGCAGAGAGGAGAGAAGGGAACCAGCAACCACTGAGCTGATTCAGGAGAGGCCATCTTAGAAGCTATACATGTGCTTTCTCATTTAATCTTCTCAACAATCCCCCCTGGGAGTGTTATTATCCTCACTTTGCAGATAAGGAAGCAGCTGCTCACAGCAGTTAGGTAACTTGCCCTAGATCACAGAGCTAAAAGAGGACAGCAATGACACTCAAACCCAGATCTTCCTGTCTCTGATGTCATCTTTTCACAAGATGTGCTCGGGGCATCTGGCCACCCTCAGCACTCAGGAAGTGGGGAAAGAGAGTGCAGTTTTCTGAGCCATTATGGGGCACAGGGAGAGTCTAAGGACCAAAAACAAGCAACAACAGAAAACATTACAGGCAGAGTCACCATCAACACACAAGATGGCATTAACCTGTGGGGACAGACCAGTCTCTGGAGCACCAGAGAGCTGCCCTGGACAGCAGAGGCCCAGAATGGATAGGAATCTGTATTTAATGAAAGATAAACTGAGATTCAACTCTCCATCAGAGCCAGTGCAAAGATGGCCATCTGATGAGCTTGTAATTCTAGCCACTCCTGGAGTCAAGAAGCATGTACAAGTGTGTGTATGACATCTATATTACAGAATTAGTATTCAGTTGACTCATCCTTTCATTTCAGATAATTAATATTAACTGATGTCAGATATATGTTTAGAGTGAGAGAAAAAAATGTTACCTAACAAGGAAAAAAAAAGTTAAAAAAAAAAAAAAGGCATCAAATCCTTAGGATCCAGCAAGTGCGATTTTGCGACAGCTCAGGAAATCCGCTGGCTTCTGCCTGGGATCTGAAGATTGTTTACATTCCAGTGGAATTCCTGGGAAAGTCCAGAGCTCTCTGTGCTTTGAAAACAATGGCTTATGGAGATCAACTTCCCAACTGTGCAACTGAGAGGAGGGAAGGCCAGAGAGGGTCTTGTCAGCGGGACTGGGCCTGACCTGCATTCCTCAAAGCTTGCTTGCCTGTTTGCTCCCTTGAGCTAAAACTAACACTGGTTCAGAATTATACAGTCTCCTGCCTGCTGAGCCACAGCTGAGCTTGGAAGAAGCTTGCTGCTCTACCTCTTGTCACCAATAACAATAATTGCTGACAATATCTACAAATTTTCAGAGTCCACCTAGTCCCTGGACAGGCTAGATAATCATAAAATGTGGCTACCTTTTTCAAGGAATCATGGAAATAGTTCATCTTAGGCTATCCCTCCTTTCTCAGAAGAGGAAGCTGAGGCCCTAAGAAGTTCAACTGACTTTATAAAAATTACACAGTTGATTAGGGGTGGGGCCCAGGCAAAGAGCCAAGCTTTGTTTATTCAACTCATATTAATCAAGCTTTATATTACGTGCAGGGAAAGAGCAGCACCTAAACTAATAGTTTCTGTCAGGAAATGAGGGATGGATATGGGCGTAGGTCTATCCTTCAGTTTTGTTCAGTTATCAACTCCTTAACAAAAGGAACCTGATTCTCAGCTGACTAGTGTTAATTTTAACTATAAGAAGCCAAACATGAAAACGCCATTCTTCTCCCCAGGGTGTGATATAGATGGGCATGTGACCTAGTTCTGGTCACGCAGATGTAATAGAAAATTTTGTGTGGGGCTTGGAATATTTCTGAAAACAATTTTTCTTCCCCAGAGGTTTTCAACTAAGTATGTCATGTTTGGAATTGGGAGCTAGTCTGTTGTAGTGCTGAAGCTAGCAGAGAAGAGAGATGGAAAAACCCTGAGTCCTGCCCAACTGGTGTGGCTCAGTGATTGAGCATTGACCTATGAACCAGGAAGTCATTCAATTGCTGGGCAGAGCACATGCCCAGATTTTGAACTCTATCCCCTGTGGGGGAATGCAGGAGGCAGTGGTCAATGATTGTCTCTTGTCATTGATGTTTCTACCTCTCTCCCTCTCCCATCTTTTCTGAAATCAGTAAAAATATATTTATTAACAACAACAACAAAAACCGAGTCTTTGATGACATCACTGAGCTACTGAAGAACCAAACTTGAAGGCCCTGCAACAACAGTCATTAATCTTGAGTCAATGAGTTATCTTACTGTTTTTAAACCAGTTGAGTTAGGTTTTCTAATACTTGCAACTGAAAGCATCCCTCAAAAATATTTGAAGTTTTAGTGACAGGGTTTCCATCTACCAACTTCTATTTTTTCTTAGGAAAGTAGAGGGAAGAGAGATTTGAAGAAAGTGGGAAATTGGAAAACAGCTTCTTAGCGACATTCAGAAAGAATGCTGAGGGCCTGGTAGATGACAGTAGCACCAGTCTGTTCACTAGGGTGACTTTTCTCCAGCTGTGCTTGGCAGCCCCAGAACAGCCATGGGCAAGATGGATTATTACATGCAGCTAGGCATTGTGCTTTCCAGGTGAAGGCTTCTCCTCCCCTCTCTCTGCCAATATCATATTTTCTTCTAGGCATTCATTTAATTTAATGTTAGTAAATGTGTACCATGTATGAGGCACTCATAAGTCCCTGTGATAATAGGATAACATTTTTGTGACTTCCAGGATGGTCCAGACAAATTCTGAGGCTCTCCTGGTGGGTCCATGGCTTCATGGCCTTAAATGATCTTCAACTGTGAAACTATACAGTTGTTGTTGTTGTTTTGTTGGTTTTTTGTTTTTTTGGTTTTGTTTTTTGTCAAAATGGGGGTAGTGGAAGTACATAAAAAAGAAAGTTTCTATGGACTATATTTTTTTATAATATATTTTTATTGATTTTCAGAGAAGAAGGGAGGAGAAGGAGATAGAAACATCAATGATGAGAGAGAATCATTGATCGGCTGCCTCCTACACGTCCCGCACTGGGGATTGAGCCCAAAGTGCCAGGCATGTGCACTGCCTGGGAATCAAACTGTTACTTCCTGGTTCATAGGTCAACACTCAACCGCTGAGTCATGCTGGTCAGGCTGGACTACTTTTGAACACATTTGGGTAAAAAGCAATGGAAATATGGTGATCAGATGCTCCAGGTTTACTTTAGAAACACAAAACAGCTCGGTGTTGATAAATATATTCATGCATTTACTCTGTATTACATCAGAGTGTCCACCATGTGATGAGTTCATGTGCAGATTTGCTCTCTGGAAGTCAAGTGGAGGAGTCAGATAAAAGCTAATGTCTATAGTAAAACCCAGAATTTACACAGGGCACAGGGCACAGGGCACAATAGGGGTAATTGTCATCTCCTTTTTTCATCTTGAGGTGGGATAGCCAGTAGGCAGCTATGGACATTTTCACAGGCGTCCTAGTAGAAATTCTGTAGAGGGGAAAGGCAATGATGCATTGCAAGCAATAGCAGAAGCATGCTTGAAGGCCTGGGGACCAGAGCAACCTGGCTGTTCAGGACATATACTGGTAGTGTTCTGGACTTCAGTCGGGTGGAGAGCTGTAGCAGGATTGGTGGTAGAAGGTCATGATCATTTGGGAAGCTTGAATTCTATACTGTTGGAGAGAGGGAGCCATTGGGTAGCTCAGGAATGCAAATAATTGTAATCTGATTTATTTCTTAGAAAAATAGCCTGTGATTAGTGCAAAGGCTGAGCTGGAAGGGAGAGACTGAAGACAGAATGAAAATGGGGGAGGAATTTGGGCCTGTGGCATTCTAACAGGAAGGGAATTCAGTTTTTAAATAGGCCCAGGTATTTGTGGAACGGAGGATCTGTAGACCATCACATTTGGATTTATACATGCAAAGCTTATTTCTAAATCCTTTGTCCCATTGGATTGGCCTCATGCTTTTGTGGAATGCTGATGTTATTGCAGAAGTACAGTCCCATGACCAAAAGAAATTGTTGAAAGATTACATTAATCCGTGACTTGAGTAGTTTGAAAAAACAAACAAAACTGTGAAAGAGAGCCAAATACACAATCGCCATCACTCTGGTAACAATTCCCTTTCCTCTGAAGCACGCCTCCCACACACCTGCTTCTCTCCACAGTGTGCTACATCGTCTCCCAACCCATAGCCCTCAGTGGTCGTCTCTCCTGCCCATTCCACACCCTCCCAGTGCATCTCCAGCTACCAACTCTCCCAGCCAGAAAGACCCCATCTTCACCAAGGTGGGAAAGGGCACAAGCAAGGAATAAGCCTCTTAAGTGCGTGTAGAAGGGAAGAAGGCCGAGATTGCTCCCAGGTTTAATGGTATTTCACCCCATCATAGTACATTCTCTCTACAAACTTATATTGATTAGCTGGGACTTAATCATAGATAGGAAATAAAAATTGAGACAATAACCTGAGTAATTTTATAAAAGGGGAGAGATTTCTGCTTTAATCATTCATCAGTGGTATTTTTTCCTTTATTTTTTTTATATAGACATTATTTTTAAGAGCAGTTTTAAGTTCACAGCATGTTTATTTTAACAGAAGACAAATGACTATTCAATGCTTAAGGGAAAGTTCTGACTTAAGAAAGTTCTGACTTAAGCAGAACCTTACAAACAAGATTTTACAGGTCATGAGATTTCTTAGAAAACCAACTGTGGGAAAATGACCTTGATGCTGCCATGTAGACTTTATTGGATTAATTGACATGACAATTATCATGGAGTTTGAAGCTAAGATTTATTGAGCTGTAAATCTAGCCCAGACCCTACTTGTATTAATTCATTTAATTCTCATAACCACCCAATTATTATCACCATTTTGCAGCTGAAAAACTATGAAACTCAGCTAGTAAGTGATGAAGTTAGCATTCAAATCCGGTCTATTGGACTCCAAAGCCCAATTTTAACCCCTAATCTTTGATGATCTTGTGAAGAAACGATGAATTGGTATTTCTCACTGGGACATGGGGTCTGGGTATTGAGATGATGTCTAGTGGATGGGGATAAGCCACGAGATAGGATGGGAAGAGGCCTGGAAGTCCCAGGTGGTCAGTGTCTAAATTTGTGGCATTTCTGTCTTTCATTGCTATTTAATGTTCTAGGAGAGGTTAAGGCAGCCGTGGGAAAACTACGGCCCGCGGGCCGGATCTGGCCCGTTTGAAATGAATAAAACTAAAAAAAAAAAAAAAAAGACCGTACCCTTTAATGTAATGAAGTTTACTTTGAATTTATATTAGTTCACACAAACACTCCATCCATGCTTTTGTTCCGGCCCTCCGGTCCAGTTTAAGAACCCATTGTGGCCCTCGAGTCAAAAAGTTTGCCCACTCCTGGGTTAAGGCATTAGGCCCTGTTTTCTACCTAGACAAGAATGGCAAGGAAGGAGCAGTGCTACCCAAGGCTATCATAGTGTCAACAGTGGGGATTAAAAGAAACTCCCAAGAAAAGAAGCAAGTCAGAGGTACAAGGTTCAGCTGCCTCTGTGGACAATGGATTCTTACTCCATTGCTAATATTCCAAAATCTGGTTGTTTCATGTCATGATTGGAGGAAGTGGCAGTTTTCTTTCAAAGGGTTCAATACAGCAACCAGAAATTAAAATTGTTCTTGTACAATGAAAGGCGAGGCCTAAAGCTGCTAAACCATGACACTCTGTATTTCTCCACCAACCCTCCCACTCCCATCGGCTCTTTAGGGCACTTCTGTGTGGCTGTTAAGATCTATGTTCATACTATCAGTTTCTTCTCAATCTTTGCTTCCTTGAGTCACTGGTCCCATAAACCACTAAACTCCCAGTTTAGTGACCCTTGGGTAGACATGGCTAATCATAAGCTTTCCCATGAGCCTGGCCCCAAAGCAAATATTTAATAAATGTTAGTGAATTTATGAGAAACATCAGACCTAAATGAGGAGGAAATAATGAACATTGAATAATCAGCTCAAAATTACTTTCCCAAGGTTTTTCTAAGTACACTAAAAATGTCAGGAGGGGAAAACTGTTTCCTGTCTTTTTCATTGCCGAAGGACTTTCTCCCCTAAATAGTTTATCATCAGTAGCATTGCAAAGTTCCTAAGACCAAATAGCAGAAAGAGTAAGCCAAAGCACATGCAATATGAGGCAGAGTCCCTCTCAGTCAGGGTTCCGGAGCCTTGGAGTCTGCACTCGGGGTAAAGCACTCACAGCGTCTCCACATTGACTCCAAAGCCTTCCCCTTTGCCTTCATATTTCTTGGAGCAGACTTTCTCAGACATATTTTCACCCACACAGAGATGACGTTTTTCTGACCTTTCTACTTCAGTTATTTCCAAGTTAGTTGCCACTGTTGTGCACTCCTGAGCTTATCATTCCACTTGCATCTGTTCTGGTCACCACTTGGCATGGGATGGTGGGGAGTTCCATACCCATTTCCTACAAGCCTAAGGTCAACTGACGTAGCCCAGAAACAAAACATCCCATCCAGCTTTGACCTTCGATTGTCCACTGATACAACTTGCCTTCTTTTAATTTCCAAAATTTAAGTATATAAATATTTCCCTTTTTGTAGACATTCTGGCCATGGCAAATGAAAGGCCTGTCTCAGGGCTTGCGCTGCTAAATAAATTCAGGTATGTATTGTGTTATATGTTGCTAATATTCCCAACAACCCATGAGTTTTGGCAGCCTATTGTCATGGAATAAAACTTAAAATGAGCCTAGCTGGTGTTGCTCAGTGGTTACGCATCAATCTATGAACAAGGAGGTCACAATCCGATTCCTGGTCAGGGCACATGCCCGGGTTGTGGGCTGGATCCCCAGTGTGGGGTGTGCAGGAAGCAGCTGATCAATGATTCTCTCTCATCATTGATGTTTCTAGCTCTCTCTCCCTCTCCCTTCCTCTTTGAAATCAATAAAAAATATATTTTTAAAAAGCTTAAAATGACTCAAAGAGAGATTGAAGAGCAAATTAAAGTAGGGAAAGCACTCTGACCTGTGAAATTGGCACTCTAATAGAATTCTAATTTTATTTTAATATATTTTTATTGATTTCAGAGAGAAAGGGAGAGGAAGAGAGAGATAGAAGCATCAATGATGAGAGAATCATTGATCAGCTGCCTCCTGCATGTCCCACACTGGGAATGCAACCCAGGCATATCCCCTTACTGGGAATCAAACCGTAACCTCCTGGTTCATAGGTCAATGCTCAACCACTGAGCCATGCTGGCCAGGCAAGAAATTCAATTTTTTTAAAGTAAAACAGATCCTAGTATTTTTGGAACAGAGAATGTATCTCATTTGAATTTATAAGTTCAAAACTTACTTATGCATCCTTTATCAAATTAGAGTCTACCTTCTGTTTTCTTGGAATACATCACAGAAATACAGCCCAATAACCAGAAGAAATTTTTGAAAGTTTGATTAAAATTGTAATTTGAATAGGGGTGGGGTGGGAGGCTTGCCTTAAAGATGTTCAATAGATCTTGGCCAGGGAGGCTAAGTGGTTGAGCATTGACCCATGAACCAGGAGGTCATGGTTTGATTCCCAGTCAGGGCACATGCCTGGGTTGTGGGCTCAATCCCCAATAGGGGGCATGCAGGAGGCAGCTAATCAGTGATTTGCACCATTGATGTTTCTATCTCCCTCTCTCCCTCTCCTTTTTTCTCTCCCTAAAATCAGTAAAAACATTTTTTTAAAAAGAAAAAAGGTGTTCAATAGAGAATCTTCAAACAAGCAAAAGAAAACTTCATTAAAAATTTTGTTTTCCTCATAAACCATTTTAAGTTGGCACTTAAACATGTAACACCAAGCATAACTCCTGTTGGAAGTTATATATATGATGGATGTTATATGTCCAGCTACAGATAAGGGCCTGGCCTGAAAGAAAAGTCCAGAAAAGCAAACTGGCCTCGTTTCACGGGTTCTCTCCTAAGACTGAAGAAATCTCCCAGTGATGGGAGCATGTGTGCCCCTCCTCTATTTTCTGCTTCCTTCTTTGTCACCTGGGGGATGCACACGTGGGCCAGAGACTGACAAGCATATTTTGCCCAACTGGGAGATGACTTCCAGGCCTGTTAGGAGAGGTGGCCTGTGCTGTCTGGAGCAGGTCCACCTTGAAGAAAACACAGCAGCAGGTAGAAAATGAACCAGAAGATGGGTAACGAGAAAGTGAAATACGTGGTGGTGAATGTCTAATGTGAGTAGCTATTCCCTTTCAAGCCCAGAGAGTGGGAGTTTTTTACTGGAGGAAGTAAGGAAAGTCAGAGAAGCATTTGAGGAAATGAAACATTTCAGCTTAGCTCTGCATCTGGAAATGAAGGAAGACTAGTGATTATGAGTGGCCCAGGTCAAAATTGCCAAGCTCAAATTTGTCTCTCAACACTCCAGGCATTGTTGAAGGAACTCTGCTTCGTCTTCTCCATTACATTTTCCCATCCAGACTCCTCAGAGTTCAGTTCTCAAGGTTGAGAAAAATCATCCCTGTGATGTAAAAGATAACTATGTTTTGGATCATAAAGCTAAACACAAGAACTCCGCATAAAAGGTTAAAAATGTTTGCAGTGTTTTCTAAATATTCTTTAGAGTTAACACCTGACCAGATGGAGGAAATGACCCAGACTGCAAAAGTAACAGGCAAGATGTGACAGTGATGGGGGATTCCAACTACACTGACAGCTGGATCCAGCCAAGCTAAAAGCAGAAGCCTGGTAAATTCTTGACTTACCTGGCTGGACATTGAATCTCCCCAAAGGAAAACAAACAAAACAAAACAAAAACCATGAGAGGAACTGCTCCCTTAAATGAATTATGAAAAACAAGTGAGAACAGGTTGGTGAACTGAAGGGGAAAGAGGGAAAGGCAGAGAGGATGAGTGCAAACACTTTCTGAATCCCACCATGTATCACTCAAGGCACTGACTATGTATCATCTCATTTGTTCATCTAAAGACTCTGTGAGATGCCAGAATACCCAAGTGAGGTGATGCATAATTATCTTCATTTAGCCTCAGAGAGATTAAGGAACTGGCCTAAAGTCACCCAACAAGTTTGAGCAGGTGCAGGATTTGAGCTAAGTCCTGACTCAGAACAGAGTTCAGACCTACCACATTGCTTCCTTGAGAACCTTGAGGAAAAATATTCACGCACCCTGAAGAGTGTCAGAAATTTCAATGAGGAGTTGGAAAGACATTTTAGAAAAAGTTCAGTTAAAGGTTGGTGTTGCCCTGGCCCCAGTGTGGCTCAGTTGGACGGAGCATTATTCCACCAAAGGTGGCAAGTTCAATTCCTAGTCAGTGCAACTGATAAATGTTTTTTTCTCTCTCTCTCTCTCAATCAATCAATTTTTTAAAAAAAGGTTGGTATACATTTTCAATTTTAACTGTAATATAGAGATGACTTACAATGTTTGGGTGACTAATGACCTCTGCAAATAACTCAGTGTAAGTAAAGCTGGAGAAGTCAGCACAGATGCTGATATGACTTTCAAGGAACACAGCTCAGATTTTAGAAAGGCACATGAGAAAGATAGAAAATGTCATACTTAAGGAAAAATGTGTGAGTAAGGTGACATCCAGCATCTGGAATGCTAAAGCTTAGAAGGAAATAAGGCTTGAGAAAAGTGCTGAAGCAAAGTAGGGGGATTTGGGGAATGCTCAAAGCAGGAAGTAGAACTCGGAAGGCAAATATCCAGTCCAAGGGCAGATGGTGTAACATTCATAGAAAACAGGGAGAAAAATAGCCTGCTCTCTTTTGCTTCCATTGTCTTCATCAGTGAGAATAATTCCAGACCTGCAATGTTGGATCAAACTCTGGTAAAAAGACTCCTGAAAACTAACTACCATAGGTAAGTTTAAGTACCTTGGTCTAGATTAATGAATTTCTTGAGAGAATTGCCAGGAAGGTCACATTGCTATATTAATTTGTAACAGTGAAGAATCGCACAAGCTCCAAAAACCTAGAGTTTGGCATATGCTGTCCTACTTTTCAAAGGGGAGGAGTGTCAAGTCTATGAACCACAGCCCAGTAAGCTTGTCCAGGAGCAATTAGGGATCAGCATAGATTCACTATGCACAAGCCATGATGGACTCGCCTTGTTTATCCACAGATTTCTTATTCACATTGACCAATGGAAGGCTGTTGGCAGAGATTAACAGTCTTTAATATCCTTGGAGATGAGAGGGAAAATTTGGGCTAGAATATAATCAATTTAGTGCATGTGTACTTAGAAAGGGACCATATCCAAGGAAATGCTGCTCATGAAACCATGTCTGGAGACAGATCTCCAGGAAATTTCATCCACAGCCCTGCCCTACTTAATATTTCTGTTTCCATTAATATGGATCAAATTGGCTTTTTAATTAAAGTTTTAGATGATTTAAGATTGAGACAAATGAATCAAACACTAGTTTTCTGATTTAGGGTTCAGAAAAAAAGAACGTGATGGATTAGAACAATGACCTGAATCCAACAAGGAAACATGTAATATGGTTAATGTAAAGTTCTACACTTAGAGTCCAAAGTGAGCTTTAAAGGTATGCATATTCAAATAGTAGTAGTACATGCAGAGAAAACCTTTGAGGGGCCTTGTTAACTCAAAATGAGTGAAATGGATGAAGGACCTGCTACTAGTAAAACCAGTACTGTCATTTTTTGGTGCATTAATGAAATACAGTACCTAGAACTATAGACTTCACAGCCTCTCCACTCTGCTCAGGTTAGACTGGGTATCACAGGGTATTCAATTCTGCTTGCAGACTCCAAAAAGGACAGTGACAACTGGGAGCATGGACAGAAAAGAGGAACAAAGGTGGGAAATGAGAAACAGTTAAAGGAACTGAAAAGTTCTGGCCTGGAGAAGAGAAAATGATAAGGAAAGTGGCTATTCTATATAGTCTTAGAAGGTAAAACAAAGGCCAACTAGCTGGATTTGGGGCTAATTGTCAGGAAAAACATTCTAATTACAGATGTTCAGCAAAAAAATAAATAAATAAATAAACACAAACACACACAAACAAACAAACAAACACAAAAGGGCTGCCTCACAAAGCTATGTGTTTCTCCTCACTCTTACTCTTCAAATACAGGTTGGACAATCACTTGATGAGGAGGAGGGGACAAGAGATTCTTACCTTAAGGTTGCGTCATCCCCAGTGGCTGATCATATAGCTTTTCTTTTTTTTTAAATATATTTTATTGATTTTTTACAGAGAGGAAGGGAGAGAGATAGAGAGTTAGAAACATCGATGAGAGAGAAACATCGATCAGCTGCCTCCTGCACATCTCCTACTGGGGATATGCCCGCAACCCAGGTACATGCCCTTGACCGGAATCGAACCTGGGACCTTTCAGTCCGCAGGCCGACGCTCTATCCACCGAGCCAAACCGGTTTTGGCATATATATATATATAGCTTTTCTTGAACACTTCTTGGGAGAGATCACCACCTAATGATATATTGCCTCAACATTTGAATAAAAACTTATTAAATGTTACTCTCACTTTTTAGATTGCTACAGATATTGGATAATTGCTGTAATGTTCTTCAGAATTTGGAACTGTCCCTTGGATTGAATCTAAGATGTTCTCCATTCATTCCCTACTCCAACTACCTAATTCAGACCACCATTATCTCTTGCCCAGGTTACAGCAATTCTTTCCTGAATAAACTCTTCCAGACTTTAGTTTTATGTTCCTTTCAATGCACTCAACACTCTGACACAGTATTTGTTCTTAAACACATATTTTATCAAGCCAATACTATCCTCAGCCATTAAAGATGCATTTTCTTTAATAAAATCATGGCAAAATAAGGTGGGAGAGGTGAGAAGGGAGTGGATGGGCTGCTCTGTAATCAAAGAGACTTAAAAGACATAACCACAAAATGCAATGTTGGACCTTGATTGGATACAGATTTGTACAAATAAATTCCAAACATTTTTATACATCGTAATAGAACTCTTTTTATTCCTTTCTTAGGTTTCCCTCACCCCCAAGAAACCATCTCACTTTGCCTTTCCCCACAAATAATCCAAAGCAAGATGTTCTCCATCTTTAAAAGCAAGGATGCAGATGAGAAGCACTAATGTGACTCACCTGCCGGATTGGTCATTTGAGAGTCAAGTAGCAGATGTATCATCTGCATGGGCCGTTGCTCATAGGGGGCTATCCTGATTTAAGACACATCCTTTTAGAGATGTAGAGATATACTACTACAGAGAAGTAGTAGTCAACTTTTGATTATCTGCTAATAGATGGAAGCTGATGCAAATGTAATTAGTTGATGGATACCGTGCCTGTTTTTCCACTGTCAGAACAAGGTCTGAAAAACCTGGCTACAAAAAAAGGAGATAAGGAGCAGTCTTTGAGAAATGTTTAGGTGAAGACTCTGTAGTGAACTGAGGACCTGAAATTCTTTTTCTTTTGACAATTGTTTCTAAGTTACATCTTTTAAATTATTTATCTTGAACTAAAAGCTTTACTCTCCTCCTCCCTAAATTTTTAAGTTGGGATGCGCTATAGGTAACTGAAATTCTGGAGTTGTGGGATTGATTGCCTCTCCACGGACCAAAGAAACAGATGAGTGTATGAAGCAGAGGGAGATATGAAGAGGGCAACCTTTGGGTTTCCCAAACCTTGTTATGGCTGCTTTCAGAGGCCTGGCTGTCCTACTCCTCTTGGGAATTCTAAGACGCACTTTTATTCTTATAATAAATCCTCGTCTCCTTGATAAGAGAAAGAGAAAGTAAAAGAAAAATCAAAATGAGGCCTGATCATTATCTGCACATACTTTATGCTCTTCCTTCTGGGAAAACTTCCCTGATCACATCAGCCATGCAATGGATTTACTCAATTCCTATAAACATTTATCATCTCCTCCACTCTCTTAACTCTTATCATGGACTGCTTGCATTGTGAGTTATATTTGTATATCCCCAAGTAATTTGCACATTATGTGAGAGCTGGAATTAATGTCTTTTGCTCTTTTGTATTCCCCAGTGTGCCAAGCAAAGCATATGGTAGACCCTTCAAAAATATTTATTAATTTGTTGAGACTAATCTATGTTCATTAGTTCCAACTTACCTAGTTGTTGAGTCATTGAAGTTACCTTAACTTGTGATAAGACAACAGAGGCTGACTATGTAGAAAATAAAAATGGGACACGATATAACTCTAGGGAGAATCCTAGATTATGTACTCGTGGAGAAGCAGTTTTAAAAGACCTCCCCAAAGAGTGTGCAAGCCTGGATTAGCCACCCCAAGAAGTTAGAATGTTTGACCAGCTTAACAAATGCAATTAGTTGGTGACTCACTGGTGCATACTATATAATTTGCCTATTCAGTTGCCTAATTTTCATGTGTTGACAATTATCTATGCTAAGCCTTTCCCCACTTACATCACTCAGAAAAGTAAAGAACTTGCTGTACAAGTACAGGTTTTGGGAAGTCTGACTTGGCAGGCATTCTTGTAAAAGAGATCTGGGGGCTTAAATTGATCTCAAGCTTAATCTAAATCAAGGGCTTTAATTTCTTTAAAGGCTAACTCAATCTTAGACAAAACAGAGAAGTATACTAACTTAGAGTTGGGTGTTTTGGTTTCAGAAGTCCAGTCTCTTGCATGGTGTTGGACTTTTACTACCTCAAATCATCCAGGGTCCCTTCCATGTAGCACAGCACATTTGTTAGGGAATACATCAGTATTTTAGGCCTTTATCTACTATCTACTTCCCTGGCACTTATATCTGTGGAGCTTAATTCTACCCTTTGAGCCACATAAACTAAATCTTACTCTCCTCTTGCATCATAATGGAAAGGTAGCTATCATTCCCTTACCCCCTCAGTCTGGACTTTGAATCTCCCCAGATCTCTCTCTTTTTAAAGTACTTTAAAAAAGAGAGAAGCTTTAAGTTTACAACAAAATTGAGAGGAAGATACAGAGATTTCCCATATGTCCCTGCCCCCACACATAAATAGTTCCCAATACCTACATCCCCAACCAGAATGATATCTCTGTTACAATTGATGAACCTATGTCAACACATCACAATCATCCAAGGTCTATAGTTTACCTTAGGGTTTCCTCTTGGTGTTGTACATTCTATAGCCTTGGACAAATGTATGGTGACACATATTGTCAAATAATCCTATATAATAAAGAGCTAATATGCTAATTAGACCAAACAGCAGAATGACCGTCTGGACGACCTTCTGGACAAAGCCAGGCCTCTAGTGTACATCATAATATTTTCACTACTCAAAAATCCTCTGTGCATAGAATTGTACACTTGAAACTTATATAATTTTATTTGCCAATGTCGCCCCAATACATTTAATTTAAAAATTAATTAATTAATTTAAAAAAAATTTAAACCTGAAAATAAATCCTCTGTGCTCTGTCTATTCAGCTCCACACCTACTCCCCTCACCCAACCCTTGTCAACCACTGGTCCTTTTACTGTCTCCATAATTTTGCCTTTTTCAGCAATTCACATGGTTAGGATCATGCATCATGTAGCCTTTTCAGATAAGCTTCTTTCACTTAATAATAGGAATTTAAAATTCCTTCATGTCTTTTCAAAGCTTGATAGCTCATTTCTTTTTAGTGCTGAAAAATATTTCGTTGAGAGACCAAGATGGCGGCATAAGGTACAGACCTGTGCATGCTGACTCCCACAACAACATTGAAAACACCAACTATAAGACAAAACAGCTATCATTCAGAACCATGGGAAAGCTGGCCCAGTGGAAGTTCTACAACTGGAAGGAAAGAAAGAAGAGCATTGAGACTGAGTAGGATATGCAAAGGCGCCAAGAACAGAGGTACGGAGTTGCGCGCCAGGCGGGCTGCAACTGGATGCATGGTTTTTTTCAATCTAAAGGGGTTACAAACTCTTGAATCCACTGAGCTTATTTGGGACTGGATTCTGAGGTCCCAGACCTGTACAGGGAGAGGTGAGACGGCCTTGCAGTGGGTTGGAAAGTGAGGGCAGCTTTCTCACGGAGCTGCTCGCTGGCACTCGGGGACACGGAGACGCGGAGTCACAGAGAGACGAGGAGTGGCAGAGATGCCATTGCTGTTTGCTCCACCCTGGTGATTCTCTGAGACCCCACCCTACTCAATATACATCCCCACCCAAGCTGTGCCAGTGGCACAAAAGGAACCACCTACGCTTCTGTAGCTTAACCCAACAAACTGCAGATTTCAACTCCTCCCACCCATAAGGGGCACACTCAAGAAGCAGAATCAGGTTCGGAGGAAGCCGGAACCAGACCCAGCTGGGCCGGCAACATGGAACCGCTGTACCAGCAACACACAAACAGGTCCACCAGATCCAGTCTCACATGGGACACTGGGAGATGGCAGACAAGCAGCCTATGCACTTAGTAGAAAATGAAATCCAAGCAAGCATACCAGATATTCAGCCAGCAAGAACGCCTGGAGATTTTGTCCAGCAAGGAGCCGCCCAACAAAAGACAGAATGCCAAACTTCGTGTTGACCAGTTAAAGTATGATGTCCAGCACCTGCAGACTGCTCTCAGAAATTGGCGACACGCAAGGGAGCAGCAGGAGAAACAGCGAGAGGAGCTTCTGTCTTGCACCTTCACCCCCAACATGGGATGCGGAGCCCCCTTCGAGGCTGCGACGGCCCCTGCCAGGCTGCGCTGGCCCCTGTGAGGCTGCGCCGGCCCCTGGGAGGCTGAGACGGTTCCTGGGAGGCTGAAACTGTCCCAGTGAGGCTGAGTCGGTCCCTGGGAGGCTGAGACGGTCCCTGTGAGGCTGAGACGGCCCCTGGGAGGCTGAGACGGTCCCTGTGAGGCTGAGATGGTCCCTGTGAGGCTGCGATGGCCCCTGTGAGGCTGAGATGGTCCCTGTGAGGCTGAATACAGGGACACGTCGCGGGTGGAGGGGAGCTATGGGGGGACAAAGGGGGAACAACTGTAATAATCTGAACAATAAAGATTTATTTAAAAAATATTTCATTGTCTGGATGTGCTATAGTTTATTTATTCATTTACCTTCAGAAGGACATCTTAGATGCTTCTGAGTATTGGCAAGTATGAACAAAGCTCCTATAAACATTCATGTGTAGGTTTTTGTATAGACATAAGATTTTAACTCTTTTGGGTAAATATCAAGAAACATGATGGCTGGATGGTATGGTAAGAGTATGTTTAGTTTTGTAAGAAACTGTCAAACTGTCTTCTAAAGTGGCTCTACCATTTTTGCATTACCATCAGTAATGTAGGAGAATTCCTGTTGCTCCATATTCTTGTCAGCATTTGGTATTGTCAGTTTTCTGGATTTGAGCCATTCTTATAGGTGCATAGTGGTACTCAGTTCTCTTAACCATTCTCAAAGTAGTGTGGTTTCCGGATCCCTCAGTGTTCTGCTTGCCCTTCTTGAGAAGCTGAAAAAAAACTAAGGAGATAAATTAGTTGCCCCAGATCATACAATCAACAATATCAGAGCTGAAATTTGTATTCATCATTATTTTCCATGAATTAACTTTCAAGGTAGCCACTTTTTTTTTTTTTTGTCTTTACTGTGAATAATGCTGTACAATTACACATCAAGGAGCTCAGGGGCTATAAGAAGAATGCCAGACAACTTCTAAGATTTCTATCCTTCAAATGAAAGCATGCCTGCCTTTTTTACCAAACAGATTGAACAGGTTTGAAGGAAACCAGTATTGTTTCTATTTCTTAGTTAATAAAAATGATAGCTTTTGAAGAATATGCTAAACTTATGTTAAGAATTTGTTCTTTTCCAAAGCTAAGAAATCCAAGGCAAGTAATGAGCAGACTAGATTTTCAGTGTCTGATACACATTTTTAAGATGACCATACACATTTCCTTTATACTTGGTAAATTGTTTTTCTATCAGAACTTGCACTCCTTAAGGATATATAAACACCATATATGGTTCTGAGAAACAGCTTGGTACAGTACATATTTGTCCAAGAGATCAAAATGTGTGTAGGAACTATGTTGTAATTATTGTAACTGATAAGATGTTTGAATTGCTGAGTCAACCCTCTACCAAGAATCCTGGAAATGAGTGATCCTGATTTGACTGTGATTTCTCCCAGAGGTCAGTTCTAGGTCACCCCATTCTGAGTCTTTATGCTACTTAGTCATGATGGGAATTATAGTTGACCTGGATTTCCCCATTGACATTTGTACTTGATTAACTCTGAATTATAAAGTGTGTGAGTTCTATTTCATTATAGAATTAAACAGCAGGAAACTTGTGCTTTTTTCCCCCCCAACATACTCCCTCAAATTTATAGAAGTCAGAAGTCCCAGTAGAATTACACAATAGACGTTTCTGGTTTGTAATTCACCCATAGGGACTATGTGGGCACCAGTATAGGAAATTTTCACAGGCCCTAGGCTACTATTTAACAAATTAGAGCCATTTGTTACTAATTCAAACTAATTAAACAAAGAAACAGTATGAATTAATAAAATATTTTAACCATATACTTAACATTTTTAAATTATAATAACATTAAACTTATAGAAAATTTATAAAATATGTAATTCCCATACATCTTTTATCCAGATTCCCAAATTTTCAACATTTTACCACATTTGTTTTATCATTCTTTCTATTTGTGTGTGCCTGTATTCTTTATATTTTTTGCACCATTTGAAGGGCTATACTTTCATACTTCTCTCTATCTCTTATTGCTTCCTATTTCCTAGGAATAAGGGAATTTTCTTACATACTATAGTACAGTCTTCAAATTTGGGACATTTAACATTGATTCAATAGTTTTATCTAATCTACCATTCATATTTTTTCAATTTTCCTAATAATGTCTTTGTAAATTTTCCCCCAGGATTCAGTAAAGGACCATGAATTTATTGCATTTAGTTGTCTTTTTATTCTCGTTAAATATGGAGCAGTGCCTTAGTCTTTTCTTTGCCCTTCACGACAAAGGCTACTCATTTTATAGAATGTTTCTCCATTTGGGTTAGTTCAGTGGTCAGCAAACTCATTAGTCAACAGAGCCAAATATCAACAGTACTTCCTCAAAATAGACTCTCCCAGGCCGAAAACCGACTTCTGCACATGGGCCACGAAGTTTCAATCGCACTGTACACGTATGCCCATACATGGTATTTTGTGGAAGAGCCACACTCAAGGGGCCAAAGAACCGCATGTGGCTCGCAAGCCGCAGTTTGCCGACCATTGGGTTAGCTGATGTTTCCTCATAATTAGATTCAGATTTGCATCCATAGCCAGAAAACTACATAAATGATGATGTGTCCTTCTCAGATCTCCCAGGTAAAAGATATCCATCTGCCAATCATCCGTGATGTTAAATTTGACCACCTGATGAAAGTGTTGTCCATTTTCTCCACGGCAGTTTCTATTTTCTCTCACAACTAAGTAAGCAAGCTGTGGGGAGACTTTTTAAGCCCATCTTAATATTCTGCTCCTCATCATAATTAACCTTAATGATTCTTTCCCTAACCAGTCTTTGCTTTGATGACTATAAAGTGTTAGTTCTCCATGTCAGTAGGTGTTTCCTTTTAAAAGTAATGTCTCTCTCTCTCTCTCTTTCTCTCTCTCTCTCTCTCTCTCTCTCTCTCTCTCTCTCTCTCTCTCTTTCTCTCTCTCTCAGAAACATTTTTCAATGATGTTAAGCAATTCAGATTACTTTTAAATTTGTATGTAAGTAGAGTAATAACATCAGTTAATCACAGTACTACCTCTTTTCATTGGCAACTAGTTGAATATGAATCTTAAAATTGCAAATACTTTTGTTTTTATAAAACAATAAGATTTTTATCAAAGTTACAAAAATTTTTAAATTCTTGATTTTATTAATTTTGATTAAAATAGTAATATGAAATAAATTACAATTTGTGTTTCGATTTTTAACTTCAGTAGACAATTTAAGATTATTTAGAAGAAAAAGAATTTTTGAGGAAAATATGTTTTATGTTTTATAAGAATACTTCTAAAGTATTCTACATTTAATCACAATTTTTTACATGTGTTTTGTTTCAATTTTGGTTGAAAATATATTAAAATTACTTTAAATTTTTTAATTATTTAGGTACTTAGAAATGACTACAAGTTAGAATCATGAAAGAACTAAAAAATATAGAAGTGAACTGAAAATAGAAATTAGAAATAGAAAATCATCAAAGAAGCTCTTTTCTTAACAGTTTCAAGCTCTCAATTAAATTGACCACATACATGTTAGACATAATCCACATAAAACTTATAAAATGAGATGTAACAAATTCTATGTTTATTGAAATTTTAATTACTAATGAAAACAAGAAAATTGTTCTAGTCAAATCCAGAATTTGAATACAACAGATGAAATTCCTGCAACTGAAGAATATTAAAGAATTCATAAGGAAGAATATTTTTAAATAAAGATTTGCCAATATAATTATTCATATCAATATGAAACATCTACTATACATAAAAGCCTAAGCTATTGGACAACCTGCCAGTAGCTATGATGCGCACTGACCAACAGGGGGCAGATGCTCTATGCAGGAGCTGCCCCCTGGTGGTCAGTGCACTCCCACAGTGGGAGTGCTGCTGAGATGATAGATAGGCACCAGACATTGGGTTGATGGCTGGTGAGCGCAGCTGCAGTGGCGTGAGCCTCTCCCACGGACACTCCCTCTGTGTGCCTGAGCAGTGGCGGCAGCAGGCACAGTGGGGCTGGGATGAGTGGGGCAGCGCAGTGCCTAGCTCGGGCTCAGGCTCCTCCCCAGCCACCTGCCACTTTGCGCACTACTTTGTGTTGTGTGGGATCGACGTGGACAGAGGGCTGGAGCTTGATGAGCTGGGGGGTAAGGCTAGGCTGTGGCAGCACAGAGGTCCACTGATCCCCACAGGCCAGGCCGAAGGACCCCACTGGTGCACGAATCCATACACTGGGCCTTTGGTCTATATATATAAAAGCCTAAGCGACCGTTAGGATGACCAGCCAGTAGCTATGACATGCACTGACCACCAGGGGGCAGACGCTCAATGCAGGAGCTGCCACGCCAACCTCCTGCAGTCCCTCCCCCTGGCTGGCAGCAGTCCCTTCCCCCAGCCGGCCAGCCCCGATCGACCCTGATCACTGGCCAGGTAGAGGGACCCCACCTGTGCATGAATTCATGCACCGGTCCTCTAGTGGAAACATTAAATGCAATTGTTTCCCTTTTTTAAAAAAATGAGAAAATGACTACATGAATCTGCCAATTGGAGGATAAAGATGAAATCTCCAGAGCTTTAGTGTTTTTTAGATGATGACCTTGGGAAATGGCCGGTGTGGCTTTCTGACAGAGTTAGAATGTCTCTTGTTAAACATATTCTGACTCCAATATTCATAGTACACACTAATATTGTCTATCACATATAATGCTATACAATATTCACATTATTTATTATATATTATAATGTTCAGTATAATTCTTTTATATCTTAATGTATCAGAAAGAGCTTTTTTAGCCCACTGATTTTGAAACTAAAAGCAATTTACATTCATATTCCTACTAAATGTTAATGTTATGAATCAAATGAGATATGGGATGTTTTAGAACTTCGATAGCCTTTTCTAATTGGGTGTTGTTGTTTTTTTAATTCCTCATCAGAGGATATGTTTATTGATGAGAGAGAGAGAGAGAGAGAGAGAGAGAGCACATCGATGTGAGAAACATCAATCGGTTGCCTCCTGCCTGTATGAGCCCCAACTGGTATGTACCCTTACAAGGAATCAAACCTTCAGCCTTTTGGTGTAGGAACAATGCTCCAACCAACTGTGCCACCTGGCCAAGGCTAAGTGAGTTTTTAAATGACAAATATAATAATGCTAATCATAACTAATGCAAACAACACAAAAGGCCAAAAAGTAAAAAAGGAAAACATTCTACCCTCTCTATACATTAGAGGAGGTAACTACTGTAACAGTTTGATGAGTTTCTTTCCAGATATCCACATATTTTTGATACCTTTATTCACACACACAAAACCACAATAGATATTTCTTTCCTTTTTCTTTTCTCTCCTTTTTTTCAACCAAACTGGGTTTGTGGTATCCAGACTGTTCTGCGACTTGTTTTCATCACTTAAAAGGGTTGTAGTATAAACATCTTGCTAAATGGTTTTTTAAAAGTTTTCTTCAAGACATTCAGACGGCGTACAGCAAGATGTTTTAAGAGTTCGTTTTGAATATGCAATAAAAGGTACTTAATGAGCACAAGACTATTCTCTCACAGAGCTCTTATTGTGTTTGTTTTCTCAGACACTGTTGCGGCGAAATTCCTGATTATCAAAGCTCAAGTCTCGCTGTGACGTCATCCGGGAAGTCCAGGCTTATCCAGCTTTTCCAGGGGCAGAAACTGCCCTGGGGATTTCAGCGCTGCCTCACTTGGAAAATTCAGAAAATTATGTAGAAGTCACATCAAGGAAACCTTTGATTTGAAAGTTAATCAAGAGTCATTTGTTAACTTTCCTACACATTAAAAAAAAAAAAAGTGTGTACATATAAGCATCTATTTAAAAAAAAAACTTCAAGGCTGAAAATAATTTTTTTCCACTTAGTTTGGCAACCAATTAAGCCATAATAAATAAATTACTGTACTACTAAGTAAACATAGGATAGGCAGTTTTACTTAGAAGTTGTTTTCAGTATCTTATTTTGGCTCAGTTGAGGCCAAATTGTAACTTCATCCAAAATTTTAATCTTAGCAAGGTTATTTGGTCCCTTTTCACTCACATTAAACAAATGTAGTTTTCCACTATATATCAGAGGTTCTCAACCTGTGGGTCGCGACCCCTTTGGGGGTCGAACGAGCCTTTCACAGGGGTTGCCTAAGACCATCGGAAAACACATATATAATTACATATTGTTTTTGTGATAAATCACTATGCTTTAATTATGTTCAATTTGTAACAATGAAATTGGGGGTCACCACAACATGAGGAACTGTATTAAAGGGTCGTGGCATTAAAAAGGTTGAGAACCACTGCACTACATGTTAGGGTATAGGCAGTGGTTGGCAAACTGCGGCTCGGCAAACTGTGGCTCACGAGCCACATGTGGCTCTTTGGCCCCTTGAGTGTGTCTCTTCCACAAAATACCGACTTCTGCGCATGGGCCGTGAAGTTTCAATCGCACTGTACGTGCGCGCCCGCACGTGGTATTTTGTGGAAGAGCCACACTCAAGGGGCCAAAGAGCCGCATGTGGCTCACGAGCCGACCACGGGTATTGGGAAAGAAAAAAAAGTTTCCCTCAACCCTCTTAGGGTTCCTGGCTACATCTGAAAATTAAACTGACAAAGACAGACTGACAAGAGAAAAACATGCAAAGTTTATTAAATGTTTACATGGGAGCCTTCACAAGAGCGTGAAGACCCAAAGAAGTGACCAGGAAGCTTTTACGAGTATACTTTTTACACAAAGAAACAATACATGTCTAAAGAAATGACAAGACACTGGGGTTTGGTCTAGGGGTAGTAAAACAGTGAAGAAATAGCAAGGTTTGTTTACACACACTTCTCTACCCTAAATTCCCTTCTCTGGTGATAAGGATGTCTGCTCTGCTCCTGGTACAGGGAGGATAACTTTCACAGCAAGATTTATCTTCTGCTTTCGGGAGAAAGGGGGGGCGGTTGTGGGGGTGGTGGTTGTCAGAGTGACCTTCCTGTTCTGGCTGTTTTCTCAAACTCCTTCTGTTTAAAATATTCAATATGCCGAGGTGCTGTGTTTTGGGGTGGCATGTCCTGAGCCCCATAAAGGGCAAACTGTAAGGTCAATAATTCCGAAATAAGATAGGACCCCCCCCCTCCCCCTTCAGAGTTAAACTGTGAAATAACACAAAATGGACCATCATAGAAAGAATAGTGTGACTGAAAATACTAGCACATCTAAAGGAAAAGTGTCAAATAAGAGCTTTTGCCACCCCTCATGCTCTCCACAAGGGAGAACCTAGGATCCGTGGAAGGAAAGGGAAGGAGAAAGTGTCAGAGGCCAGTGTGAGGGGGCATGAGTATCTCCCCTGGCCCGATGCTCTCAAACGTCAGCATCTCCAGTGGCCTTGCTCTGGTGGCCGACCCACGTGCTCACCAGCTAACCTGGCTGGTCACTTGCCATCCACTGAGAATGGACAAATTAGCTTGGACTGATCATACAAACATACAGCCGGCTGCCCAGCCATCAAGTTGAAACAACAGACATAAGAAAGCTAGCTGCAAAGTTTATGGGAAACAATATTTCTCCCACGGACATTTCATAGTTATCAAGAGTCACACAACCCTCTTCTTTGAGTGACTACTGCTTCCTTACGTCTGAGAGACATTTTTCTCTAATATCATCAAAATCAGAAACATCCCTGTTTGAAATTATGTCAATACGAATGAGATATCCCATTTTGCCTGTTGATCTCAGTCACTTTGATGCAGTCACATAGCCTCAATTTCCAACCCAGATGGAGCGCTTCCTTCAGATCAGAGGTAGCCACCCCTCACTTAACTTTGTGGTTTCCAATGAAACAGTGTTTTCAGTTAACATCATGGTCCAGACTTCAGGTTGACCCTGTACCCACAGCTCTGTTTTGCTTTGAGCCTATCAGAACACTGCGTTTGCTTTTTACCTTAATTCCACATGTTCCTCAACTCCTATAATAACTCTTTCTTTTTTATTGGATGAGGTGCTTCACAGTTCCTCTGAGGTGCAGTCCCTCCCATTGCAATGGTTCAATAATGGGACTGATTTTTCAGACTCCGATCTGTTCCTGTTAGTCTTGGCTTGAGAGCGAGGGTGTCTGGTAGGTCTGCCGCAGCAGAGAATGCTCTGCATAACTGTCATATTTCTCATTATGTTAGTTCTTGTAATCTTTTAAAATTTGGATTCTTGCTTGTCATAGGTCCGCCTCGAGAGATAGAGCCATCATGGGAAAATAAGAGAATTAAATTTTAAGCCTGCAAAGATGCTAAGGGCTTTTACCACTAAATAAGTCACAAATAAGCACCTCGTGAATATGTTACAAGATAGCGCTGGAGGCCACCTTGTGTAGATGAGTATATATTCCTTGAACTTCTACACATTCCAGAATGTTCTTGTTTCCTTTGATAACCATAGCATAACATATGGACATACTATGGCTCACTGAGCTGCAGAAATTTGGCAGCATATTTTTCTGAGGAAGCCAGAGAATTGATACCTTAATTTAATTTTCTTTTTTTGGTGGAGAGAGTACTTTGTTTTGGAAATCATTTCATTAAAAAACAGTTTTAAACAGAAAAAGATATTTGCAAAGCATTCAGGTTTTCTTCTAAACCAAGATCTCTTAGAGTGGGTTTTGTTCAAACTGACCTCGGCTGAGTGCTTTGGTTATGTAGGGGTGCTGCAGGGGCTGGCAAGGGGCTGAAATGAGCCCTAGCTGCACACTAAACAACTTATCCAAGAGTTTGCTTGAATAATATATGTACCTACCAAAAAAGAAAGTTTGGAAAAAACTGCCTTAGTGCTTTTCATATCCATTCAGTATGTAAAGTAAGCTGCTCTGGTTTTAGAATCACAACATTTGTCAATGCTGCCAATTGCCCTTGTGGTAAAAATAATAATAATAACCCTATATAAAAAAAAGGGCAATATGCAAATTGACCCTAACAGCAGAACGACCAGACTGACTGCTTCACCAGTCACTATGAGGTGCACTGACCACCTCTTGGTCGCTTTCCCCAGCCGGCAGGCTCCCATTGCCTGATGGCAAACGGAGAAACAGGGGTGGCTGGCGGCAGAGGATGGGGCTGGCTGTGGGCAGCCAGGGAAGATGGCCCTGATTGCAGGTCAGTCCTAGTGTCCATACCCATGCATAAATTTCGTGCACTAGGCCTCTAGTAATAACAATAATTCTCAAGAATTTTGGCTTTGAAGCCCTGGCTAGTGTTCTAAGTGGTTAGAGCATTGGCCTGCAGACTGAAGGGTTTGTGGTCAAGGGCATGTACCTCAATTCCCAGTCAAGGCCATGTACCTCAGTTGTAAGCTCAATCCCTGGCCCCATTCGGGAGCATGGGGGAGGCAACCAATTGATGTGTCTCTCTTACATCATGTTTCCCTCTCTCTTTCTCTCTCTCTCTCTCCCTCCTCCCTTCTCCCTCCCTTCCACGGTCTCTAAAAATCAATGGAAAAAATATCCTTGGGTAAGGATTTAAAAAATAAGATACTGTTTGAGCCCTAAGGTAATAACTATGATTAATTTCATGGTCAGCTTGACTGGACCACAGTGCCCAGATATTTGGTCAAACATCATTCTGGAAGTTTTTATGATGGTATTTTTGGTTGACATTAGCATTTAAATTGGTGGTCTTTGAATAAAGCAAATTGCCCTCAATAATGTGAGTGGGCCTCATTCAATTAGTTGAAGGTCTGCATGGACCAAAAACCTGACCTCCCCCAAGCAAGTAGGAATTCTGCCATCAGATGGCCTTTAGACTCAAATTACTCTTTCTTGGATCTCCAGCCTGACAGTACACCCTGCATTTTGGACTTGCTAGCCTGCATAATTGTGTGATCCAATTCTTAAAAATAAATCTTTTTCTTAAAAAAAAAAGAAAAGGAAAGGAAAAGAATTCTGGCTTTGAAAAGATGATTGGGAGCTGGTTGGGACTAGAGCTCAGTTCAAACCTTTCTGATTTAAATTGGCCAGCAAGAGAGACAAGACACTGTAATGTCCCCTTTGTAGCCAACAGAGGGCAGTAGTGAAAATATTAACTTGAGCATGATGCAGCCTAGAAGTGAGAACTGAGGCCATGTATATTTAGAAGCTGGACATGAGCATAAATTTCATTAGATTTTACTTTCCTTTTGCTTAGAGAAGTAAGTAACCACATTGTTTTGCCCACTTTTCAGAGCTTGGCAGCCATTATTTTTTTACCTGTCATCCATCAGTCTTCCATACTACCTCCTTTTTGTTTTGGAAATCAGAGTTCTCTCTCTGAGATCCAGGTTCACAACTGCCCGGAAGGCCCAGGGCTCTGATGAGTCCCCTGATGTGGTTGCTCTGTCTGAGCTTTGGGATGCATGGAATTTCTTTGGGAGAAAGATGGGGAACTGGCCTGGCCTTCCCATCTGGTGTGAAGAGCTCACCACTGTTTACATCTCTGAGCTCCAGTTCAACCCTGAAAGCAGCACAGAATCTGTAAAGCTAGTAATTTCTGCTTAATAAAAAAGAGCATCAACTAAACAACCTGTGTGTGTTTAACCTGTAAAATCTCCTGAAACTCAAAAACAAAATTCAAATTTTTTTTTCTAACATCAACATTCTTTAACTTGACATATTTCCACTGAAAGCACCGAAGAGTTCCTAAATTAAGAACCATGTTGTTTTTTTTTAGTGTAAAAATGTTATCTTTTGAGAACACAGAGAATGGTATTTATGGAAAAACAATTCAATTGGAATTCCCAAATACCCAGAATTTTACTTTCAGCTAGGTGTGGTTCTCATCCTTATTTGAGTCAATTTCCTTATTTATGAAACAAAGGGGGAGGGTAACTATTCTCTTTGACCTTGAAAATATTGGTAATCTGTAATTACTGATTCAATATCTGAAGAGATTATAAAAGATGTTAAAAGTGTTCATATGTTGGTAAACTCACAATAGCAAAATGTTCATATCTTACCCTCCATTGTTTCTTCCCTTTTCTATGAATATGCTTTTGTTTTCCTAACCTAACCATTGTCTTTTCAGGAATCTTATAGAAGTTGCCCTGGTGTACCCACTTTACTGGGAGAAAATAGGCAACAATAGACAAGCAAAGTTGCCACAGGGACCTTGTAGCCCAAAAGCCTAAAATATTTACTATCTGATCTTTTCCAGAAAACAAAAATGTTCTCACTTCTGCTTTAGAGAAGTTAAATGTGATTCTTTAAATGAATTAACAACAACAAACAAATTTATTTTATTCTCCCAATAAGAGATCATAGAGTGACCAGAAGAGTAAATCCACAGAAAGAGAAACACTGAGCTAACCAGGGAAAAATCTGGCTGTAATTTTACTGCTAGGTGAGTATTGCTGCATACAATGTTAAGTGTAAAATAAAGTGACTTTAATTTTTATTATTTCTTTTTCTTGAGTTTAACCACATTATTTAAAGCTTGAACTAATATTTAAAGTAAATAATCAGTAGTTGCATGGAACTGAAGTGTGGGTTCAGTTAATCACAGACCCTAGAGTGCTTTTCTTCCCTGGGTCTGCTCTTGGTGTTCCTCTCAGCAATCTCTCCAAGTAGTAGTTAGAAATATAAGAATGCAGCCTAGCTGGTTTGACTCCTTGGATAGAGCATCAGCTTTCAGACTGAAGGGTCCCGGGTTCGATTCCAGTCAAGGGCACTTACCTTGGTTGCAGGCTCCTCCCCGGCCCAGGTCCTGGTCAGGGCACATGCAGGAGTCAACCAATCAATGTGTTTCTCTCACATCACTATTTCTCTCTGTCTTACTCTCTTCTACTCTCTCTAAAAATCAATGGAAAAATATCCTCGGGTGAGGATTTAAAAAAAAGAAGAAGAAAAGAAATCTAAGAATGCATTATCCTTTCTTACCTCTCAGCCCTAATATGAAGCCAGAGTCCTCTTCTTTTATATTTCTGAATATACGGTTTAAGCTTCAACTTCTCAGTGACCTACTTCTAGACAAAACAGAGTGCTTCAGGCCCACCAGAAATTACAGATCGACAAACTACATGTATGGTATGTCTGTGACCTTTTTTAATAGCAAATCTTCAACATCAGGACCAAAGGCTCTTCAGTGCTTGCGGACTTCCCTAGCATCACAAGATGGGTGCTTGAATTGCTTAGTTCAAGACTGGAAAAATGGGGCCAATAGTAGCATATTTAGTTCCTTTCAATAAGAAATTCAGAAGCTTTCTCAGAAACACCCAGCAGAGAGTGCTTGCTTCTCAGTGGCTAGGGATGTATGGAATGCCTCCTACTAGTGGTCAGTCAGTGTATATTCCTGAGCACAATCCTGCCCTAACACAACTGGGGCTTTGTTAGCAACTGAAGATGACAGATGGGATAATGGGACGGTAACTAACAACGCATGCCACAAAGCTACAGAATCCCTGGGCCATAAAGTGAATCACAAGAACAAATGGGGGTAAAAAATTCATTTTTTAATTGTTAATATTATGGGAACTTTCGCTAATGACAAATATTTGTTAAACATTCAAAATGTTCTAGGTCTAAGTCTACTCTGACCCATTTTGATTTTTTTATTCTAGACAATCTAACTTAAATCATGAAAGTATATCTTAATATCCTCTAATAGCATACCAGATTGGTCAAAACTAGTCACTCCTTTTGAAAGTTATGTTGGTTGAAATAAAACACATGGATAAACAAAAATGTTTAGTAATCAACTTGAAACAGAGCTCCTGAATTTATTGGGTCAATTAATGGCTGAAAAGTCTTTTCTTAATATTTAAAAACAAATGGTCTTGAGACTGAGATTAAGGGTTAAAAGGAAAGGCCCTTCTTCTCAATCTTTGGCGGTGAAACAAAGAGATGGGTCGGAATTTCACAGAATTAATGTGATAGCTCTTGTTCTCTGATCACTAATGAATAACCTGGATGAAATAAACCTCCCTTCATTGCCAAGGTGCTTTTCCACCCTTTTGATGAACTAATAACCATTTACCTACAGCAATGCAGACTTACCAGCACAGAAATGTTATTCATATTCAAAAAGAACAACCCATTAAAAATAGGAACAGAAAGGGTGAACTAAACAGATGGTATTCCAGGACTTTGAACCCTGGAGTACAAATTTAATCCTTTATTGTCAGAACCTCCAAGGGACTATCCACATCCTTTATTTTACTGGAATTCAATTGTATTGACTACAAATAAATGAGTAATTGGCTAAAGATCAAAACTCTTTTGTAATATGGTAAAGAACTGTACTATGAATTCAATCTGCCTGTCAGAGATTGGAATAGTAGAAAAAGCAATAGAAAATTACTGAGGCCAGGATTCAGCATTTCACTCTATTACTGTTGTTTGAATCCCTGAGGCTTGGTTATCAGAACTCATGTGAAGCCTCTCCCAGGTACACTATGAATGGAGGAATCCTTAATGGCAATTGGAGTCAGGGGACAGAACACTTCAGAGGGGTGGCAAGGCTCCTAGAGCTTTTTAATTTTAAAAATACCAATGCATGACCCATAGCGACTTCATGAATGTGGTCAGTTTCATCATCAAAAAGAATAAGAATCCTATCTATTAAAGAGGGATATGCTAATTGACCCTCATGCCATTGCAAAGATGGTGGTGCCCACAGACAATAAGGAGGGAATATGCTAATTGACTGCCCTGCCCTCAAAGATGGTGATGCCCACAGCCACAAGATGGTGGCGCCCAGTCCCCTTAGCCCTGCCGGGGAGGCAGGCATGCAGCAAGGCCAGCCCATGCACCTGCTTCCAGAGTCCCCCAGCCCACTCAGCCCCCAAGTCACCCAGGGCTGGCCCAGGGCACAGGCAAGCCTCAGATGGCAGCTGGGCAGCCGCTTAGGGCTACCTGAGGCTCAGGTAATCAGGGCCGGCTGAGGCTTGTGCTGCCGTCAGTGGCAGCAGCAGAGGTGTGATGGGGCGTCGCCTTCCCCTGATCGCCGGGTTGCCTCCTGTCCCTGAGGGCTCCCGGACTGTGAGAGGGGGCATGCTGGGCTGAGGGACCACCCCCCCTCCAGTGCGTGAATTTTCATGCACTGGGCCTCTAGTTTTTAATAAAATCATAAATTTCTTAATTAACTAAAACATAAAGGCTCCTTATATGTATACAACCCCCTTCTATAACATCCTTGGAAAGTAGTTATGAAAACATTGGATGACAGCAATCATGAGAATTTAATCATTTACCAAAGTAACTCATTTTATTTTCTAGCAAATTTCAGTGTTTGGGATATTATTCTTATATTAAATAAATATTTATTTCCTTATAACTCATACAATGGTTTAAGTTCTGCCATCTGGAGATTAAAAAAAAAAAATAAGCTCCTTCCACATCACAGCCCTTCCATTGTTTGAAGGAACTTTTCCGCCTTTCTTAAATAAACTCTGGATCTTTGTTTCCTCATTCTTTAGACAGCTGAGCTTTAAATCCTATCGCTGTCCTAGATGGGTCTCTAAAGAAAAAGACCCTAATGGTAAATATTTAATTTAGAGCAATGGTTCTTAACACCATTTCCAGAATTCTGACTTAATTATTCTGGATGGGGGCCCAGACACTGATAGTTTTCAACACTCCCCAGGTGATTCTAATTTGCAGCTAGGCCGAGAACCTCGGAAAATGTGTGGTCCAGCCCCGAAATCGGCACCTCTGGTGCGGAAAGAGGGGCAATGGGCAAACGGAATAGCTACTTTTCTTGTCTGGACACTAAACTTGTACTGAGACAACCTAATCACATGGGAGTTTAGTGATGGTTATATACACTCCGGACTCAAAGCGAACTTAAGGTCAATCCATCTGTTGAATGAATTTCTATTAACTTATACCTCCTTGGTTCTGTAGAGATGGAATCAAATTTGGGTCTAAGTCCAGAATTTTGGGTCTTTTCTTATTGCCTATAACTGCATTATTAGTAGGATCAAAGAAAATAAGAGTTGAGCTATGCTAAGCACGGGCTAAGTACATTGTCTTTTAATCCATTATCTTAATTGAATGTCCACAGCAGCCCTGTGGGAAAGAGGATATTATTATCCCCATTTAACAGGCAAGAAAATTGAGACTTAGATTAGATAAGATACATTGCCGAAACTATTTTAGGATTCTAGGTCTGTCAGACTAGTCTATATTCTCTCTTTATATAAATATATATTTACACCCTCCTTCCTATCACAAATGTCAGCCTTTCATTAGCACTCGCCGATGTGATCTGGCCTCCACATAAATCCTTTCCTGTGAGCTGTAAAATGTGGGACAGGAGGGCGCATCAATTCTGTCTTTCCACCAGAGACCGCCATCTAGGATGCGCTCACCAACATTTTAGAGCTATGTCAGTGCAAACAGCTATGAATCCATCAACATAGATACATTTTCCCTTTTGTCTGCAAGGATGTCATGGGACTCTTGGTCAATGCCTTGCCAAAATCTGTATTCATGGTTTCTATTTCTTTAGTAAACCCATCAATTAAGGAAATGAGCACTGTCCAGATGGACTTGTTCTAATGAACCAGATGCTGTCTCCAGAAATCACCATGTCTCCCAGGGCTCACCATATCATCACATCACAGATCATCCTTTTAATATATTGCCCTACGATTTTATCTGGTACTAACATCAGGCTTACGGATCTATGATTTTCAGAGCCCAAATCAATATATTATGTGCGTCTCATCTATTTTTTTGAATAGCTCCCTTGCAATCTCTGACTGCTCAAAAATCATTTTAGGAAGTTAAGAAACCTCTCTGTGCTCATCTTCATTTTCCTGAGCCACAGAAACCTGACTACCTTTGGTCAGTCCCATTTAATCAGCTTTATTTCTTTCATAAATCACCAACAAATCTTGGGGTTCCACTCGCCCACCTTTCTCTCTCTGAACATCCTTTACTGCAGAGAATATGAGCTGGGGGCTGTTCTGCTTTTTCTCTAACATTTATCTACTTTACCTCACTTGCTCTAGGCAGTGGACAGATCACTCCCTTGTTCTTGCTCAAATAAAACTTAAAACCCTTCTTGTAATTTCCCTTCATATTTTCCTATTATGGCTTTTGTATCCTTTTCAAATCTTAGCTCATTCTAGGCGGTAGCCTTCCTGACACCTTAAGCTCATAATTGTATGCTAAATGAAAATTTAACCCAAAACTATGAATGCAAGGCTAACAAGTCATATATAAATGCCAGCATCAAGGGGAAATCTGTTATCAGTCCAATCTTTCTCCTTTTATGAGCAGGTCGCCCACCTCTATGCTAAATTTAAAATATATTACATATAAAATTACTCTTCTCAGAACTTTCTCGGTACACACATGCTATCTTTTTTTTGTTTTGTGTGCTAAGAAACAGGTCCCCCCAAATCCTTTCAGAAGCTAGATAGTGGTCAGGGTAGTGAGTCACCCCCATAGACTCTGATTTGGAGTCCAGGGCTCTTAGATACAGTCTCAGCTGACTCTCAGGTAAGCTGTCTCCAAGCCTATTCAGTGTCAGATTGGAAAAACCACCACCATGCCTCCCTAACTGACATAATGGAAAAGAATTATAGTTCGAGCTAACAATGATCTCATTCTTCCAGGAGCCTGGAGCAACACGAAACGCTAGAGGCCACTGTGGTGTGCCAAAGATTGAGGAAAATCCTCCTCACTTTACTGGGAAGGGTTTTGTTCTGAAAATGATGTCTCAAATGACATTCATTGGAAGGTCTTCAATCGATGAGGAGGCTACACTGGTCTTTGGAAGACCCTGGGCGGGTTGCTTCAGTGGACTGTGACTTCTGCTCTCCAAATACAAGGTGAGACAGCTGGTTGTACACCATGATCCACAAGGTCCCTCCTAGATCAAACCCACTGTTAGTTTTAAGCCACAAGCTCTTGGTGCCTTAGTTGCTCACAGAATTTCCTCTCCCCATCTCTCAGCCATCCCCACACCATCCCATCCCTGACCTATTATATAACCCTACAGGACTTAGTATGTGTCATGCAGGCAGTCTCCCTTTCCAAGTTTGTTTTCTCAGGGCGTATGTGTCATCAGAAAAGGGGTGGGCCTCATCAAGCGCCTGCCTCTCCGTCTGGGCCCCAGAATCCAGTCTGCTGACCGTGGGTCCAGACAGCGACAGGGCCATGACCTTGCCCAGGCATTCTGATCTTTAGTTGAGGGATCAGGTATCTTTTATTTTGTTTTCAATTACATTTTTAAAATTGAAGTTCAATGTGCATGCAGAACAGAGCACATATCTAAGTATATCACTCAACAAATTTTTATCAACTGACTCTCCGTTACTCACACCCAGAAACTTTCCCTGTCCTCTTCCGAACCTCCCCCCTCCACTCCACAAGAATCACACCACCCTGACTTCTCCCAGCATAGCTCTCTCGACCTGCTTTTGAACTTTATGTAGCTGGACTCATACGACCTACACACGTTTGGTCTTCTTTTTTCAACACTATGTTTGTGAATTCACCCGTGCTGCTGCATGTAGTCCTAAATTGTTTGCTCTCATCGCTGGAACATAGTGCGTTGGATGACTCTTCCTGATTTCTTTATCGCTTCTGCTGTTGGTAGCATCGGGTAGTTTCCAGTTTGGGGCTATTACAAAAGGCCCAGCTAGAAGTGCTCCAGCCTCTTGGTGATCGTATGTACCCGTTTCTGTTGGGTACACACCTGGGAATGGAATTGCTAGGTCACAGGGTGTGCATATGTTCAGCTTTAGTATATAGTGTCCGCTTGTTTTTTATTTCCTCCTTCTCTTCCATCTCCCTCTCCTCCTCCTCCTCCCTTTTCTTCAAACATCTTCTTAACAAGATAAAACCCATGTGTGCTGGCCTCACAGCCTATGCTTACAGATAGAGGGTAAACCTCCACCAGCTTGACTGCCAGAAATTCGCCAGCCCGTGGTTATTCCCTCGCTTCTGCTGAGAGTTCTAACAGGCATTTGCTCTGGCCTCTTGCTACCACTGTGCACATTTGCTATCTGAGAGCTGTGAGAAGGAAGATTCAACACGGCTCTCCGTGTGACCCCCGGGCCTGGAAAAGGCCGAGGTGTTCTGCCCTGCTGCTCCGTCTGAGCACGGGGTGGTCACTGCCCTTCATGCCCCATAGCGCAGCAGGAGCCAGCGGTATCTTAAAATCCACTTTTATTAAGAATTCGGGGATACCTGAAGGGAAGTAGCACACGGAGCATAACAGACATTACTACTAGGAACGGCCCCACCAGCCCAGGCTTGTCCTCAGCCCCTACAGAATCACCTCTCTACCTGGCTCCCCGCCTGCCTCCAAGGCCACTGCCCCTGAGGCCTGAGCAGCTGTACCTCAGAGCCCAGGCGCAGCCGCTTCCTTCCGCTAAAATCCTCCAATGCTCAGCCCACCAGCAGCCTTACACATCTTCTATGCCAGCTCAGGGGTCTCTGTTGCTGACCCTGATCTGTGCAGAGGAAGAGTTCTGCTAACAGAGATGGGGACATATACAGCTCGACACCCAGAGACCCTGAGTTGGAATTCTCCGTCCGCCCCTTTGTGGCAGTCACTCAACTACCATTCCCTCACTTGTAAATTTAGTTTAATAACAATTTCCACTTTACAGGATACGTTTGAAGATCGTAGGAAATATGTCAACCAAAGCAACATCCAAATTAAGAGTTTATTTGAGCCAAAACTGGCTGCAATTGCCAGGGAACAAGATCTCGAATGCTCAGGGGAATGACAGTTTTGCAGTTTATTTTAAGTGTTTGAAATTAAGGAGGGAACAAAAGGAAGGTTATGTGAAGGTGGGAGGCAGCGAGGCAGGAATTGGGTTACAATAATTAGCAAGATTGTGTGCTCTCTTGGGGGTGGTTACATTTATTTCAAAGGTGTGTTAATCTAGAAGATGCTCAAGAACAATGGACAGGCTTAAGGCAAAGATAAACCCTTTATTTAAAAGTTTTATGCCTGGGGCGTGACTACCGCCATGACCTGTCCAGTGAGGAATTTATGATCAGATCGCCCCTGTTACGCCCACAGATAATAATTGTAAAGTGCTGACAACCAGGCTGGCAGGCAGTCAGCACAGAGATATGAGCTCAAATTACATCAGGGGCAGAAAGCTAACTTCCCAAAGGACTCTGTGTTCAGATTATGCCCCCCTCCCCCCACTATGGGTGTGTATTGACTTCCTATTTGTGCTGTGGGGTTTCTCAGGAAAAAAGAGAGAGCGAGAGAGTCTGACCCAGAAGTAAATTCAACTCAGGCAGAAGTGAGTTTATAACTTTTAAATGGCAAGTTATTTTCAGCTTTAAAAAATGTTAGAATGCAATTTCCAGTCATGATACCTCATTACAAGTATATGAAAGGAGAGGGGAGGGAGAAATTATTAGAATAGCTTCATAAGTACAAAGGGATCTGATGAAAGGAGTATGGACCAAGGCCAAGGAGACAGCCCGGTAGAGGCCAGACTAGAGGGACAGGCGGAATTGGCTGGCTGCTGTAGAATCTCGGCCACACTGCTAACTAGCTGAGTGTTCTCTTGAACTTTGCCTTTTCTTATCTGTAGAAGGAAGATAATCTCATCTCCCCGAGAGAATTGCTTTATAGCTTAGAGGGCCATAAACTGCCTATCTCAGCAAATATAAAGACTTTATAAATGGCACCTATTATTACTTGGAATTACACACACACACTATTCCCCTAATGAGAAAGGAAAATAGCTCTGTTGGTACGTACATCCTGTGATGTTTCTAACAGAACATAAACAGCACTTCAGATGGGACAAGGATAAGGCCAAGTACACACAGTGTCTCTCTAGAAGGTGTGGCTACAGCTGCAACAGTGACCACTGATGGGTGAGCAGTGCTCACTGTTTCTCACCAATGACACCTACAGGTCCACTCTGCTCCTTCTGACCCCTGAACCAGGGTTACTGAGATTGCTGCAGTGACCCCCTTCTTGACGACCTCCAGCCAGAACATCTCCTTCTTCCCAGATCCCTCCTCAGAATTGCCCAGCTCTCTTACAGGATTGCTGCCTGGGGTCTTTGGAGTGTATTCTCCTTGCAGCAGCAAGCAAGATGAACCTGACTTATCATCCTCCTCCACTTCCTCTTCCCCTCTCCACCTTCTGCTTACCTCCTCTCCCTCCTCCTCCTCCTCCTCCTCCTCCTCCTCCTCCTCCTCCTCCTCCTCCTTCTCCTCCCTGTCTTTAGATAGTGAGCTTTAATACTACAGAGTTAACATTTCTGGAAAGATAGATGATAAATAGATAGAACATAGCTGAATAGATGTAAATGTATAGCCATCTCTATAAATAGGACAGACAGATATTAGGTATCCATAAAGGGAGAGAGAGAGAGAGAGAGAGAGAGAGAGAGAGAGAGAGAGAGAGAGAGAAAGAGAGAGAGAGAGAGACTTTTATTAGCATTCTGGTTCTCTGCAGTTCAGTGACCATCCACAGGATCTCCCACGAATCCATCACTCATGCCAATACGCCTGAACAATAATAGCACAATTATATAGCACTTACTCAGCTCCAGGCTACATTCTAAGCCCTTTGCATGTATTAACTCATGTGAGCATCACCATGACCCCATGAAATAAAGTGACACTATGCACAGAAAGGTTAGCATTTGCCCAGGTTACGCAGCAAGTGGATGCGAGTGCTCCTCTCAGCCCTCCCGCCCTCACTGCCGGTTGCAGCAGTGCTAACACTGACTGCTCAGCATTCTCAGTTCCTCCCAGTGCCTCCAAGTTCAAATGGAAAGGGTTTCCACTAGCACTTATTCAGCCCTGCCATTGATGGTCTGTGTAATTCCCATTAATGTGCATATTCTGAAAAATTTCTGCCACAGGAATCTTATAGGAAATGGTGACTTAATACACTCATTTATCTTCTTCCTTTATCTTTTCCTACCACCTTCCACTGTCTCTCTCTGTCCTTCCATCTTCCTCCTGGAGGTGGTAAAGGCATTGTGTAGATTTACCTGTTCTATCCCAGGGATAATGGCCAAGGTTTTAAGCACTTACTGTGAGCTAGACCCCATGCTACATGCTTTGCAGAGATGACCTCATTTGATTCTCATAACAGCCCCTTTTGAGGTGAACACCAACATTAGTCTCACTTTACAAATGAGGGAATGGGAGCTTAGGTTTAGTTCCTTGATCTGAAGAGAGAGAATCAGGGGTCTGAGTCCCTGACCTCACCCCCTTCCTCCAGTCTCTCACCAGCTTCCCCACGGGTGGAGGCCATTGACAGGGTCCATGCAGGTCAGCACTTTGGAGCAGACAGCAGGGTGGACACAAGTGGGGAGCTGGTCAGAGAGGCCAACGACAGGCCCAGCACAGAGTCTCATGAGAAACGTTTCTGAGGTGGGGGCAGGGCACCCAAGCTCAGTTCAAGAAGAGAGGCTGGGCTGTCATGAGGGGGCTTCACTTCCATTACAAAGTCTAAATGATCCAGAACCACAGGAGCATAAAGAGGAACCTAAAAGTCAATCTAGAAGGGAAAAAAGGAGGTCCTATAACCGAATTACACATTTAGTAACAATCTGAAACACTTTGGGAAAACACATGTGAACAAACACCCGCCCATCCCCTGAGGAAGTACACGGAAGATTACAAAATGCAGAGCAGAGAGGGGTGAGATCTCTCAGGGTTTTTTGGTTTGAAACAGCAGAAACAACTTCTGGCTAGTTTAAGCAAAAGGTGAATTGCTTTAAGGATATTGAGAGCTCCTAGGATGGCTGAAGGACTGCCAGGAACAATGCAGCCTTTACCCACAGAGAACACTTATTTTTCCTCCATCTACTAAAATTATATGACATATAATGTAAGAAAAAGACCTCCATTTTATGCATGTTTGAGGACTTCCAAGCTTAGTCCAAGGATCTCGGGGGTGGGCTATATGAGACAGAGCAGCACAGCCTCTGACTAAATGGAAAACTCCTTAAGATGGAAGAAGCATCCAGGCAAGAGCTGGGAAGGCCATTTTCACAGGGGGCCCAGGTGCACAATTTCTGCAGGGCAGCTGTTCAGAGCAGGGAAGCACACAGTAAAGCACACCTAACACGGCCATCTACCCACGTGGTCTGAGCCTCGGTCCTAAGTCAGGGGCTCAGGGAACAAGCTGGGAAAGAGCTTGATGGTGTCACAAACCCAAGCCAGAGACAAGAATCCACAACTTCATCCTTAAAAGGCGATTGGGAAGAGTCTTAGCTGAAGACCAGCACTAGAAGTGGTGGGCGGGGGGGGGGGGGGGGGGGGGGGGGGGGTTGCTATCAGGACTGGCTAGAGTCCCAGATCCTTTAATTGGCAACATTATAACCTGGGCATGTCCAGGTTCTGCCACTGCCCAGCAGAGGGCCCTTAGGAAAGGTTCCTGGAGTTACCTATCTGTAAAATGGAAATAAAACTTCCTACATTAGAGGGTTTTGGTGAAGATGAAATGAGATAATGGACATGAAATTTTTAATACATCCGACATATTGGCTTTTTAAAAATATATTTTTATTGATTTCAGAGAGGAAGGGAGGAGAGAGAGAAACATCAACGATGAGAGAGAATCATTGATCAGCTGTTTGGAATTACTAACAGTATGAAAGGTAGAATTGGAGAGTTTGTTAAAGTTGAACTGATGAGATTATTAGTATCCGGAGGATAACGTTTCCCATTTATCATCTTCATTCATTCACCACCTGCTGGAATGCTGAGTGCATTTTTGCTGTAAAGCAAACAGTATGTTTACTACTAAGACCTGCCAGGGACCAGTAGAGGGCAGTATCCACTAACAAAATAGAAGGCATGCTCCTCAGAGATAGAAAATACCCTATTCTGCCTCTAGGTCCGTGGTGTCATCTCTTATTCCAGTGTCTACAGCAACAGCAACAAAAGTCAATATGATAACTCCAAATGAAAGAAGGAAAGGGAGGGAAAATGTAAAACCTCATTGTTGAATGAAGACAACATATTTTGAAACATCTGACGGCTCTGAGCTTCATGCTGCAATGAACCAGACAAAACCCCTGCCTGCAGGGGCAGAGTGAGCAAACCAAGCGCTGCCTCCGGCTGGCTGCACTCTCGGTGGCCTCTGCTTACCTGTCAGTAAAATGAATCCTCAGGGTCGGACGGCTTCAGTATGAAGGCGAATTTAAGAGCCCTGGGTGAAGGAGAATGACAAACAACCAAGGTGTCCCATGTCACCTACCCTAGCTACATACATATGAACAATGCACTCCTATGGTTCATTCAGATGGAGTGTGTATACATTTTCATTCATTATTCTCTCGAGGATCAGCAGGAAAAATACATTCATGAATGTAGAATAAAGAAAAATGATATATTAAAAATGATCTTATTGCTAATTGAGTATTTTCTACCCCTATAACCCCAGTATTCAACTCAGTTCACTTCCCCAGCATTTACTGAATTCACTCTATGCTCAGTAGGAGAAGACTATGCTAAACCCTGGGGAGGCACGGGGCAGGAGGAGGGAAGGGGGAGGGAGTAGGTGGGATGCAAATATCCAAATGTGGTGACAAACTTTTACAAGTGGTACGAGAGGAGTGCATGAAGTGCCCCAAAGGGGAAGACACTGCTTCTGGCTTGGGGAGTCAAACAATTGAGGAGTGTTGAGATGAACCTTGTCAGGTTTTGGTGGTGGCAGAGTGAGGGGAATTTCGGGTAGAGGTGACACAGAGACAGAGGCGAGGTGTATGTTTGGCTTGGTAGAGTTCATTTCCAATGCAGAAGCACAAGGCATGGGGTGGGGCAAGATGGAGAAGAGGTGGTGTGCAGGAAGAAAAGGCTAGAAGGGACGAAAGCAGGGAGGAGGAGAGCCTAGAGCAGTGGTTCTCAACCTTCCTAATGCCGCGACCCTTTAATACAGTTCCTCATGTTGTGGTGACCCCCAACCATAAAACTATTTTCGTTGCTACTTCATAACTGTAATTTTGCTACTGTTATGAATCATAATGTAAATATCTGATATGCAGGATGTATTTTCATTGTTACAAATTGAACATAATTAAAGCATAGTGATTAATCACAAAAACAATATGTAATTATATATGTGCTTTCTGATGGTCTTAGGCGACCCCTGTGAAAGGGTCGTTTGACCCCCAAGGGGGTCGCGACCCACAGGTTGAGAACCGCTGGCCTAGAGGGTCTTGAGCCCTTTGTTAAAGAGTTCGACCTGTATGGGCTTAGTTTATATATTCCACTTTAGTCCAAAAACTTCAACTATATTCTGTAAACCAAGGGAAGGCAGTGAACAATACAGAGCCCATGTGTTTACATTTTACGTACATGCATATGGGTTTCTTTTAAAGCCTTTACTTTTTTATTATTATTATTGATTTCAGAGAGAGAGAGAGAAGCATCAATGATGAGAGAGGATCATTGCTCAACTGCCTCCTGCACGCCCCCTACAGGGGATCGAGCCCGCAATCTGGGCATGTGCCCTTGACCAGAATCGAACCCAGGACCCTTCAGTCTGCAGGCCGACGCTCTATCTACTGAGCCAAACTGGCTAGGGCTAAAGCCTTCACTTTTTAAGAGCAGTTTTAGGTCCATAGAAAAATTAAGGGAAAATACAGAGATTCCCCATATATTCTCTGCCCTCACACAGGTGAAACCTCCCCCATTACTAACATCTACCAGAGTGGTACAGTTGTTGAGATTGATGAGCCTATATTAACATTATAATCACTCAAACAGTTTACATGGGGGTTTATTCACTCTTAGTGTATATTCTAGAGGTTTAGACAATTGTCTATGACATATATCCAGCATTATGGTAGCATTTCACTGCTCTAAAAATCCCCTATGCTCTGCCTATTCACCTCCCATCCCAACCCTTGGCAACCATTAATCTTTGTACTGTCTCCATAGTTTTTTCCAGAATGTAATAGAGTGGGATCATGCAGTATGTAGCCTTTTTAGATTGGCCTTTTTCACTTACTAATATGCATTTGAAGTTCCTCCCTGGGTTTTTTTCATGACCTGGTAACTCATTTCCTTTTAGTGTTCAATAATATTCCATTGCCTGGGTATATCATAGTTTATTTATTTATTCACCTACTGAAGGACATCTTGGTTGCTTGCAAATTTTGACAATTATGAAGAAAGCTGTTTTAAACATCCAGGTGCAAGTTTCGTGGTCTATGTGAGTGTTTTATGGATGTGTATGCAGGTCTAATGTCATGGTTAGGTGACTGCCTCCGTGAGCTCATAGCCACTGCTTCGAACACAGATGGCGAGGACAGTGATAGCAAATGTCTAACCCACGCATCATCCAGCTAGCGGATCAGATTCAGTGCCACAGGAACTGGTCGAGACCTTCATTAGGAGACAGTGGCATTGGTAAGACAACCAGCCACAAGCCACAGCAGCAAGGCAAGGAGACCTTCGTTTTGTTTCGACTACCTTTGGGCACTTTCTAGAAATCAGCCTGTCCTACTGACATATGTGTGTTCTATTCTAACAGTCTGTATTTTATCCTACATCAATATTCTTTTCAGAATGATTAGATTATTATGAATGATAAGCTGTGTTCCCCTAAAAATGAGCTTCTTTGTATTTTTCACATGATCTATAGGCAGGATTATTTGCTTTGGGACTCAGATAAATGCTGTCAGGAAAACATGAGCGAGAAAAATTTTGTTGGCACCTGGGTGGCACTAATGCACTTTAGCTAGAGGACGGTCTGGGAATTTAAGCAGATCATTTGGAGGTCTCCATAGTGATACATAACACGGAAAAATGCATAAAAGGAAATTCTACTACATTTGTTCCTCTCACTCAATTTTTTAATATGCTGCTAGTCCAGTGGATCTTAATAATTTTTGGTGACAGACTCTTAAAAATCCAACAAAGCTGAGAACTTTGTTCACAGAAAAAGGCATATATCTAATATTATACTTTTTTTTTTTCCAGACGGATTTATGGAGCCTGCAGGTAGGCAGACCCAGGTCCAGGTCTGGGGCCCTTGCCTCAGACTTTTAGAAAATAATGAGCCCTTGTATTATCTCCCCTAAAATGTCCCCTCCCCATGTTACACTTCCTTTCCTCATTTCTATGCTTAGCAAAGTGGTTATTTCCTCACCAGGTGATGACTTGAAACCCCAATTGTGGTTTATGTAGCATTCTGGGGAAATTCTGCAGTCTGTGATCCCATAAATGCATTTATAAATGTGTGATCATTCTGACTAATCCGTTTGGGAGAGATCTTTGAAAGTCTTGGTCTTTAATAGAAATACAAAGTAGGATTGTCTTAGACCATTTGCTGTCAAATTCCATTTTTGTCTTTTATCTCCTGATGTGTATAAGGCCCTGGCAAGGTTGGACCCAGACTAGTTCAGCCCCAGAGGCTTACTGTAGTGACAGCCTTATTTCAGTTTTATACAAGAAGCCATCACCCTGGACTCTTCAAGCAGGATGGCAAACTTTACACATGTTTCAGATCTGCTTGCTAGGATTGCTCAGCAGAAGTGCCCCCGTGAGCACATATAGCTCATATTCACAGGGCATACAAGTGTCACATACAGAAACTCATTTAATCTTCCCAACAACCTGAAGAGATACAGAAATATTGTTCTTCTTATTTTATTTTTAATACTAGTGGCCCGGTGCACGAAATTCATGCGTGTGTGTGTGTGTGTGTGTGTGTGTGTGTGTGTGTGTCCCTCAGCCCAGTCTGCAACCTCTCCAGTCTGAGACATCTCTCTCTCAATCCGGGACTGCTGGCTCCTAACCGCTCACCTGCCTGCCTGCTTGATCGCCCCTAACCACTCTGCCTGCTGGCCTGCTCACCCCCAACTGCCCCCCCTGCTGGCCTGCTTGCCCCCAACTTCCCTCCCCTCCTGGCCTGATCACCCCTGACTGCCTCTGCCTTGGCCCCACCACCATGGCTTTGTCTGGAAGGACGTCCAGAAGGTTTCCTGGTCTAATTAGCATATTACCCTTTTATTAGTATAGATAGGATATGACATATCACCGTAACTATAACATATCTACCAGTATTACTCTATGAGAATATGTACTTCATGCAATAGGAAGGCATCTAATACATTACATTGTATATGTTGCAAGTAGTAGAAAATACTGTATTTGTAGCAATAGTATACACCCTGTGACTTCCCTTCCTGATTTGGGAATGGTTCCCCAGTTCTTTGAACGTTTCCTGGCCCCTGATGTATTTGGAAAGAAAATAGCTCCGAGTTTGGAGAAATTAAATTACAATCATGACTGTTCTTCAACTGCCTCCTATACTTCCAGATAGATAACAGAAAAAACATCTCGGGGTGGAGCCTCCTATGGCTGAGCTCTGGAGTGAGGGCCCGCTGCCCAGCGCTGGGCGGGTGACAGTGACTGGAGGCTCCTCAGGTCCATCCTGCTGTCAGCCCGGTGACCTAGGCCCTCTGCTCCCAGCCCCTCCCGAGCCCCAGTGCCTCCTAATGGAGTCATGAGGCTGTGCACCCAATCCCGCTGCCCTGTCCTCACCGGCAGCGGCACAGGGCGCAGGCATCCCATTTTCATTAAAATCTTCAACCTGCGCCCGCTCCACCTGTGTCCGCAGGCGGCCCAGGGCAGCCAGTGATCCTGGAGGCATACGCCACCCCCACCAGAGCTCAGCCACAATGGTCCTGAAGGTCCGGAGTGAGACAGCCCCGCCAGGCCCCGTGGCTGCGACTTGGACCCACTTCCTTAATCAGTGACCTGGCGCTGGGCGGGTGGCAGTGGCACTTCCTCCCCACCCCATGCTGGAGCGGGTCCCTGCAGTTTCAGAACCGAACTCCAAGGGCCTCCCCAGGCAGCAGTGGTCCTAAGCCCGCTGGCTTTCCCTTGATCCCACCAAGGCTTGCTTCTCACACTTGCTGAAAACCTTCTCGGTCCACTTACCATAGAAATCAGTTCGGGCTGAAAGGACTGGGGACTCCAACAGGGCGGAGGGCACTGGGCACTGCCATCTTGTGGCTATGGGATATGGTCAATTTGCATATTCCATCTTTATTAGATAGGCTATTTTTATTGATTTGAGAGAGGAAAGAAGAAGACGAAGAAGAAGAAGAAGAAGAAGAAGAAGAAGAAGAAGAAGAAGAAGAAGAAGAAGAAGGAGAAGAGAAACCAATGATGAGAGAGAATCATTGATCGGCTGCTTCCTGCATTGAGAGAGAATCATTGATCGGCTGCTTCCTGCATGCCCTACACTGGGGATCAAGCCCGCCCACAACCCAGGCATGTGCCCTGACTGGGAATAGAACTGTCATCTCCTAGTTCATAGGTTGACGTTCAACCTCTGAGCCACACTGGCCTGGCTATTCTGCCTATTTTAGAGATAAGGAAACTGGGGTACGGGATAATGAGTTGCTTGTCTAAGAGGTCACAGTGGTTGAGGCAGAATTTATATTCAAGTAGCCTCATTTCAGAGTCTATACCAGGGGTGGGCAAACTTTTTGACTCGAGGGCCACAATGGGTTCTTAAACTGGACCGGAGGGCCGGAACAAAAGCATGGATGGAGTGTTTGTGTGAACTAATATAAATTCAAAGTAAACATCATTACATAAAAGGGTACGGTCTTTTTTTGTTTTTAGTTTTATTCATTTCAAATGGGTTGGATCAGGCCCGCGGGCCGTAGTTTGCCCATGGCTGATCTACATCCATGGCCCAGGCATTTCCCCTACCCCTGGAAAGATATTTTTCTCTTTCTCCCTCCCTCCTTCCTCTCCCCTTCCCTACAAATGTATTTCAACTATATATTTGTCCCACGAGGCCCACTTTCATGAAAAGTGACAAGCCTCACACCTGCCACACATAGACTTCCTACTGGAAGTGCAATAGCCACCCAAGTCTGCTTTCCCCATGGAAAGAAGTCTGAGATTTCACTGCCTTTTTTTTTTTTTTTTTTTTTTTACAACCAATAGAAGATAAATATTGCAAATAGGAATTGCAAAAACTTCTCTATGGACTTTTTCTGGCCCAAAGATTTTTTTGTTTTTGTTTGGTTAGTTTTCTAAAGATGTATATAGTTTTTTTCCTATTTCCCCTTTTGGTTAGTTCCTTTTTATATATAAAACTAGAGGCACGGTGCATGGATTTGCGCACTGGTGGGGTCCCTTGGCCTGGCCTGCAGGGATCAGGCTGAAACTGGCTCTCCAGGTTCCAGATTATGAGAGGGCGGTTCTCGGGTGACACACCCCAGAATCAGACACCCTCCTCTCTGGTTCTGGGTCAGTCACCCGAGAATCGCAACTGCCAAGTCACTGCAGCTCGGCAGCAACTGTATTGAGCGTCTGCCCCCTGGTGGTCAGTGTGTGTCATAGCTACTGGTCAGAGCATCTGCTCCCTGATAGTCATTGCACATAATAGCTACCAGTCGGATGGTCGAATGGTCAGATGGTCACTTAGGCTCTTATATATAAAGACTGTTTGAGGCTCATACTTGTACACTTCTGATTTGTCTCTTCTTTGGGGACTAAAATACTCATCCAAACTGGACTTTTCTTATATTTAAGAGTGCCTTTAATTTAAAGACCTTTACTTTATAGAGTTAACAAGATCATTCTTACAACCTATACCAGGGGTGGGCAACCTTTTTGTGAGTGTGTGCCAAAACCAGCAAAATCTCTGACTCAAAATTCTTCTGCGTGCCAACCCAGTTTTTTAAGAACATGTTATACCTACTTGATATCTCTTATGGTGTACGTAAGTGAACAACCTTGAAGAAATAATAAAATTAATTCGAGCAACAAAAACACAATATATGATGATGAAAAATACATTTATTTTTTAATGTATACATGTACACTGATAGTCCGACAGAAGACTTTATGACTCCGTTTGATATTATCAGTGGGACTTTTCTGCTGCATCACTGATGACAGAGATTTTACATCAGGTTTATATTTTGTGACCTTCAGAGATATACACGAGCTACTACTTTCATCCATCAGGCTACTCTTATTATGAGACTTAGCAAAATTCATCACTGAGAACAAAGATTCACAAGCATATGTGGATGAAACCAAAACACTGGTCGGATCTAGGAAGGCAGGGAGAATTAAGGCAGAGGCATAGAAATTGCTCTTCCCCTCTGCCGTCAATCCAGTAAATCCATATCTATGGTCTTGTTATGTAAAATTATTTATTTATCTAAGATGCACCTATACTGAATTTATCTGAAATAAAAAAGTCGATATTAAGAAAAAAATTGTAAATGGAAGATTATAAGAGAGGGTTTCACATGCCAGCAAAAGTTACTGGTGTGCCATGTTTGGCACACGTGCCAGGGGTTGCCCACCCCTGACCTATGCACTAGGCAGTAGTCTAACCCCATTCAGGTGTTTTGACTGATTTGCTGCTTTGACAATTACAAGAAGCACCACTCAGAATCCAAGGCCCTTCACATCTAAACCTCGCAATGGTACCTGGATCAAGGCAGTGGTTCTCAAATCTGATCAGCCAATGACTATGGGTAACTGTCCATCAATACTTCTCCTGTATAGTATAACTGATGGTTAAGGAAGGGAAGAAAGTAGCTAAGAAATAGAAATATCCTCTCCTTACTAATAATTTCATATCTTTAATGAGTTTTCAAAGGGTAGGAAAAGGTAATATTTTCTAACTTTCAGGATCAATTTTTTTAAATTCCATATTTGATGGTAACTCTTCAATGTATATTTTGTTCAACATGCCACGTGTATGTTGAGGTCACAGTATGTGAACAGATGGAATATATGGCAGGGGCCAGCTAATTAACATTAAAGACAAGGGAACCATTGTTATTCTATAACTCCCATCCATTTTACCTTTATTTCTGTCTCCATGGTACCTAGTGGTTCAATTATTGAATGTTGTAAATAAACAATTAAGCAAAATCGAGTTTATAAAATGCTGCTGCATGGTGTTTCAAAAGCTATGTTTGAATATTTTCCAAATCACTGAAACCTCAATGATTTGAATTGCTAAACTTCCACTGATCAGGGAGGGGAGCTTGCAGGGATTTTCATGCAAATTGCTTAGTTTGCAGATTTGTGGAGTGAGAACTGGCATATTTTAAATTACATGGTGGACATTTTTGTGGTTTCTAGTTGTAAGAGCCAACTCTAGAATGCGTCAGAGGTTTGTGCCAAAGGCCCATTCAGAAAGTATGTTGTTCTGACAAGCTCCTGTCATATGTAGCAGCTGGGGATCTCAAAAGAGCAGGCATTTTCCGGGAGTTGGAGGCTCCTCCTTCTTCTCAGAGGAGGCTTTTCCTGATAGAATTGGATGGAACAAAACCAGGAAGCTCTGAGCAGCATGAAAGTTCTCAAATGTGACCTGTGAGTTTTCCCTTGAGTTCCTCAGGCAGCCTGTGGCAGGACAGCACTGAAAATGGATTCAATTGTGTTACCATCTGATCCAGCAATCTCCCTTCTGGGTATATTTCCAAAAGAATTCAAAGCAGAATCTTGAAGAGATATTTGCACAAGCATACTCATTGCAGCGTTATTCATAAGAGCCAAGAGGTGGGGGAAAAACACAAGTGCCCATCAATGGATGAATGGATAAGCAAAATGTGATATATACACACAATGAAATATTATTGAGTCTTAAAAAAGAAGGAAAATCTGTCACATGCTGCAACATGGATAAACTCTGAGGACATTATGATTATGCTAAGTGAAATAAGCCAGTCACACAAACAAAACAACAACACACAAATACAGTATGATTCCACTCATAAAAGGTATCTAAACTGGTGGAAATAGAAAGTAGAAATGTGGTTGCCAGGAGCTTAGAAGGTGGGGGGAAATTGGGAATCATTTGACAGGTTAGAGTTTGTTTTTTAAGATGAAGAAGTTCTAGAGATATGCATAACAATGCAAATATCTTGAACATTAACTAAACTATATACTTAAAATTTATTAAGATGATAACTTTTATCTTATGTGCTTTTTTACCATTATTTCTTAAAAAATAGTTGTTATTGTTATTGTCCCTTCACTTTGAACTGATGGATTGGATGAACCCAGTTGGGGAGGACACTAGAGAGGTCATTCTCATTAGAGAAAGCTATTCTCCAGCCAAAAATACTTCTACTAGAGCTAACCAATGTGTAGAATGACTCCAAAACTTAATCCCAGAGACCCCCTGGGCTCCCATACTGCTGTGAGAGCTACTGCGGACATCTGGAAACTTTGAGTATGAGTTCAAATGTATGAGATAGAAAAGTGGTACAAGTAAATTAATGAATCAACAAACTGGTAAATGTGCTTGACTTAGGGGCAGTGCATCCATGGGAAGCTGCTTCTTTGGGGTAGTTTCCCCATATGTCCAAAAACTGACAGAACTTTATACCTGGAGGAGACAGTTAATGAGTTCACTCCATACTATGCAAAAGTGAAGTCAGGGAAGGTAAGGGATTTACCCAAGGTTCTCCATAGAAAGATTAGAAAACTGGGTTTAGGACTCCCAGTCTCAGTGGTGACTTTAGACAGAATTCTTTCTTCATTGCAATGTGATGGGAAAGGCCAATATTCTCTCTCTCTCTCTCTCTCTCTCTCTCTCTCTCTCTCTCTCTCACACACACACACACACACACACACCAGACAAAACAGACTTTTCTGGTGGATATAAAAGCAGGGGGTGGCTGGGTGGTAATGGTGTCATCCCCTCTTTACCTTCTCCACACCCCACACCCAACCCTGAGCCCCCAAAGCACATCTATGGCTACCCAGAACTCTGTGGGGAACAGTTTAAAAACCATTGCACCATATTATCCTTTTCACTTTACATCTCCATATAGCATTTATAACTACTTTGTAATTTTTGTTTACATATCTCCACCACAAAGAAGTTCATAATAATAATAGCTACCTTATATTGCATACTTTCTATATATTGGCTTGCTTTCTAAGTACTTCACAGACATTATTTCATTTAATACACCCCAGAAAGCTATTGTTTTTATCTCATTGGGGGCGGGGTGGGGGGGCTAAAGTGTGTATAACTTAAATTGCTTTCATGGGCCAACCTCTGATACACAGCAGAGCTGGGATTCAAGCTCAGCTATGACCAAAGGCCTGTGCCTGTAATGAAAGCAGTGATTTGGTTGTGACTGATTTATCTTTAGATGCCTGTCACTCAGCACAAAGCTGGCACATAGAAGGCACTTCGTGAAAATTTGTTGGTTGAAATTCTTTTGGGTTGTAGACATCTTTTAAAGGTGCAGCCTTCTCAGGGAGGAGTAATGAGTATCAATTATTCACACTGGGTTTGAATTAATTGAATCTACTTTACTCTCAGCTCTTGACTGTAGCTGAGGGGAATCTACTAGAGTGACTAAGACCATTTATTGGAGTCAGACTGCTGGGATTTTAGAATTTATGTAAATTTCAGCAAGTTGTTTAGCTTCCTGTGTCTCAACTTTCTCACCAGTAAACTGGACATTATAATAGAACTTACCACACAGAATTGTTGTGTGGGTTAGATGAGTTCATGCATATAAAGTACATAGAACAGTGCTTGGTGCATAGCAAGCACTCAATAATGATTAATTATTATTATGAACTGCAATGAAGGAAAGGATATTAAGTTTATTTGTTTTGGTTGTCATTGTTGTTTTTGGAAAGAAGAGACAATAAATTTTTCTTTTACATGGTTTGGGCTGCTGACGTGGGAGGCCAGGGCAGATGTATTGGGAGGTCTCCGGGCAAAGGGCTTCTAAGGTGGCATAAGAGTGATATAGACAAGGGCGTCAAAGAGCACATTTCAAAAATAGGTTTTGGGCTTGCTTTATATCTGGGCTGGGGGAATACAACTTGTGTTTTTCTCCTCCCTCCTAAATCTCTTGGCCTCTGATCTGGGCTCGAGTTTGAGCTATAGATCAACTGCGCGATCAATTAGGAAGGGTTTTCTGAGCTGGCATGAAACTTTGGCCATAATAAAAATGGGAAGATGTTGCTTCAACTCTCAACTTACTTTCAAATGAACAATCACGTGTTTGTTTGGTCAGCTGTTCCCATCCTATTTTCAAGGCTCGGTTCCCAAAAAGGAAAGCCAAGGAATAGAGAGCCTTCCTATGAAACCTTTCATTAGCCGAATGGCAGTGTAAAGCAAAAAACCAATCACCCTTAATTAATATTGGAATTTTTTTTGAGCATTCCCCAAATCCCTAAAATAACCTACCAAATCATACCAAATAACAAATAAAACCTAAACATGTAGTAAAAGCATGAGTGATAGGATAAATGCATAGTCTATGTAAAGTACAAATAATGTATGTACAGTATAGTTTCACCAACCAGCGCACACTGCCTCTGTAACAGCTCACTGCAGGCACTGAATGCTGTTTTCAATGTTTGCCTTTTTTTTTTTTTTTTTTTTAGTAAAAGTGGAAATTCTTTTTGCATTTCTTTAGGTTAGTGAAAACAGGTACCATTACAGGTCGTTCGTAAAAGTGAAGTGGCATAAAGTGAACTTTTGAACTTTCATAAAGTGGGGGAAACCTGTATAGAGCAGGCATCTGGCCTGGGAGGAGTTCTGCCACATCCCAAGTGTGAAACCCAAGTTTAAGGTTAAGAAGTTAGATTAAGCAGTGACTTTGTTAAGGAATATGCATCTGAGAGTTCCAGGTTACCTCTGGATGGGTACTCTACACAGAGGTAGAATCCATTTATTTTTTATCCACTTTGCCAGAGAATATGACTGCCTGTCCTTTATAACCAAATTCTGGTTAATTATTTAATCTTAATCAGCAAACCTGTTCTCAGATCACAAATTAAACATGAGGGGGAGATAAATGACACAAAGGGATATAATCTATGCATTAATTTAAATTAATTTAAATTCTTTGGGGATAAACTCTTTTTATGATGGGGGAGTGATGTCAGCTCTTCTTAGAGTGTATAGCAATCAGCTGCAGGTTTGCCTTCAACTCCATTCCTGCCTTGCCTTGCCCCACTCCTGACCTGGTTCAGTAGGACTACATTTCCCAGACTCCCCTGCATCCCCGGGCCACTTGGCCAAGGAAAAGAACTGGTGGAAGATTGGAAGATTGGAAGACACAAGAGAAATCAGTTTTTACCTCAGGCATCTTTTTTTCTTTTTTTAAATATAATTTTATTGATTACAGAGAGGAAGGGAGAGAAAAACATCATTGATGAGAGAAAATCATTGATTGGCTGCCTCCTGCATGCCCCACATAAGAGGGAGGATTGAGCCTGCAACCCTGGCATGTGCCCTGACCGAGAATCGGACTGTGACCTCCTGGTTCATAAGTTGATGCTCAACCACTGAGCCATGCCAGCCGGGCCTCCTCGGGCATCTTTGCTGAAGCTGTGCTGCTCTGTGGCTGCAGTTTCCTCTGCACAGCTCCTGTCTCCGTGGTCCCAGCTCCTGCCAGGAGTCCTCACAATTGTCCCAGTTCCTGCTAACCAGTCCTGGCTCATCACACCCTGCAACTCCCTTTGCCTTAATAGGTAGCAGCAGCTTGCTGCTATTGCTAAGCTCTGGGTTGCTCACTGGCCCTGTTTGGCTCCTCAGCCCTTCTGTCTCCAGTGTAACCAATATTCTTTATCAAATGCCCTCAGCATGAAATATCTGCAGTGGTTTCCAGTTTTTCTTTTTTCTTCTGGCGAGTAACTAGAAAGAACTCTATACAGTTGACCCTAGAACAGCCGTGGGCAAACTACGGATCCGGCCCATTTGAAATGAATAAAACTAAAAAAAAAAAAAGACCGTACCCTTTTATGTAATGATGTTTACTTTGAATTTATATTAGTTCACACAAACACTCCATCCATGCTTTTGTTCCGGCCCTCCGGTCCAGTTTAAGAACCCATTGTGGCCCTCGAGTCAAAAAGTTTGCCCACCCCTGCCTAGAACAACACAGGTTTGAACTATAAGGTCCTTTACACACGGATTTTTTTTAGTAAATACTGTAAATGTATTTTCTCTTCCTTATATTTTCTTAATAACATTTTTTCTCTAGCTTACTTTATTGTAAGAATATAGTTTATAATACATATAACATACAAAATATGTGTTAATCGACTGTTTACGTTATCAGTAAGGCTTCTGGTCAACAGTAGGCTTTTAGTTAAGTTTTTTGGGAAGAGGAAAGTTATATGTGGATTTTCTACTGTGCAGGCGTCTGTGACCCCAAACCCCGTGTTGTTCAAGGATCAACTGTACCTGCTTTAGAAGCTCCATTTCTACCCACCAATTTTTATATAGTTTAGGGCATATTATTTCTTCATTTCTGTCTCTCAATAGTTGGCTTCATGGAGCAAATAATAAATCAGATTATTTCTTGAATGCCTACTTTGTATGGTGACTCTTTAGTAATAATTGTTACAGTCTGCTAGGATGTGAGCCCTCAGCTCACAGCAACAGCAAACATCCTAACAAAGATAGCTGAAGGTTGAACTTCCTAGACTCTAGCTCTCTTCCTAGGCTTGTGCCACGCCCTCTCACATTCAGAAGCAAGAGTGGAGGCTGGGGCATTAGTGCTGCCCTTTAGAACCTTCCACGTACTGCCTACATGCTTCTCTGACCACATGAGCCCAGAATCGCCAAGGAGCAAGTAAGACCATGGTTGTGGAAGCCTGTACTGACAGTGCAGGTCCATAATGGCCACTTGCCCATCTGTTGTCTAGTTAGTTTATTTTCCTTTTACTAGAGTAGCTAATACAAACTAGCCTTGCAGCGTAACTTAGAATTTGCAAAGTACTTTCATAAACATTAGCTCAGTGTTGCTAAGAGTTTTGAACACCGCTCTGGCAAATAAAATAAGGCTTGGAAGTGCTATCCTCAAACAAATGATTTCAAAATTGAAATGAAGCAGTATTTAAAGTACTCTTTACTTTAGTATAGGCAAAGTCACTTTCTTTTCATGTAAATATTGGAAACTGTTATTAAGGGGAAACTGCTATAACATACATTTGAGGTCTAGTCTTATTCTAACAGTCAAAGGGGAGACAACATCACACTTTCTGGTGATGGAGTCTTGGGCCACCTTTTACTGGATTGAAAAAAAAATTTTCTACATCATTTGCCTAGTTAAGCACTTGACTCCTTTTGCATTAGTGGGCTCAGTCTTACCATATCAAGTATTCTTGCTGTGTCTCTTGATAATAAGGCAGTTTGGGCTGTCATAGCTCAATAGTGGTCTGCTTAATATAATAATAAGGACAAGTGAAGTCTCTAACATGTACAACCACAAAACTATGCTTCTCTATACAATGAGTCTATTTACTTTTTCCTTGTACAAGGTAAACTTTCCACTGTTTTTTTTTATTCTTTTAATCCCAGGGTCATGCTTTATGAAAGATTTTTTATAAGTTACCATAAAAATCCAGATTTTTAAAATAAATGTAACAACAAATCCAAACTTGCTCCTGACCTGCCTAATCTGAAATGAATTCCACTTTCATATATGCCATTTCATAGTAAAGCAACTGGGTTTCTTTTTTAAAGACATGAACAAATACATGTCTTTGACTTAGATACTCAAAATAATGGCAGGACAATTCATTTATTCATCAAATTGTTACTGAGCATGTACTATTCCTGGCATTATGCTAGGAGTGCTGATATAAAGGAAAACATGGTCCTTTAGAGAGTTTTGGTCTAATGAGAAAAACATTATTTAGCTCTTTGGTTTTAATGGAATAAACTCTTGTTATAACTCAAGTGCTGAAGGACAATTGACAGGTTTTTCATGGAATAATAACAATAATAATAATTGACATTACTCTATTTATATATACACATCTACTACATATCTTTCTTATTTATCTTTTCTTCTATGAGTAACACAGACCACAATAATCAGTATTTTCTGAGTTAATAAACTAAAAGTGTGATTTGATTTAAGGACTAAAAGAATACCTAGCATAGGGAGGATCTTTTTGACCTAAATCTTGGAGGTTTCCCAATATATGGCCCATGAAGCATAATCTTTAGAATAAGGACCTTACACCTCAACTTCTTCCTTTAACATCAATGTAAGAGGTATTCTATTAACAACTACTGTGTGCTAGACAATGATAAACACTGAGATATAAAAATAGTTTCAGAAAAGTCTCATCTTCAACAAATCATTCTTGGGTACTCAAATGTAATGTGAAAATAAAGGTATGTGAGCCTAAGAGTAGAGATTGTGTTTTATTTATTATCTTTTTATCTCCAGTGTCATGGCACAGAGCAGATATTTTATAGAAGGTTGTTGAGGATATGGATGAATGAATAGATGGACTAAGGCTTAAGATGAAAACATCAATGAAGGAGTAATTCTCACTTGATGTATTTGTGAGGGGAAAATGGTTTATAGTGGAGGTGGTACAATCTAACTTGGTTTTAAAGATGAGGATTTTTTAAGGTAAAGAAGGGGAGACAAACAGCAGTCAGTTGTGTAGACAGTAGGAACAAAGATGAGGGAGCGTGACGGAACATGTTGGTGTGGTTCCCTTTGAGAAATTAGTGGAATATTAGCTAGTCCTAGGTGGTGAGAGCAGGATTTCTCTGTGTAACATCATTCTTCCACCACGAAAGACAAGAAGACCAGTCTTGTTCCAGCTTCCCAGAAGAGATCACTTCTCCCCATTCTATTTCTCCCAACTTATTTAGTCCTCAGTTTTGGAGAAAGGCAGAGCAAGAAATGTCAGAAACAGACAGCATTAAGGCAAAGTTAGAGATGAGAAAACTGATCTTCGGAACTATTCTGTAGCTTGTCTGGGATCACTCAAGTAACTTGGTTCTCTTTCTTGCCTGCTTCACTCAGATGGGTGCCCACAGAAATTCTTAATTGATTTTTAGGATTGTTGCCAAAGTTGAGATATAATACATCTCTGAAATCACAGACTGAGCCCACAAAGACTTGTATTGGTTCAAGTTGTTAGAGTATAAACACAATCACTTTCCCTCTTTATAATTTTTAGTCAAGCCTCCTCCCCCTCCCCCCCAAAATAGTCCTAGTGCTACCAGGCTTGTTTTCACACACACCAAACCATTGTTGAACATTACTTACAACATCCTGACACTTTCTATTTCATAACAAGGGTGAAGTTAGCATTTTTAAGAGAACGAATAACTTCACTAGCAACACAGCTAAAAAGAGATATTCCCCCTTCTAATAAAATAGTAATGCTGCAAGCTCAGCTGCTCATAAAACGTTTATAACCATCAGCTAGTAAAGTGTGGAACAAGAGATGTAAATGTTGCTGCTTGATGAAATGGAGGGATGCTTGGTACAAATATCACACAAGAGCATACAGGCCACAGTGGGCTACATGTGGAAGAAGTTCCTGGTGGCTTCAGGGATCTATTTTGTAGTTAACCAAAGGTTGGTCCCTTTCTGACATTTTTCTACTACAACTTAGAATTGAGACATGAAATGGGGTGGGTGAGGAGAGAGGGAATTGAGCTGGGAAAATTGTCTTTGTCAACCTGTGTTACAAGCCCATAACCCAGGCATGTGCCCTGATGGGGAATAGAACCATGACATTCTGGTTCATAGGTCAATGCTCAATCACTTAGCCACATCAGCTGGGCTGATTACTATAGCTTTGCAGTATGTCTTAAAATTAGATATTATGATTCCTCCAACATTTTTCCTCATTTTCAAAATTGTTTAAGTTATTCTGGTTTCTGTGCCTTTCCATATACAATTTAGTATTAACTTGTTTACATCTTCAAAAAATCCTCCAGTGAATATGATTGGAATTCCTTTAAATCTCTAGTTGATTTGGGACAAATTGACATCTTTACTATCACTAAGTTTTTGAATAAAAGAGTGACATGGCCCCACCTGGTTTGGCTCAGTGGATAGAGCATCGGCCTGCCGACCAAAGGGTCCCGGGTTCTATTCCAGTCAAGGGCATATACCTTAGCTGCAGGCTCCTCCCTGGCCTGGGCCACGGCCGAGGCTCATGCAGAAGGCAACCAATCTATGTGTTTCTCTCACATCAATGTTTCTTTCTGTCTTTCCCTCTCTCTTCCACTCTCCCTAAAAATCAATGGGAAAATATCCTCAGGTAAGGATTAACAACAAAAAAAGAGTGACATGATTACTCTTCATTTCTGGGAACTTCATTTGCATTGGCAGGACAGATAAAGGCCATTTTAAAATATGTTTTCATACTATTCACAGTCTAAAAGAACTTCTGAGCCTGTAAACCCATTCAGTTTGATCTCTGGTCCATTAGGGACAAGAGGCTTGGGTTACCCTCTCTAGGTCCACAGTGTATGTGACAACTCAGAATGTGGCACGTGAGTTGCCACCAGTCTATGTGTGCAGCAGTCCATGCCATGCAGCTTGGCTGTGTCAGATAATGAGAGGAGCTCAGGTGTTCAGTTGAGACCAGATAAAGCTTTTGCGGGAAGGTATGGTAGGTGGACTATATCTTCCCCTTGACTGACTTGCTTGGTGATTTTGAAAAAAACTCAACTTTTTTCTAGCTTGTTTTCCTCATCTATGAGATGAACTAAGTTCTTTCAAGCTATTAAATGTGAAAATATTACTTGATATATCTGCAAGATATATAAGTCTAACCTGCAAAAGAGTATAAAAGAATTTCTGAAGAAATCTTAACTTTAATGACTATAGAGCAGATGATGATCTGAAAGATCACAGTCTATGACTTTACCGAAATTCAAATAGCCAAAATTTTCAGTGACACAGAATCAACATAACAATATACGCCAATTCAAAATGATCGTGCCACTATTGTTTTGTAGATAACTGACCTAATCACAAGTGTGTCTGCATTTACTCATTTACTCATGTGAACCTTATTTTGAATAAACCACAGTTGTTCCCATCCCTTACTGTTTTCCTCATGGAACAAGCACTCATCATCATCAGGCAGCAAACTAGGGTTCATTCAGTACTGCCTTGCTATGCTGCCCGAACATGGCGCAAAATAAAAATAAAACTTGTCTAGGAATTGATGTGAAAAACTAGCTTCTCTAGTCCTTTGGTGAGATCTGATAGCTCAGCCCACAGTTTACAATGAAGAGTAAGAAGGAAGGCTGCGATGAAGATGAGGAATGACTGGAAGCTATAAACCTCTGTGCATGTTTGTGGCCGGGTGGGGCATGGCATGGGGATTGGTGAGAATCACCACAGTGCAAGGTCCATATCCTTCCCTGCAGGACAGCATTAGGGCAAAGCTCGGGACAAACATTCCATTTCTCTGAGGTTCCTAGAGACTCCTTACAGCGACGGAGAAGGAAGTAAGTACACTTAGTTTGAAATTACCATTGGACGCCCCTTCCAAGTAGGATGTCTTAAAATTTCCTTAAATGCAATCTTTCTTAGTGTTCTTTTTAACCTAGTAATTCTCAAACCTCTGTGCACTGTTGTTCTGGGTGTTGTTTTTTGCCTTTTCTCTGCCCTCTCTCCTTAAGCACTGCCACAGTTTCCACAATGAAACCTCATGGGAAACCCTGACACATAGAAGCAATGGCAGTGGAGCGATTCTGCCATGAGTGGAATGGAGCTCTCAGCCTGCTCAGGCTCCCACATCCCCGGGGGTGCCTGGGGCACCGTCCCTGGTTTTAACCATTTGCCTGGGGTGCCCAGTCACTGGGCTGCACAGAGTCCTCTGCTGCGGAGCTTAGAGGCCCAGACTAGCAGCCTGGGTCCTGATCCTCACCAATATACCTATCCTTTCCTCACCCTACCAGTAATGCACTCTTACTGGGATTCTTTTTGAAAAATAAAAAGCTGTTAACTCAAAGTGTCAAATTAGTTGACCTTTAAAAGTTTTAATAATATGCAATGAAATTATTAAAGCACATGTAAAAACATGCAAACTGAAATCTTAGCTTCAGAGTTTCCCCCATGCCTTTCATTTGCCTTTGGGAGGTTTTCTTTAATAGTTCTCTTACTAAGAGTTTGACATCTTATGCAGGCCAGCCATCTAGCTGTTGAGTACTCACTTATCTTACACAGCCATGGACCAAGAGGCTCTGGTTCTAGCCTCTAAGTACCTATATAGAAAAAAATACAATAATTAATACCTTTAGAATCTGAAACAGCTGTGAGACAACCTTCCCTGATCTAAAGTAATGCAGAAATGGGAGCTGTAGACATCCGGTCTCTCATAGACCTATCGTGGGGTCCCGAAGAAGACAAAGGGAACTTGGCCTTCATCTCTGCACAGGGACACCACACCCACAACATTTGTGAGGCGAACGTGATAACCACTACACTACGGAAACCGCTAACACAACCACAACATTCGTGAAGAACAGCTAGTAAAGGCAGGAAGGGTTCCAGTTTTTAGGAAGAAGTAAACGTTCAAACCACAACCTTGTTTCATTGTGACCTGCATTAACAGGGACAAACTAAAGCATTTTTGTTTGTTTGTTTTATTATTTTTTTAAATGACCAAGTTGAAAGGATAGTAAATCTATGCCGATGTTATCATGACAAAGTACAGCTACAAAAACAACCTTCTGAGTTGCATGAGGACAGCTTGAGCATGAAAAAGAGTTTGTATTTACTGTTTCAATGGCAAAAACTACCTGTAATTATTTCCTCAGTGGGACCGCATAAAACTGGAATTCCATTTAATCTTCTACCAAACAATTTCTATATTTCATGTCATGGATTAGAATGAAAATGGGGATAGTTCATCAACACTGATCTGGGATATAAAAAAGAGCAGCGAAGCCGAGGGTATGAGAGTGCATAAAAATGTTTTGTGTTCTGACCAGTACATTGCTTTAAAAAAATTTTACAGTCAGGCCCAATTGTTCATTCTCTCCATGCAGAAGATACTCACATATTCATTTTTAAAAGGGCAAATCAACCATAATTCAGTTTATAAACTATGAAGCTGGTTGCGAATGTCTGGATGAATATTCATTAGAATCTCTTAATCTGCCATCGACCGTGATTCATTAGGCATATGTAAATATCACTCACTTTAATTGCCCCTAAACTGACTTAACATAATATTGTCATTAGCAAATTATTAGTTATTTGTGTAACTAATGGCACATTATGGTGTGCACGTTAAAGCTCCAAATATATGGTTACAATTATGATGATGTTTTATGCTGGGGGCTTTCTCAACTATTTGATGAAATATAATGGAGTCAAATCAAATCTGCTATGTTAATAGGACACTTGCAGAACTTTTTGCTGCACTTTGGTGCTGTTACCGCATTCCAGCTACTCGCTCTTCCTGACATCTGACGTGCCATGGCTCCTTTCTATTTCCTTGTCTGCACTAAGGGTCTCAGGAACTTCCTCAACTCTGCTCTCCCACATTTTACCTAATGGGCCCAAACCCAGTTTGCTTTTGGTAAAAGGGACTTTATTTTCAAAAATATTCATTCATTGGAAATGGAGCAAAAAATGGGCAAAGAAAGCATAGAAGACCCTCCTGAACACTGATGTAGAGGGATAAAGCCAGCACGTAATTGAACCAACTCATAGGAACTTGACTCTACGGGTTCTTACCTGGGGGACTGCATCTACATTTGACCTGTATATGGTGAGCTGTGCTGCAGCTATTTTCTCCAGAATTGTTGTCATCTATAAGAATTTGTTATCTCCGATAAGCCCTTTTGTATTCTTTGCATTGCTCCTTCTGAAAATGTTGCTTACCTATCCCTCCACCTCCCCAAAGCACTTACTTTACAACAAAGTCATGGAGAAAAGGACTTCTTTTTATCTCCATCTCCACAGCAATATCAGGAGGTTTTTCAAAGAGAAGCACTTACTTTTATCACTTACAATTATTACAGATTCACTAAGTGAGCTCCTAGGAATAAAGGTGACCCAGCATACTGGCAGACAAGTATACCTTTAGTCTCTGTTAATTGCCTAACTGCTGACAGGAATGTGTTAATACAAATTAGCTAACAGAGGCAGGAAAACCTTTTATCATATTGCCTCCTAAATATTAGCACATTAACAGTCCATTGATGTTTATAAATAGAGATCCAGACAAATGCATATTCCTGTCTTTGATAATGTCCTAAATTAATTGCCATTTCATCTTAATTTAATAAGTGATCCTTTTAGTTTAAAAAAAATGCTTACACAGAAGAAATTATCAAGATAATGACAGCATAATGAATACAGATTGTGGTACAAATCTCCTGAAGAGATACCAACATTCCAGAAACATGGTCAAGCATTATTGTATTTAAAATAAAGCAAATGTGTCAGTCCAACATACTTCAGGTTTAACACTACTGTCATAAAGTAGAACAATTCTGGTTATTTTGATTGCTGATGAGTGATTGAATCCCTCTTTCCAAGAAGTTTTGTTATGATTTTCAGAGCTTTCTTCTAGCCAATATAATTCCTCCCAACTTAAAAACTGGTTAATGAGGTGCTACCTCTATGCTATACATACTTCTGACATAATGCCTATTATCTTCGTGTCACAAGGATGCCTGCCTCCTCTACAGACTATAAGTTCCATAGAGTTAAGAGCTTTGTGTCTAATATAGAGGTTGGCAAATGATCCATATTGGGTCTGCCACCTTTTTTCAGCAAAAAAAGTTTAATTGGAACAAAATGCACATTCATTTACTATTGTAACAGAGACCAACATATTGGTCCATAAAACCTAAAACACTTACTTTTTGGCCCTTTACAGAAAAGTTTTGTTAACCCATGGTCTAATAAAGAGAATTTTGCTTCCAATGAATAAATAAAGTCCCCCCATAAAGCATCGTGTTTGTGATAAAAAAAAAATTATGCCTCAAATGTCTGCAGAGTCAATGATTTATCGTGTAGTTAAAGTTTGGACACTTGTAAATCTGATATCATAGGGGTGTTAAAAATATCTACTTCATTTGAGCCCTGATAATTTTGTTATATAGGTTGGCCGAGGTATTTGGCTGGGCTTATAAACCAAGTCTATTGTCTTATTTATGAGTTATGGTTGAATGTAAACCGTGACTCAGAAAGTCACTTTACATTTTGTTCAGACTTCTAACTCCACTTTAGACTTAAACATGTCCTTTTTTTAATTTACACACTAGAAGGAATGAAGAAACACTCTTGCCCAGCATTGATATTGCCATTATTAATAATAACCAGTAGTTATGGAGCCACTAACTTTGTGCAGGCCTATACAAAGCACTTGGTGTACAGTATCTCATTTAACCATTACTACAACTTTATGACATAGATACTATTACTTCTCCTACATTAAACATCAGAATATTGAGACTTAGAGAAAACAGATGCTTTGCCTAAAGTCACACAGCCTATCGATGGGACCCAGGAGTCACTTCTCAGCTTTTCCACAGCCACGACCCATGTTCCTTCCACGACACTATGCTCCCCCATGCTGTGTATTGAATTCTGTCACCTGCCTTGCTATGTTGAGATTCTTAACTGATGCCCACTAAAAATTTATGTTTTTAAGAAGTAGTCAACCATCCAGAGACAATCTAATGTAAAATGTTTCTAAAAATAGCAGAACATAAAATTAAACATATTTTTATCCTAATTCTGTAAAGTGTATGTATATTAGGATCTCAGCTTGAACCTACAGTGCAGACACTGCAGCTGTACAGGCAGATCTGGGCATGGCTGGTGAACTGGTGGGTGATCCAATCAGAGGCTTTCTACTTAAGATCTGATGAACTTCCTGGGCAAGACCTCTTCCTAATAAAACAAGGCTGGGGCTCTGAGCTTGACTAATAACTAAGCTCTTATTACACGAGAGAAGTGATTTCGAGTGCACTGTGAAGGCGGTTACTTAAACTACCCCACTCCCATGTGCTTAGGGCCACTTGGTACAAGCAGCACCATTTGAGAATAATATGACTGCTGTCACATCAGACCACCCAGAAAGCCATTGTTGGAAAGGCATTCTGAGCTCACGCGCGTGTTGACTGGGTAGGCCCAGAATGCAAAGCCTTCGCCTCCTTTATCTATGCCAGTGATGGTGAACCTATGACACACATGTCAGAGGTGACACGTGAACTCATTTTTTTGGTTGATTTTTCTTTGTTAAATGGCATTTAAATATATAAAATAAATATCAAAAATATAAGTCTTTGTTTTACCATGGTTGCAAATATCAAAAAATTTCTATATGTGACACGGCACCAGAGTTAAGTTAGGGTTTTTCAAAATGCTGACACGCCAAGCTCAAAAGGTTCGCCATCACTGACCTAGGCCATTTCTCAGGCATTCTAATTCCTCAAGTCACACCTGTAACTGCTGTGTCAGGGATGGCCATAGCACAAGGCCTCTTCAGAGAGGGTGACATTCTTCTTGGCTCAGCCCTTGCTAGAATCCTGGGCTAATATCTACAGAATGCAATAGGTTGGTAACAAATCCCTAAATTTCTAGTAAATCTCAAAAAGAATTCAAGAATAAGAAAACTCAAATAAACATTTTTTTTTTTGCATTGGACAAAAGTAGTTAAGCTAAAATGTCACAATTTCTCACTGTTTTGGGGGAAACCTTCATAATAATGTGCTCTACTGGAGAGACACCATGTCCTGCCCCTTATTACTGAAGTGGAAGGAAAGGAAGAGGGTCTTCCTTACCATGTCCCAGGCAACCAGTAAATGGGCATTTATTCACTGGGGAGTCCAACTCCATGGGTGCCCTGAAAAGGTGAGAGGAATAGTGGGGATCCCTTCAGAGAAGCTAGGTTGTGTTTAGAGAGTCCAGAGACAGTGTGCAGCTACAGGAAAGCTGCTAGTGTCCTGATGAGACTGGTTATTTCTTTTTTCTTTTTTAAAAAATATATTTTATTGATTTTTTACAGAGAGGAAGAGAGCGGGATAGAGAGTTAGAAACATCCATGAGAGAGAAACATCCGTCAGCTGCCTCCTGCACACCCCCTACTGGGGATGTGCCCGCAACCAAGGTACATGCCCTTGACCGGAATCGAACCTGGGACTCTTCAGTCCACAGGCTGATGCTCTATCCACTGAGCCAAACTGGTCAGGGCGAGACTGGTTATTTCTACTAAAAGGTCGGTGATAAGTGTTCTGCTCCTTTCCCAGAGATGTCCCAATTCCTGTCCACTTCTCAAGTCTGTGTCTTGTCTCCATCCTCCCATAATTTAGTGAACCACTGATATCCTGTCAATTAATTCCTTTTCTCCTTAACATGGTCAGAATCAGTTTCCATTGCTTGTAACCAGTAACCCCAGCTCATAGAGAACTTCTACATTGTGGGCATTCAAACACCAAATATATGTGATTCTAAGCATAACATGAGAGATATTGGAGGGCCTTTTGCCCACCTTTCCCTCCAGCTTTCCTTAGTTTGAGTATCATACACAAAAGTTTCAGGACATACATAAAATTAACTATGGGGATAGAAAAGCATTAATTTTTCTATTCTTCCAAAATGCAAAATTTGCAAATGCTTCAGCAAGATGGGAAATAAATAACAAAGAGAATTATGAGTAGAAAACCTATGGTTTTAGGAAATCTTTGACTTCCCAGGAATCCCATGCTAGACAGTGTTGACAATTCTTCTGACAATTATTTGAGCTTTCTTATTTTTGAATTCTTTTTGAGACTTATTAGAAATTTAAGGACTTGTTACCAACCTATTGCATTCTGTAGATATCAGCCCAGTATTCCAGCAAGGGCTGAGCGAAGAAGAATGTCAGCCTCTCTGAAGAGCCCTTGTACTATGACACAGCAGTTACAAGTGTGACTTGAGGAATTAGAATGCCTGTGTCTCCTGATATCTCCATAATCAGCCTGACACAGTGACTTAAAGTCTCAGAAACCTGCACTCCATTCTGAAATTAGAAATAGTCCCCCCAAAAAACTCTGCTGCCAAAATTGAAATGTTATTTGAGAGTAATAACAGACTGGCATTTCAGAACACACTAAACATGAACCTTTCATCTCTGCTTTACAAACATTTATTTAACACCTACCATGTGCCAGGCACTCTGTTGGTGCCAAGCATACAAAGACAGGGTCCCTATTCCCTGAACTGAAGAAGCTTAAAGACTGAGAAGATACAGTTTAACGTGTGCTAAGCAATAAAATGGAGATTTGAGCAAGGCACACAGAACAGGTGATTTCAGCCCAAACTTCTTTTTTGCATTAAAAAAAACCGGTGAATTCAGCCAAAGCTTCTATGAGTTTCCCAAAGATTTCTCCTGAGCTAAACATGTATGACTTAATCAGATGACCTAGCTGAGAAGAGGACCCTGAGAAGTGTATTTGGGAGGGGTTCTGGAGAGCAAAGACTGGCAGCAGAATGTACTGTCTGCAGAAATTTGTGGGCCTAGGAGTGGAATGAGAGAACTAGTCGCTTGTAATTGGAAATTTTTAAAAGTGCTAAATTCCCATATTTAAATGAGAGTCATCAAAGATGACATGAAAAGATCACAGAAGGCAATTTCTCTAAATACTTTTAGTTGCTGGCATGACATCTGGTCCAAATAGGGTGGTCATCCCTGCAGAGGGAATGATTAATGGTCATTAAAGTTTATACTGAGTTTAGTTGGCTTAAAATAGTGAAAACTTCCTTCTTTTCTTTTGGCCTTGGGTTGGGTGGGCGTGGTGTCAGGAAAAACACTGTAGTGGAAGTGCAGTTTGGAGAACGAGCAGTACTCTTGCAACAGACAATGGTACATTCCAGGTGGGAGAAAGAACTTGTGAAAGACCAAAGTGTGTGAAACAATATTGCATATGGTGACAGTGGGAATAAAGCTAGAGAACTATACAAATCTTTACTTCATTATTAGAAGTTGGAAAGCCATTCAGCATTTAGGCAGGAGGAGTGACATGATAAAATGGATATTCTAGAAAACTGTGGTGACAGTGTGGGACATGGATTGGAAAGAGTCATGATGGGAGATGGGCAAATCAATACAAGGGACATTTACAATAATCTGAGTAAAGGGGAGATGAGGACTTAATCCATAGCGGCCAAAGTGTGACCCACACAAGGAAACAGATGGAAAAGAGAGTACCAATCCTAGGCATATGGATGCAGGAGATGGAAAAGCCAAGAAAGACCCTGAGGTTTGTGGCCTAAGTGACAAAACTGTCAATAATGTCATTCACTGAAATAAGGAGCAAAAAGGCTGAGAGGTAGATAGAGATTTCAGTTTGGATATTTTGAATATAAAGTGCTCTTGGAACATGCAGGTGGAGTTGTCTCAAAAGCTGAATGATATATGGATTTCAAAAGAGGTCTGGACTAGAGATTCAGATTTGGCATGTTAGACCCACTAGCTGTGTGAGCTTGGGCAAGTTATTAAAAGTTCTCTGTGCATCAGCTTCTTTGTCTGTAAAATGGTAATAATAATAGTTCCTACTTCATAGGGTTGTTAGAAGTATTAAGTGGCTTAATACATGTAAATTTCTTAGAAGCATACTTGTCACTATATATAAGTATTAGCTGTTGTTTATCATTATTACTGTTATTGCTTCTGACAAAGTACCCTCATTACATTTATTCATTGAAATTCAGTATTATCTTTTTTTCAGCTTTATTGAGATATAATTGATGATTAAAATGGTGACATATTTAAAGTGTACAACATGATGATTTAATATATGTATTCATTGTAAAAGTATTTCCCCATCCAGTTAATTATCACATCTATTATTCACATATTTACCTTTTTAGTGTGTGAGAGAGCATTTCAGTTCTACTCTCTTAGCGAATTTCAATAATATAACACAGTACTATCAACTATGGTCCACCCTGTTACACATTAGATCCCCAGATCTTATTCATCTTGCAGCTTAAAGTTTGTATCCTTTTATCAACCTTTCCCTGTTACCCCCACCACCCCCAAACCTTAGAAACAACTTTACTACTCTGTTTCTGAAATCCACTATTTTTTTTTTAGATTTCACATATAATTGATTTCATGCAGTATTTGTCTTTCTTCGTCTGGTGTATTTCACTTTGCATAATTCCCTCTAGGTTCATCCATGTTGTCACAAACTATAGAATTTCTTTCTTTTTTTTAAGGCTAAATAATATTCCTTTGTATAGACCACATTTTTTTTTTATCAGACATGCCTTACTTATTGTTTTTTAAAAGACTCAAAGCAAATATTCTCTATTCTTACCATTGTTGTTGTTTTCTAATCAATCTTTATTGTTGAGATTATTACAAATGTCCCTCTTTTTTCCCCCCATAGCTCCCCTTCACCCGGTTCCCACCCCGCCCCAGGCCCTATTGTCTGTGTCTATAGGTAATGCATACATGCATATAAGATTTTTGTCTAATCTCTTCCCCCACACCCCCATACCCTCTTCCCTCTGAGAATCATCAATCTGATCCATTTCCATGACCCTGATTCTATTCCATTTACCAGTTTATTGTGCTCATAGAATTTTTTATTCATTTGATTTTTAGATTCAATTGTTGATAGATATGTATTTGTTGCCACTTGTTTAGACCACATTTTCTTGATCCCTTCATCTGTTGACCATTGCATGTATTCTTTAACTGTCTTCTCCAGCCTTCCTTACTTCCTCGTGTCACCCATCCTCAGTGAAAACCTCAGTTCTCACAGTTCGTGCAAAGTTTTACCATGGCCGATATCTTTATGCATTTCATCTGATTAAAAAAAACCCAACACAACCTGAAGCCAGTTATGCTTATTGCTAGTCAGAAGAATCCCCAGGGAAGCCTGCTGTGGAAGTCCTATTGCTGCTGGCCTCTGAGTCCAGGCCAGCACCCTCCCCAGGGCACAGTGAGGAAAGCCCTGCTACTAGCTCCTCTGCTGCTTTTACAAAAACAACTTAGCTTGTTTTCTGATTCTAGAACTAATACATGCACGTTGTACAAATCTTGGGAAAACAAAAAGTATAAAGAAGAAAGTAAAAAGCACCTATAATTAAGGCATAACCACTATGAATATTTATTGTTTATCTTGGAAACTTTCCTCCTTGGGAGATGCTGGCAAAGAGCAGCCCCCACAGCTCCACCTCACGCTGCCTGCATACTCACCCTGCTTCTGCTGCTCTGGGCAGGTGACTTAAGATATTCATTGTAATCTCTGGGGTTTAGAAAGCTGTCAGGCTGGGATTAAATGCAGCATTTGTTGGAGTGTCCTGGCTGCATTCCAGCTGAAGCCCTGATGGTTTGAGGGTCTCAGTTGTAGCTTCAATTGGATTAGTTACCCATTAGTTCTTCTTCTGACCCTGGGTGGAGGGGTGCAGGCATGGGTAATCGGAGTGCCTGCTTTTAAATGAAGGGGGCCCTGCCGTGTGGACTCTGTAAATCATCCCACAGGAGAGGGAAAGCGCTGTAGGGATCAAAGGCTCAGGGAAAGCGCAGGGTGTCCTTGGCCCTCCCCCTGCCTCCACCCACCGGCAGCCCCTGCCCAAGTGGGAACCTGCAGAGGTGGAACACCACTGCCAGGGCATCTTGCTGTTGCAAAATCTCCATCTACCATGGAGAACGTGCATCCCTACTGAACACCCTCGGTCAACCCTCTCTCATTTTAAGGGTGACGAGGAAATTGGGTTGTAGATATGCCCAAATTTAGCACTACAACCACCGTAGCTGTTGCTATTTAGATATTTTGATCATGGACAAAATCGGGGATGCAAAAATCAGTTTGCTGCCCAATGCATATCAGGTGGTGAAGGTGAAAAGTTTATAAGGACCAGTAGTCCAGATACCAAGTTGGCAGAAGATGTTGCTTAAACATTCAGATCATGTAGCAAGGAGGTCAGCATGCCCTGAGCCTTGAACCAGAGGAAATAAAAATACACTGAGCCCAACAGTATCCAAACCCCTAATTGCTGCTGATTTGAATTCAGCAGTACATTTTGCGTAATACCAATAAATGACCTTTCTTTAGGGGGGGCACTAGCATGATTGTTGGGACCTTGTAACAAATACCTAGTGCCATTTAATGATGGAATGACATATCTCTGATATGCAAATTTTTACAGCACAGCAATTAAGCAGTTTAGAATTTTATGACAGTGTTTGGGCTTTCTACAACAAAAAAAGGGGGGGCAATAAAGGCCTGTGATGGATGGGCTAATCCCCCCTGGAAATATACTATGTAATGCTGTGGCCGACAATACATTATGGACAGCATTGTGATGATTGGTTGTTAATCTCCCTTCCCATCCTCCCCTAGATCCCAGGGAAAACCCTTGCTGCTGCAACCCCCACCCCTACCCCCACCCCCACCCCCACCCGCAGGGTGCACGACTCAAAACTGCATGGCAGCCACGTTGTTGGGACGCGAGTCTGGGGTACAGATGGGAAAGTCGGGGCATAACAATCTGCTGTGTGCACGGAATACAGAGCAAAAGGAGCTTGCAGGGAGGCAGCTTGTCAGCAGGGGACAGAGCTGGGGGCCATATGCCACTCTTCTCCCTTCTGTCACCAAGTCTGCCACCTCCTCCTTCTGTCAGGGGACACTAATGATGAACATGTTTTAAACAGTTTTGTTTACCTAGCAACAGCTTTTCTAAGAGGGGGTCTTAATTAGTCACCTTAAACAATTTTTGGTTTGGATTTTTTTTTAAAAAAAGCATTCATTCATTTGTTCATTCATCTGGAAGAATCTCTCTCTTGCTCATTCCACACACACCCCCGGCCCGGCCCCTGCCCCCCACACCCTGGAGGCTGTTGTTACTGTTTCCATGAAAAAGTGTGTCTGCATTACAAAACTCGCTTTAATAGCTATATGCCATTTTTCTTTCTTTCATACACACTTTAATACCGTGATTAGCTGTGAAGGGTAGATTTTCCTTTGCTTGTCCGAGGCAGTATTCCTTTGTGAAGCTCTTCAAATGGGATCTACATTTTAAAATGAAATCCCATTTGGCGATTTTTTTCCCCTCATAATTTTGTACTCCTGGTTGTTGTCACTTTCACATTAAAGGAGGGGGCTCAGAGCCGATTTAGCAATTCATTCAGTCGACAGAAAAAGAAGAAAATTCTAATTTGAGTTTCATCAATAATGTTATTAGTTTTCTTTTCAAATTTGACTCACAAAGCACAGTGAAAGCAAAGTAGTGTTTTCTGAGTTACTTTTGCCTTTGGTTCCTTTATTTAGAATAAATAAAGTGAGATACTGTGAATTCATGGATTTCTATTTATACAAAATAATGCTAAATTTAAAAATATCTGTTAAGGTGTAAAATATTAACTTCAAATTGAATAGATGAATTAGAAATAAATTTTAAAATAGCATCACCCAAAATGTTGAGAGTGAAATGCTTTTTTTTTTTTTTTTTTTTTTTTTTTTTGTAATGAAATTTATGAAGGTCGGGTTAACAACCAAAAGACAATACCACCAAATGTGTTTAATCATTAACTCTCACTAGACAATAGCTTCCTTAAAAATCAAATGACACAGGCTAATTCCTGCAGGAATACCTCTGCTTTTACATTATTGAAACAGCTTCTGCCTTATTGCAAAGAAACAACACCTCTTTGAAGCCACTAGCTGTTTCTCTTAAAACCTATGATCCGCTTCACCTTTATTTAGAAGAAGATGGAATGATTAAGATGTAGGAATGTGGGAATAAAAAAGAGCTGATCCCAGAAGACAGTTCTTAGAATAAATACTATATTTTTATTAGTAACTTAGTTTGTATTGTAGTAAGTCAAACAATCATTTTCAATTGAATATTTTTTTCCTCATACAAATTATAGTATTCTAGAATGGGTTTTAATTTAGAACTCTAAAGAGGAATTTTTATAGTCAACTAATATTTAATAATTTTAATTAATATACTTTATTTTTAGAGCCTCTCTAGGTTTATGGAAAAATTGAGCAGGAAATACAGAGACTTTCCCCAAACCACCTTACCTCCCCCTACAGTTTCTCCTATTATTAATATTTTGCATTAGTATGGGGCATTTGTTACAATTGATAAACCAATATAATACATTGTTATTCAGCAAAATCCATACTTTACATTAGGGCTCACGCTTTGTGTCGTACAGTTCTATGGGTTTTGACAACTGTATACCTACATGTATCCACCATTACAGTATTATATGGAATAGTTCTACTGCCCTGAATATCCCAGGTTCCACCTGTTCATCCTTCCTTCTATCCCCAACCCCTGGCAACCACTGCTCTTTTTACTGTCATTAGAGCTTTGCCTTTTCTAGAATGTCACATAGTTGGATTCATACAGTTTGTGGCCTTTCCATATTGACTTCTTGCATTTAGTTATATGCATTTTAAGGTCTTTTCATGACTTGGCAGCTCATTTCTTTTCTTGCCAAAGAGTATTCCATTGTATGGATGTACCAAGATGGATTTTTATAGCATTTAATTATCTAAACCTGTCAAAATAGCGGGGGGAGGGAAATCTACCTTTCAAAGGTAGTTCAGTATATAAATAGTATAGTTCATTTGATTCTTAAATTTGAAGATAACTTTTAAAAAGTTGTTTTATTTAAATAGTTTGGCTTCAATTTTGGGCTAATTAGTAACATATGCATTATAATTACTTAGTGTAAGCTACGTAAAACATTAAGTGAGAAAAAAAATAGAAACCCCTCCAAGATGATGTGGTCAGGGAAGGATGCTTAATGAGGTTACATTTAATCAAGAAGTGTCATGTCATGTCATCTGATGTGTATGTCAAATGGGAGATACAAAATCATTCTCTGTGTGTGTGTGTGTGTGTGTGTGTGTGCGTGTGTGTGTGTATGACTGGCCAGGAATTCTTTGTCAAGAAGATGGGAACAGCAAGCCCCCTGGGCAGACTTTTGAAGAATCACTTGATTCTCAATTACACCTTCTAGGATGAGGAGGTACCAATCGTCCTAAGTGGGAATAGAACAAACTTTTATGATTGCTGAAGACCGCCTCTCACAGTATCACTTAATGCAACTCATCAAGTTTGAAGTTGTTTAGGAATCAAGAGTCTTGGGGGTTGGAGGGATTGAGACAATGGTGACCTCTCTTTTCAGAATCAACATAATTAGAATCAAACTGAGAGGTTGGGATGGTCCATAGGTTATAAGGAACCCCAAAGTTCCTGAAGTGGAACTTACATGTTGGAAGGGAAAGTCAGGAGTCAAACCTAATGCAATACCTGGGGCCTAGAACATAAGACACTGCGTGGAGTTGGGGTTGGAAGCTGACCCTGGGTCAGGGTGGGTTTATTTCCCAGTGGGTATGGCCTGGAGGAGCAGGACCAGGAAGCCCCAAAGTTGGGTGGCACTGCTGCTCACCAGGAACCTGAGCCTGCAAGCATCACCTCACAGAGGGAAGTGTTGTGGGCAACTGTGCAGGGCAGCACCAGCTATTCTCATGTTTCCTTTTCACTTTCCACCTGGCACTTAGCAGCCAAGGACCTGTATTAAGTAATTTACCTCCAGTGCGATTAGATAATTCAAGGAGCGGAGAGGTTTCTAAAAGAAAGCTCCCTGCTCATGTTGCTCATTGAAAAAATAAAAACAATGAAAGAATGTGACTTCATTTACACCCCGAGCTGGTGAAGGAACCATATCACATGTCCTAGCTAAGAAAGAAGTAACCCTTCTTTCACACCTAGAAGTGTATATGTAAAACATTGCCCCTGCCTTCCCACGGAGCATGCAGAACACTGGTGGGGGGAACCGAAAGGTCACCCGATGCACATGTTAGATTGAGAGATGAGCTGAGTCTCAGTGTCCCACACACAAAAACCATTTGCTTGCTAATGAGCAATTCAGCACAAGCGCTTGTTGGCATGTTACAGAGCTGCAAAGTCTTCTTTGCAATCCACCTTTTTTTTCTTCTAAGATGCACATTGAACATAGCGTGTATTTTATAACATATAATAGTATAGGTGGTTATGGCTGGAAGGATTGGCATCTACATGACAGCGGGCAGGTGCCTAGTGAGCAGCCGGAGCAGCCGAGAGATAGTTGCCCCCCTGGTATCAGCATCTTCTGACCTTTGGATTGTGACTCTGGCAGTATATACTTAAACTCCACGGTGATTCTCATTCCTGCTCCCTTTCAAGCATTTTATAAGCACCTTGTTCCCTGTGTTACATCTCTTTCTTCTTAAAAATAATCAAAGCCCAATTATATGTTGATTACAAGAGATACAATTTAAATATAAAGACAGAGATAGATTAAAAGTGAGAGGATGGAAAAAGGTACATCATGCAAACACTAATTATTAGAACACTGGGGAATTAGGCCCTCAGAGATCTATGTCTTGTCAAAAAGACACCTTCCTGTAGAGAGATGGTCTGGTCTTGGATTTCAAGTCAGGAGTAAGGTAAGAGCTGTATTCTTTACAAAAGCATTCTAGGCCCATGTGTGTGTATGAGTGAGTGAGAGAGTGACTGAGTGAGTGAGTAGTGAGTGAAAAAAAAAAGTATTCTAACGGCCCTTTAAGTGAAGGGAAGTTCCACTTGCAAATGTGATTTATTTTTACCAAATATACAAACTAATTGTTGTATTACTAGAGTTGGCATCTTGGAAAACATTCTCTGCTTTACATACTTTCATAATAAAACTTTAATATTGAAAAATTCTAATTATAATTAATCCCAATCCTATATAATAAGAGCCTAATATGCTAAGTGTCTGGTCATTCGGTTGCCCATTTAACCAATTGAAGCATAATATGCTAATGATATGCTAAGGTCCCTCAACCACTCATTATGACGTGCACTGACCGCCAGGGGGCAGATGCTCTGACCTGTAGGTTAGCTTGCTGCTGGAGTCTGGCTGATCGGGACTGAGCGAGACGGGCTGGACACGCCCTGGAGCCCTCCCACAGTCCCTCCTTGGTTGGCCAACCTCCCATGTCCTTCCCTGACCCCAATTGTGCACCAGTGGGATCCCTCAGCCTGGCCTGCGCTCTCTCGCAATCCGGGCTGAGGGACCCTCTTCCCCGAGCGCACGAATTTTGTGCACCGGACCTCTAGTGTAATATAAAAAATGTGAGACAATTTTTTGTACTTTGTTCATTATACACACTCATTAAAACTAGTCTTTTCAACATTTAAGATAACATATCAAAGTGTTCATTACATAAGGCCAAGTGAAAAAGTCAAGGAATATTACTAAGTAGAATGTGATTTTTATTATGTAAATCATGAACATATATATATGATGTTATATATACAGATCAAAAAAGAAAACATATCAAACATTTCCAAATGAACTAGCATTAGGATGTGGAATTATGAATGAATTATTTTTTTCTCTTTTTGTCTGTTTTCTATAAGGAACATACATTACTAGTATATATAAAGAAAAAAGTTACCAAAGTAATTTCATTTTCTATTTGGTATAAATGCTAACATCTTAGAGAATATACACATATACAGATAAAAGAGACAAAATGCAACTTTGTGTCACATTAGTAAACGTCCAGAAATGGATCATGTGACAAAAATAAACTTCTACCCAGAAAGACCAGGTGAAATACAAACCCTGAAGCACTATACTTGCTTATAAGCCTGGACATGACTTCAAAAACATTAACTAGGAATCATTTATGATGGCTAGTATTTGTGCAGTGCTTTAGTGCTTAGGAGCTCTTTGCCTTTAACTGCAGTTAATTGAATTCTCACAGAAAAAAGAAAGTGAAGAAATCGGGAAGCAACCGATCCCCATGTTTTTAGTTTACTCAATCTGCTGGAGCCTTCATTTAAAAGTTTACATCTTTTTGTGGAAAAATTAATTTCTCTTTCACAAGTTCCACTCACATTTTGTTGCTAATAAAACCAAGGATGTAAATACTATTAAGTACAAAACAGCATGTTGCATAATTGTTTCAAAGCAATTACAGATTATATCGAGCCATTCGTGGAGCAGAAACAGTTTTTTCCAAGACACCAGCTCCCTGTACCTTGAAATTTTATTAGTCTAAGAATTTCATGTACCATATGTTCGAATATGAGACTAGCTGCAATTGAACAAACAACTTTCTGATATATAAGTGAATGATAACCTGATTTTTAAATGTGTTTATCTAATGAGATAGTAACTGTAATTTACAACACATATAAAAACCCCCACTGTTACTCCTGGTGCACCTCTTGGCTAAAAAAGGGTGATGCAGAGAGATATGCTAATGACGGTCGGCTTGGTTTTTACCAAGTCAGTAATAAAATTTGCATTTGATATTGTGCACAGTAAACTGGGTTATTAGCCTTGAAAATGAGTCTCATAAAATTTAAATATAGGCTTAAATCATATTAACTGTCCTGTAGGTTTTCTGAGAGGCTTTAAAGCATTGTGTTGCTTCCGTCGTGTAGGAAATGCAGATGTTTGTGTGCCTTCAAGGGGGCCCCCAAAAGGATACAAATGAGAGCTCGAGAGATGCACTAGAAAAGCATCCACAATTGTGCTTCCAGCTTTGAGGACCTGGCCCAGGTCAAGTACCTGTTGATCCAGGAAGCAGGGGAAGGAGGGTCTTTCCAAAAGGGGTTGCAGGCTAAACATTTGGCCAGGCTGGGCAAATAACCTCTGCACAAGGACTGTGTGGACTGTCAACACTAGGACTTTAAAACCTGATGGCTTGATGAGGCAGGCAAGTTGACAGCTGGGAAATGCCACTTGTTATCCTCAAGATAGACGCTGAAGTTGCAGATGAACTGCTGAAGTGCCTAGTGTAGCAATTTTTCTAGTAACTTCCAAATTGATTGTCCCGCTTCTCAGTCCACACTAAACCGTAACCATGTAGTGTTCTAAGGAAGAGATACACCTGAGGATGCAGGCACCTGGTGTTGACTCCTGATTGAATTAGATGTACTGCCCTGGCATGCTGGGCACACATTGCTAAGTAGCTTTGTAGGGTCCCACCGGCAATTCGACAACAGTACTCCATCCCTGAGCCAAAGCCTTAGTCCCAACCATCACTGACTCTACCCAGCCATGGCTGGAGGAACCCCTTGGATGTATAACTAGCCAGGCCAAGGTTGACTCCCAAGAGGCACAAGTGATTTTCCACTTCTAACTCCAAGACTTTCATCAGGTCTAATTATTTAAAGCTAGAGGCCCAGTGCACAAAATGCATGCATGGGTAGGGTCCCTAGCGGCTGCCGGCTGCTGGCTGCCGGCCTGGGACCTCCCTTCCCCTGGCTGCCTGCTGGCACCACCCAGGACCTTCCTCCCCGTGGTTGCCAGCCAACCCCACCCCCTGGTTGAACTCCCAGTTGAGGAGACCATTTGCATATTAGGCTTTTGTTATATAGGATATTTCTTCCCAGCCAAATTCACCATCCTTCACATCCTTCTCAGTTTTCCTTGATCGCTACTCAAGATCTAAACTCTTTATAGGCCAATCCTTCATGCATATATCTCCCTTCTTTCTCCTGAACTGGCTTCCTTCTCCATTCTTCTCTGCCCAGATCTTCCAACCTGCCCTGTGGAACTCTTGTTCCATGGGTAACAGACTCCTATTTGTCCACACAAGTTCTTCACTGAACGCTCACTCTGAGCCCTTGCCTGAAAGAACCCTAGCTCACCCAGGGGAATAATGCTTCTCCTGCTACCCAATCAGGGAGAAGCTGCACGTTCCTCTCCACTTCATATCCAGCAAGGATGATGGGAGGTTGTCCACCTTTCTTACTCAGCACTGCCCTTCGAGACCATGAATCTTCCATCTTGATGTGAAAATTCTTGCTCAAAGGAGCTGTCTTTATCACTCTTTCTTAGCCACCCCTTTGGCTAACATCTACTCTTTCTCTGCCTTTTATTAAACTTTAGTTTCTAGTTCAAAACTGTCTTCTTCACTGTCAGGAAGAAGATTTATTCAAAACCCCAGTCTGTCACTATCTTTTTCTTCTAACTTCCAGTGGTTCACAACCTCCATTCACAAAGTTCAAACTCACACTCCCGGAGACATAACATAGACCTGGTAATCTCCCAGAAGGTCTTGGTCTCATATCTAATAATTCAGAAAATCCACTCTCAGACCACCTCCTATTGACCTATTTCCTGATCTACCAGCTCATTAGGACCTACAGTCCTCTACCCCATCTAATTCCCCCCATGCAGCTATCCTTCCTGTCTTATGTTTTTTTTAATCCTCACCCAAGGATATTTTTCCATTGATTTTTAGGGAGAGTAGAAGAGAGAGGGAAAGACAGAGAGAAACATCAAACATTGATGGGTTGCCTCCTGCATGAGCCCTGACCAGGGCCCGAACTGGGGAAGAGCCTGCAACCAAGGTACCTGCCCTTGATCGGAATTGAACCTGGGATCCTTTGGTCCTCAGGCTGATGCTTTATCCATTGAGCCAAACTGGCTAGGGCTTAACTTTTTTATTTTTTATTTTATTTTTATCTTTATAACCCTACCATCTCCAATTAAACTTCTTTGGCCAGGGCCACTAATAAACAGTTTGCTTATTTAGTTTGCTAACTCCAAAAAAGAACCTTTTCCATCTATTCTTGGTTTACCTGCTTAGCAGCACATATCTCTATTGGGCCCTCCCTCTTCACTATATCCTCCTCCAAGGTGTCTGCAGCCTTGCCTCCCAACTCCCCAGCTGCTCAGTCATTGGTTCTCTGGGGTTCTACTTTCTCTTGCATCCTTGAAAGGTTGGTGTCCCTCAGGACCCCCATCCAGGGCATCTCATTTCTTCTGACCCCCTGCAGAGCCCCTGAGTGTTCTCATTAACTCCCATCGCCTTAAGCACAGTCTCTATGCTGACAACGCCCAAACAAATATCTCCTCAGTTACACACGCAATTTTCCAACTTTGGCAAGTTACTTCACTTCTCTTGCCTCTGTTTTTTCATCTATAAAATGGGATAATAATAGTATCTACCTCAAGGTTTGTTGTGAGGGGAAAATGAGTTAATTCGTGTAAGCACTTAAAACAGTGTTTGGTATTTGACAAGCCCTCAGTAAATATTTCCTACCGTTTGAATTAAGTATTATTATTATTAGTCATCTCTCCTTAGATGCTTCCTAGGAACCTTAAACTTATGGCACTGAAAAGAAGAAAATATTACCACTTAGCTTTCTCTACTATTAGCTTTCTCCTGCTAGATCTCCTAGCTTAGTGAGAATTTATATCATTTACTTAAAACAGAAATAATTAAATTCTTCTTCTTTAAGCCCATACGTCTGATCAGTCCTAAAATCTTATAAATTATGTTTTATTTCAAATTGATTCTTGGTTTCCTAAACTAACTGCTGTTTGCTTAAATCAAGCCGTTATCATGTTTGCTTCCCTGTGATAGTCTCCCGATCTCTTGACCTGTCCAATACATTGTCCACACAGTCCATTGCCTGAGTGATCTTCCAAAACCCAAATATAAAATATCATCTCTCCCATGTAACTATTTTTTAATGTCTCCCTTTGCCCTCAAGATCAAGTCTAAACTCTATAGCCTGCTTTATAAAGGTATTTGTTATGTGCATCACTTTTCCTCCCACATCTACCCTAGGCCCAGACTCTCAAGACTCCTTTCACTCTATGCTAGAGGTCAGCAAACTATGGCCCAAATGCCAAGTCCAGCCCCTGACTGTTTTTGTATGGCTTGCAAGCTAAGAGTGTGAAAACAAACAAGCAAGCAAAATGATTAGGTTTTTAGCAAGAACAGTTGCTTGAAGAATTTAGGACATTGCCTCTTGACCCACAAATCCAAAATATTAACTATTTGGTACTTAAACGAAAAGACTTGTCAGCTCTTATTCTATGCTCCATTCATTAAATTTCTCTCAGGTCCTTACTGTCTGTGTTTTAGGAGCTTTGCATATACCCCTCTCTCTGTCTCTTATCCCCAGACCTCACTCCTGTTCAACCTTCAAATATTAGCTCACATGTCACCTTTGCCACCAGACTTTCAGATTCTGTAAGTTAAAATTAACTACCCACCTCCTTAGTTAAGTTTATTTCTAAGTATTTTATTCTTTCAGGTGCTACTGCAAATGGGATTGTTTTCCTAATTTATTTTCCAGATAGTTATTTGCTAGTGTATAAATACACAGCCCAATTCTATATATTGGCTTTCTATCCTGAAACTTTACTGAATTTGTTTATTAGTTCTAGCAGTTTTTTATAGACTGTTTAGGGTTTTCTATATATAAGATTATATCATTTGCAAACAGAACCAATTTTACTTCTTCCTTTCTTATTTGGGTGTCTTTTGTTTCTTCTCATGCCAACTTGCTCAGTCTAGGACTTCCAGGACTATGTGGAATAGGAGTGGTGAGAGTGGATATCCTTGCCTTGTTCCTAATCTTAGAAGAAAATTTTTCAATTTTTTACGATCAATATGATTAAGTTGTGGGCTTCTCATACATGGCCTTTATTATGTTGAGGCAATTTCTTTCTATTCCTAGTTTGTTGAGAGTTTCTATCATGAAAGGGTATTAAATTTTTAAATGATTTTTCTGCACTATGAAATACAGTATGGAGGTTCCTCAAAAAAATAAAAATAAAAATAGAGCTACTATATGATCCACACGTCTGGGTATTTATTTAAAAGAATGGAAATCTGGATCTTCAAGAGATTAGCACTTCTGTGTTTACTGCAGCACTATTCACAGTAGCCAAAGTGTGGAAACAACTTAAATGCCCATCAACAGATGAATAGATAAAGAAAATATAGTCTATACATACAATGGAATACTATTCAGTCTTTAAAAAGAAGGAAATTGTATAATATGTGACAGCATGGATGAAACCTGAATATACCATTATTATGCTAAGTGAAATATGCCAGTTACAGAAAGAAAAATACTGCATGATTCCACCTATATGAGTTGTCAAGTTCATAAAATAAAGGAGTGTAATGGTAGTTGCCTGGCACTTAGGGAGGGACAAATGGTGAATTACTAATAGACACACATAAAGCTTCCGTTAAACAAGATGAATAGGTTCTAGAGAGCTGCTGTACCCATTCTAAATGCTCAGCAAACTTTAAGTGTGACATTTCCCAGCGTTTATTACATATACAAGGAGCCACTGTTCATTCTGCAGTGTCGAGAGTAGTGCAAGGCACACATGGGTGTTCAGCTAGCATTTGTTCAATGAATCAACTTAAAGAACTAGTTCATGCCTCTATCATAATAAAGAATACACTGTGCTAAAGTACTATATTTGCCTTCTATAAGATAGAATGTGAGTTTCTTAATTGTCTGCTTTATGCCTATATCTAATTCAGTTGTGGCACAGACTGAATACTAAAAAACGAAAGAAACAAAGAAAGAAAAGGAAGAAAGAAAGAAAGAAAGAAAGAAAGAAAGAAAGAAACAAGTAAATTTGAAAACAGCTAGTTAAGTGTTCTTAACAACAATCAAGGCACTGCTTAGATAATCTCGCATGCTGTGGAAGCCCAAAGGGTGAAAGAGTTTATAGTAAGTGTACTCATTGAAGGGATTAGAATTTGCAAATCATGTCTTCCAGCATTAGCTCCTCTTAGCCACTCTTTCTGCAATTCCAAAGACTACCAGCAGGTGTCAGTGGAGACTTTTTAGATCATCTATATGTTCAGGCATGAATAACAGATTAAAATTTTCAATTTTTTTCCCAACAAAAACCTAGCAATTTAAAGAACAGTATAAATATTGACCAAATACTAATTAACTTTGTTTGTATATTACCTGTACTTAAGACAGCTTAGAATAATTTAAAGAGAACAGTGCCACAAAGATTTATGTACTGTCTTCGGTGGTCAACTGTTATCAGTCAACACTTAACCTCTAGCTAACCTTTTCTACTAGGAGAGACACTATAAAGTTATAATACTAACTGGTTTTTAGATCCTCTGTACTGTGCTTTTTCCTGATTCTGTCAAGTAAATTTCAGGTTTCTCCTCCTAAATGTCAGAATGAAAAAAGAAAAACAAAATAGATGACTGAAGTTTTTCTCCCTTTTCTGCACAAATTTAAACCATGTTTCAGATTCCTCCATTCAGGCTACATTTTCCATAAGATCAGGATGGAGAGGAAGGAGAAAAGAGAATTCAGGAACCTTCTTAGCAAGGGTGTTATTACAAACTCCCATCATCCATAGCACCACATAATGCCTCCTTTATCTATAAACTCTCTAAGTTTTGCAGAAGGAATCTCCTCATTTAAAGTTACAGGTTTTGCTTATTGGGAATTAATATTTTGTGGACCTTTGTTCTGTATAAGCCAATAGTCAACTGTAATGGAGAAGAAACTGGAGTCAGCCCTTACCAGACATCAACTTCACACATATAGCCAAAACAATACTCTTTTAGGCCCTGCTTGTGTGCATAGTGTGTGTGTGTGTGTGTGTGAGAGAGAGAGAGAGAGAGAGAGAGAGAGAGAGAGAGAGAGAGAGAGAGAGAGAGGAACAGAGGGAGGAGGAAGCAGAGCTATTCATTTTTCATTAACAAAATGTTAAGGATCCTAATCTTTTTAAAAAGATTAAAATATACAAATGAAAAATGCATTCATAATATGTTTCCATTGATTGTATAATCTTAATAAGGCAGAAAGAGAAGAATGCTTTTGAAAATTGTAGCTTGTGAACCCAGACTTCTAGTTTTTCCATCAAATTATCCCTACCCAACAAAAAATGTAAAATTATTGGAGGAAATCAAATAAAGTTTACAAATGGTCTTACAGTCATCCCCATTCTTCTGTGTCAGAGTATTCTACACACCAGCAGCCGCCACCTGTGTGTGTTTATCACGGGTGATTTCCCAGGCAAAGTCAGTATCTGAGGTGTGCTGGGTGCAGCTTTTCCATTCAGTGTAGCGTTTTACTTAAGGGTGTTTTAAAGAGTCCAATATGTATGTAACAGAAAGCAAACATTTTGTGTCAACACGTCCAGTGACAGATGCCTCTGAAAAAGACATTACCGCATTTATTTCATTCTGACCCGACACTAATCCAGCACTATGCACATCAGCACACTGAGAAACATCGTTTGGTCAGGCGGCTTGCCAGGCTTGGGGAGAAAATCCGTACCAAACACGCCTGTGATCATTGTCTTTAAAACTAAGCATGAACGCCGTGAAGGGCCTTGTCCTGAAGTTCCTGGAAGAGTGCTACCTCTGAGGCCACACCTTGAGACACATTAATTTCTGTTCCCGGAACACACGCTCATTGTTTCCTCAGCGGATTCTGGCACCTAGTTCGCACTGACTCTGCTTTCACTGAGCGTGTGCTGGGATAGAAGCCTGACCTCTCACAGTTTGAGGACTCTTCGTTGGTCGGCATAAAATACTAAATACGAAAAGCTCATCCTCAACCGCAGTTTTTTTCCTACTCTTTTTTTTTTTTTTTTTTTTTGTAATTATGAGGGATTTTCAAAAATGGCTATCCAGCAGCAAAATCATAGTCCATTGCTCAATGGAAATAGAATAGTTACCAAGTAATGCCAAATATAGCCATGGTTCCGATTTCAATGTTTTATTTGCAGATTGATGACAATTTAAAGATTTTTTGAGCCAAAGCAATAAGTGGAATTTTTTCCACTTTTTCCTTCCTTATTGTGTGACCTTATATTTGGGGACATTGATTGCTTTCTACCATTTGCTTAATGATTTTTGACTTCATCCCTTTGGGCATCAGATTGAAGTAATAAAAGGAACAAAAAGTCGCATTGCCCTATTTCTAGTGATATAAACAAAATTGCACAAAAACTAAGGCCAGAAATAAGTATTCAAAAATGCAAATGCATTTGAGAACAGATAACAAATTTCAGAAAAGCTGCTATGTTGTTTTCAATTTGGGCTGACATTAAATTTTAACTCTATAGGAATTGAGCAGGAATAGAGGTAGACAACACCGAACAACTGCTTTATGGCTCAGTTAGCTTCAGTGCTCATGTGCTGTGTGCACCTACTCCCAGATATGGGATTAATTAGCGTAGGGTGTGTGGCAAATACATGGGATGCTTTGACAATGGAATTAGATTTTGGTATGGACAATACAAACCACCTAAAAACTGTAAAACAGCCTTGAAATTATCCATCTTACTCATCCCTTTTCTCACAGAAGGTTTTCTGCTGTTCATTGTGCCAATCAGTTGATGAGTAAAGATGTATTGAGCCATTACTATGTCCAAGGCTCTGGTCCACCTTACCATGTGGATATACATGTTGTCATGTCCTAGCTCTTGTTTGCTCTGAACCTCTAACATTAATTTATAGGAAAGAGACACTGAGTTGTACTTCTGAAACTAATATAATATTGTACATCAACTATAATCAAAAAATAAAAAATTAAAGTAAAAACAACAACAAAAAAGACAAAGAATGAGAACATAAAACGTGTTCCTTTACACATTCCAAATGACTGCTGCATATGCAATGACAATCACTTGTTTGAAATAGCAGCGATATTGCACATAATTTGTTTTGTATGTTATATACAAATACTTCTTGGCTCTCCCAGGAGAGAGAGTGAGAGTGGAACCATTTCTTTGACCACATTGTCTACAGGCAGACTCAGGCTTCAATCCTATTGCCAGAGGGAAAACCAGCTTCCTATGCCGGCCCTCTCCTGGCTCTCCAGAGTCCATCCACACTGCTCTGTGTGCTGGGAGCCAGACTTCATGGACTGGTTCAGGGAGCACCCTGCCCTCTGACTTCTGGTTGAGTTTGGCCAATGGGGGCACTGGCAGATGAGAGGGAGTGGGAGAGTGCAGTTGGGGTTTTCACGACTAGCTCCTGGGCATCTCCATAGGTGGCTGGTTTCCTTAAACTAACTCAGCTCTCATTCAGCAGCCCTCTCCACACTAACTTTCCCTCTCTCTCTCCTCCCACTCTGGGTTCTGGCACCTTCCTTTGCCACCCAACCAGGAGTGGGGATAAGAGGAGGCCCAGGTGTTATTACTAGTCCCCAGTATTGCAGTATGCCTTGATTGCTTATACCTTACTCACATTTTTGCTAATTGCCCCTTTATCAAACCCTCCTCAAATTACCCTACTTACATGCACTACTTTTATCCTGTCAGATCGTGTTTGATATAGCTATCGTACAAGTTGCTGCAAAGTTAAGCATTCTTTCTCAGGATCCTTGAAACAATTACTAATTAGAAGCAGAAAAATTGCTTTGTTATAGAGTCAGACTCCATTTTTTAATGTTTGCAGACAGCTTTCAAACCCCAATCCTCCCTCTTTTTCTCTTGCTCTTTAACAAGATAACCTGATAAGAAAGCCTGGGTGCTCTCTTCCTAAAGCCTGGGTGCTCCCTCTCTTGGTTTCTGGAAGTTCAAATCACACAAGTCCTGGCTGTGCCCAGGAACAGCCCTACCCACTAACCACCATAAATGCCAGCCAGTGTCCTTTCCCTGCTCTCTCAAACCATTCCAGACCTGCTTGGGAGGCTGCCTGCTCTCCCCAGAAAGCCTCATTATGTGAATCATAAATGTTTTCATACCCTCTTGGTGCATATGTGGCATCATCAGTCTTGAGATCTGAACCAAATTTGGGGGAGGAAGTGTCCATTCTGTTTCCATGGGGGTGACCACAATAACCTTTATCCACTAACTATCAATGAATTCTCATTCAACTTACACAAATCCATCCAACACAAATTCAGCAAAAGACAATTAGCTAACAGAAGGAGCAGTGTTAGAGCAGCTAGTGGCCTACTATTCCAGTCTTAGAGCCCACTTCCTGGGACCCCAAGAGAGGGACCCATGCCTCTGCTCTCCTGGTCTGTCTCCCCACTGAATGCTTCTCAATGTAAGTCTTGGTGGGTAATCTAAGAGATTTCTTTCAAGGGAAACTTGAGCAGCATGAGATTTTTCTCATCGTGAGTCAACTCTATAATCTAACTCCATTCGTCTCCCCTTGAAAAATTAGAGCTCCACTTAAGTCACTTCAGGATTTACTAAGTATCTACCTTTATAGTTAGTCAGTTTTTTCTGTGTAAAGAACATAAATGCACTCAGGCTAACTTAAGTAAAAGGAGAAGATGGCTGGGAGAATAGGATGATGACCGGGACATCAGGAGGTGCAGATGGGCCTCCCTGGGAACCTTGCCCACTCCCCTTCTCTCTGGATCTCTGAATTGTTAAATTATGCAGCTTCTGACAAACTCCTCAAGCTGCTTTCTGCCTCAGAACCTTCTCACAGGCTGATTGATCCCTCTGCCTGAAGCACTTTCACAGGCAGCATACTTGCTTGGCGAACTTGTCCTTCAGATCTCAGCTTCCATGCCCCTTTCTCTGGGATACCCTTAGACTTCCTTGTAATTCTCACCGCATTGTTAGTGGTCACCTGAGGGATTCTTGATGATATCCCTGGCTCAGTACAAACAATATGAAAACTAAGACCATAACTTAGGGTTGCCAGCTAAAAAGCAGACACCCAGGTATATTTGGATTTCAAATAAATAACAATTCTTTTAAAATATAATTATACATTACTTTTATATGCTAAACCTGGCAACTGTTCCATGAATTTCTTCAGCACCTAATCTGGAGCCAACACACAGTGAGCACTCAGTAGCTACTTACTAAATAAATGAAGGTGGATTTGATGAGCCACATGCTGATACAGGGGTGAAATCCCAGCAGGGGAAGGGGTCCTATCTGAAAAGGAAAGAGCACATATCTATCATACACCACATCCACTCACAGCACATCCATAAGTTTCAAATTGAGTATCAACTAATAGAAGCAAATTTTACAATCAAAATTAAATCAATTATGGGACTCAATTACTTTCAAAGGCAAAATCTAATTACTCAACAATAACAAAGAAAACCTTATCCAGAGAGAGTATGTGATCATCACCCTGATAATCATCTATTTCCTCCTTAAGTGAGACCTGGAGAATTGCAGTCTTAAGAGAAGGCTTAAACAGGAGCAAGGAAAGCATACATTCTACACTTTCAGATTCTACATTTTCTAAAGGCCTAGCCTTGAGTCCTAGGTGGATATTAATGAGCCTAGAGTTTATAAAGTTTAGAGCTGTGTTAAAATATGTGCAAGGGCCAATCAATTCATTTAATCTCCCCAACAGCCCTATGGAGTAGCAGGCCAAGTTGAGGTTTTGAGACTTAACGTGCCTGAGGCATCAGAACAGAGTAGTTGATCCTAGGACATATGCTCATAACAGCCAAATTATACATCCTGTCTGCATTCTTGACTCTTGAAGACATAAAAATCACATAAATAAATAAATGTCTATTTGAATTTGTAGGAAGCCAATTCCAGCATGTCATAATTTCAAGAGTTTCATCAAAAGGTTGATGGAACTTGGGGACTCAACAGGGTTGAGTCACATATGTAGTCACCTGTTGGGAATGGCTAAAGGCATTTCCCCAAACCTGAATAGGATACATTAAATTGATTCTTGGCTGCCAGACAGCTAAAGGGCATCTTAATCTACATGTTATTGCCTCCTATTGGCCAAACACCTGAACAGCAGTAGGCTAATTCCCCCATTCTGACAATACTTGTGTATACACTTTGAAGTGTATATCTCTGCCTCACCTCAGGGCAATTTGTGTTAATAAAAAGAATGGGGTCCTGGTATGAGGAGACCTTAGACCTTAAGACCTTAGACCTGAGAACTTAGAACTTAGATCTTAGCTCCTTCAGCTAGGCTCCTCTGACCCCCAATGCCTTTTAAAATTATCTTTCCTCTCTGGACTCCTATTTAATCTATGCACAGCCTTCTCCAGATTGCTGAACCCTTCTTAATGCTGGAACAAGAACCCCGACATGAATTTCTTTAATTCAACCATCAGAAAACACCACTAGGGCCATAATATTAAATACAATTTCACACTTAGAATCTGAATGGTTTCTGCACAATTAATGAGAAAATGTATGTGGCTCAGAGGGGTGGTATGTATTCTCAGAGCACCTCAATTTGGTGCAAAAGTAATTGATTGACAGAAAAATAATGTTGGGGTATTACTTTAGGAAATGTGTTTTTTACCTCCTCCTGGACTTCATAGTTTTTCTATTCTAATGTAATGGTTTGTTCTGGTACAACACCCAGTCTCAATCTACCTAGCCCCTACAACTACTTTCTCAGCCCTGCAGGACTGGTACTTCACACATGAAGTACAATGAGGTTCTATTGTCTGGACACTATTGTCTGGAGAGCTGAGTCCCACTCACACCTCAGGTGCAGCTCTTAGTTACCTGGCCTTTGATCTTCCATTCATTCACTTGTTTTCTGTCCTACTTCTCAGACCTGACTTTTTGCTCATAGGAGCAGGTACACTACTTTTCATTGGCTCAGCGATTGCAACAAAAAACAATTCCTGTATCAGACATCGCTCCAAGTTCCTGGGATGGCTTTCCTCATCCCCACCACAAGCTGGAGAGAGGAAGTGATGGGTAGAGGAGCCTGGTGGGGCAAAGCTGTGGAGGCAGGAAAGTAAATTTACTCAGTGAGCAAAAATTATGCTCTATTTTTTTACTTTGATAACCAGCTTAAGTAAGCACTTTGTGTTCTCTCAGAAGAAAAATAAAAATGTGTTTCTAGCATTTTATTACAAATTAGAGGCCCGGTGCACAAAAATTTGTGCACTTGGGGGGGAGGGGGGCTCCCTCAGCCAGGCCTGTGCCCTCTCACAGTCTGGGACCCCTCGGGAGATAACGACCTGCTGGCTTAGGCCTGCTCCCGGGTGGCAGAGGGCAGGCCCAATCCCTAGGTGCAGCCCCTGGTCGGGCTCAGAGCAGGGCCAATTGGGGAGTTGGGGCGCTGCCCCCTGTCATGCACAGAGCAGGGCAGATTGGGAGGGTGCAATGCCACTCTCAGTCACGCTCAGGATAGGGCCGATTGCGGGGTTAGGGCACGGCCCCCTGTCACACTCAAGGCAGGGTCGATGGGGAGGTTGCGGTGCCACCCCCTGTCACGCACAGAGCAGGGCCAATCAGGGGGTTGGAGCGATGCCCCCTGTCATGCACAGAGCAGGGCCCATCAGGGGGGTTGGGGCTCCATACCCTGTCACGCACAGAGCAGGGTCAATCAAGGGGTTGGGGAGCTCCCCCCTGTCATGCACAGAGCAGGGCCGATCAGGGGGTTGAGGAGCTCCCCCTTGTCACTCACAGAGTAGGGCTGATAGGGGAGTTGGGGCACCGCCCCCTGTCACACTCAGGGCAGGGCGGATCAGGGGGTTGGGGTGCCGCCCTCTATCACCCACAGAGCAGGGCTGATGGGGAGGTTATGGCTCTACCCCTTCACACACAGAGCAGGGCCCCTGGGTGGGTGGGGGGGGGGGGGGGTTGGGCGCCGCACCCTGTCACACACAGAGCAGGGCAGATCAGGGGGTTGAGGCTCCGCACCCTGTCACACACAGAGCTGCAGGGTGATCATGGGGTTGGGGAGCTCCCCCCTATCAGGCACAGAGCAGGGCTGATCAGGGGGTTGGGGCACCTTCCCCTGTCATGAACAGAGCAGGGCGGATAGGGAGGTTGTGGCCCCGCCCCCTGTCACACACAGAGCCGCAGGGTGATCAGGGGGTTTGGGCACTGCCCCCTGTCATGCTGATCCAGGTGCCGGGAGGCATATTACTCTTTTACTATATAGGATAGAGGCCTGGTGCATGGGTGGGGCTGGCTGGTTTGCCATGAAGGGTGTCCTGGATCAGGGTGGGGGTCCCCACTGGGATGCCTGGCCAGTCTGGGTGAGGGGCTGAGGGCTGTTTGCAGCTGGTCACACACCCTTCAGGGTGGGGGTCCCCACTGGGGTGCCTGGCCAGTCTGGGTGAGGGGCTGAGGGCTGTTTTCAGGCCGACTGAAGCTCCCAACTGCTCCTTTTTTTCTTTTTCTTTTTTATTCTGGGCCAGCTTTAGCTCTGGCTCCAGCTCTGAGGCCTCTGCTGCTGAAAGCAGTATCTGGTTTCTTTGGGTTCTATAATCGAAACAATGTATAACTCCAGCTCTGAGATCCTGGCTGGCTGAAAGCAGGTTTCTGGGGTTTTGTTTAGCTTCTATATTTGTTACAATGTTTCTTAAACTGCAAGCTCAGAGGCCGGCAGCAGCAGGCGGGGAACGTTGGAGTCCTCCGTCACTGAAGCAAGCAAGCCTCATGTTAGCTTCCAGCTGCCTGGCTGCCGGCCGCCATCTTGGCTGGCAGTTAATTTGCATATCACCCTGATTAGCCAATGGGAAGGGTAGCGGTCGTATGCCAATTACCATGTTTCTCTTTTATTAGATAGGATGTTATGTGTAGTTGATTTTATAGTGAATTAGTAGATCTCTTCAAATTACCCAGAAGCAGGCTGAACACAGCCAGGATGAGATCTGTTCCCTCAGTAGCTTTATGAAGGAGAATACTAGTATTCTAACACAAGAAAAATATAAGCACATGTTGGGGTCCAACCCCAAAAGGTCCAGGGTTTCCCAAAGGTGTGGACGGAGTCGGCGAAGAAGGAATGACACGGAGACAGCGTTCAGTTGATCAACATAGCGAGGTTCTCTCTTTATTCTCCTGTTACATCTGTCTTTATACCATTTGATTTTAATCCTACCCATTCTATTCCAAAGGTTAGGGCATTTGCTATCTCCATTCCAAGGTCATTACTCTATTGTTCTTTTAAGCTACAAGGAAGTAACTGAAGGAGATTATCCTAAGTAAAGATTACGTAGCTTAAGCATGATTGTTCACAGTTAAAGTGATCAACCATCCGCCTGGCACTTAGTTAAGGGGTTTTACTGATTCCCTTCCTTAGTCCTGCCAATCCCCAACTCCAGGGGAAAATTCCCACCTGGGGAAACAACCTTTCCCGGAGAGGTGACCTTGGTTAAAACAACCAGCGCTAAGAAGGGGAGCAAACATATTAAGAACAGTATGCCATATACCCCAGGTCCCTTGAAACATATGCTGTGCAGATGTTTTCTTCTCTGCAGTGACTGTATCAAGCAGCAAGGATGGACCGGCTTCCAGCAAGCACAGTAAATATTGGGGAGGCAGTTAACCCTTTTCCCTGTAATAAAGAGCCTGAGCTTCTAGGTTGGGCCTTCTGAGCGCTCTGAGCTCCTTTTTGCAACTCATCCTCCCGGCCACTTGTCCAGTGTGGGTTCTCAAGTTTGTGACCATCTCGGTGCCAAGGAGCCAGCAAAGGTTGTGGGATTTACATGCTTAGTTGTGTTCTAAGTAATATGGCATCTTTGTAGCTAGGGAAGAGATGAGATAAGCCACATGAACCACAATAACGAGATTGTGCTTTTCTCACATTTCTCATGTATAGACTATGGGACACTGAAGAGGGGCAGCTTGGATCTGTGGGGACAATGGAAGCTTTGATGTCAGAGACCTAAAGGAACCTCCGTTGGTCACTTGCAAGAGTAAGACTTGCCTCTCAGACTGTCTGTTTTCGCCATATGGAGATGAGTGTAGTGACAACTGCTATGTTCTCCATGTTTGTGTCCCCCCAAATTCATATTTGAAAACCTAACACCCAAGGTGATGGAATTTGGAGTTGGGGGCTTTGGGAGGTGATTAGTTCATAAGGGTGGAGCCCTCATGACTGAGATTAGTGGCCTTATATAAAAGGAGAAGGGTAAGGATAAAAATACCATCTTGTTGGTATAGTTTGGAGTCAAAAGTTGAGGAGTTTTCTTTGGTTACCCCATTTTCTCTGTGAAATGCAAAATAAAGTTGTCTTCTGGGTGGGAAGCTGGAGGGAAGTGATATAACTTGAAATAGTTACGGTGGGAAATAGGAAAAGGTGTCAACTTGGGACATGCAAGATTTCTGGGCAGCATCGGTGGCCTGGCTGAGTCACAGACCTAAAATTTATAGTGGCTCCCCCATTAGCATTCCTATAGAATCTGTGATAGGTTTCCATTGTGACCCAAACCCCCTTCTTCTGTATTGCTTTGGGAAAATTCTGTGGCACATTGGCAAATCCAGACCTAATAGAGGTCAGCGAGGATTCACCTACAGAGGTTTCTGTCACCTTTGCCATTAAGGACACTCATAAAACTCTGCAGCCTCCAGATTCAGTTTCCTGGGCTTCTCTGAGGGTGCTTCCAGAAGACAGCACCCCCTTACCTAGCTGAGCAACTCCGGCTGGACGTATTCCAGAAAGAATGTCTCTGTTTAGCACATTCCACTTGCTATGTGGTCAAAACCATTACCTACCTGACTTTGAGCCTCCTCCAAATGACTGTGACATCCATTCTAAAATGTATGTTGCTACAAGTATAGAAATAACCCAGCCTAAAATAATCATCAATTCAACTAAAATTGGCCATTAAAAAATGTAAGCAGTCTGGCCATGTGTTCCCCATCTCTCTGAGAGCAGTCAGTGCGTCAGCATTTGGCCTTTAGCCCCAAATCCCTTTATGAGGGCTTTGTAAGGTCACAGAAAGCCATATATAAAAGGATCCCAAAGAAACTAAACCTGGTATTTTCCTGCATCCTTGGGATTAGGAGCTGGGGAAAAAATGGCTCTCAATTTTATTGGCCTGCCTCATTGAGGGGATAGCCACCTCTCTCAAATTGCATCTAATAGTTTCCCACTAAAATATTCATCAACCTCTTCTCCAGGGCCTTGATTCCTCCACTATGCCTGAGATGCAAATGATTTGTAAAAAGTACTGCTGGGTGAAGTACTGCCCAGAGTGCAATTCTTTGTAGTCAAGAGTCAAGGCTGCTTGGCATAATTTCAGCGACAGAACTGGAAACCTGATTACTCAGAGCTCTAAAACTCACCTTTGCCTCATGAATGAGCGTCTATCTGCAGTTCTCCTAGGGATGCAAACTGACTGAAAAGCCAAAGAAAGGTAGTGAAAATGCTCGTAGAAAAGAATACTAAATATTACAATGAAATGATAGAGAGGCTGTTCTTAAAGGAGAAGTTGAGTATCAAGAATTTCATCTCTCCCTGTTCCCTAATGTGGGGTGGGTAGGCTACACAGAGGATTATTTTCTAAAATTCTGAAGCCCCAAAACTGCCTCTCCCAGTAGGTCCATCATGGACTCGTTCCTCATCTAGAGCAGCATTTACAGCGTCCCCAGTTTTACTGCAAATCCAGTTCGGAGCCGCCAGTAGGGGGTTAATATAAGCCCTAGTCAACACAATACTAGAGGCATTCGCATACGAGGCCTACAGTTGCTGCATAGGCACATTTGGCCCAGGTTTCCAAAGAGGCTGTAGCGGTTACTGCAGAGAGCACGCTGCCTGCCACTGCTGGACCATTAGTATGGAAATGAGGCATGTGTGTGACAGGTGGCCTTACAACCAACACAATTAACTTTCTCCATTAGCTGACGCTCTGACAAAACAGATGCAGCATCAATAAGCACCCCCTCCCCTACAGAAAAGGAACAGCACATTGCAAACCCCTTATTTACAAGGAGGAGCAGTATAATTTCTTCTGTACCAGCAAAGTGGGTGGCACTGGCGTTGGCTTTTGTCTTATTGCTGTGGTTGTTTATTTATGTATTTTACATTTGCCTTGCATTAATATTGCAATGCCTCCATGGATTCATTAGAACTTCTAAATTTTTTTTTTTTAAAAAGTGATTACAGAAGAAGGGAGAGCAAAGTTGGAAAAACCCAACTGGAATGCTTTGCTTTTGAAAAGAAACACATAGGAGATGACCTGCCTTAGCTGCACAGGGAATGGGGCAGGTTTCCGAGTTTGGCAATAGGTCTCCCAGCAGCAACAGTATAATATACATCAGAATCTTAGAGCCTGGAGTCTTGTTATTAAGAACTTTGTGGCTCAGTAGGAAATGTTCCCAGTAAAACTGAATACCATGATCTGGGAAACAAAAATTGCCTTTAGGCAGGGGTGGGCAAACTTTTTGACTCGAGGGCCACAATGGGTTCTTAAACTGGACCAGAGGGCCGGAACAAAAGCATGGATGGAGTGTTTGTGTGAACTAATATAAATTCAAAGTAAACATCATTACATAAAAGGGTACGGTCTTTTTTTTTTTTTAGTTTTATTCATTTCAAAAGGGCCGGATCCGGCCCGCGGGCCGTAGTTTGCCCATGGCTGCTTTAGACATTGACTCTATGTCTTTTACAAAGGACAAGAAAGGGAAATCCAAGGTTTGGAACTTTCTGGATTCTGAAGTATGAGAGCAACTTAGCAGTGGGCTGAGGGGTAAGATTGGAAGTTCCCAGGGCATGCAACTTCAGTGCTAAGATCTGGAAAATCCTAGGCAAACCAGCAGGAGTTGGTTACTCCAGGCTGAAATGATATTGACCTAGTACAATACTATTTTGAGTTGTGAGCTCCCTGTTGCAGAAAGCATCTAAGCCTGCTCAGTGATCAACTATCCCTGTTAGAACACATTTTTATATGAGCAATTAAAAGGTCAGCCTGGATGACTTCTAAAGTGTGTTACCACTCCAACCTTCTGGGTAATAGAAATGTCACAATTGAAAATGATAAATTACTCTGGAATTTCTATTGAAATGACAAAGCCTGGAGTGAAAGTTGTTCAGCAGCATTGTTCTCCTGGATTTCCACATTTCCTTATCTATGACAGAAATCCCTTTATCTGAACCCCCTATGGTTTGCTAGGCAGCATCTAGGTAACAATGATATTTTCTTTATATTGTATATAAAGTGATGGGAGCAAGTACCAAGGGAGGTGGGGGCCCTTGGCTGATGGGCAGTTTCACTAGCTATTGAGGTTCACAATAAAATAATAGGAGTGTATTGCTCTAGACATATATCTGCAAGTTAATGACAAAAGTCACTCATGTAAAACCAAACCCTCCAAAATGCCCGCCCCCTCAGAGTGTGTTATGGTGATTAGAAAGGCCTCAGATTGGAAAGGGATTATGAGATGTTGCATGGTCAAAGGATATTTTTATCTTTTTTCATAAGTGTTCTTCAGAATATTCATCTCTGATATAGTCTGGAGTTTTGTTTTTATGTATGTATGTATGTATGTATGTATGTATTTATTTTTAGTTTCCATGGTGTTCAACAAGTTTTATTTTTAAATTTTTAGTTTTTGAATACATAATACCTCAACAAAGTTCACATTTCAAAAATGCAACAAAAAAAGGTAATCCTGAAAACATTATGCTAAGTGAAAGAAGCCAGACACAAAAGGACACTAGGTGTATGACTCATTAATATGGAATATCCAGAACAGATAAATCTACAGAGACATAGGAATATTGGTGGTTGCCAGGGTTGGGGTAATGAGGAGGCTCTGGTTAATGGGGAGGGAGTTTTCTTTCAAGTGGGAAATGTTTTGGAGCTAGATAGAGGTAGTGGTTACACACAGTGTGAACTTACAAATACCACTGAATTGTGTATTTTAAAATGTTTAATTCTATGTTATGTGAATTTTACCTCAACAAATTATTTTAACTTTATAGAGTAAATGTCTCCCTCTGTTCTTGTTACCAACCACCCAGTTCTCTCCAGAGGTAACCAATGGATCAGTTTCTCATTGGTTTTATTTTTCCTAGAAATATTTTATGCACATTCAAACAAAATCACATGTATCTTTTCTATCTTGCTTTTTATACAAATGGTAGTATAAAAAGCACTTGGTGGGTTTTGTTTGTTTATTTCTTTACTTAACAATAAATCTTGAAGATCCCCCATATCAATATTTAATAGTGTCAATATTTAATTATTATTCAACAGCTGTATATTTCAGTGCATGTATGTAATATAATTTATTTAACCAATTCCCTACTGATAAACATTTAGATTATTTTCAACTTTTGCAAGTAGAAACAGCAAAGCAATGAAAAGCTTTGTGCAAATGTTATTCTGCACATGTGAGTATATCCGTAGGATAAATTCTTAGAAACAAAAGCACTGCGGTGAAGGGTAGGTGCACGTGTAATATTGATAGAAAAGATCAAATTCCCTGGATTAAAGTTGGTACCATCAACTCTCCCACCAGTAATGCATAAGAATTCCTGTTTCCCCACAATCATTGACAAAATAAATAAAATTTTCGATGAGGAATATGCTCAGGCAATGTAGAAAATAGTGCATTCTTCAGTTTTCACAAACTGAGCCTTTGTTTTGCTTTGCTGTGCTGTGCTATCCTGGTAGTCACAGTCTAAATTGGAACTTTTCTCACTTTAATCAAATTCCCTTCCTAAACACTTACTGCTTTGAAATCCAGATGGTTTGGCCAACCTTCCTGAATATTAAATTCATGAACAGTTTTTGAATGACCTTATTTTCTGGAAATAAAATCTTTAAGTAATTGTTAATAAAAAATAATTCAGATATGTTAAATTTTTAATCTAGCAATGGTTACTCATTTTAGTTCATGTACATAGCAAACAGTAAAACAGTTCAGACATGCACATAAACACAATCCAGTGAATTGATATCAGACATGTCACTTGCAAGGGAATGTGCCAAGTCCTGTAGATGATATAATAAGGAACAAAACATAGTACAGGACAGGAATATAAAACAAAACATGGCACGTAGCAAATGCTCTCACAGGAAAAAGTGCTCTAAGAGGGAAGGTGTTCTAAATGTCCATGAAAGGAAAAGATATCTGAGTGGGGTATCAGGAGTGTCATAGTGAGGATTCTTATGGGTAAAGATGGACAATTAATTAATTAATATGAAAATATCCCTAGAAACATTTTAGCGCATTTCTGTTGACTTTATTTGTAATAATATATTTTACAATGTTTCTGACTTTGACATTCCAGGTTTTATCTATCATTCCTAATCAGCAGTTACATGTATTCACTTCTTTCTCCTACCTTAAGGTAGGATATAAATGTTAATGAAATTACTTTGAGCCTAGAGAAACTGAGCTAGCTCTCCATGGATTAGCCCATATTAGGTATACTAATTGAACCCTTCTAATCTATGAAATTAGGACATTTCCACCCAGCGTAGTATGGAGAGGCCACATCTTAAAAGCAGCCTTTAAACTTATTTTACTATTTTTAAAAATAGAATGTAATTGTGTAGACATATGTGATGTGTCTCTTTACATGTTTTCAGAAAATGTTCTAAGCCTCATAAGTTAATTATTGGTCAAACTTTTGAGTGAGCTAGACATGAGTACAAAAATTAAATGACAAAGTTACTGGTGTTCTACAAAAATTGATTTGAGATATAGACTCATGACAAGAATATAATTCTGCCCAGCCAGCATTGCTCAGTGGTTGAGCTTCAACCTATGAACCAGGAGGTCATGGTTCAATTGCCAGTCAGGGCACATGCCCTGGTTATGGGCTCGGTCCCTGGTGGGGGGCATTCTATCTCTCTTTCCTTCTCCCTTCTTCTATAAAATCAATAAAAATATATTTAAAAATAAATACATATATAGTAAATACATAATGTAGTCTGGGTTCTTTAAAAAAATTATGGTTAACACATAACAAAATTTACCATCTTAACCATGTTTAAATATACAGTTCAGTAGTGTTACGTATATTCATATTGTTGTGCTACCAATCTCCAGAACTTTTTCATTTTTTAAAACTGCAACTAACAACTCCAGTTGTTGTTAATTAAACAACAGCTTCCTCTTCCCCACCCCCCATTTCCACTCCCACCCCCAGCCCCTGGTAACCACAATTTTACTTTCTGTTTTTATGAGTTTGACTACTCTAATGTCTTAGTTAAGACTGAGGGGCTTATAAACAACAGCCGTTATTTCTCACAGTTCTGGAGGTGGGGAAGTCCAAGATTAAGGTGCTGGCAGATTCAGTGTTTTTTAAAAGCCCATTTTTTGGTTCATAGATGGCTGACTTCTTGCTGTGTCTTCATGTGCTGGAAGGGGTAAGGGATCTCTCTCTCTCACACACACACACTTTTTTTGAGAGAGAGAGAAAGAAACATCAATGTGAGAGAGAATCATTGATCAGTTGCCTCCCACACATGGTACAACCAGGCATTGAACCCAAAACTTGGGTAAGTGCCCTGACCAGCAATCAAACCCACCACCTTTTGGTGTACAGGATGACACTCCAACCAGCTGAGCCACACCAGCCAGGGATCTGGGGGTCTCTTTTATAAGCTCTACCCTCATGATCAACTCATGTCCCAAAGGCCTTACCTCCAAATACCATCTCACCTTGGGAATTAAGTTTCAACATATAAATTTGGGAGGCATATAAACATTCAATCTATAGCACATAAATACCTCTTACAAGTCGAGTCAGGAAATATTTGTCCTTTTGTGACTGACTTATTTCCTTTAACAAAATGTCCTCAAGGTCCGTCCATATTGCAGGATGTGTCAGAATTTTCTCCCTTTTTAAGGTTGGATAAGATTCCATTACATGTTTAGACCACATTTTGTTTGTCCACATAAAATCTGTTGATGGACACTGGCGTTGCTTCTACTTTTTGCCTACAGTGCTTCACTGAACACCAGTGTGCGAATCTGCTCTTGGTCACAAGCTTGGTCATTGACTTAGACGGTATATTTGTTTTGTCCTTTGGCTGCAGTAAACTCAGGGGTTCCCCTACTTTGGTAGGAGTAGTTGGTAGGGGGGGGTTGGGAGGAACTGAACACATTTCTCCTCCTTTTTGCCCCAATGGTAGGTTGCATCTCTCACCTGTGCCCACAACACAGGATGGCAGTTGAAAGTAGTCAGTACCTTCTTGGATTCAGAACAAATTGCCCAGGCAGGAGTCCCCAGTGCCTTTCCTTTTGCCTCTGTCTTTACACCACAAGAAGGCTTCTCTTTTCTTCCCACACTGGGAGAAAACAGGTTTAAACCTTAGAAAAGGAATAGCTATTCAGGGAAAGCGCTCATGTTCCCATTACTGTTAAACGTTGTCCAAATCTGCAAAACATTTTGCATTTCAGCAACATTGTCTCCTCAAACTTTATGACAAGTCTAAGGAGAGATTCCTGTTGGTGGGTCGGTTGGCATAACTCAACTGTACTAGTTTAACATGCATGACTCAATTACACAAGAGTTAGCTAATGAGCGATGGGGAAGAAGTTACAGGTTAAAACAAATGGCGCCTAAATGAATCAAGTGCCGCCTTTCAGATGCCCACCATTCAACAAAGACATGGCAAGACACTTTCTTCACTGAGTATGAATCATCCAGATAAAAAGGGGAAACCAGGGCCACCTACGTTCAGAGCTTGTACAGTATGACCTCGAGGCCCAACATCTACCAGGAGCTTCCTTGCAAAAGGCCAAGCTCCAAGGAATAAAAGGGCTTACACATCAGCATTAAATAATTCTCTTAGAGATGCAAATTTCTAATTAGTTACTGTGGCAACTGTAGAGGCCTAGAAGTAAGCCCCTTACACAATGAACCTGAGAGTTTACTTTTTTGATTTACTATGGGCCTGTAAGAAGCAGGGAGGAGGAAAATAAATATTGCTTTAACTGTGACAACAGAATAAAGTGCAGCAAGTGAAGGGATTTCATCTTTTTGTTCGTATTCCTACAGGTCCAAGAGGAGTATTATATTTGACACACAGTCTTGCTGCAAAGAGAAGCCAAACTCTTAAAGACTTCATAAAATCATGACTGTTATAAACATGGCCCACACATAAACAGACCATTTCTTATCCTACATTGGCATTTATACTTCTTTAAAGTGAATATGATCTAAGATTATTTCAAAACAGCATGTGTTAATGAAGTGTTTGTGTTGTTTTATTTTGTATGTTAGGTTTCTGTTATTTTAAAATCATTCGCAGACCTTTGAAACTTTTGTGTAGTATGGGGGAAACTAAATCTTTATTTTTTATATCTTATGGAGATTTTACTCTCCAAAATCTAGTTATTGGAAAGTAATCTCTTTCCTGACTTTGAATACTATGAGAAAAGAAAGATAAAAGTACTTACAAGAAAGTCTGTGGTATCACTGTTAGAATATTAATGTTGTTGAGGCATGAACTAAAAAGAAAATTTGTCCCAATAGAATTTGTTTTTACAGTTAGAGATTAATTACTTAAATTAAAATTTTGGAGATAAATGCATGTTTTTCCTCATCTTTCAAAAAAAAAGAGAGAAAAAATAATTGTCAACAAATTTGGGTAATATTTTCTTTATGGAATATATTACTTTCATCTATCTTCTTTTCTAAATAAGTAAAATTTAGAGTCCGAATACTTGCTCAAGATAGTTCAAATCAAACTTTGGAATCGCATAACTATGCTCGTTTAGATTGTGAACTCCTATATTCAGGAAATAAATAAGTAATTAGAAAGTAAATGTGTTGGGACAAGGGTTTGTTTGTTTGTTTGCTAATCCACACCGGAGAATATTTTTTCATTGATTTTTAGGGAGAGTGGAAGAGAGGGGGAAAGACAGAGAGAAACACTGATGTGAGAGAAACACATCGATTGGTTGCCTCCTGCACCAGCCCTGACCAGGGCCCTGGTCAGGGAGGAGTCTGCAATCAAGGTATGCGTCCTTGGCCGGAATCAAACCCAGGACCCTTTGGTCCACAAACTGACATCCTATCTACTGAGCCAAACCGGCTAGGGTAAAGGTACGTTTTGACAATATTTTAAACAAAGGAAAGGTAATCTTGCACACTTTTTAAAATCTCCTTCATCCCACTCAACACCCTCTCTTTCCTTCAGAGGAAATTTCTCTCCTTCACCTTTTTATTTATAAGGGTCCAACTTTATTCTTTTTTTTTAATCCTCACCCAAGGACTTGGTTAGAGAGAATAAGGGAGAGAGAAAAAGAGAGAAATGTTGATGTATGAAAGAAACATCAACTGGTTGCCTTCTGTATATGCCCCGACTGGGAACCAACCTGCAAGTCAGGTATGTGCCCTGCCTGGGTTGAAACAACAACCTTTTGGTGCACAGGACAATGATCAACCAACTGAGCCACTCAGGGCAGGCCCCTTCACTTTTTCAGGTTCTTCCCAAACTTTCTATTCTTCCTCATCAAATCTCACTTATCAGTATCCTACTATGTGCAAGAATATGTAAACTTGCATATACTTTTGTATTAAGGGAAGGATAATGGCTCATATTGATTTTTAGTTTTTAATGAGAATTCCTATAGACACAATCGCTTAATTCAAAGAACTGGCTTTATTTTATAGAGAACGGGAGCAATCACAATACTTGGTTCATGACACAGTCTCATCACTGACCCATGCAAGGCTCTTTTTTATTTATATATTTGTTTACTTGTATTTAATAATATAATGAACTGCATACATGGAACTAGAATATTTGTCCAAAACTTTTATTACCAATGTTGTTCTCCATCTTTTTTTTTTAAATATATTTTATTGATATTTTACAGAGAGGAAGGGAGAGAGATAGAGAGTTAGAAACATCGATGAGAGAGAAACATCGATCAGCTGCCTCCTGCACATCTCCTACTGGGGATGTGCCCGCAACCCAGGCACATGCCCTTGACCGGAATCGAACCTGGGACCCTTCAGTCCGCAGGCCGACGCTCTATCCACCGAGCCAAACCGGTTTCAGCGCTGTTCTCCATCTTATCTTCCTGTCTCCCTCAAGCCATGTCAACTGCTCTCCTGAATCTTGTTGGGTTATTTTGATAATCTATCACATCTATATGTATCCCTAAAACTATATTCCTTATTTTTAACTTTCTAATTTATAATACTGTACATCATTTCTGGAAACTTACTTTTTCATTTAACATTGTCTTGCTAAGATTTATCTACAGTGCTTCAATGTTATAATTCATTTATTTGACTTACATGATATTACATTATAGAAATACTCCCAATTAATTTACACAATCCCTTTGCTTTGCTATTATGAATAGTGCCAAAAAAATTTTCTGCATGTTTCCATATGCATGACACCTTACTAAAAGAGGAAATGCCAAGTCAAAGGACATGTGAATTTCAACTTTATAGCATAATGGCAAACAGCTTTCCAAATTGCCTATCGATTTATACTCTCATCAGCAATGTATAAGAGATTAATATCTTATATTCTCTTCACCAATAAGTATTGTTAGACTTCCTTTTGCAGGAAACTACATTATTATAAAGGAATTTAATGTGAGCTAACATATTCCCAAAGTGGGATTTACTACCTCTAAAATTTAAAGATATACATCAAGTAAATACAATGCCTCTTTCTTAGTGGGAGAAGGTATGAGGTACAATATTTTATCTTAGCAGAATTGTCCTAGCATGGACAATTAAAGACCCTGGACCACTAAATATTATATCATGTGTCAAGTCCCTGAATCTTCACTGGATTTATCTTGTATCCTGTAACACTTTGCTAAGGTATTCCATGACATTAGTCACTTCTTTTTTAAGAGGTCCAATGTGCAGTATGTGATCAATATAATAGCCAACCATGATCTTTTGTGGACTGTGAAGGATTTGGGTCCCTGAAGACTGTATCATGATAGCAAGCAGGAGAATTAATATAGTTCTGGTGAAAGAGAGTGAATATGTACTGCTAGCATTGCCTGGAAAGGGACAACTTATTTTGATTCTCTCTTCATAGAATAAAAAATTAGGCTTTCAGCAAGTCAATAACCTGTGTTGACCTATTGCTGTAAAAACGTTATATTAGAAAGTGTGGGGGGCTGTTTCTCTCTTTTCCACGTCCCGCATGGAAAAGGAAACAGTCCATTTGCTGAGTGGAGGAGCTGGGGATTAAGAAATTAAAGAAAGACCAGGACGCAGAAATAGATTTTAAGCTGGGGCCAGGTGGGCGCCATCCTCTCTGATGGAGAGGCGGCAAAAATCGGCTGAGCCACACAGCAGGTTTATTTTAAAGCCCTAGATTTACCTATCTAGTTCCGCCCCTGCCTGATTAACATGTCCAGCCTTATTGGGGAAGCATGTTCCCAGGGCGTGGCTCTGCCTAAACTGAGTTCAGCTGACAATAATTATAAGAAAATGCTTAGGTGCTTCCCTGGCGGCCCTCTACAAGAAAGCACCTGCAGTTTGGGCTGCCACCCAAAGGAAGCAACCGTCATTTGCTGTGATCTATCTGATTTTTGAAGTGAACAGAATGGTTGCAAACATTCTTGACCTTTGACTGCATTATTCCAGTCCCTGCCTCTATGATCACAATGCCTTCTTCTTTTCTGAGTGTAATCTCCCTTTACCTTTTTCTTATAAGCACACTTGTGATTGGAGTTAAGGGCTGCCCAATAATCCAGGATAATCTTTCCTGTCAAGATCCTTAACTTAATCACATCTGCTAAGATCCTGTTTTCTGGTAAGACAACATTTACAGATTTGGGTGTCTGCTATTCAGCCTTTACCTACTGACCACCACAATTCATGTTCACCCCTAAAGAAAAGTACATTTTAGCCTGGCCAGTGTGGCTCAGTTGGTTGAATGTGGTCCCATGCATCAGGAGGTCACCAATTTGGTTCACTGTCAGGGTATATGCCTAGGTTGCAGGCTCAATCCCCAGTAGGGAGTATACAGGAGGCAATCAATGGATGTACCCTGTCAAATACTATAAATATGAACTATTTTTTATATAAGAACAACATCTAAATGCTTTCATACTTTTTTAAAAAATTGCAATTGGATTGTGTATTTTCATTAGTGGCTTCCTGCCATCAGAAGCATGATCAATCAGAGGGAGGGTAGGAACTGGGAATTTTTTTATTATTATTGATTTCAGGGAGGAAGGGAGAGCGAGAGAGAGATAGCAACATCAATGATGAGAGAGAATCATTGATTGGCTGCCTCTTGCATGCTCCACACTGGTAATTGAGCCCACAACCCCAATATGTACCTGACCAGCAATTGAACTGTGACCTCCTGGTTCATATTAATAGGTCAATGCTCAACCACTGATCTATGCTGGCTGGGCATGGGATTGGTTTTTGGTCAACCTCCTTTTACATTGTTCATCATACCAGCATCTTTTGAATAAGATTTGGGTGGAAATTTGGTAAAAGTGTTATATTTTTATTTATTAAAAACTATTGTAGCCCTACCGGTTTGGCTCAGCGGATAGAGCATCGGCCTGCGGACTCAAGGGTCCCAGGTTTGATTCCGGTCAAGGGCATGTACCTTGGTTGCGGGCACATCCCCAGTAGGAAGTGTGCAGGAGGCAGCTGATCGACGTTTCTCTCTTATCGATGTTTCTACCTCTCTATCCCTCTCCCCTCCTCTCTGTAAAAAATCAATAAAATATATTTAAAAAACAAAATAAAAACCAAAAAACTATTGTAGAAAAACTAAGAAGGAAACTGAGAAAACAATTCCATTTATAATAGGATCAAAAAGAATAAAATACTTAGGGATAAATTTAACCAAGGAGGTGAGACATGTACACTGGAAACTAAACATTGATGAAAGAAATAAAAAAGACACCAATAAATGGAAAGACATCCTGGGTTCATGTAATTGAAGATTTAATATTGTTAAGATCACAACACTACCCAAAACAATGTACAGATTCAATGCAATCTCTATCAAAATTGCAATGATTTGTTCCTTAAAAACAGAAAAATTTATCCTAAAATTCATATAGAGCCTTAAGGGATTTTGAATGGCCAAGACAATCTTAAAAATGAGGAATAAAGCTGAAGCTCATACTTCTTGACTTCAAAACTTACTACAAAACTATGGTAACCAAAACAGTGTGATATTAACATAAAGACAGACCTATAGACCAATGGAATAGGATAAAGAACCAGAATGAGATACCACTTCACACCCATTAGGATATCTATAATCAAAAAGCAAACAAACCAGAAAGTGATTAGTGTTGGCAAAGATATGGAGAAAATGGAACCTCTGTGCATTACTAGTGGGAATGTACAATGGTATAGGCTGCTCTTTCCTCAAAAAATTATCATAGAATTACCATGTGATCCAGCAATTCTCTTGTGGATATATAGCCCGCAAAAATGAAATCAGAGACTTAAATAGATATTTGTACACCCATGTTTATAGCAACATTATTCACAATAGTCAAAAGGGAGAAGTAGCCCAAGTGTCCACTGAGGGATGAATGGATGAGCTAAATGTGTTATATACATACATACAATAAAATCTTTTTCAGTCTTGAAAAGAAGGGAACTAATGTATGCTACAATATGAATAAACCTTAAGGATATCGCTGAATAAAATAAGCCAATGACAAATCTTGTATGATTCCATTTATATATGTTACTAGAATAATCAAATTCAGAATCAAAAAGTAGAATGGTGGTTGCTAGGGATGAAGGTGGGAAGAGAAGAATGGGGAGTTAGTGTTTAATGGGTGCAGTGTTTCATTGGGGAAGATGAAAAAAAAGCTACATTAGAAGATGTAATCCTATATAATAAAAGTCTAATATGCTAAGTGTCTGGTCATCTGGTGGTCCGTTCAACCAATCAAAGTGTAATATGCTAATGATATGCTACGGCCGCTCAACTACTCGCTATGACATGCACTGATCACCAGGGGGCAGATGCTCTGATTGGTAGGTTAGCTTGCTGCTGGGGTCCAGCTAATCGGGACTGAGCAAGATGGGCCGGATATGCCCTGGAGCCCTCCTGTGGTCCCTCTGTGGCTGGCCAACCTCCCATGTCCCACCCTGGCCTCGATCATGCACCGGTGGGGTCCCTCGGCCTGGCCTGTGCCCTCTCGCAATCTGGGACCCCTTGGGGGATGTTGGAGAGCCAGTTTCAGCCTGATCCTGCTCAATGCAGGAGTTGCCCCCTGGTGGTCAGTGCACTCCCACGGGGGGAGCGACCGCTTAGCCAGAAACCGGGCTCATGACTGGCGAGTGCAGCAGCAGTGGTGGGAGCCTCTCCCACCTCCGTGGCAGCACTAAGGATGTCTGACTGCCGGCTTAGGCCCTCTCCCCGGACTGTGGGGAGAGGGTCTAAGCCATCAGTAGGACATCGCCCAAGGGCTCCCAGACTGCAAAAGGGCTCAGGCCTGGTTGAGGGACCCTACCTCCCCCGAGTGCATGAATTTTGTGCACTGTGCCTCTAGTGTTTTTCATAATAGAAGGCTGTAGGAGAAAAGAATGGCAGAACTTCCAAGTCACGGGAAATGTTCAGGGAAGTTAGAAGGTGGAGAGCCTATAATTACGAGGTCAGCCCAAATGCAGGCTCCTTTTCAAGAGTGGAGTTAGAGGCAATGTCTCCTTAACACTCACCTCCTGGCACAGACTGGATGGATAGGCTAACTGCGGGAGAGGGGGACTTGCAATCCCATCTTTCTGACAATGCTAATGGCTCTGCCACAGTTGTAGACAAACAATTTAGAATAGAATGGCATTTCCAATCAACTTCCCTAAGTAACCTTCACTTAAGGAGTAGTAACAATTAAACTGAGCCAGTAAAACACTATGTGGAAACAAAAGAGGGGAACTGGCCATCTGTAAAATACTAATGTTCCTTGTGCCAGGAGCTTGTAAGAAGGTGTTGCAATGGAAAGCTATTTGAAGGAAATAACCTGGGCTGCTATTTCTCTCTGCGTGATATACTGCTGCAGTTACCTTGTGCATACCATAGAGCTGCCTGCTTGTCCCTTCTTTTAGTGCCTTCTCCCATACCAAAGTCCTTCTTGTCACCAGGTTGGATGGCCTAATTGGTGTGGCCATGACAATGGATGTTCATTTTATCACAATACAAGGTTTAATCATTAAAAGGTCACACCATATAGCCAGTACAATGCCCAGTTAGTGACCACTGCGAGTAACTGGGACACTGACCATGCAGGACCCAGGGAACAAAAGAGAAACATATGTACCCATTGGCTGACCTCCCTCACTGATCCTGGGTTAAGGGATGTCATTGATCATGGGCTGTCAAGTCCCTTACCCTTCCAGATCTGTGCATGTGCAAGGCCGATGCTGGCATCACAGAAGCCTTGGTGCAAACAAAGTGAGACATGAAAGCTGTGAGGTACCCACGTGTGAAGCTGCTTACCGACAACAATGGCTTTAGGAAAAGGTAGGATGAGAAGGTGTGAGGCAGGGGACAAGAGGTGTCCGGCACAGATAACTGGATCCCAAGGCCAAGGAGTATTTAACTTACAGTCTACTGACTCTGTAGTCTTTTTTTTTTTTTTTTTTTTTTTTTTTTTTTTTGGTACTACTGGGTTTATTGTTGCTGTTGTCTGAATTTTCAAAAGTTATAGAATCACAAATATTTTAGAGACTGGGCCTTTGAGATTCTTTTAGAGGTAAGGAAACTGACACACATGTTGGAGAAACTTTTTTCCCAAGTAACAAATCTGGTCTAAATAAGTGTTCTGCATCACTTTGTAGAGGTCTTTCAAACTACACTGTTGAGAAATAGTTCTTAGGTGTCTGAAACATGTAGATGAATTCAATGGATTTGAATGCCATTACCTTCTTTAGGAGCTATCTCTGAGTTTGGTTAGCCAATTACAAAGATATTTATTTAGCTTGCTGAGATTCCCATTTATACTGGAATTTGTTACCAAGAGACAGAGCAAAATCATTTTTTTTTATCTTGTTACTAATGCCCTTAAAGGGCTTATGGTGTTGTTTTAATATTGTAGATTTGAAATCTAGCAGCATAAATAGCAATTCATTCAGAATAGGTGTATTGGAGGCAGAGGCAGCTGGGGGGAAGCCAGGAACCAGCCTGCCTGGGTGCATCACAGGTTGCTCAGGGGCCATGGGCCTGGGGCAAGTTACCCTGCCTCTGCCTACCTCATTTTCCTCATCTATAAAATGGGAACAATTACAGTACATGCTATGGGACTATTATGATGCTTCAATTAGTTACTATTTGTAAGTCCCTTAGAATAGTGCCTGACACAGAATACGTTTTGTTAAAATAATTGGACCTTTAAAATTGGTCTCTTGGGGGACGAGAAAGGTTATTGGTTTATTTTGTTTTGTTTTGTTTTTTACATCATTGTCAAGGCTACTGTTTCCACTCATACTTAACTTTTTTCTCTCAGGTGTAGACGTTGGACATCTCTGTGGTTATATTATATACTGTTAAAAGATAAACAGGCATATTAAAACATTTTAAGAGTTTATTAGAGCAAAAATTGATTTGAATCAGGCAGCATCCAATCCACCAGACAGAAAGGAGTCCTGAGGAGTTGTACAAAATAAAAAGACTTTTATAGACAGAGGGAGTTGGAACAAGGAAGTTATATGAGCAAAAAACGTGGCTTGGTTATTGCAAAGTTACTTTCCTGTAGGACATGGTAGGGGTCTATCAGGCATTTTGACTAACGATTGTTGATCAGGCAATTCCTGATGGACTGGTTTAAGTTTCCATTTCTGGAATCTTCTGAGTAAGTCTCTGATTGGTAATGTGGGGCTTAGCATAAATGACTCCATTTTGGGCCTATTTCTTGTTTTCCACAGTACTTTATTTCATTTATTTATGGCACTATTTTCTCTTTTGATATTAAATATAGTAAAAACATTTTCTTGCCAAGTCTTGGGTTTTGGAAATATCCTCTGCCTAAAATTTTTCACCTAGTTTTAAATAACAATAATTTTTAAAAAGAACAAATGGACAACAACAACATTTAACCCAACACAGTAGAAAAAATAAAGATGTTTGAATTGTGTTTCCTGATACAACTTTAAATTGTTGTAACCACTTGAAGGAGGCATTGTACTGATGGTTCTTTAAAAATATTTTAGGCCATTTTGAGTTGAAAAAAAAACACATATCTATTCAGATAAATGAACAGTATTTAATATATAATTGTGATACCTTTTTCATCAAGTGGCAATAGCAATACCCATATCATCCTTCTCACAAGGTTTGTAAAATTGAACATTTCAAAAAAAAATTTGTAATGCAACACTTCTATTGTTAATCAGCCCTCTGCCCATATAACTTGACTCAGAAATCAGTAATTAAATATTCTGCAAACCTTAAAATAGTCTGTTTGCAGAAGTTATTATTTGTGAATGGGTGGATTCAGGCATTCTTCATGAGGATGGCAATGCAGCCACATTTCCTTTAGAAAGTTCAAAAGCTGCCGGGCTCCTAACTGACAACTGCAGGCAGCCAGTCAGAAGAGAATTACAAGTCGTTTTGGCAAAACAGAAAAATGTAGAAACTTACTGTCTTTCCCTGTCTATTTGAAAGGTCTGGAGAAGGCGGTGTCTGTAGGATTATTTTATTTCTTGGGTTTTCAACAAAAATGTCTGCACCACTCCGCTCTGCTTGTAGCTGGAGCAGCAGCTCAGAAATCTGTAAACACGCCGCTGTTTAAAAGGAAATTCTGGGGCTTAATGAAGTCTGCACATTGGCAGGCCTGGCCTGCTGGGTTCAAGACACTGAAAGCAGCCGCCGGGGGAATTTCTCAGCCTTTAGAAACTGTCTCAGTTCTGTGAGTTTGCTCAAGTGCATGAAGGCTGTTTGCAAGGGAGGCTGCCTGCTGGGTGGGTTTGCTCTCCTCCCAGGAGCTCAGAAAAGGTGAGAGGGCTTGTCCGTAGCCTCTCTCTTCCTTGAACTGACACAATAGTTTCTTCAGCAGGTCCCTCGGGCAGGGGGTTCTCCCTCTCGCATCTCTCACACTGGGACATTTTTCCACATTTCCAGGATTACGGCCACTTTTACTTAGATCTATGTGTGCTGCCTCCACATACAAAGAAGCACTTGGGGACAGGATTAGTAGGATTAGAAGAGATTCACATATGTCCAGTTCAAGCAATTGGTATTCAAAGCTTTACACTTTCAAATGCCACCAAGAGAGAGAAAAGGAACAGGGAGCTTGCTTTGCATTTCAGCACCTTCAAGCGCGGACCAGGGCTTTTGATTGGTGTTTAAAGCAGAAGGGATAAACAGATTCCTCTTAGGTTTAATCCAGTCCAGCCTCTATGGCCTCAAGTCTGGGGAAACAAATAGCCGTGCTCCCAGGCCCTGGAATCACAACCTTCTGCATTTTGATGGTTGTTGGTGTTCCAAGTAACATGCCACAGAGTGTGTGTTTACAGCAGGCTCCTTTCCCAGTTGTGATCTACTGTTTTATATATATAGGCATTTCTTCAGGATCCCCCTCGCAAAAATACTCATGACTCTATTTGCACAAGTGTAATAATGATACTCAGCTTTGCAGAAATGACATACAGCAGAGGTTTGATTTGTTTTAATTTGTTGGTGTTGAGGGGTAAGGGGTACTATGGGTAATAGAAAATAAAGGAAAATGTAGTAGAATTATACTTGAAATCTGAAAACAGCTGTTGAAATTATAAAATTGTTTCTTATACTTTCTGTGGAGACAAAAGTAGACACCCCCCCCTCCCCATCACCCCTATTGTGATAGTTCAATGCAACAGAACTATTTTCTTATCAATATATTCTCTGCCCACCCCACTCCCCTCATGCCCCTTCAATCTCCTACTCCTAAAAAGGCCTGTTCTCTTCTCTAAAGGAGCAAAATATCATGGTAAAGAACTACCAGTTTTTGGATTATATTGTATCACCACTGATTCCATAACTCCCATTAGCAAATAGGTAAGAAAAGTTTTTCTCTAGATTACATTATATTTTATATTTTACTTAAAACAGGAAACCTTGATTGTAAGATCAGGTGGTGCTAAAAATCATGCCCCTTTACTATGGATAAGTCTCTTTCTAAATTCATTTTATTAATGAAAAAGTTTACACTAGCTGTTATTAAACCTGGGATCCAGTCCCAAATCTGTTATTAATTAGATGTTAACCTTCATCAAGTCCCTGCCTTAATAGTGAGGGGAGATAAGAGAAATTTTAAAAAGAATACCAGGATAATATTTTTATAAGGCAAACTATAAGAGAATAAAGCTGAACAAAGACTGTGAACTCGTAAGAATATATACTGAAGATAGGGTAAGAAATTGTTTTTCCAAAAGTGTGACTTTAAAATGTTTGCAAAACACTATTATTTAACCCTCACAATGGCATATGTCATGAGTATTAGTTTCATTGCACAGGTGTCAAGATGTAAGTTCAGAAATAGTAAGAAACTTGTGTAAGTCTGCACAGCTGGTAAGCAGCAACTCCTATCCAGGAATCATACAGTATTTGTCTTTTTGTGACTCCCTAATTTCACCTAGTATAATGTCCTCACCCATATTGTAGCATTAGTCAGAATTTCCTTCCTTCTTTTTTTTAAAATATATTTTATTGATTTTTTTACAGAAAGTAAGGGAGAGGGATAGAGAGTTAGAAACATAGATGAGAGAGAAACATCGATCAGCTGCCTCCTGCATGCCTCCTACTGAGGATGTGCCCGCAACCAAGGTACATGCCCTTGACAGGAATCGAACCTGGGACCCTTGAGTCTGCAGGCCGACGCTCTATCCACTGAGCCAAACCGGTTAGGGCAGAATTTCCTTCCTTCTTAAAGTTGAGTGATATTTGATTGTATGTATATACCACATTTTGCTTATCCATTCATTTATCAATAGCATTTTGGGTGCTTCCACTCTGGATATTCATGAATAATGCTATAAACATGGGTTCTCTTTGAGATCTTGCTTTCAACTCTTGAATAAAAACCCCAAAATGGGATCTCAGTAATATTTTGAAATGTATGTACCTTATTTTGGAAGAAATGGGGAACTGAGTCCTTTATATAGCCATTCACTGTGCATAAAATTTAAAAATGTTGGTTATCGCTTTGAAATCTAGGGATATCAGTTAAAATGCATATGGCTGCTAATAACAGAATACCCAAGTAAGTGGCTTTAACAATTTAGACATTTATTAGACTCAATAAAAAGATTGTTGGGAAGTTGATCCAGATCTGTTCTGGGGCTTAATCAGGCTTGCTCTTTGCTTCCCTTCTGCTCTGCCAGTAGGTTGGCTTTTCATTCTCATGCAACCTCATGTTCACAAAATGTCAGCCGCAATTATAGCCATTTCTATCCTCAAGAAGCAGAAAGAAGAAGTAAAGAGATTTCCTTTTGTCAGAGAAGAAAGCAGGTCTCCCAGAAGCCTCCAGCAGGCTTCTTCTTATTCTCATTGGCCAGAACTGGGCCATATGGCCGCCTCTATCTCTAGTAGAGAAAGTGAAGATCTGACAAAATGAAAATAGATTAACATGATTGAGACCAATCCAGAGTCATCCCTTCAGTGTGAGCACATTGTCAAATATAAAAAAATTAGACATCTGTTTACAAGGAAGAAAATGAGGAGTGACTTGGACAAACAACTGGTAGTATCTGTGTGGTAGGCCCAGCATCCCCCGGGTCACGGTCCTTCCTAGCTAGTGGATGACTAAATGGCGGTGCCCATAGTGTAATCTTCTTGTAGGTGTGATGTGGCAACCTCTCTATAGTTCTTAGTCCACTTACTTCCCATTCTCCTAAAAGATTGGTTCATAGTTTTTGTCTCTTTAAATCCCCAATATCTCATTCCCCAGTTCTCACTTTCAGCAATGACTTTGTTTCTTATTTAAGAAATTAGGTTAAAAGAAGAATCTTCCAAAAGCACCTACCCCCAATTCCACATAAATCCCTGCATTTGGGTCTATTTATTGCCTTCCTTTTTGCTATCCTTTCTGTGCTCCTATTGAAGGCCTTTCCCTTCTACTTGTGTGTGGCATCCACCCCTTCTCACCTACTCAAGGGCATGGATCTAGCAATTGTTCCCTCTCTCCTTTGCATCATCAGTTTCTTCTCACTACTAGATTATTCCCATAAGTATACAAGCATTTTGTCATTTCTACCATCTTCAAAAAACAAAAGAAATACTGCTCCAGTATTGCATCATTTTTCTGCTTCTCTTTTAGCAAAACTATTTGAAATAGTTTTTATTGTTACATTTTCCATTTTTTCCCCATCCCACCTTTTCTCAAATTTACTCCATTGTGACTACTACCCCCACTATGCCATTAAAACTGTTTTTATCATAGATTGTCAATGACTTCCATAGTGATAAAGCTTAGTCTTTCTCTCAGCAGACCTATCAAGAGAATTTGACTCTGCAGATAACTGCCTTTTCGTTAAAACTGTTTTCATTTGGCTTTCTCCCTAGCATGTTATTTAGAGGGACTGAGAACTTGTCATACTACCTCCTAAAACTAGTGGATTCTATACTTCAATTTTATTTTTAAAAGCCACAGCACGTTTCAGGTACCTACTCCAACTTCTGAGAGGTACCTTGTTGTTCTTATATTACTAATTCTCAGCTTGCCAAGCGGTAGGGGCACAGAAAAGTATGGGTCCCTGTCTTAAAAGTGAGGGGAGATAAGAGAAAAATTTAAAGAGAAGACCAGGATATTTTTATAAGGCAAACTATAAAAGAACAAAGCTGAACAAAGATTGTAGACTGGTAAGAACATATACAGAAGATAAGGTAAGAATTTTTTTTCAAAATTGTGATTTTAAAAGGTTTGCAAAACAATATTATTTAATCCTCACAATGGCATTTGTCATGAGTATTAATTTCATTGTGCAGATGACAAGATGAAAGTTCAGAAGTAGTAAGAAACTTGTCTAAGTCTGCACAGCTGGTAAGCAGCAACTCCTATCCAAGAAATGTGATGTGTTGTGAAGTCTTTCATATATAATATCTGCCTCTGGTTGTCATAGCATAAAGTGGGCACTCTCATTAATGGGGAAGTGGTATTTCTGTTTACAATTTAAGAATTATCAAGAAATTTTATTTATAGCTCTCCAAGAGCTCATCTTTCCTGTAAGCTCATGGTATTTTCAAGCTTTGACCAGAATACAACTTATTAAAAAAGACTACACAGTATTCTTCATGCATTTATATTATTTGCTGATGTTTATTTTTGTCCCCTTTGTTACTGATGGCTTTATCAAAGGGACATGAAGGATACCACAGACATTGAGAGGGACTATTCCCTTGTTATTCTGGTCCTGTCTTAAAAAAAGGCTTTCAACTCTAATCTGCATATACCCTTTGGGTTTTAGTTTTTGCAGCTACTTAAAACTCTTAAGGCAAATTGGTTATAGGCTCTTGGTCAACATCTTTCCTGCCACATAGATCTTCTAGCAATATTTTTCTAATGGGTGTTTGTTTTTGGCATTATTTTCTATTTAATGTAATTACTTTAATTAATAAATCTAATGGGACCAAAAGAGCTGCTCTCCCCTTCTTTACTTTTACAGCAGGCAAAACTTTGATAAAGATGAAGAGATGGCAATTATAGCAAGTGTACCTGAAAATTATATACACGATTGCATTCGGTTCCTTTTCATACAAATAAATCACATATAAAAGTTATTGTTCAGAGAAAAAGAATTTTTACTCTGCATATAATTTTAAATAAGCTTATAAACCTCACTGACAAAATAAAAACTTTTTTCTCACTATGAATTTCTGGTTTCATATTCTTATTTAAGTAATTGTATTACATAATTGCATTATGAGCAATTAGGACACTGAAGTTGTCCTTCAATATAAAGCTGAAAGTTCTCTTATTTTTTTCTTCTTAGCAATGGAAAAAAATGCAGAGCTTGTTTGGGAACACTGTCCAGCAGCACTAGGATATCTATAGTTCTGACTTTCAAAAATTCTTTTCCTTAGCAGGGTTTCAATCTGGTAGTGTTCCCAGTTTTCCACTTCACCTCTACAGCACTATCTGAGCCATCCCAGACTCAAAAGCACCATCCCCCATGGATTGCTGTGTTCATTTTCACAGCTCTATCTCATGCAATCTGACTGGCTTCACGTATGGCAGATGCATGGCTGGTGGTGAGAGTGCCAGAGTCTGCTGGGCTTTGATTTTATTTTAAACTGGCTACACCTCTGACTTTGGAAAATAGCCACAGATGTGCTCTATGTTAGAATATTATATCAGCATCAATGTTACAATTTCCATAAATTTCTAAAATAAACACATATTTTGGGAGTGCTTTCATACAAACAACTCCATTAAGTGCACTTAAGGGTAGGATTAAGTTTATGTATTGTAAACTAAGGACATGTACACAATATTTTCTACACCCTCCTTCTCTTCCTGGTCCTTCTCATTTCAAAGGTATTGGTTTTTTTCTGAAAGTCTACTTGTATTTATTATACTTGCCATAATAAAAAGAAAGAAAAACAAAGTGATAAGGTATCTAATTGAAATAATCACCTCTGTAAATATAAGTAGTTCAATATTCTGCTCTTTCCTATTATCAATGGTTGGAAGGTAATAAAAATTACGAGGGAAATACAAGGGTTTGGAAATTTATCAAGTTTCATCGATATCTTAATGTTATGTTATAAAAATATACTTATTTTCATTATCCCTTTATGTTGTAAAAAATAACATATTCCAAATATATGGACTGTTTTCACATCCAGTTCTTGATAGTGCTGTTGAAAATATCATTTCAATTGTTAAATAGCAGACTCAGAGTCATTTGCATGTAAAATACAGAATGATAAATATCTAAAAACTTTGAGTAATAGTTTGTTTCCAGTCTGCTTCCTCCCTCTCTACCCTCCACACCCCCACACAAACCTAAATAAAAGTAACCTGAGGCTTGTATTGCCTGAATAATTGCTTAAATTTTATTACATATTATAATATAGTGTAAAGATGAAAATTCAGCCAATCCTGTAAATAGTGACAATTTGGTCTTAGAAACTTTACATTCAGATTGTTGGTGCTATGTAAACAAAATAAGACTTAGCTATAACTAGAAAAATACAATGGACTAATGAGGAAGGACATCTTCATTTGCTTTTAAAAATAATGGAGCAGAGTCCACCTGGTCCATATCACAGATTCTGTATAAAATCAATCAGTCATGGAAATGCTGATTTTAGAAAACTGCCATTTTGACTTTTCAAGATTCAGTAGCTGAGTCCTTAATTATCACCTTCTCAAAATAATGTATGTAAATCTAATTTGTTAAGAGTCCACATAACAAATGTCAAATACAACTCTATTTATGAACAGATGTATAATATGTTGTCTTTATTATCATCTGAAAAATAACTTATTCCTTTTCATTTAGGACTGAAAGGCTTCAAATAAACATTTTAATGTATTTAACTTTATGCAAATATACATGTGTGTTTCAGAATGTACAAGTATAGATACCTATAATGAAAAAGTAGCATAATAAGTTGATAACACAAGTGTTAGCATCTTTTTTATCCTCTCTTGCTCTAAACATAGGTTCTTACATTCTAATGTCTTGTGGTATCTTTTATTTATATACTTTTTGTATAAACCTGAATATTATTGAACAGAAAATGAAACATAAAAATGCTAACATATTTATCTCTAATATGAATATTTATCTCTAAAATAAAGATAAATTCCTTAAGCATGTTAGCAAAGAGTACAGCAATATTTAACTAATAGAATGTACCAAGGAGATGGTATAATAACTTCCGAAAATAAAAAGAATTTCATATTCTGTGCTATTTTGTGTTAAGATATAAAATTGTATAGAGTAGCTTTAACTATAAGGTCACAAAAGAATTACATTAATAACAATAAAATACTAGCCTGAAATCATCTGGTGGTTCTTAAACTATTGGTATTAATGGAACCACAAATCCACAATGTCAGGACACATGCCAAGAATGTGTGTAAGTATGCAAATTTTAATATAACTCATTGGTTTACATGATTGATCACTAGTGATATTTAAATCAACTTAAACATTCCAATCTTGAGGGAAAAAATGTTTTCATTTTATAAGCTTATGAGGGAAACTCAGCAGAGGTTTTGGCAATTGAGCAGATGTTACTGGAATGGGGAAAAAAAAAAGAGTAGTGAAGTATGCTCACTAATTGAGAAAATCCTACACATGAAGCCCAGACATTCATATCTCCTTTTACTTTAGTCAGTCTTTAAATAATTGCAATGAGTCTGTAAGTTCTAGCCAGACTTGCATCATTAAAATCAAACTTCTTCTGCCAGTGTATTAACTTGTCTATATATTCACATAATTAGCACCTCATCAATTTATGCTATTCTGGTACTTCCTTGCATCTTCCAATCTCACATCCAACATTGCAAAAAGCAGTTAGTATCTCCTCATAAAATTCTGCTGTCCTTCACCTTCTGCTATTTTTCCTGTATGAACATCAGATTTTAAAAAGAAGAGGGGAAATACTGGGCAGACCAATGAGTGTTTAAGATATTATGTAAAATATGGGACAACCCAGAAAATGGAGGCACTTTGCTCAGTGGGACCAGATCCATCCTCGGGGCCCTTCTAGCACCCATTTAATTGCTGGGGTTTCCACGCTGGCATCTCTGACTGGGGGTATGGGGTCCAGTCCCCAGCCACGACTCCATCAGCCGGGAGGTGCTGCTGCGAGAGAAGATTCCTGCTTGGCTGTGATTTATTTTGAATTTAATTTTTAAAAACCTGTTGTCTTGTTTTTAATGTTCCTTTTGGTAAGGGCTCCTTTGATCAACCTAACAGCCTTGATTGACTCACCCCCCACTGCTATTGTTGTGAAGCGATTGTTTTACTCAGTTAAAGACAGAAAGTACTTTTTAAGAAGTTCCTTGCGGGCAGCTAGTTTGTAGACTATTTCTCCGGCTGCACATGACGGCGCATCTTTAGAGCTTCCTGGGGGTCCCCTTTATCTTTTTGGTTTTGAAAGGGGGATTGGGTTAAAAGGTGAAGACCACAGGGCCACCTCCCGCCGCCCGGTCTCGGCCAAAGTTTCTGCTGGTCAAGTTTGAGGCTTGACGATCCACAGGAGCCCCTGGACCTTGCGGACTGACCGC